>NC_047103.1:101993973-102596864 GCF_902500255.1 Thalassophryne amazonica
ATAAACAGCAAATTACATACAAAAATCTCATCTTCTATGTGCTTAATATTAGGTACTTTAATACATTTCAACATTTAGAGACTCTGATTGCAATTAACTTCGATAAATAAATGAACTGTTGTAACCTGTGGACCCTCTGAAACAACCTTGGGCCAACTTAAGGATAAAAGTCTAGCTCTGCCAGAGTTGAGAAATCTTTCTCAAATCACCGAGGTCAGAGGTGTCCGAAGTATTACAGAAAAGGTCGAGAAGATGCAGGTTTCCTTTGCAGCCACTGATTCCAGCAGCAGGTGATTTGGGATGAATTCACCTGCTGCTGGAGTCAGTGGCTCCAAGGAAAACCTGCACCCTCCCGACCCTTCCTGGAATACTTTGGACACCACTGACCTAGAAGTTTATATTCACCCCACCCCCCTTAGTCGAAACTGCGAGTTCACTTTCCTTTAAGCCATAGACAGTAAGTGAGGCGGTGCAGCGTGATTCAGTTCAATGGGCCGATCAGCGCTGCACCGCTGGATAAACAAGACCTAGCATGCTAGCAAGCGAGTTTCGTCTTTCAAATTACGACCAAAAGTAAATGTTTTCACCTTTCCGGCTTCATCAGATGTCTCACTGGTATCCACGTCAGCTCCGGCGTTGGGGGTGAGGGCTCCTTGGTCCCAGTCAGGATAAGGATTCGGAAAAGAACGTTCCTCCATGTCAGCGTCGGCACCGAGCAGCTTCAGCCGCTTGGACATGTTCTCTCCCATCGCTACGGCGTCTCAGCGGGGACAACAACCCTCCGGTACACTGCGGCGCCATCAAATCACATTAGACAACGCGTTTCCGAAAAGAGAAAGTGCACAGTAAAAAACGTTTTAAAGAAAATGAATCTTTTTGCCCGTGATGTTGTATGTTTGTGTTAAACCTATCTGAAAGGCTAACTGTAGCACAGTTACATTTTAATTACTGATGCAAAATTCAAAATTTGAATAACAGTCAATTTATAAAAAGTCAACATGGCTATTTACAAGCTCAAAAAAGTGTGTATTTTCTTATGAGCAGTAAATGAAGGCAGACAAACTGAATATTTTATACTCCTAAAACTGTTTTGTTTTGTTTTGTTTTTCAGCTAGTTTTGCACAAACTAGAATTCCTATTGCTGTATGCAACAGTAATAGGGTACCGCAGTCTTGTATGAACCTTGTGTGATATCGCGGGATTTGACCACTTAGGGGAACCTCAGCTCCGTTGCACAATATATACACAGCATAACTTCACATGGATACATGGTGTACTGTTTTGTTTGTGGATGCAATCGCAGAAGCAGTCGCGAAAGGTTCCCAGTGGAGAAGAAAAGGCGAGGCAGATAGGAGACGTCGTGTCAGTAAGGGTTGGTCCCCCAGAAGTAGAGAAATTACGTCATATTTTACCCCTTTAGCCCCGCCCTCAGACAAGACTGCGGTATCCAATTATCCATTGACCAGTCAATCACAATCACTACCTAAACAATGATGATAGGATCCTTTTTTTAAGTGCTGCACACTTTTAGTTTACATTTTTTAAATGGATTGGTGTTCGTCTAAGAATTACAATTAGTTTCATTTCTCTGAAATGGAAAAAGTCCTGGAATTTGAACAGTACTTCTAGAACTGTGCAACAGCTTTGGGCACTTCCAAATGTCTTGCACAGTTACAGATTTTCGATATGGTCCAGGTTCAGATTTATTTATTTTTTTTCTGTGCAGGACACATTCACTTGATCATCTCAGAAAACACTGGTGTTTTGTTGTTGACTTTACAAGCAAATGAGTGTATGTTGCAGATATCTTTCAAAAGACTGGACATCTGGCAACTTAATTAATAATAATAGCCTTCTATTGTCATTGTACATATACATACAACAGAATTTGTCCTCTGCAGTTAATGCATCCTAATTACACACAATTCAACCACGAGGAGCAGTGGGCAGCCACAGTCTGACGCCCAGGGCCCAACTCCAGATGTAGCAACATTGCCCTGGTCAGGGGCAGAGAAAGGAGCAGACCCTAAATAAACATGTTTTTGATTGTGGGAGGAAACCGGAGTTCCCGAAGGAAACCCACACAGACACAGAGAGAACATGCCAACTCCACACAGAAAGGGCAGGAAGCAATCCTATGACCTTCTTGCTGTGAGACATCAGTGCTAACCACTAAGCCACTGTGCCGCCAATTTATATATATATATATATATATATATATATATATATATATATATATATATATATATATATATATATATATATATATGAGGTCTATTAGATAAGAAACTGACACTTTTATTTTTTTTTTAACTATATGGATTTGAATGACGTGCGATTACACCAATCATGCTTGAACCCTCGTGCGCATGCATGAGTTTTTTCACGCAAGTCGGTGACGTCATTTCCCTGTGGGCAGGCCTTGAGTGAGATGTGGTCCAGCCCTCTCGGCTGAATTCCTTTGTTTCACACGCTGCTCAAGACGGCACGCATTGCTTTATCAAACTTTTTCTGGACCTGTGAGGAATATCCAAGTGGACACTATTCGAGAAATTTAGCTGGTTTTCGGTGAAAAGTTTAACGGCTGATGAGAGATTATGGGGTGTTTCTGTCGCTGTAAGGACTTCCCACGGAGCGGGATGTCGCGCAGCGCTTCCAGGCGCCGTCGGCCTGTTTCGAGCTGAAAACATCCTAATTTAAGGCTTAATTCACCCAGGACGTCGTGAGAGAACAGAGAAGATTCAGAGGAGGCCGACATGAGGACTTTATGCGGACATTCCACTGTTTAAGGACATTTTGTAATGAAAGACGTGCGCGCAAATTCGCCGAGTCATTTCCGTGATGACTCGGCGACTGTGTGCGCCGTGACAGGAAAAACACCTCCGTGTTGAAAACCATTTGTAAAATTCAGGTGGCTTTTGATGGTTTTCAACAAGTGAGTAACTGAGAAATTGTTTAACAGCTTGGGCATGTTCCAACTTACCCGTTAAGGTTTCCAACGAAGGTGTTTTTCCTGTCGCGACCCCCCGCAGTCGGGTCCAGCACGACATGCGACTCTGCCCGCACGTTCTTTCATTACAAAATGTCCTTTAACAATGGAATGTCCGAATAAACTCCTCATGCCGACTTCTTCTGAAAGTTGTCTGTTCTCTGACGACTTACTGGGTCAACAGAGCCTGAAATGTGGATGTTTTCAACTTGAAACGGCGAGACGCTGCCACCTCGAAGCGCAGATCGCCGTCAGGCGCCGTGGGCCGTCCTTACGGCAACACTACCAGACCAAAATCTCTCATCAGCCGTTAAAATTTTTACCGAAAACCAGCAGAATTTATCGAATGGTGTCCACTCAGTTGTGCCTTACAGTTTTGAAAAAATTTAGATCAAACAAAGCAGCAGTCTCTGAGCCATTCCTAAACAATGAAAAAATCGACAAGAGGGTGGGCCACTCCTCACTCAAAGACTGCCCACAGGTGAATGACGTAACCCAGAGGCGTGAAAAAACTCTCGCATGCCCACAAGGGTTCAAGCATGTCTGATGTAATCACACGTGATTCAAATCCGTATGGTTTTTGAAAAAATAATAAGGTCAGATACTTTTCTAACAGACCTCGTATATAAATATATATATATATATATATATATATATATATATATATATATATACACATAAAATATGTAAATAAAGTCCAAGACATATTCTGTGACTTGGAAATGTTCATGTATCCACCCCCTGACTTGTCTGAAGAAAATTGGCAATAAAACTGATTATTTACAGGTATTATACCAAAGGGGCCCATTACTTTTGCAACCCATCATCTTGGCTTTTATATTTTTAATTAATTTATGTCAGGTTGTAGAGATTTACTTTCAGTTTGAGTTTAAGGAAGATAATTTTAGAAATTTTTATATTGAGAAGCCTGGTTTACTTTTTGTATTTAAAATGCCATAAACAAAATAAAATGTGTGAAATACCAAGGGGCTGAATACTTTTGCAAGCCACTGTACATAATAAATATATAATATGTTTTCAATCTTTATACATTAATATATAAAAAATGAAAACATATAACTTACAAAACTAAAATGATAGCATTTGAAATATTACTGTCTGCGGTCCCAGTGGAGGACACCAAGACTGTCATTGTGTCATTGTGTGTGTTAAATTGTATTAACACACTGGTATTACCGGTAAACAAAGAAGTACCAGTGTGTCAAGGTCAGGCCTTCGAACCTGTGTGAAGTACTCTTGCAAAGCATGCACCCATCAAATATGAAGTTCCCGCGTGCAATAGATGCCGAGCCACGTTGCGACGAAGGATTTAGCTTTAGCAGTTGTGACCGTTGGTGACCCTAAAGTAGGTCAAGGTCATCAGAAGTTACCAGCATTTGAACCCGTGTGAAGTACTCTTCCAGGGCATGTGCTCACCAAATATGACGTTTTTGTGTGCAATAGATGCCCAGCCACATTGCGGCGAAGGTTTTTGTGGTTGTGACCATCACGGTGACCTTGAAAAGTAGGTCAAGGTCACTGGCCTTCGAACCCGTGCCAAGTAGACTTCCCAGGCCTACACTGCGTGCATTAGATGCAGAGCCATTTTGCAACAAAGGAGTTAAGTAGGTCACGGTCATCGGTCTTTGGTCATTGGACTTTGAACCCGTGTGAAGTACTCCTCCAAGGCATGACACCACCAAATATGAAGTTTGAACCTTTGTGCGCATGTGTGAACTTTTTCACGCCTGTCGATTGTGTCATTTTCTGGTAAGCAGCCTTTGTGTGGGACTTCCACAATTTCTCGGATAGTCACACGACTGAAAAGTCACCGAAAGCTGTCTGAATCATCCGAATGGTTTCCACATGGCTGTCGCCCAGTTTCTGGCAAAATTTGATGCGGCGCTGCTCCAGTCGTTCTGTCTTTTTCCTTGAAATGAAAATCCGCCGAGCGCGCTGCACATGTCCTCACACAAAGGCTGCTTACCAGAAAATGATGCAATTGACAGGCATGAAAAAGTTCACGCATGCGCATGAAGGTTCAAGGTTTGCTCATGCAAGCACACGTGATTCAAATCCATCAGGTTTTTGCAAAAAATAAAAAGGTCCGATACTTTTCTAACAGACCTCGTTAGAACTATCCGTTAGAAAACTATCTGACTCCCCCTCTAGCTGCCACCTTATCGTAGTGGGGGAGTTTGCGTACCCGGATGATCCTAGGAGCTATGTTGTCGGGGGCTTTGTGCTCCCTGTAGGGTCTCCCAAGGCAAACAGGTCCTAGGTGACGGGTCAGACTAAGGGCAGTTCAGAACCTCCATGACCAGTAAAAAATCAAGGACCGAGACGTCGCCCGGTATGGCGGAGCCGGGGCCCCAGCCTGGAGCCAGTCCTGGGGTTGGGGCTCATGCGCGAGTGCCTGGGGTGGATGAAATCCATCTTGAGTACCTTAAGTATCTAGATGTTGTGGGACTGTCTTGGCTGACACACCTCTGCAACATCACGTGGCGATCGGGGACAGTGCCTCTGGATTGGCAGACCGGGGTGGTGGTCCCTCTGTTTAAGAAGGGGGACCGGAGGGTGTGTTCCAACTATAGGGGGATCACACTCCTCAGCCTCCCCAGTAAGGTCTATTCCAGAGTACTGGAGAGGAGAATTCGACCGATGGTCGAACCTCGGATTCAGGAGGAGGAGTGTGGTTTTCGTACTGGTCGCGGCACACTGGACCAGCTCTACACGCTCCATCTGGTGCTCGAGGGTTCATGGGAGTTTGCCCAACCAGTCCACATGTGTTTTGTGGATCTGGAGAAGGCGTTTGACCGTGTCCCTCAGGGCACCCTGTGGGGAGTGCTCCGGGAGTAGGGGGTCCAGGGTCCTTTGCTAAGGGCTATCCGGTCCCTGTACGACCGCAGCAGGAGCTTGGTTCGCATTGCCAGTAGTAAGTCAAACCTGTTTCCAGTGCACGTTGGCCTCCGCCAGGGCTGCCCTTTGTCACCGGTTCTGTTCATTATTTTTATGGACAGAATTTCTAGGCACAGCCAGGGTGTAGAGGGGGTCTGGTTTGGGAACCACAGAATCTCGTCTCTGCTGTTTGTGGACGATGTGGTTCTGTTGGCTTTGTCAAATCAGGACCTTCAGCGTGCACTGGGGTGGCCGAGTGTGAAGCGTCCGGGATGAAAATCAGCACCTCCAAATCCGAGGCCATGGTTCTGGACCGGAAAAAGGTGCTTTGCCCTCTTCAGGTCGGTGGAGTGTCCTTGCCTCAAGTGGAGGAGTTTAAGTATCTCGGGGTCTTGTTCACGGATTGGTAGACGGATTGGTGCAGCATCTGCAGTGATGCGGTCGCTGTATCGGACCATCGTGGTGAAGACAGAGCTGAGTAGGGGGCAAAGCTCTCAATTTACCGATCGATCTACGTTCCGATCCTCACCTATGGTCATGAGATTTGGCTCATGACCGAAAGAACGAGATCGTGAGTACAAGCGGCCGAGATGAGTTTCCTCCGCAGGGTGGCTGGGCGCTCCCTTAGAGATAGGGTGAGGAGCTCGGTCACTTGGGAGGAGCTCGGAGTCGAGCCGCTGCTCCTCCACGTCGAAAGGAGTCAGTTGAGGTGGCTCGGGCATCTTTTCCGGATGCCCCTTGGACGCCTCGCTGGAGAGGTGTTCTGGGCACATCCCATTGGGAGGAAGCCCCGGGGAAGACCCAGGACATGCTGGAGGGACTACGTCTCTCAGCTGGCTTGGGAACGCCTTGGGGTTCCCCCGGAGGAGCTGGGGGAGGTGTGTGTGGATCGGGAGGTCTGGGCGGCTTTGCTTGAGCTGCTGCCCCCGCGACCCGACTCCAGATAAAGCGGAAGAAAATGGATGGATGGATGGATGGATGAAATAAAATGTCTGAACGATTTGGAGCTTTGCTGCATCAAATTTTTCCAGAAACTGTGAGAGACCTCCAGGTGGACACCATTCGGAAAATTCAGATGGCTTTCTGGGACGATTTTATGGGGATTACACAGATTAAGGAGTGCTCCAGCCGGTTTAAAGACACAGCGGCTGAGAGCGTGGCGCACTCCGAGCGCCGATCGAAAAGCTGAAACCCCGCTGAAACAACCAGATTATTTGCAAAGTGAAGGCTTTGTTGATCCGGGACGTCGTCTGACTTCCACAGAAATGGCAGAAGACGTGGACATCAGCACTTTTTCAGCACATTCCACTGTTACAGGAGTTTTTGTCATGGAAAGAGAAGCAGAGGGATGCACCACGGAGCCACTCATGGCGCGGGACAAAAGCACCTCTGTGTTGGTCTCACAGGACGGCTTTCAGATAGCTTTCAGACGGCTTTCTGTGGCTTTTCAGTCGTGTGACTATCCGAGAAATTGTGGATGAGCTGGACATGCCAGAACATGTCCTGTGAGGCTTCATCACGGCGTTGCTTTGCGCCATGCAGCTCCATCCTGACACACAAATTTCTCCACTGCTCTTTCCATGACAAAAACTTCTGTAACTGTGGAATGTGCCATTCATTTCCAAACTGAACGCTGTGTTGATCTGGGACATCGTCTGACTACCACAGAAATTGCAGAAGACGTGGACATCAGCACTTTTTCGGCACATTGAGACAGATGTGTGGAGAAATTCATGCATCGGGACGGAGCCGCATGGCGCAAAGCAACGCAGTGATGAAGCCTCACAGGACATGTTCTGGCATGTCCAGCTCATCCACAATTTCTTGGATAGTCATACGACTGAAAAGCCACTGAAAGCCGTCTCATAGCCATCTGAAAGCCATCCTGTAAGACCAACACGGAGGTGCTTTTGTCCCGTGCCATGAGCGGCTCCGTGGCGCATTCCTCCGCTTCTCTTTCCATGACAAAAACTCCTGTAACAGTGGAATGTACCGAAAAAGTACTGATGTCCACGTCTTCTGCCATTTCTGTGGAAGTCAGGTGACATCCCGGATCAACAAAGCCTTCACTTTGGAAATGATGTGGTTGTTTCAGCGGGGTTTCAGCCTGTCGATCGGCGCTCTGAGTGCGCCGCGCTCTCAGCCGCTGTGGGCGGTCTTTAAACTGGCTGGAGCACTCCTTAATCTGTGTAATCCCCATAAAATCGTCCCAGAAAGCCATCTGAATTTTCCGAATGGTGTCCACCTGGAGGTCTCTCACAGTTTCTGGAAAAATTTGATGCAGCAAAGCTCCAAATCGTTCAGACATTTTATTCGCAATAAAAATCCGACGAGAGGGGTGGACCACTGCTCACACAAAGCCTGCTCACAGGCGAATGACGCAACCGACAGGCGTGAAAAAACTCACACATGCGCACGAAGGTTCAAGCTTGGCTGATGCAATCACACGTGATTCAAATCCAAAGGGTTTTTGCAAAAAATAAAAAGGTCGGATACTTTTCTAACAGACTTCGTATGTAGTTTCTGCAAGCAATAGGTGCCGAGCTACGTTGCGGCAAAGGATTGGACAGTTGTAACCATTGGTGACCTTGAAAAGTAGGTCAAGGTCACCAGCCTTCGAACTCATGTGAACTACTCCTCCAAAGCATGTACCCACCAAATATGAAGTTTCTGCGAGCAACAGGTGCCGAGCAACAGGTGCCGAGCTACGTTGCGGCGAACAAATTTCAGATGGACAGACGGAAGGACGGACAGACGGACAACCCAGATGCTATATGCACAAGCGCCGCGCGGGGCATAAAAATTCCAAATGTTTATTTATTTTACAAAAATCATACCCTAATCCAGACCCTTATTCTTATCCTAAGCCCAAACCATTCAAGACAAAATTATTTATAAAGTTGATAGGCAGCTGAGACAGATTTAGAGTTTCATTCCAATGCCAGAAGTGCTTTCAGAAATGAAGGTCATATTTGGAAGTTTAAAAATAATGATAAGAATGTAGCGTCTCCACTCTGCCCCAGTTTGAAACTACACTGGGGCACTGAATTTCTGCACAAGTTACCAAGCCAAATGTCATGACATGTCATCAATGCAGCATAATAACAGTATCACTCAATCAGGAAAAATTACATAAAACCAATAGTTTTATCTTAAAACATGTTTAGTCTAAAACTGCATATTTAATATTATGTTTTATGCTAAGGTTACACAAGCTTTGTTGTTTCTTACTAACATAAAAGACTATTATTTTAGCCACAAATTAAAGTTAACATATTTACATTTTGCTTTCAAACAGATGACTGAACAGTACATGCCAGCGGGGCATGAAGTTTATCAGATGAGTTGAGGAAAAACTTTAATGTCACCTTGAGCTTCACACATAGACGCGCTGAGTGTCTGTTTGGGAAAATGAAATATGAATTCAATTCAGAGCATTCTATAAAATGACATTAGAAACACGTCTGTCGTCGCTGGCTGGTTTTATTGCCAGTGTCTCCCACAAAAGTGAAAACAATGAGCTGGGTGGAGACGGAGCAGTGGCGTGCTGTGTGCAGGATGAGCGCTGCAGGTTCCGACAGGACGACTTACCGAGCTGCAGTCACAGCCTGGCTGGGTGTGGGTGAGGCTGGTGCGTGTCTCAGCCTCCTGCCGATCGCAGAGCTGAAGCTGCAGTCAGAAGAGGCGGGTGGTGCAGGCAGCCATGTGTCACAGCATCACCGCCTTCCTCTGCATCCTCCCCGCTCAGCAGCATCAGCACGCTACTGCAACTGTTACTGCTGCTGATGCTGCTGACAAATCACAAAAACTGACCCCCTCTCTAGTGGGTGGTGTTCTAACCCCTACCTCAGACTCTGATCCATACGGTCAGGCCAGCTCTGACCACATAAACACAGTGACAGATGGTGCTGTGTGAGGCTCTGCTGCCGGGATTAGGCAATAAAATCCACACTGCAGCACCACCCCATCCAACACCACCCTGTATTACACTGTCTACCTCGTTCTCATGTTACAGAACGCAGAGGGCTCCACAAACATCAACAAGAGCAATCAGAGATTTCTGACGTCCGCCAATCTGGATTCAGATCACTTCCAAAATTTAGTGGAGTCTTCCATGGCCTAATATCTATCTGTGGTGCAAATTTGGTGAGAATCTATGAAGTAGTTTTGACATAATCCCTCAAAGCATATATAAAGTGAAATATTGATCCAGAATCCGGATTCAGATCCGGGTCACCGCCAAAATTTAATGGAGTCTTTCATGTCCTGATATGCATCTGTGGTAAAAATTTGGAGAGAATCCGTGAAGTACTTTTGAAGTAATCCTTCCAAGAGTATATAAAAGTGAATCTTGATCCAGAATCCAGATCTGGATCTGGATCACCTCTAAAATTCAGTGGAGTCTTCCATGCCTTAATATCTGTCTGTGGTGCAAATTTGGTGAGAATCCATGAAGTAGTTTTGACGTAAGCCTTTAAAGCGTATATAACGAGAAATCTTGATCATAATCCGGATCCAGATCACCTTCAAATTTTAATGGAGTCTTCCATGCCCTAATATCTATCTGTGAGGAAAATTTGGTGAAAATCAGTGTAGTTTTGACGTAATACTTAAAAGCATATATAAAGTGAAACTTGATCCAGATCACCTCCAAATTTTAATGGAGTCTTCCATGGCCTGATATGTACCTGTGGTGAAAATTTGGTGAGAATCCGTGAAGTAGCTTTGACGTAATCCTTTAAAGCGTATATAACGAGAAATCTTGATCCAGAACCCGGATTTGGATCCAGATCACCTCCAAAATTTAATGGGTTCTTTCTTGGCCTAATATCTGTTTGTGGTGAAAATTCCTTCAAAATCCGTGCAGTACTTTTGACATAATACTGCCAAAAGAAGACAGTCAGAAAAATACATGCACGTGATTTAATAATAATCATCCAAAAATAGTTTGTGTGCTTTGAAACTCAAAATGAAAATAATTCTGTACAACTTGAACTAAAATAAATAAATATATATTGCATAAAATAATGGATAGCATAAATACTTATTCTGTAACTCTTCTACAACATCACTTTTACACCCAGTGGGTCATCTGTGATCATGCGCAAAGAAGACATCTTATTTACCTGGTGTTTGCATAGTTTTATCATTTTATGTCTTATTTTATCTGATGTTCATGACTTTATTGATGTTTTAACATTTTTATTTTGGTTTGGTTCTTTGTTTTATTTTGATGTCAAGCACCTTGTTATTTGTATCTTGAAAGGTGTGATATAAGTAAAATTTTCTTAAAGGGTCCCTGCCACGCCATGACATTTTTACACATTCTTGAAGAATAAAAAAAGCTTTTTCCACATGTTGTCTTTGTTTTTTACCATAAAATTACACTGAACAAGGATTTAGATATTTCGTTACCCATCTGAGAATTTGAATTTACCGCCTCCGAGTTGACCTACTTTTTCGCTGCGATGGATGTGACGTCATGAGAGTAAATGTGTCGAAGTGCAGCTCTGTTTACCAATACGGCAGACACGGACAGCGAAGGCATAGTGTGCAATTATAGGGAAGATTTAAGTAACATATCAATTGTTTTTGAAGAAGATGAGGAAGTTTCTGATGAAGGGATTGACGGTGAAAATAATGAACGGCTCCAAACCATGTATGTTCCAGCCGAACATGACAGAAAGAGGATGTGAAGCGCAGCTGTCAGCTGACAACAACAACAACGCTGTGGATGAGGATATAAGTTGTTTACACAACACAGAATGGTTTGTTCACTCATCACCTTTTCTTATAAATGATCATTTATTCCTGGCACAGTGTGTTTGTGTATGAAAAAATTATTTCAGCAGCACATCGTGCTTAAATTCAGGAGTTTCTTCTAAAATCACTGAAAATAAAGTTTCTGTACATTCTGTATATATTTAATCATTTATAAGTCAGTTTCTTGTGATTGCTAATTCTTCACATTTTATTCAAAGCAAATTATTGCAAATCTTTATCTGAAAAGCTGTAGACCCACATGGGATGGGGAAAAAAAAAATTCTAAATAAAAGAAAATTTTACTGCTATATCTGTTGTCAAATTTTATCAGGCATAATATTGTAGAAAAATGTTTATGCTAAATGGAGACTTACCTGTCTAAAATACACATACAGAACATCGATAATCATAAATTGTATCACATCTAATCTACTTTGAATGAACATAAGTCTTAACAAAAACAGGCTGTTCAGTTTACATGCATGTGTTGGGAAGGTGTCGTAGCACGGACCCACAACAGGGGGCGCAAATGAACGGACAATGAATAAGCCAAAAAGTAACAATTTAATGTTGTGACAACACACAACTAAATACACAAAATTAGCAAAGTCAATTAACACCAGGTGACGTGTGGGCAGGCTCGAAGATAGAAGACCCCCGACGAGAGAGAAGCCGCGTCCCACACGGCTTCCACCACCAACGGTCTGAAGAACACCGGAGCCGCCAAGTCTCGAGTCCCCAGGTGGCCTCCGTCTTCGGCTGTCGACCCTGGTACTGCTGGCAGAAAGCAAAGACAAGATGAATGAGTGTGAGTCCGCACACTCAGCAATCCACAGTCTGCACACAGTTAGGAGGGAGCACCTCCACCTCCAATCACACACTCGTGCAGCTCCTGTTTAATCCACTTATCTGGTTTGGGGTGTGAGGCGAAGCCGTCGCTGTCACACCAAACGCCAATCCCACAGATAATGACGAACACCACAGGATAACGGCTGCAAAAGAAGTTTAGGTTATCACTCAACGGTTTGAGTCAGCAGAGAAATTACCTCTTCGGTAGTCGATTTCTCGGCGGGGAGGTGGAGTTGCAGTCTGGCTTATATAGTGGTGTAGAATGAGTGACAGCTGGTGCGATGAGTAACAGCTGTCACTTCTTCTGGGTCTGGCGCCCTCTCGTGCTTGGAGCCCGCACTCCAAGCAGGGCGCCCTCTGGTGGTGGTGGGCCAGCAGTACCTCCTCCTCAGCGGCCCACATAACACATATGTATATTTGGAAAACACAAAAATGTCAAACATGTGCACATTCTCTCCACATTCTCTCTTTACAACATTCATTTGATGTTGTAAAACGTGCTTTACACTGTGCGAGATGATTTTTCATGGAGGAATTTTTTGGACCAAGTTAATCATGCGTCCTGCATCGTGTAGTGTTCATGGAGTATCAAGCTGCGGTCAACATCTGATGACCACCTCCTGATCGCCGATCATATGGTCGAATGAGAATCAAACCTGTTTGATATATTATTGTGGTCGGCCGTTATCCTGCTGCTGAAAGCTACAAGCAGCATCCAACCGTTCGCACTGTGCCTGTGCAAACACTGCAGAGCTGTCTTGTAATAATGTTATTATTATTATTATTATTATTATTATTTTGCAGTTGTTTTGTTTTTAAACTTCATTTGTTAAAAAAAAAAAGAAGCCATTTGCAAAGCAAAAAAGTTGATTTGACAATCATCTTACATAACCGGGTCAAAATAAATAGAATACTGCCATCTACTGGTTCCCAGACACTGCCATGAACACTACTGGCCAGTAGATGCTAGATGGCAGTAGATGCTTTCAAAACAAATTCTAGATAATCCTTGTCTGCTCACACTTAAAATGCGTGGAATTTAACAAACACAATTAAAAAAAACGTCTATAAACGCAGAGAATATATTCAAGAGAGTTTTAGGCACTAGAGTTTAATGCTGTTATCCGTGCCTGAACAGTGTGTCTGAAATGCATTTGTCCTGTCGTGACGTACTGAGATTACATCATCCTACCCAAAATGCACTGTGGGGCAGAGCATGTGCTCACAAAACCTTAAAAATTAGCACATTACTTTAAAACTAAAACATATATCTGATATTTTTACTTGATGAAACTTGAGATATGATAGTAATTTTACATAACTTGTCCAAAATTAGTTTGGTTAAAATTTGAACCAAATGTATGCCTCTGGATGACTTAGGTCATATTGGCAGCATATCTGGTGTTAAAGGAAATGTTTTTTTTTCTTCGCTTCCTTTTTGGGGCTGTTTTTTCCTTGTTTGCAGAGAATTGAGATGCTTTTTATACAAGCAGTTTCCTTCTGTTTGTACAGGTTATAACAGTGCGTCTGTTACAAAACTTTTAACAGGTGAGTGCTGAGCTAATTTTAAAAATGCTTGTCGCTGTTCAGCTTTGTTTATTGGTTTAAAAGTTATTGGACAAAAATTAATCAGAAGATAATTGGTCTGATAATGGAAACATTATCTTCTATAATTATCTGTTATTGGATTATCGGAAGTGTGCCCACCACTGTCTAAAGGTTTGCGATGTCCACATGCTACCTTTAGCTTAAGCTATGTGCAGGAGACACACAACGTCGCCGCAGCAACCAACCAAGCGTTAGACATTTTAAAAACTCAGTGACAATCATGATTACAGAGTAACCCCCCCGCCCAATGATGAAATCGCGGAATTTCGCGGATCCACAGATTTTTCACAGCCCTGCATTTCTTTTAGACGGCAAGAATTTACACAAAGACGGAAAACCATCCAAAGACGGCGAGTAAGCATCCCTGCAAGCTGGTAGTGGCACCCTTCTGTGCCTTCCCAAGTGTCCCCAGCACAACCGCACAAATTGCAGATATGCGATACTGACGATACAAAAAAATAGCATGGATTTATGTTCAAAACAACAGTTCTTTGTTTTTGTATTTGAATCATTCAATCATTTGCTTTGAATAAAATATGAAGAATTAGCAATCACAAGAAACTGACTTATAAATGATTAAATATATACAGAATGTACAGAAACTTTATTTTCAGTGATTTTAGAAGAAACTCCTGAATTTAAGCACGCTGTGCTGCTGAAATAATTTTTTCATGCACAAACACACTGTGCCAGGAATAAATGATCATTTATAAGAAAAGGTGATGAGTGAACAAACCATTCTGTGTTGTGTAAACAGCTTATATCCTCATCCACAGCATTGTTGTTGTTGTCAGCTGACAGCTGCGCTTCACATCCTCTTTCTGTGGCGTTCGGATGGAACATACATAGTTTGCAGCCGCTCATTATTTTCACCGTCAATCCCTTCATCAGAAACTTCCTCATCTTCTTCAAAAACAATCGATATGTCACTTAAATCTTCACTATAATTGCTGTCCATGTCTGCCGTATTGGTAAACAGAGCCGCGCTTCGACACATTTACTCTCATGACGTCACATCAGTCGCAGCGAAAAAGTAGGTCAACTCGGAGGCGGTAAATTCAAATTCTCAGATGGGTAACGAAACGTCTAAATCCTTGTTCAGTGTAAAAATCAAAGACAACATGTGGAAAAAGCTTTTTTTAATTCTTCAAGAATATGTAAAAATGTCATGGCGTGGCAAGGGACCCTTTAACTACTACTAGTGAGGGAAACCAATAAGATACCATTACAACTCTGAAGGTATTGTAGGTTTCAGTGACTGTGATTAGACAAACTGTGCCTAGATCAGCTTCTGTGTGTTGCTTCATCAGTCATAGCCTCCTGAAAGAAGGGAACACAGAAAGATTGTTCAAAATTTGACAAATTAGATGAAATATAGATGAGTTGCCAGCGCAGTGATCAGGCACAATCCTCCAGGCCAGGTATGGGAGGATGCATCCATCACACTACAGAAATGCAGTGAAGCTTGGATGACAAATAACCATTTATTTGACGCACTCAGGTGAAATTTAAAATGGCCTTCTCCAGCCACTGGGGCCCTCAGTACTGGAGGTACCTTTGTGCTGGACCATGCCCAGAGAGACATGTTCACATGGCTAGAATGTTATAGCTGGCATCAGGGGCAGATGCAGAATTTTGTAAGGGGTGGGGTGGGGGGGTGCTGTTGTGGATTTGCAGACAAGTGACAGGGAGGAGGGGGGCTCCACTACAGAAATGTTTGAATTTTTAGTTGTCATTTCCTGCATTTTGGCACATATTTTACCATAAAATACACCACAGAGAAAAGAAACTTTATAACCCATGTTTTATTAATTTGAACATGTACCGTACAATCTTGAATGTAATACTGTGATGTTATAATGGCAAATAAGAGAGAACATTTGAACTGTCTGGCTAAAAATGTCAACACCTTTGCTACACCTTACTGACTCATGGTCTGGTACAAATGCATTTAGCTGAGTCGCTTGTTGCTGAATAGAGGGTTCAGAAACAGCATTCGGCAGAGATTTCAATTTTTTTGGCCCATGAAAGGGGTGCAGTCATCAGTACTAGGTGAGTTAGCAACATGCGTATGACTGTGCACATTAGCGTGTCATAGTTACGATCAAACTGAATTGAGAAGAAGAATTAACAATGAAATACAAGTAATAATTATGGGAAAAAATTAATGGTTTGTACCGTATTTTCCAGGGTATTATTTCTCTTGGCTGATGACAGCACTGACACATGAGCAATCAGTTTTGTTAGGTGAATGGGCTATAAACATGAAATTAAACAATTAAACCATACAACTCCAAACCACAAGAAGTTGGTCTTCATTGGAATTGATGTCATAAAACAATAAAATATAATGCAATGCTAAAATACCAAATACCTTTGGTCTCATGAGCAAGGTCTTCTTTATAATTTGCAGTTTAATTGGTATCCCAGTGCAAAGTGTACACACACACACGCACACACACACACACACACACATATATATATATATATATATATATATATATATATATATATATATATATATATATATATATATCATGCTGTAAGGCAATGTGGCTCAGAGAGGGTGGGGACACAAACGTAGACACACACAGGAGCATAGGATTGAACAAACATAGGTTTTATCTCATACGCAGGCAGTTGTTAGGTACACAGAGTAGCAGTCAGCATGGCAGAGGTATCAGGCAAGTGTAAGGCTGAGGCATGGTCAAAAATTGGCTGAGGTCAAAAACACAGTGACACAGAGTTCAAAGGCTGAGACAAAACCGTGATCCAAAAACACAAAGCAAAGTCAAAAAATCAGCAAGGCAATCAGGACTATGACAAAAGGCTTGGATGAGGTTTACAGAAACAACAAACCAGCAAGAAGAACCAAACACACAAGGCTTAAAGTAGACCTGCATTGAAATAAATGTGGTCAGATCTCAGAAAGAAATAGCTGATATGTATTTATAAGACCCTTATGAATGCAGTAAAGGGTCAAACACATTACCCGAAATAGCTGTACTGAGATGGTGGAGATAGCTGGGAAAAGCCAATTCACATGTGGGGCCGAAAGTGGAGGAAACCCGATTCGGGAGGAGACACACATCATGAGAAGTCGATGGGACAAATAACTGATTAACAAAACCCTGATAAACCAAAAGAGCAAAAGAGGGGAGGACAAACAGATGGAAGGCAATGATGGAAAAAAACGACCTACTGCAAAGATAAACATTCCAAAATGACTTGATATCTGAACAATGAAAACAACAAACAGTGACCAAACATGAGGAAGAGACCTGCCCAATCATAAAAAAATACAACAGACAGAAATACCGTCACGACGGCCGACCAGAATAATATCAATTCGACCATACGATCGGCGATCAGGAGGTGGTCGTCAGATGTTAAACGCAGCTTGTTACTCCATGTACACTACACAATGCAGGACGCGCGATTAACCTGAAACTCGGTCCAAAAAATCCACAGTGTAAAGCCAACATTTATGTGTCAACAATATTGAGTGCATGTTTTACAACATAAAACACATTCTCTCCACATGTAAAACAGTTTGCGATGACACTTCCAGGGTTCCGTAAAATGCCTGTTTTTACAAATAAAAAATGGAATATTTTACAAAAGCACATTTATCTCAATTATCTGTAAACACCAACACACGTCACAGTAATGTGTTGGTTTACATAATGAATGATTGAACCAATCAGTGTTTAGCAGAGGCACATTTTACCCAGAATCCTTTGCGATCTGTCTTTGTGTGTTACAAAACCTCAGAATTGGTGCATTATTCAACATTAAAAGATATATGGTATATTTTAACTTTGTACAAATGACAGAATTGACATTAATGGAGTTATTCTATCAGTATTCACACAAAACCATAAGTCAGGATGCCTTTATTTTTCAAGACCGCCGCCTGACCGGAGCATTGTGATTGGTAGAGTTGGCTTTGTGATTGCTCTTAGGGTGCTTCATTGCTGTAGACGTGTAGCTTCTAGCAGGGGGCAGCATGTTCAAACATCGAAATGCTGACTCGTTTTAGTCTTTTGTCACTTCTAAAAGTTATTGTGGTGTTAAAACTCAAATTCAGCTTGTTAGTAGTTGCAAATGTACCAGAGACAACACTGTAATTTATCGGTTATCTGTAATTTCTGATACATTTTTGGGTGGTTTATCGGTTTATCTTTATCAAAGATAACTTTTCAGTTATCTGATTATCTGTTATTGAAGTTAATTTTTTGGTTATCTGTGCCCACCATCTATCTATCTATCTATCTATCTATCTATCTATCTATCTATCTATCTATCTATCTATCTATCTATCTATCTATCTATCTATCTATCTATCTATCTATCTATCTATCTATCTATCTATCTATCTATCTATCTATCTATCTATCTATCTATCTATCTATCTATCTATCTATCTATCTATCTATCTATCTATCTATCTATCTATCTATCTATCTATCTATCTATCTATCTATCTATCTATCTATCTATCTATCTATCTATCTATCTATCTATCTATCTATCTATCTATCTATCTATACACGAGGTCTATTAGATAATAAACCGACCCTTTTATTTTTTTTAACTATATGGATTTGAATGACGTGCGATTACAGAGTGGTGCATACAGAGCAAAAAGAGAAAGAAACACTCAGTACATCATGGGAACCCCCCAGCAGTCTAAGTCTATAGCAGCATACCTAAGGGATGGTTCAGGGTCACCTGATCCAGCCCTAACTATAAGCTTTAGCAAAAAGGAAAGTTTTAAGCCTAATCTTAAAAGTAGAGAGGGTGTCTGTCTCCCTGATCTGAATTGGGAGCTGGTTCCACAGGAGAGGAGCCTGAAAGCTGAAGGCTCTGCCTCCCATTCTACTCTTACAAACCCTAGGAACTACAAGTAAGCCTGCAGTCTGAGAGCGAAGTGCTCTATTGGTGTGATATGGTACTATGAGGTCCCTAAGATAAGATGGGACCTGATTATTCAAAACCTTATAAGTAAGAAGAAGAATTTTAAATTCTATTCTAGAATTAACAGGAAGCCAATGAAGAGAGGCCAATATGGGTGAGATATGCTCTCTCCTTCTAGTCCCCGTTAGTACTCTAGCTGCAGCATTTTGAATTAACTGAAGGCTTTTCAGGGAACTTTTAGGACAACCTGATAATAATGAATTACAGTAGTCCAGCCTAGAGGAAATAAATGCATGAATTAGTTTTTCAGCATCACTCTGAGACAAGACCTTTCTAATTTTAGAGATATTGCGTAAATGCAAAAAAGCAGTCCTACATATTTGTTTAATATGCGCTTTGAATGACATATCCTGATCAAAAATGACTCCAAGATTTCTCACAGTATTACTAGAGGTCAGGGTAATGCCATCCAGAGTAAGGATCTGGTTAGACACCATGTTTCTAAGATTTGTGGGGCCAAGTACAATAACTTCAGTTTTATCTGAGTTTAAAAGCAGGAAATTAGAGGTCATCCATGTCTTTATGTCTGTAAGACAATCCTGCAGTTTAGCTAATTGGTGTGTGTCCTCTGGCTTCATGGATAGATAAAGCTGGGTATCATCTGCGTAACAATGAAAATTTAAGCAATGCCGTCTAATAATACTGCCTAAGGGAAGCATGTATAAAGTGAATAAAATTGGTCCTAGCACAGAACCTTGTGGAACTCCATAATTAACCTTAGTCTGTGAAGAAGATTTCCCATTTACATGAACAAATTGTAATCTATTAGATAAATATGATTCAAACTACCGCAGCGCAGTGCCTTTAATACCTATGGCAATATATATATATATATATATACGAGGGCTGTCAATAAAGTAACAGTCCTTTTTATTTTTTTCAAAAACTATATGGATTTCATTCATATGTTTTTACGTCAGACATGCTTGAACCCTCGTGCGCATGCGTGAGTTTTTCCATGCCTGTCGGTGACGTCATTCGCCTGTGAGCACTCCTTGTGGGAGGAGTCGTCCAGCCCCTCGTCGGAATTCCTTTGTCTGAGAAGTTGCTGAGAGACTGGCGCGTTGTTTGATCAAAATTTTTTCTAAACCTGTGAGACACATCGAAGTGGACACGGTTCGAAAAATTAAGCTGGTTTTCAGTGAAAATTTTAACAGCTGATGAGAGATTTTGAGGTGATTCTGTCGCTTTAAGGACTTTTCACGGTGCGAGACGTCGCGCTGCGCTCTCAGGCAGCGTCATCAGCCTGTTCAAGCTGAAAACCTCCACATTTCAGGCTCTATTGATCCAGGACGTCGTGAGAGAACAGAGAAGTTTCAGAAGAAGTCGGTTTCAGCATTTTATCCGGATATTCCACTGTTAAAGGAGATTTTTTTAATGAAAGACGTGCGGACGGATCCGCGCGTCGGGACGCAGCCGACGCGGTGCGGCGGCACAGGAAAAACACCTCCGTGTTGATAACCATTTGTAAAATCCAGGCGGCTTTTGATGGCTTTCAGTGGAGTGAGTATATGAGAAATTGTTTAACAGGCAGGACATGTTCCAACTTGTCCTTAAGGCTTTCAACAGAGGTGTTTTTCCTGTGGCGGAGCGTCGCGGCGGCTGCGTCCCGACGCGCGGACCCGTCCGCACGTCTTTCATTAAAAAAATCTCCTTTAACAGTGGAATATCCGGATAAAATGCTGAAACCGACTTCTTCTGAAACTTCTCTGTTCTCTCACGACGTCCTGGATCAATAGAGCCTGAAATGTGGAGGTTTTCAGCTTGAACAGGCTGATGACGCTGCCTGAGAGCGCTGCGCGACGTCTCGCACCGTGAAAAGTCCTTAAAGCGACAGAATCACCTCAAAATCTCTCATCAGCCGTTAAAATTTTCACTGAAAACCAGCTTAATTTTTCGAACCGTGTCCACTTCGATGTGTCTCACAGGTTTAGAAAAAATTTGATCAAACAAAGCGCCAGTCTCTCAGCAACTTCTCAGACAAAGGAATTCCGACGAGGGGCTGGACGACTCCTCCCACAAGGAGTGCTCACAGGCGAATGACGTCACCGACAGGCGTGGAAAAACTCACGCATGCGCACGAGGGTTCAAGCATGTCTGACGTAAAAACATATGAATGAAATCCATATAGTTTTTGAAAAAAATAAAAAGGACCGTAACTTTATTGACAGCCCTCGTATATATATATATATATATGTATAGTTATTTCCGGCAATTATTAAGATCCTATTGTCGTACATACTGTTGGGTATTTTCTCCTCCAAACATTCTTAAAACCTTGATAAGACAAACAGAGTCAAGAAACACCAGTGAGACAGAAAGTCAAATTAATCACGCGTGGAGTGCGGCCAGGCTGTACACCAAGGCTACACTAAAGTCTGGCCTGTGCTCCCGCTCTTTTTATTAGAGAAGCCCTCATTACATCATAAAACTTGTCCTAAGGGGGGGGGGACAACGCGAGACAAGTTTCTTCCCGTAACATAAACACATACGTCAATAAGTGCAGCTGTAAGGAAAAACAGTTTCTTTCTTTTACTCTTATCGTCGAAGGTCAGCACATCTCGTTCGTCTGTTGCAGTTATCAGCTGTTCTGCATCTGCCTGAAGTGTCCTGTCCTTCACACTCCTTCACACTAAGCATCACATCACAACAGTCAAAACAACCTTCAGTTCTCTTACTCCCAGTTCAGCCTGACCCCATCATGCTTCACTCCCAGTCGTTAGCGGCTACAAAAACAAGTTGTATAATAATAATAAGTACATCCAGCTCTTCATTCCCAGTTCAGATTGACCCCAGCATGCTAAAACAAGGTTGAATAACACGTACAGTCTCAGGGTTAGGTGCAAAACAGCACAACACCGTTCTCATGAGAAAGAAGACAAAGGTACAAATGTTTAACAGTGATAATCATATATACAAAATCTTTAACATTCCCCTCCTGTTTATCGCCTGTTAAACATACAGTAGGCATCACCCAGCTTAGCACTTCTTTTTTGAGATTTTCACTAAGAGGTTCATCATGGTATGTTCTATAGGCTTACACCCCAGAGGTGATGTCATCATTGTCACCATCATCGGTGTCTGGGTCATCATACTTCCATTGGTCTGGGTACAGGTCATGGGAGTCATCGTCCTCCTCTGTGTCGTCTTGCCCCAGGAGTGGATATGATGCTGGTCCCCCTCCTGGTCCTGGACTTATTGCTGTGGTTATCATTCTATTTACAAGGCCTCGGAGACATGGAATACAACAACATCCACACAATGTTAGAATTGCAGCAAATACTGCTATAGACACTAATAGTGAAGAAATCAAAGACCTCCATCTTCCCATCCCTTCCAGCCACCAATCCCAGCCTTCGGTGTTTACTCCACTGTGCTCTTTCATCTTCCTGTTCAACGTCCTCAGCCCGTCGATGGCTTGAGTGAGACTGCCGTCTGCAGCTGTGTTGTTGGGAATGAATGTGCAGCATTGTTCTCCGAACATGGCACAAACACCTCCTTTCTCTGCCAACAACATATCCAGAGCAATACGGTTCTGGAAGGCCATAAGGGACGTGGCTTCTAACTGTGAATGGACAGCCTTAAATCCTTCCTCAGTCCAATTTCCTAATTTCTGTACATTGTAGTGGATGTAGTTTATTCTGTCCACGTTTTTATTAATTGAACACCACCAACAGATGGAAGATTCGAATCCAGCTGCTATTTGATCAACCAGTTTATACTCGTCAGGCACTCCTCTGGGGACACCTATTGCATCAATATATGTTGGATTTCCCACTCCTTTCCAATCTCTTTTTACTCTATGTCTGGCTATGCCTTTCTGCCAATCTTCAGGAATAAGAGAGGCTGCATATGTCGTAACGTCTTCAGGGGTCATGGGTATAGCTTTAACTGGTAACAATAATGATATTAATGCACAATAACCTGACACATTTCGTGGCAGTCTGTCAAAGATTCTGTTATCCCCACACCACCACCATACGCCACTCCTACCAACAGGTTTGAATGTGGGAGTACTATGGACCACATTCTTACACCAGGCAGTGTGGTTTAAGCTACCCAAAGTCTTACTTGTCCCTGTCAAGTGTACACATGTATGGTTAGCATGCCCAACTTTGCTTGAAAATAACGGTTTGGTCTTAGTCAGTTTGGTCAATGGATAGATCTTGTCCCACTTAGAACAATTGTTGTTTGCTGCAATGTATGTCTGTGTCATAACAGTCAGCAGACAGTCTTTGGGTAATGCTGCCGGTATTACCTGTAATATAGGTCTGGGTCCCATACATACAACACAGTCCTTCTTTGCTGCTAGTCCTGCTTGTTCTGCCATTAAAAGCCAATTGTTATTTTGTCCACTAATTCCTGTAGTTACTAGGAACCAGTCATCTGCCTTCATGTCTTTTGTGCCTTGTACGGACATCCCCTTTGCTTGTATGGGCACCCCCTTTGCTTGTATGGACACCCCCTTTGACGTACTCAATTCTGTCAATATTGGTTGCTGTACTCTATCTGTTTCACAGAGGAAAAAATGGAAATACGGATCTTTTCCTGGTTTGTATACCCAAAGGAGGAACAACCAACAGTCTCCCTCTATATCAGGTGGGAATATGGTTCCTTTTTCTGTGGTATTCACCACTATAGACAGCTTATCATCTGTTTGATACATTTTGAGAATTTGACTCTGGTACTTAGCCCACTCGGTTTGTGCCCATCTTGGTGTCCATCTACTCCATTCATCGGCTACCAACGTTTCCCATCTCTTATCTTGTTGATCATTGGTCATATACCATGAGAAACTATTTCCGTAATTAGTCCCTCTGTCACCATCCCCACCATCCCATATTCCATGGGTAAGAGCACTATATGGTACAGAGATGACCACAGAAGCATTTCTAGGAATGCAGGCTTGTACACCAAATCGGTACGCATTGTTCCTATCACAGCTATGTACTGTGGCATTTATCATTGGACTGGGGTCTTCGTTACTTCTTTTTGGTCTCTGCAATCTGCGGAGGTGATCCTTATTATCATGTCCCGTGCTTATGGCTTTTAATAATAAGCCCAATCCAAAAAAGAAAAGTAGCATAACAAGGACTGTCCATGGGGTCCAGAAACCCTCGTTCTTTTTGTTTTTTTCTTTCGCCATTTCTGCACACTACAGCACACCTATGTTCAGAACAGTGGCTTCTTAATGTCTTCTGCTAGCTTTCGTGTCTAACCTGGATCTTAACACCAAGCTCACACACTATTACTAGTCTTGTCCTACTATTCTTACTGTTTGTCTGTGTCTGCAGAAATGACTTTCTTACAGTGAGTTAAATGAATCCATGTACTTCTTTCCCCAATTTTCAAGGCTGTGGGTGTTGTGAGTAGTACTTGATGGGGCCCTTCCCATTTAGGTGAATGCCAGTGTTTTCTCTTGATGCTTCTTATCAACACCCAGTCTCCAGGTACCACTTTAGGGTCCTCCTGTGGAGAAATGGGATCATCAGTGTTTGGAACTCTCCCTCGTTGTCCTTCTAACATTTTTCTCATGTAATCCGCCAAATTGGCTTCCTCAGGTACATCCCAAATTTGCCCATAATATGGCAATCGATATTTTCTGCCAAACAATGTTTCATACGGTGTCAACCCCATGGTACTAGTTATGTTTATATACATTTTTACCAAATCTACACAATGTGTCCATGGTCTGCCTGTTTCCTCCATTGTCTTTCTAAGTCTGTTTTTTACTGTTCCATTCATCCTTTCCACTAATCCGGCACTTTGTGGATGATAAGCACAATGATTTTAGAGATTGACCTGTAGCGCTTCTCCTACGTATTGCACTATTGTATTGACAAAATGCGCTCCATTATCTGAATAAACTGTTTCTGGTATTCCAAATCGTGGAATGATGTCTTTGCACAATGCCTTAGCCACTGTAAGTGCATCTGCATGTTTTGTAGGGAACAATTCTACCCATTTTGAGAAGGCATCAATTATGACTAAACAAAATTCCTTCCCTTCATGTTTACTCAGCTGTATATAATCCATATGAATCACTTGAAAGGGATATTGTGGTGTTGGAAATTTGCCTCTTTGGGGTCTCAAATTGCCTTGTGAATTGTGTTTTGCACATGTCATGCATGCTCTACAACGCTGTTTTGCATATGCATCGAACCCATAAAGACAAAAAATAGATTGCAATTGCGATATCATACCCCCTGATGAGACATGCGTCACGCCATGGCTCATAATAGCCGCCCATTTAAACATATTTTTTGGCAATATGGGTTTCCTTTGTGGTCACACGTACAAATCATTTGCATATGTAGCTCCTTTAGTTATCCACATTTGTTTTTCTCTGTTAGTTGCCTGCTGTTGCATGTCAGCAAGCAGTGTACGACCTAAATGCAAATCTGGAGTGGTTTCCTGTACAACAAAAATAGAAGAAGCTGCTGCTGCCTCTTTTGCTGCTCTGTCAGCAAAATCATTTCCTTTTGAAACACTGTCAGAGCCTTTGGTGTGAGCCGCACATTTGCATATAGCAATTTGTTGAGGCAATTTCACAGCTTGCAGTAGTGCAGTTAGGAGAGTGGCATGAGTCACCGGCTTTCCAGATGATGTCACCATTCCACGCTCTTCCCACAGTTTTGCAAACACATGCACTGTGCTGAAAGCGTACTGGCTGTCTGTATAAATTGATACAGCCGTACCTTTAAACAGATAGCAAGCTGCAGTTAAAGCAACTAATTCAGCTGCTTGTGCTGAAAATGACGATGGCAATGAAGCAGAGTCCAATACTTCTGAATTTGTGACAACAGCATATCCAGATTGTGTTTGTCCATAAGCATTTTTAGTGGAAGAACCATCCACATACACAATTGTACTGTTTGGGATGGGTGTGTCCCGGAGGTCCGGGCGTGCTTTCGTACAGACTGTTGCTACATCAAGACAATTGTGCGGCTCACCATCCTCAGGTAAAGGTATCAATGTGGAGGGATTCAATGTTGTACAGCGCTCTACCGTAAGGTGTGGTTGTGATAATAGCAAGGACATGCACGAAAGATGTCTTGCTGGGGACAAGAGACTCATGTTCGTCTGCAACAGAAGTGCAGAAACTGCATGTGGAACTTTCAGTGTCAACTGATGGAATAGAACAACATTACTGCTACTTTGAACAGCCATAGAGGCTGCAATAACAGCTTGTACGCATGATGGTAGAGCACTTGCCACTGCATCCAATTTAGATGAGTGGTAGGCAACTGGCCTCAATTTTGAGCCATACACTTGAACCAAAACACTAGTCATGAACTTATTCTTACAATCAACTGTTTGAATGAATGGTTTACTATAATCTGGTAGTGCCAAAACTGTGGATGACACTAATGTTTGTTTTACTTTTACAAAAGCTTCCTCAGCATCTCTGTTCCATTCCAACACGGTTGACATTGAAATATCATCCTTGTACATCAAATCAGAAAGTGGACTAGTCAATTCTGCATAACAGGGAATCCATGCCCTGCAGTAATTAGTCAGTCCAAGAAATGACATCATCTGCTTTTTGGTTTGTGGTTTTGGAGCGTGCAAAATTGCTTCCTTCCTGTCAGACAGGATAGTGCGCCCAGTGGCTGATAATTCATGTCATAAATATTTTACTTTATCCCTACACAACTGAACTTTGTTTTTACTCACTTTGTGGCCATTATCAAATAAGAAACATAATAATGCTACTGTGTCAGTTATGCAGTTTTCTCGTGTGTCAGAGGCAATCAAAATGTCATCAACATACACTAATAGTTGGCTATCTGCCGGTGGAACAAAATTGGCTAAACATGCTGACATGACTTGAGAATAAATAGTTGGACTCTCTGCGTAACCCTGCGGTAATCTGGTAAATGTATATCGTTGTCCCTTAAAGGTAAAAGCAAACCAGAATTGACTATCTGGATGTACTGGCACAGAGAAAAATGCATTACTTATGTCAATTACTGAGAAACTATTAGAATTTGGTCTCAGCGAATTTAACAAGGTGTGTGGATCTGGAACACATGGTGCTCTTTTAATCACAGCAGCATTTACTGCCTGCAGATCTTGAATCATTCTCCATCCCACTGAGGGCGGAGCCTTTTTCACAGGAAATATGGGTGTGTTACATGGTGAATCTGGACATGGCACTATTACTCCTGCTGCTAATAAATCCTCTATTACTGGCCTGATTCCTTCAATTGCATCAGGTTTCAATGGATACTGTCTTACACATGGTCTGTATTCTGTTTTTGGTCGTATAACTACAGGTTGTGCATTTTTTATCAGTCCTACGTCTGAAGGACCTGTTGTCCACAATCCTGATGGTACCGAAGAGAGAAGATCATCTTCGTCAGGACTCAACTGAAACACTCAGGATTGTGAAGTGGACACATCAATATGTGTTCCAGCTGTCAGCACCAATGAGACATTAACTGGCACTTTATACAATTTAGTTGATGGGCTGAACTCTGTTCGTGGTCCAATTCTGCTCCAATCAGTGGCTGACAAAGCTGTTATGACTGTCAGTCCCAATTCTTGCCATTCTGTCAAATATGGCTTACAAAGTGACACATGTAATGGCATACCTGTGAATCTCAATTTTAAAACATCTTCAGTGGCACCTGTCACTGTTATGACAGCTGTTGAGTTGCCATCATGAATCAAATCGGTCATTGTCAGCTTCACAGGTGAAACGTTTTTCAATTTGTTTTCATAGTCACCATCCGGACCTGGAGGATCTTTATGCCACATTGTGACATGCAGGTCAGGTGGTGACATCTTTTGTTCAGGATGTTTCAGTAGGGCTGTCGCTTGCAAGACGACATCTTTACCCCATCCTGCAGCATCTTCTTCTGAAATGTCAAATGTATAGTAATAGTGGAATGTGGGGTCATCGCTTTCTTCTCTTACCATGTTAACGCCTCCTGTGCGCTCAACAACTAATTTCCCTTGTTCCACAATTATGGACAAGCCCAATGCAGTCAATCCGTCTCGTCCTAAGAGGTTAACTGGACATTGTGGCATGTTCAACACTGACATAGTACATGTCAGGCCAAATGGATCTGTCAACGTTATGGGTTTAGTGATAGGGACGTCTGATGTTTGTCCATTTGCAGAGCGAACCCTAAAGATTTCGTTGCTCAATTGATGGACAGGTATGTTGTCATTACATGTGGTTCTACATGCTCCTGTATCACAAAGGAATGTCACTGGTCGTCCATTTACCAACAAAGTCACTTCTGGTTTTGGTACCGGATTTCCCAGTAAGGCACACAGATCCATATCACAATCAGACTGCCTATCTAATGTGGAATCATAGATTATGGATTCTAGTCATTGTGGATACTGTGGCTGCGGAGGATTATTCCGTTGTGGAATTCCTCCTGCTGCTCCATCCGTAGGTGGATTCGGACAATTCCTATACATATGTCCCTCTCTCCCACAGTTCCAACAAATCAGGGGACCACATGGTGGCCCTCCCTGCCTGTGCTGCTGCCGCGGTTGCCATGGTCCTTGACGTTGTGGCTGTCCACCTTGTCTGTTTTGCCATGGCTTTTGGGGGCATTTGCACTGCTTCTGCTGTCTTAAGTTACCCTGTTGGTAATATATTTCACCATCTCCGTGTGCTACATACACTCCTTTGTCGCTGTTTCCTGTCTTTTTCTGCTTTAAGACTTCTTCTGCATGACAACAGTGGGTGTGTGTTTCTTCCAATGTGCCTGTTGGCAGTCCAATCCAATGTTTCTGTATCCAAGCTTTTATATCCTTGTTGGAATGTTGGATCAGAGCGTTTTTCAATTGTTGTTCATACACAGGTGTTCCTGGCAATATGCCACTGTGGACCCTAAATACACTCTCAAATCTGCATCTAAACTCTGTCCATGGTTCTCCTGCTTTCTGTGTTGTCCTGGTAATTTCAGTGTAATTTATTTTTGGTCCTAACACACCTTTTGCTCGTGTAATCATAGCTTTCACTCGTGTTTGCAAGACTGGATCATCATGCAACGGTACGCCATCCTGGTCTGCAGGATTCCAGTCTCCGCGTATCTGACTCCATTTAGGGCCACATGCTTTCATCCACACCTGTTGGACTTCAGGTCCACTAAGGTGGTAAGAACTTCTAATGTTTTCTATATCCTGCATAAATCCCTCAATATCGACATGTGGCGATGGTATCATGTCGACTGCTGCTTTGATATCATCAGCATTCCATGTTCGATATACGAGCATGGTTGATCGATGTCCTGCTGTTCCTGCACGTGGATTTGGTACTTCTATCATAGGATAGGCACCTCCCTGGTCACTGTGTTCCACCATGGGAGGGGCTGTAGGCACTCTCGCTTGACTGCGTGTTTGTGGTTTTTCTGGTTTTTCTGGTTTTTCACTTTTTACCTTAGGTTTTACTGCCAAATCATACTGTGGTGGCGGTACATTGTCATCCTCTGGTAGAGAGGGATATAAAGGTGTTGTTGTCACCGACGATCCAGCCGGCGGTGGTTGTTGAGGCTGTTCTGGTTCTCTGTGCTGAATTATCACATCTTCTTCTGCCTTACCTACAGCTTTCTTTTTCCTTGCTTTCTCTAATCGTCGCTTCTCTGCTCCCTTCCGTCTGTTCTCTGCTTCCTCCTCCCAAAATGCCACTAAATCTGCCGCTACTTTCTGCATCTTTTTCTCATCACCTTTATGTTCCTGTTCTAACTCCTTCTTTAGCTTCTGTATCCTGATCAGGTTCAGTCATCCGTCAAAGTCATGTTTATTTATCCAGGTCTCCAATTTCTTTGTTGCTTTTGGATTTTTTGCTTCCATAAATTTCCAGTCGTCAGTTGATAAATTTTCCTTATTTTTAGACGTCTTACCCCCCATTTTTATTATCCGTTGTTATAATTTGGACTTCAGACGGGGGCACACCTAGGGTGTTCTAAATCTGAAGTTTTCACACTTTCTTTGGACGTGACAATTAATTTGCCATCGTGTGGTTGATTCCTTTGACCTCCCCGTAGGAAGCGGAATCACTTGCCTCCGCATCCACACACGGTTGTCACTAACGTTGTCCAAAGTATTACACTTTCACACAGTTATTCTATTTACACTTACACAAAACACTATTTACACATAGAAACACCTTTAATAACCGTACGCGTATTCTTAGGCCAGGGGAGCTCGCCCTCCCGTGAAATTTAACTAATGTCCTGCATTAGGGGACTCCGCCGTCCCTGCTAGATTTAACTGCCTTTTTACAGTGCACGTATTTCTACCCGGGATTTCCTTTACGTATTAAAACAGAGGAGTCCGTACCCTCCTTCCGGAATTTAACTACGTGCGTCCCTCGCAACCGTAGAGGAGTCCGCCCTCCTTACAGAGTTTAACTGTGTTTCATTAACAGACGATTCTGTATCATCGCTTACGGAGTTTAACTGTTTTATGTGATCTGATCACCACTCACTCAGTACTGTTACAAAGAAATTCTACTCACTGACTCGACCTCCTGTCTGTCTCCTTCGGGAAAATCTCGTCAACCAGACGATGCCAACGGTGGTCGACAATTGCAGACACGATCAATCGATCGGACCTTGGCCAAGGATTTACGTCTGGACTTGACGACCTCCGCCGGACACCTCCGGTGTTGTTGAGATCCCGGACGAGCCCCCAGTCTTACTAGAGGTCAGGGTAATGCCATCCAGAGTAAGGATCTGGTTAGACACCATGTTTCTAAGATTTGTGGGGCCAAGTACAATAACTTCAGTTTTATCTGAGTTTAAAAGCAGGAAATTAGAGGTCATCCATGTCTTTATGTCTGTAAGACAATCCTGCAGTTTAGCTAATTGGTGTGTGTCCTCTGGCTTCATGGATAGATAAAGCTGGGTATCATCTGCGTAACAATGAAAATTTAAGCAATGCCGTCTAATAATACTGCCTAAGGGAAGCATGTATAAAGTGAATAAAATTGGTCCTAGCACAGAACCTTGTGGAACTCCATAATTAACCTTAGTCTGTGAAGAAGATTTCCCATTTACATGAACAAATTGTAATCTATTAGATAAATATGATTCAAACTACCGCAGCGCAGTGCCTTTAATACCTATGGCAATATATATATATATATACGAGGGCTGTCAATAAAGTAACGGTCCTTTTTATTTTTTTCAAAAACTATATGGATTTCATTCATATGTTTTTACGTCAGACATGCTTGAACCCTCGTGCGCATGCGTGAGTTTTTCCATGCCTGTCGGTGACGTCATTCGCCTGTGAGCACTCCTTGTGGGAGGAGTCGTCCAGCCCCTCGTCGGAATTCCTTTGTCTGAGAAGTTGCTGAGAGACTGGCGTGTTGTTTGATCAAAATTTTTTCTAAACCTGTGAGACACATCGAAGTGGACACGGTTCGAAAAATTAAGCTGGTTTTCAGTGAAAATTTTAACAGCTGATGAGAGATTTTGAGGTGATTCTGTCGCTTTAAGGACTTTTCATGGTGCGAGACGTCGCGCTGCGCTCTCAGGCAGCGTCATCAGCCTGTTCAAGCTGAAAACCTCCACATTTCAGGCTCTATTGATCCAGGACGTCGTGAGAGAACAGAGAAGTTTCAGAAGAAGTCGGTTTCAGCATTTTATCCGGATATTCCACTGTTAAAGGAGATTTTTTTAATGAAAGACGTGCGGACGGATCCGCGCGTCGGGACGCAGCCGACGTGATGCGGCGGCACAGGAAAAACACCTCCGTGTTGATAACCATTTGTAAAATCCAGGCGGCTTTTGATGGCTTTCAGTGGAGTGAGTATATGAGAAATTGTTTAACAGGCAGGACATGTTCCAACTTGTCCTTAAGGCTTTCAACAGAGGTGTTTTTCCTGTGGCGGAGCGTCGCGGCGGCTGCGTCCCGACACGCGGACCCGTCCGCACGTCTTTCATTAAAAAAATCTCCTTTAACAGTGGAATATCCGGATAAAATGCTGAAACCGACTTCTTCTGAAACTTCTCTGTTCTCTCACGACGTCCTGGATCAATAGAGCCTGAAATGTGGAGGTTTTCAGCTTGAACAGGCTGATGACGCTGCCTGAGAGCGCTGCGCGACGTCTCGCACCGTGAAAAGTCCTTAAAGCGACAGAATCACCTCAAAATCTCTCATCAGCCGTTAAAATTTTCACTGAAAACCAGCTTAATTTTTCGAACCGTGTCCACTTCGATGTGTCTCACAGGTTTAGAAAAAAATTTGATCAAACAAAGCGCCAGTCTCTCAGCAACTTCTCAGACAAAGGAATTCTGACGAGGGGCTGGACGACTCCTCCCACAAGGAGTGCTCACAGGCGAATGACATCACCGACAGGCGTGGAAAAACTCACGCATGCGCACGAGGGTTCAAGCATGTCTGACGTAAAAACATATGAATGAAATCCATATAGTTTTTGAAAAAAATAAAAAGGACCGTAACTTTATTGACAGCCCTCGTGTATATGTATATATATATATATATATATATATATATATATATATATATATATATATATATATATATATATATATATATATATATGTATGTATAGTTATTTCCGGCAATTATTAAGATTCTATTGTCGTACATACTGTTGGGTATTTTCTCCTCCAAACATTCTTAAAACCTTGATAAGACAAACAGAGTCAAGAAACACCAGTGAGACAGAAAGTCAAATTAATCACGCGCGGAGTGCGGCCAGGCTGTACACCAAGGCTACACTAAAGTCTGGCCTGTGCTCCCGCTCTTTTTATTAGAGAAGCCCTCATTACATCATAAAACTTGTCCTAAGGGGGGGGGGGACAACGCGAGACAAGTTTCTTCCCGTAACATAAACACATACGTCAATAAGTGCAGCTGTAAGGAAAAACAGTTTCTTTCTTTTACTCTTATCGTCGAAGGTCAGCACATCTCGTTCGTCTGTTGCAGTTATCAGCTGTTCTGCATCTGCCTGAAGTGTCCTGTCCTTCACACTCCTTCACACTAAGCATCACATCACAACAGTCAAAACAACCTTCAGTTCTCTTACTCCCAGTTCAGCCTGACCCCGTCATGCTTCACTCTCAGTCGTTAGCGGCTACAAAAACAAGTTGTATAATAATAATAAGTACATCCAGCTCTTCATTCCCAGTTCAGATTGACCCCAGCATGCTAAAACAAGGTTGAATAACACGTACAGTCTCAGGGTTAGGTGCAAAACAGCACAACACCGTTCTCATGAGAAAGAAGACAAAGGTACAAATGTTTAACTGTGATAATCATATATACAAAATCTTTAACACATACAATTTGTACATATTCAATAAAGCCCCCTCTATCAATCAATTAATCAATCATAAACAACATTTATAAGCTTTTAACAAGAGTGGAAGTTAGCGTGCACGCTGACATCCACATTTAAATCACACTAGATGTGTTATCAGGTCACAAAAGCAGCGTTTTCAGTTTTAGAAGTGTTTATTTCTTGCTAGCTTTTACGTAATAGGTATGGTCAGACATCCAGGTCCTTGATGCATTTGCACATAGCAACGCGCATAGTAACCAGTGTGCCACTGAACACATATCGCAGTAGCGCTCATTTCCTACTTGACGTCCATCACGTTCGCATTGTTCTGCCACGTTTTTTTCTACTTAATATACACCAATTATCACATGCCGATGATCGTGTGTTGCAGTTGGCTGTAACAACCACAATAAGTTAAAAGATCGAAAAGTGTGTTTTTCCGAGCTCCCAATGCACCACAAAAGTCCAGACAGAAGGGATAAATGGCTGGCTGCTATCAGCCAAGTAAACGAGGACGGTCATGGGAATAACACCACCGAATCGCTAGTTGGCATCATTTATCGTCGGAACTATGATGGTATGTGATCGTCTTCGAACCTCCGACTTTCGTTCTTGATTAATGAAAACATTCTTGGCAAATGTTTTCGCTTCCATCTGTCTTGCGCCAGTCCAAGAATTTCACCTCTAGCGGCACAATACGAATGCCCCTGGCCATCCCTCTTAATCAAGGCCCCAGTTCAGAGAAAGAAAACCATAAAATAGAACCGGAGTTCTATTCCATTATTCCTAGCTGGGGTATTCAGGCGACTGGGCCTGCTTTGAACACTCTAATTTTTTAACACTAACATTTCGGACCCTGCGGGACACTCAGCTAAGACAATCACACATTGTGCAGCTGCTGAAAAAAAAAAAAAAAATGACATGCCACCTGCCACATGCCACACTTTTGTTTTGGCTCATTTTCCATGAGCTGAAACATTTTATATATACACAAAAGACCAATTTCTCTCAAATTTCAAATATCTCAAATACAGTGGTATGTAAAAGTTTGGGCACCCCTGATGATTTCCATGATTTTCCTTTATAAATCTTTGGTTGTTTGGATCAGCAATTTCAGTTAAATATATAGCAGACAAACACAGTGATCTCAAATATCACTGTGTTTAAACTTCATTTCACTTCTCAAATAAGTGAAATTAAGTATATAGGATTTACAGAAAGTGTGCAATAATTCTTTAAACAAAATTAGGCAAGTGCATAAATTTGGGCACCAAAACAGAAAAAATACATCAATATTTAGTAGATCCTCCTTTTGCAGTTACAAGAACCTCTAAATGCTTCCTTTAGCTTCCAGTGAGAGTCTGGATTCTGGTTGAAGGTATTTTGGACCATTCTTCTTGACAAAACATCTCCACAGATTTTCAATAATATTCAGGTCTGGGGACTGAGATGGCCATTCCAGAATGTTGTACTTGTTCCTCTGCATGAATGCCTTAGTAGATTTTGAGCAGTGTTTAGTGTCGTTGTCTTGTTGAAAGATGCAGCTCCGGCGCAACTCCAACTTTGTCAGTGATTCTTGAACATTGTTCTCAAGAATCCAACTCTCACTGCGGTATTGTATCACTTCCTGTCCCGGAGCACAGCAGTGTTTTTCTGTATCTGTTAGCTGTTTAATCTGCGCAGTTAGATTGAGCTAGTTAACTAGATAATGATTTGTTTCACAGTGTAATCTTCACGTGCCTTAACTAAAGCACTCCCTCTGCTGAATCACCTCTAAATTATTTACACATTATTCACTTTGTGTGTTTTTAGGAATCCGCTAGCTTAGCGCAGCTACTAGCTCTTAGCCGATTTAGCATGGCGGCTTCTCCTGTCTCTCCCGCACTTTTCTGCTCTGGGTGTGAAATGTTTAGTTATTCCTCGGCCTCCTTTAGCAGTAATGGTACTTGTAATAAGTGTAGCTTATTCGTAGCTTTGGAGGCCAGGCTGGGCGAATTGGAGACTCGGCTCCGCACCGTGGAAAATTCTACAACTAACCAGGCCCCTGTAGTCGGTGCGGACCAAGGTAGCTTAGCCGCCGTTAGTTTCCCTCTGGCAGATCCCGAGCAGCCGGGAAAGCAGGCCGACTGGGTGACTGTGAGGAGGAAGCGTAGTCCTAAACAGAAGCCCCGTGTACACCGCTAACCCGTTCACATTTCTAACCGTTTTTCCCCACTCGACGACACACCCGCCGAGGATCAAACTCTGGTTATTGGCGACTCTGTTTTGAGAAATGTTAGCGACACCAGCAACCATAGTCAGTTGTCTTCCGGGGGCCAGAGCAGGCGACATTGAAGGAAATTTGAAACTGCTGGCTAAGGCTAAGCGTAAATTTGGTAAGATTGTAATTCACGTCGGCAATAATGACACCCGGTTACGCCAATCGGAGGTCACTAAAATTAACACTGAATCGGTGTGTAACTTTGCAAAAACAATGTCGGACTCTGTAGTTTTCTCTGGGCCCCTCCCCAATCGGACCGGGAGTGACATGTTTAGCCGCATGTTCTCCTTGAATTGCTGGCTGTCTGAGTGGTGTCCAAAAAATGAGGTGGGCTTCATAGATAATTGGCAAAGCTTCTGGGGAAAACCTGGTCTTGTTAGGAGTGACGGCATCCATCCCACTTTGGATGGAGCAGCTCTCATTTCTAGAAATCTGGCCAATTTTCTTAAATCCTCCAAACCGTGACTATCCAGGGTTGGGACCAGGAAGCAGAGTTGTAGTCTTACACACCTCTCTGCAGCTTCTCTCCCCCTGCCATCCCCTCATTACCCCATCCCCGTAGAGACGGTGCCTGCTCCCAGACCACCAATAACCAGCAAAAATCTATTTAAGCATAAAAATTCAAAAAGAAAAAATAATATAGCACCTTCAACTGCACCACAGACTAAAACAGTTAAATGTGGTCTATTAAACATTAGGTCTCTCTCTTCTAAGTCCCTGTTAGTAAATGATATAATAATTGATCAACATATTGATTTATTCTGCCTTACAGAAACCTGGTTACAGCAGGATGAATATGTTAGTTTAAATGAGTCAACACCCCCGAGTCACACTAACTGCCAGAATGCTCGTAGCACGGGTCGAGGCGGAGGATTAGCAGCAATCTTCCACTCCAGCTTATTAATTAATCAAAAACCCAGACAGAGCTTTAATTCATTTGAAAGCTTGACTCTTAATCTTGCCCATCCAAATTGGAAGTCCCAAAAACCAGTTTTATTTGTTATTATCTATTGTCCACCTGGTCGTTACTGTGAGTTTCTCTGTGAATTTTCAGACCTTTTGTCTGACTTAGTGCTTAGCTCAGATAAGATAATTATAGTGGGCGATTTTAACATCCACACAGATGCTGAGAATGACAGCCTCAACACTGCATTTAATCTATTATTAGACTCAATTGGCTTTGCTCAAAATGTAAATGAGTCCACCCACCACTTTAATCATATCTTAGATCTTGTTTTGACTTATGGTATGGAAATTGAAGACTTAACAGTATTCCCTGAAAACTCCCTTCTGTCTGATCATTTCTTAATAACATTTACATTTACTCTGATGGACTACCCAGCAGTGGGGAATAAGTTTCATTACACTAGTAGTCCTCCAGAAAGCACTGTAACTAGGTTTCAGGATATGATTCTTTCTTTATGTTCTCTAATGCCATATACCAACACAGTGCAGAGTAGCTACCTAAACTCTGTAAGTGAGATAGAGTATCTCGTCAATAGTTTTACATCCTCATTGAAGACAACTTTGGATGCTGTAGCTCCTCTGAAAAAGAGAGCTTTAAATCAGAAGTGCCTGACTCTGTGGTATAACTCACAAACTCGCAGCTTAAAGCAGATAACCCGTAAGTTGGAGAGGAAATGGCGTCTTACTAATTTAGAAGATCTTCACTTAGCCTGGAAAAAGAGTCTGTTGCTCTATAAAAAAGCCCTCCGTAAAGCTAGGACATCTTACTACTCATCACTAATTGAAGAAAATAAGAACAACCCCAGGTTTTTTTTCAGCACTGTAGCCAGGCTGACAAAGAGTCAGAGCTCTATTGAGCCGAGTATTCCTTTAACTTTAACTAGTAATGACTTCATGACTTTCTTTGCTAATAAAATTTTAACTATTAGAGAAAAAATTACTCATAACCATTCCAAAGACGTTGTTGTGTGTTGGGGGGTTTGGCTGGATATTTTTGTGTTGTTTTCTTTTCTTTGCTCTCCAGGTGGTATGCAAACTGGTTTTTGTCTGTGGAGAAGGTGCTGGCAGAAGAGTCCTTCACCCTCATCAGCATTATTAGCTGCACATGTGGAGGATGTTCACGTGCAGGCCTAATGACTCGCAGCACCTGTGGATGATGCTCATGTGCAAACTTAAAGACTTTCAGCTGAAGCAGATAATGAGATGGCGTTATGCATTTAAGCCATGAGTGATTCAAGCAGAATTGCCAGGTAATAAAATCGTTTTGTTTGTGGAACCACTTTCTGGTTATTTAGCGCTGGGTTCGGTCAGACGTTGGTCCGCTCCTCAACCTGCGTCTGCACATAACAGACGTATCATTATCTTTGGCTGCTTTCAGTGATGCCGGTATTTGGTTAGAGTCTTTCTCTCCGATTGTTCTGTCTGAGTTATTTGCTGCCCACCCTGCCCAGCTCCTGTTTACTACATAGCTTGCAGCAAAGCAGCAACCGAGAGTAACAGCAAAGCTCATTGGAAAATAAAGCAGTGCTGACTTATGGTTTGGATTTAAAAATAAAATTAATACCGATAGAATAACTCCATTAATCAAATTAAATCAAATCAATTTTATTTATATAGCGCCAAATCACAACAGTTGCCCCAAGGCGCTTTATATTGCAAAGCAAAAGCCATACAATAATTACAGCTGCAATAATTGTCAGTTCTGTCATTTTTACAAAGTTAAAATATAACATATATCTTTTAATGTTAAATAATGCACTAATTCTGAAGTTTTGTAACAAACACAGACAGATACGAAAAGGATTATGGGTAAAATGTGCCTCCGCTAACACTGATTGGTTGACTCATTCATTCTATGTAAAAAACCAACACGATGTGAGGTGTGTGTTGGATGTTTACATATATAAATGTGCTTTAGTTTTGTAAAATATGCCATTTTTTATTTGTAAAAAAAAGGCATTTGTACAGAGCCTGCATGGGGACATGGTGGTTAATTTTTTTGGGCCCAGATTATTGTGTTCCCTCGCAATATTATTGCGTTCCCTCGCAATAACCTACTATCATATTAAAGCTCATGCCTATCAGAGCACACAGTGAGTGGAATCAGGTGGGGGGAGACTGAACGCATATGCCCGCACACATACACACACAAACACAGCTGACAGCAACAGGATTCACGACAGATGAGGGAGTAAGTTGCTACACCTTGCACAGCTGTAAGACGCCGTATGAAATATAGTTTATTTATACAACAGTGGTAGTAAGTAGCAACACCTGCTAGTGTGCCTTATGAACGTTTGTTTTTTTTCTTTTTTACCGTCCTCTCCTCAGTCTCCCCCCCACCTAATTTCATTCACTGTGTGTTCTCATAGGCATGAGTTTTAATATGATATTAGGTTATTGCGAGGGAACACAAAAACTATTGTGTGGGAACGCAATAATATTGTGAGGGAACGCAAAAGGTATTGTGAGGGAATGCAATAAATCTGGGCCAAAAAAATTTAACCACCATGCCCCAGGCGGGGTCCGTACATTTGCAAAAAAAAGTCAAGTTGTAATTAAATAACCGTCTGATATAACCGGTGTCAAAATAAATAGAACATTTCCATCTTGTTGGGAAAGTGTAGGAACACGGACCCACAACAGGGGGCGCAAATGAACGGACAATGGAATAGGTCAAATAACAACACTTTACTGTTGCGAACGTGCACAACAAACACAACAAATTACAACAATGGACAAAGTTCAATTCACAAAGGTGTCGTGTGGGCAGGCTCGAAGATAGGAGACGCCTCTCCAAAGTAGAACCGGAACCACACGGTTTCCTCCACCACAGGACCCCGGGAATACTGGAGCCGCCAAGTTCCGAACTCCCAGGTGGCCACTGCCTCCGCGTGTCGGACCTGGTACTGCTGGCGAGGAACAAGAACACAATTAACGTGGGCGCGTTTGCACCCAGCAACCTGTACGGCAGGGAAGCTACCTCCACCTCTCGTTGGAGAAAAAAGTCTGCAATCACTCACAAAAATCACAAAGGTTACTGTCAAGCAGTCAGCTGAGATTATTACCTTCCAGGTAGAACGATATCTCGGCGATGAGGTGGAGATGCCGTCCTGCTGATATACCCCAGTGATAATTGTCGTCAGCTGTCTCAGGTGATGGGTGACAGCTGTCACCCAGGCTGCTCCTGTGGGGCGGCGGCGCCCTCTGGTGGTGGTGGGCCAGCAGTACCTCCTCTTCAGCGGCCCACACAACAGGACCCCCCCCTCAACGGGCGCCTCCTGGCGCCCGACCGGGCTTGTCCGGGTGGCGACGGTAGAAGTCGGCCAGAAGGGCCGGGTCCAGGATGAAGCTCTTCTTCACCCAGGAGCGTTCTTCGGGACCATACCCCTCCCAGTCCACCAGATATTGAAAGCCCCGGCCCATCCGACGGACGTCCAACAACCGGCGCACTGTCCAAGCCGGCTCGCCATCGATGATCCGGGCAGGAGGTGGTGCCGGACCGGGTGTACAGAGGGGCGAGGTGTGATGGGGCTTGAGCTTCGACACATGAAACACAGGATGGATCCGCAGTGAGGCTGGAAGCTGAAGCCTCACTGCGGCGGGATTGATGACCTTGAGGATTTTAAACGGTCCTATGTACCTGTCCTGTAGTTTAGGGGAGGCCACTTGTAGTGGGATGTCCTTTGTGGACAACCACACTTCCTGCCCGGGGCGATACGTAGGGGCCGGGGTCCGCCGCCGGTCTGCATGGGTCTTCGCCCTCATCCGGGCCTTCAACAAAGCAGAACGGGCGGCGCGCCACACCCGACGGCACTTCCGCAGGTGGGCCTGGACCGAGGGCACACCGACCTCCCCCTCAACCACCGGGAACAACGGGGGCTGATACCCCAAACACACCTCAAAGGGGGAGAGGCCGGTGGCTGATGACACTTGACTGTTGTGGGCGTACTCGATCCAGGCCAGATGAGTACTCCAGGCCGCCGGGTGCGCGGCTGTCACACAACGCAGTGTTTGCTCCATTTCTTGATTGGCCCGCTCTGCTTGCCCGTTGGTCTGGGGGTGATACCCGGACGAGAGACTGACCGTGGCCCCCAGTTCCCGGCAAAAGCTCCTCCAGACATGCGAGGAGAACTGGGGACTACGATCGGAGACGATGTCTGATGGTATCCCATGCAGGCGGACGACGTGGTGGACCAGGAGGTCCGCCGTCTCCTGGGCCGTAGGGAGCTTCGGGAGGGCCACGAAGTGGGCCGCCTTGGAGAATCGGTCCACTATCGTGAGGATCACGGTGTTTCCCTGGGACGGCGGGAGGCCCGTGACAAAATCCAGGCCGATGTGGGACCAGGGGCGATGAGGCACGGGCAGCGGCTGTAGCAGTCCCGGAGCCTTGCGATGGTCGGCCTTGCCCCTGGCACAGGTGGTACAGGCCTGGATATAGTCCCGGACGTCGGCCTCCAGGGACGCCCACCAGAAGCGCTGCCGGACAACCGCCACGGTTCTTCGCACCCCTGGGTGACAGGAGAGCTTAGAGCCGTGACAGAAGTCCAGGACTGCAGCCCTTGCCTCTGGTGGGACGTAAAGTCTGTTCTTTGGTCCAGTCCCGGGGTCCGGGCTTCGTGCCAGGGCCTCCCGGACGGTTCTCTCTACGTCCCAGGTGAGGGTGGCCACGATAGTGGACTCCGGGATGATGGGTTCCGGTGGATCCGACAACTCCGCTTTGACCTCGTCTTCGTGTACCCGGGACAAGGCATCCGACTTCTGGTTCTTGGTCCCGGGCCGGTAGGTGATGCGGAAGTCAAAACGGCCGAAGAACAGTAACCAGCGGGCTTGCCTGGGATTCAGCCGCTTGGCGGTCCTGATATATTCCAGGTTCCGGTGGTCAGTGAAAACCGTGAATGGCACGGACGTTCCCTCCAACAGGTGTCTCCACTCTTCAAGAGCCTCTTTCACCGCAAGGAGTTCTCGGTTGCCAACGTCATAGTTCCGTTCAGCCGGGGTCAACCTGCGGGAAAAATAGGCACACGGATGAAGGACCTTATCGGTCTTCCCACTCTGGGACAGCACAGCTCCTATCCCTGAGTCCGAGGCATCCACTTCAACCACTAACTGGCGACTAGGATCGGGCTGCACCAGAACGGGTGCAGACGAGAAGCGCCGTTTCAACTCCTTGAACGCGGCATCGCAACGATCCGACCAGGTGAAGGGGACTTTTGGTGAGGTCAGGGCTGTCAGGGGGCTAGCAACCTGGCTGTAGCCCTTAATGAACCTCCTGTAGAAATTCGCAAAGCCGAGGAACTGTTGCAGCTTCCTACGGCTTGTGGGTTGGGGCCAGTCTCTCACCGCTGCAACCTTGGCCGGATCAGGAGCGACGGAGTTGGGGGAGATGATGAACCCCAGGAAGGACAAAGAAGTGCGGTGAAATTCACACTTCTCGCCCTTAACAAACAGCCGGTTCTCCAATAACCGCTGCAGGACCTGACGTACATGTCGGACATGGGTCTCAGGATCCGGAGAAAAGATGAGTATGTCGTCTAAATATACGAAGACGAATCGGTGCAGGAAGTCCCGCAAGACATCATTAACCAATGCTTGGAACGTTGCGGGAGCATTTGTAAGACCGAATGGCATGACCAGGTACTCAAAATGACCTAACGGGGTGTTAAATGCCGTCTTCCACTCGTCTCCCTTCCGGATCCGAACCAGGTGATACGCATTCCTAAGATCAAGCTTGGTGAATATCTTGGCTCCATGCAGGGGCGTGAACACCGAATCCAACAAGGGTAAGGGGTATCGGTTACGAACCGTGATTTCGTTCAGCCCCCTGTAATCAATGCATGGACGTAATCCGCCATCCTTTTTCCCCACAAAAAAGAAACCCGCACCCATCGGGGAGGTGGAATTCCGGATCAACCCGGCAGCCAAAGAGTCCCGGATGTAGGTCTCCATTGATTCGCGTTCAGGTCGTGAGAGGTTGTACAGCCTGCTGGACGGGAACTCAACGCCTGGAACCAAATCAATGGCACAATCATACGGGCGGTGCGGGGGAAGGGTGAGTGCCAGATCCTTGCTGAACACCTCCGCAAGGTCATGGTACTGCACCGGCACCGTCCCTAGATTGGGCGGGGCTCTGACCTCCTCCCTGGCCTGGGAACCGGGAGGAACCGAGGAACCTAAACATACCCGATGGCAGGTCTCGCTCCACTGGACCACTACCCCGGACGGCCAATCGATCCGGGGATTGTGCTTCAACATCCAGGGAAAACCTAAAATCACACGGGAGGTGGCCGGAGTTACAAAAAACTCGATCTCCTCCCGGTGATTCCCCGACACCACCAGAGTTACTGGTGGTGTCTTGTGGGTGATTGGAGGGAGTAGGGAGCCATCTAGTGCCCGTACCTGCACAGGCGAGGTAAGCGCCACCAGAGGGAACCCTATCTCCCTGGCCCATTTGCTATCAAGCAAATTCCCTTCTGAGCCCGTGTCCACCAGTGCTGGGGCCTTCAGGGTTAAATCCTCATAAAGGATTGTAACTGGGAGTCGTGTGGCGATGTGGGTGTGTCCCACGTGAACGTCTCGGCCCCCCCCTAGCCCAGTGTCTAGGGGCGGGCGTTGGTGTTGTAACCGTTCGGGGCAGTCTCGTACCTGATGCTCAATCGAGCCACAAACAAAACACGCTCCGCGGGCCAGCCTCCTTTGTGTGACCGGTGCCCTAAATGTTGCCCTACTCGTGTCCATAGCTTCGTCAGCAGGGGGAGCTGTGATCGCACGGAGCGCAGGGGCCGTGGAGCGTGGGGAGGGCGGAACGCGGTCGGAACCGGAAGGGAGAGGGACGACGCGTGCCTGGCCACGCCCTTCGTCTCGTTCCCGACGGCGCTCATTTAACCGATTGTCTAATCGTATGACAAGATCGATAAGCCCATCCAAATCCCGCGGTTCGTCCTTAGCCACCAGGTGCTCCTTGAGGACCAATGACAGTCCGTTTACGAAGGCGGCGCGGAGGGCAGTGCTATTCCAGCCGGACCTCGCAGCCGCGATGCGGAAGTCGACTGCATAGGCAGCTGCGCTCCGGCGCCCCTGTCTCATTGACAGCAGCACGGCTGAAGCGGTCTCTCCTCTATTAGGGTGATCGAACACTGTTCTGAGCTCCCTCACAAACCCATCATATGTCAGAAGGAGCCGTGAACTTTGCTCCCAGAGCGCTGTAGCCCAAGCGCGTGCCTCACCACGAAGCAGATTTATCACATAAGCTACTTTGCTAGCGTCGGTCGCGTACATGACGGGACGCTGTGCGAAGACGAGCGAACACTGCATAAGGAAATCCGCGCACGTCTCCACACAGCCTCCGTACGGCTCTGGGGGGCTTATGTATGCTTCAGGGGATGGTGGGGGGGGTCGTTGGACAACCAGTGGAACGTCGCTGTCACGCACAGGGTCTACGGGAGGGAGAGCCGCAGCGGCGCCCGGAGGGCGCGCTTCCACCTGCACGGCGAGAGCCTCCACCCTGCGGTTCAGGAGGGCGTTCTGCTCGGCCATCAAGTCTAACCGAGTCGTGAAAGCAGTGAGGATCCGCTGCAACTCACCGATTACCCCTCCTGCGGACGCCTGTGCGCCTTGTTCTTCCATTGGCCGTTCAACAGCCGGTTGACGCCCCTCGGGATCCATGACGATCGCCGAGATATCCTGTTGGGAAAGTGTAGGAACACGGACCCACAACAGGGGGCGCAAATGAATGGACAATGGAATAGGTCAAATAACAACACTTTACTGTTGCGAACGTGCACAACAAACACAACAAATTACAACAATGGACAAAGTTCAATTCACAAAGGTGTCGTGTGGGCAGGCTCGAAGATAGGAGACGCCTCTCCAAAGTAGAACCGGAACCACACGGTTTCCTCCACCACAGGACCCCGGGAATACTGGAGCCGCCAAGTTCCGAACTCCCAGGTGGCCACTGCCTCCGCGTGTCGGACCTGGTACTGCTGGCGAGGAACAAGAACACAATTAACGTGGGCGCGTTTGCACCCAGCAACCTGTACGGCAGGGAAGCTACCTCCACCTCTCGTTGGAGAAAAAAGTCTGCAATCACTCACAAAAATCACAAAGGTTACTGTCAAGCAGTCAGCTGAGATTATTACCTTCCAGGTAGAACGATATCTCGGCGATGAGGTGGAGATGCCGTCCTGCTGATATACCCCAGTGATAATTGTCGTCAGCTGTCTCAGGTGATGGGTGACAGCTGTCACCCAGGCTGCTCCTGTGGGGCGGCGGCGCCCTCTGGTGGTGGTGGGCCAGCAGTACCTCCTCTTCAGCGGCCCACACAACACATCTCCTGGCATCCGAACGCTCATACTGCCATGAACACTACTGGCCAGTAGATAGCAGTACTGACCGTGAAAACTTGCCAAAACAAAATTCCAGATAATCCGTGTCTGCTACGTTTAAGATGCATACAAACACAATAACACAACAACAATGACTATAAACCCAGAGAATATATTCACGAGAGTTTTAGGCACAATATACGAAGAGTTTAATGCTGTTGTCTGTGTAGAGCCTGATCAGAGTGTGTCAAATGCATTTCTTCTGTCGTGAATGTACTGAGATACCCATAATGCACCTCTCGACACAGCATGTCCACACTAAAACCTTCAGAATTAGTGCATTACTTTAAAACTAAAATATATATCTGATATCTTCACTTTATAAAACTTCAGACGTGATGTTAATTTAAATAACTTGTCCGAAATTTGTTTTATTAAAATTTGAATCCATAAGTTAAAGCTCTATGCCTCTGGATGACCCGGGTGATATAGACTTTTTTCACTGACGTTACGGATTTCCCATGATCCTCTCTGATTCACTCACGTCCGCCATTGTTGATGTACAACAATGGGAGTTATATGCGCAGTTGTCAGGTGTTCGAACAATTCTACTCACAAAAAAAGTCAAGTTTTTTAGTTTAGCTACTGTTAAACAGCGTGAAGCGCCAAAAGTCGAGGAATTAACTCACCGACGTCAAAGACAGTGGCTCGCAAATCTGCACAGAACTGATATAAAACCAACCAGCTACAAATACACACGAGTATGTGAAGAGCATTTCGTGAAGGGTAAGTTGAAGTTTATTTTTTCTAAATAAAATTTGACTGTTCTACATTCAGTACTTCGAGTTACAGACATTGAAAAGTTACATTACAAATGAAGTGAAAATCCCGATGTGAAAATAAATACAGCAGTCATGTGTCAAGATTCTAGGTGAATCTTTTGCAACAGTGACAAAACCAATTAAATTGTAAATTATAAATCTTCACACACTGTCCATAAATTCCCTGACATCTGTGTTTTAAATAATATGAAAAAAATTTCTTTGTAGGAAGACCTGCATATGAGATGCACGAGACAGATGACGACTGGGCCCCCACTTTGATACTGGGGCACTCCAAAATCAAAAGTGCAACAGTTGCTCGATCAGTTGAACGTGGTGAATGTTTGAAGATAAGACAAGCAAGAGCACAGAAATCCAAGATTTCTGCTGGTGCCAACAACTTTGATGTGGAGCCTTCAACTTCTGGTGACTAAGTGTGAAGATGTTACATGTAAGTAATTTAAAAAATTGATACATTAGCTAATAATGTATCTGATACAAAGCTGATACATAAAAAACATACATAAAAAAATTGTGAATGAACACTTTAGATTACAAATTATTTGTTATACAGATTCATTAATTATTCAGTCAATTATACAGTGATATTTTACTGTCTGTGAAATACATTTTGACCCTGGCATAATTATTTCACAGTTATATTACAGTAACAATTTCTAAAAGATTATATACTTACTGACTGGTTGCATGTGTAACAAGTCAATAAGTGTTGTATTACACCAAACATTTTTCCTGTGTTTACCTTCCACAAATTTTCTGAACTCATACCTGCCTTACTATGGATGCTAATCGATTGCTATAGGTTATGAAAAATTAATGCCCGGGCATTATATTTTTATATAAATAATGGGATACCAAGCAGTGACTGTGTAATATTATAAGATGATGATTCATTCTTTAATTTTACAGTATTTTTTATTATTAATTACAGTTCTCTTGGACCGGTCGGAAGACAATGAAGACATTACATCTGCAACCTTGTCATCTGTTGGTGCCGGATCTATCCCTGCCCAGGCCATGGGCATGGATCATGAAACTCAAATAGAGATGTTAGCTTCTGATATAAATGACCTTGAGGAAGGACTGAAAGATGCCAAGGAACAAATATATACACATCGAAAAAAGTAGACCTTTCCATGAATGAAGATTCATTTAGAAATGACAATGACAAAGACAAGTTTTATACTGGCTTACCCAGTTTCAATGTTCTTATGTGTGTTTTTAACTTTGTAGCACCTTATATAACAACCACACATAAAAATGTATTAAGTCAATTTCAAGAACTTCTCATTGTACTGATGTTACATTTAAACACTCCATTCCAAGATTTAACCTATCATTCTGGAGTCTCTGTTTCCACTGCTAGTCGCATTTTTGATCATTAGTTACCGGTCATGGATGTCAGATTGTCATTCTTAATCTTTTGGCCAGAACGGGAAGTGTTACAGAAAACCATGCTGCTTTCATTCAGACAGTCATTTGGAAATAAGGTTTCTGTCATCATAGACTGCTTTTTTGAAGTGTTTATCGACCATCCATCTACACTGTCAGCTACAGCCATGACATGGTCAAATTACAAACACCATAACACTGCAAAATTTCTCATAGGGTCTGCCCTCAAGCAGTGATCTCCTTCATTTCAAAAGTATGGGGTGGCCGTGTGAGTGACAAGCATATTACTGAAAACTGTTTAATATTAACAAATTTGCTTCCTGGAGATTTAGTGCTAGCAGATCAAGGATTTGACATTGCAGACAGTGTTGGTTTCTACTGTGCTAAACTAGCAATACCTGCCTTTACATGTGGTAAAATCAACTCCCTGCATTAGAAATTGAAGAGACCAGGAAGATAGCAAATGTCAGAATACATGTTGAACGAGTGACTGGATTGGTTCGAAGGAAGTACCCAATTTTACAGTCAACTTTGCCTTTAGAGATTGTCATGTGTAAGGATGGACAAAAAGACACACCACTTGACATGATTGTTAGAGTTTGCTGTGCCCTAACCAACTTGTGTCCTTCAGTTGTGCCTTTTGAATGAACAATTCCAGCATGAATGTAGGAAAGGATTAAACTTAAGAATTGTATCTATTCTTTACAGACTTTATTACTGTTGAGCATCAGTATGGTACAGTTGCTTGGAATAAATGGAAATACACAGTTTCCACTTACCATTCAGCAGTGATCAATTGTTGCAATTTTTAATGTATTTGACATATATCCATAATACATTTGTGAATAAACTGCCTCAAGAAACCAATGTTTTTGAATTATTGTCATATACATGGAGTATAAACATTCTTCAGAGTGCCTTCTCTGCTGTGGGCCTTTTCCTTTTCCTTTGATCTGGCAGCTTACGGCATGTTGGGCACAACCAACTACCTGCTTTGGGGGCTCTCTTCAATCCCAGGCAGTTGAGATGGAACTATTTCCACTTGCAGTTGCTGTTGTCGCAGCCCACCATCAAACTCCCGCTGTCTTCCTTTTGACAGTGGCAGAATCGCTCCTGTCCTGGCTCGACATTCTCTTTTTGAGGTGTTTTTGATACGGTGCAGCGGTACCAGTTGCCTACCAACTCTGGTAAGACTGCAACCTAGAAAAACAAACAAAATGGAAATACATTTTACAGCCAAAGGTTATTATCAATTCACTCAAACACTTTTATTCATAAAATCACACGTTTAACAATCTACTTCCATGACATTGGTTAATTTTCAGGCTTATATTTGCATGTGTGTTCACTAAAAAAAATACTCTTACAATTCAGTATCATAGGAGTTCCAGATCATATATGCACATTAATGACTAGACCTTGAAAAGTAGCCTCGACTTCTCAACAATATCAGTCCACAACTCTTCATCAGGTAGAATTCGCAAAATGCACACCTCTTTGGTTGTGTACACTACAAAGTCACCATACTGCACTTTGCACATGAAAATTTGGCACTGGATCTAAAAAAACAGAAAAAGCAAAGGATGGCTTGAAATGACGATTTTAGAACTTTTAGAATACAAGTTTTCTTAGTAATACTTAAAAAAAAATAAATAAATACTATATCTGAAGTCACCAAAATATAAACGCAACACTTTTGTTTTTGCTCTCATTTTGTATGAGATGAACTCAAAGATCTAAAACTTTTTCCACATACACAATATCACCATTTCCCTCAAATATTGTTCACAAACCAGTCTAAATCTGTGATAGTGAGCACTTCTCCTTTGCTGAGATAATCCATCCCACCTCACAGGTGTGCCATATCAAGATGCTGATTAGACACCATGATTAGTGCACAGGTGTGCCTTAGACTGCCCACAATAAAAGGCCACTCTGAAAGGTGCAGTATTTTTTATTGGGGGGGATACCAGTGAGTATCTGGTGTGACCACCATCTGCCTCATGCAGTGCAACACATCTCCTTCGCATAGAGTTGATCAGGTTGTCAATTGTGGCCTGTGGAATGTTGGTCCACTCCTCTTCAATGACTGTGCGAAGTTGCGACGACAAACTGGAGTCAGGTCGAGACCCCGATGAGGATGACGAGCATGCAGATGAGCTTCCCTGAGACGGTTTCTGACAGTTTGTGCAGAAATTCTTTGGTTATGCAAACCGATTGTTCCAGCAGCTGTCCGAGTGGCTGGTCTCAGACGATCTTGGAGGTGAACATGCTGGATGTGGAGGTCCTGGGCTGGTGTGGTTACACGTGGTCTGCAGTTGTGAGGCTGGTTGGATGTACTGCCAAATTCTCTGAAACGCCTTTGGAGACGGCTTATGGTAGAGAAATGAACATTCAATACACGAGCAACAGCTCTGGTTGACATTCCTGCTGTCAGCATGCCAATTGCACGCTCCCTCAAATCTTGCGACATCTGTGGCATTGTGCTGTGTGATAAAACTGCACCTTTCAGAGTGGCCTTTTATTGTGGACAGTCTAAGGCACACCTGTGCACTAATCATGGTGTCTAATCAGCATCTTGATATGGCACACCTGTGAGGTGGGATGGATTATCTCAGCAAAGGAGAAGTGCTCACTATCACAGATTTAGACTGGTTTGTGAACAATATTTGAGGGAAATGGTGATATTGTGTATGTGGAAAAAGTTTTAGATCTTTGAGTTCATCTCATACAAAATGGGAGCAAAACCAAAAGTGTTGCGTTTATATTTTTGTTGAGTATATATTGTTGGGAAAGTGTAGGAACACGGACCCACAACAGGGGGCGCAAATGAACGGACAATGGAGTAAGTCAAAATAACAAAGCTTTACTGTTGTGAATGTGCACAACGAATACAACCAATCACAGCAATGGACAACAGTCAATTCACAAAAGTGTCGTGTGGGCAGGCTCGAAGATAGGAGACGCCTCTCCAAGGTAAGACCGGAACCACACGGCTTCCTCCGCCACAGGACCCCGGGAATACTGGAGCCGCCAAGTCCCGAACTCCCAGGTGGCCACTGCCTCCGCGTGTCGGACCTGGTACTGCTGGCGAGGAACAAAGGACAGTTAGATGGGGGCGCGTTTGCACCCAGGACTCCGAACAGCAGGGAAGTTACCTCCACCTCTCGTTGGAACAGTAATCCACAAACTAGCACAATCCAAAAAGATACACTCCGTAGCTTCGATACGTTACCTCTCTGGTAGAAACGATATCTCGGCAATGAGGTGGAGGTGCCGTCCTGCTGATATACCCCACAGATGATTGCCGTCAGCTGTCTCAGGTGATGGGTGACAGCTGTCACCGTAGCTGCTCACGTGAGGCGGCGGCGCCCTCTGGTGCCTGGAGCCCGCACTCCAGGCAGGGCGCCCTCTGGTGGTGGTGGGCCAGCAGTACCTCCTCTTCAGCAGCCCACACAACAGGACCCCCCCCTCAACGGGCGCCTCCTGAAGTCCAGGACTGCAGCCCTTGCCTCTGGTGGGACGTAAAGTCTGTTCTTTGGTCCAGTCCCGGGGTCCGGGCTTTGTGCCAGGGCCTCCCGGACGGTTCTCTCTACGTCCCAGGTGAGGGTGGCCACGATAGTGGACTCCGGGATGATGGGTTCCGGTGGATCCGACAACTCCGCTTTGACCTCGTCTTCGTGTACCCGGGACAAGGCATCCGATTTCTGGTTCTTGGTCCCGGGCCGGTAGGTGATGCGGAAGTTAAAACGGCCGAAGAACAGTGACCAGCGGGCTTGCCTGGGATTCAGCCGCTTGGCGGTCCTGATATACTCCAGGTTCCGGTGGTCAGTGAAAACCGCGAATGGCACGGACGTTCCCTCCAACAGGTGTCTCCACTCTTCAAGAGCCTCTTTCACCGCAAGGAGTTCTCGGTTGCCGACGTCATAGTTCCGTTCAGCCGGGGTCAACCTGCGGGAAAAATAGGCACACGGATGAAGGACCTTATCGGTCTTCCCACTCTGGGACAGCACAGCTCCTATCCCTGAGTCCGAGGCGTCCACTTCAACCACTAACTGGCGACTAGGATCGGGCTGCACCAGAACGGGTGCAGACGAGAAGCGCCGTTTCAACTCCTTGAACGCGGCCTCGCAACGATCCGACCAGGTGAAGGGGACTTTCGGTGAGGTCAGGGCTGTCAGGGGGCTAACAACCTGACTGTAGCCCTTAATGAACCTCCTGTAGAAATTCGCAAAGCCGAGGAACTGTTGCAGCTTCCTACGGCTTGTGGGTTGGGGCCAGTCTCTCACCGCTGCAACCTTGGCCGGATCAGGTGCGACGGAGTTGGGGGAGATGATGAACCCCAGGAAGGACAAAGAGGTGCGGTGAAACTCACACTTCTCGCCCTTAACAAACAGCCGGTTCTCCAATAACCGCTGCAGGACCTGACGTACATGCCGGACATGAGTCTCAGGATCCGGAGAAAAGATGAGTATATCGTCTAGATATACGAAGACGAACCGGTGCAGGAAGTCCCGCAATACGTCGCTAACCAAGGATTGGAACGTCGCGGGGGCGTTTGTGAGGCCGAACGGCATGACCAGGTACTCAAAGTGACCTAAGGGGGTGTTGAATGCCGTCTTCCACTCGTCTCCCTTCCGGATCCGAACCAGATGATACGCGTTTCTAAGATCAAGCTTGGTAAAAATCTTGGCTCCATGCAGGGGCGTGAACACCGAATCCAACAGGGGTAACGGGTATCGGTTGCGAACCGTGATTTCGTTCAGCCCCCTGTAATCGATGCATGGACGAAGTCCGCCATCTTTTTTACCCACAAAAAAGAAACCTGCGCCCATCGGGGAGGTGGAATTTCGGATCAACCTGGCAGCTAACGAGTCCCGGATGTAGGTCTCCATTGATTCGCGCTCAGGCCGTGAGAGGTTGTACAGTCTACTGGACGGGAACCCACTGCCTGGAACCAAATCGATGGCACAATCGTACGGACGGTGGGGGGGGAGTGTGAGCGCCAGATCCTTGCTGAACACGTCGACAAGGTTGTGGTACTCCACCGGCACCGTCCCCAGATTGGGCGGGACTCTGACCTCCTCCTTAGCTTGGGAGCCGGGAGGAACCGAGGAACCTAGACACACCCGATGGCAGGTCTCGCTCCACTGAACCACTACCCCGGACGGCCAATCAATCCGGGGATTGTGCTTCAACATCCAGGGAAAGCCTAAAACCACACGGGAAGTGGCCTGAGTCACAAAAAACTCGATCACCTCCCGGTGGTTTCCTGACACCACCAGCGTTACAGGTGGTGTCTTATGTGTGATCGGAGGGAGCAGGGAGCCATCTAGCGCTCGAACCTGCACAGGCGAGGTAAGCGCCACCAGAGGGAGCCCTATCTCCCTGGCCCATCTGCAGTCCAACAGATTCCCCTTAGAGCCCGTGTCCACCAGTGCAGGGGCCTTCAGGGTTAAATCCTCATACAGGAGCGTGACTGGGAGTCGTGTAGCAATGTGGGTGTGTCCCACGTGAATGTCTCGGCCCACCCCTAGCCCAGTCTCTAGGGGCGGGCGTTGGTGTTGTAACCGCTCGGGGCAGTCTCTCACATGGTGCTCTAGTGCACCACAAACAAAACAAGCTCCATGGGCCCGTCTCCTCTGTGCAGCTGGTGCCCTAAATGTTGCCCTACTCGTGTCCATAGCTTCGTCAGTAGGGGGAGCTGTGGCCCCACGGAGCGCAGGGGCCGTGGAGCGTGGGGAAGGCGGAGCGCGGTCGGAACCGGAAGGGAGAGGGACGGCGCATGCCCGGCCACGCCCTTCGTCTCGTTCCCGCCGACGTTCTTCTAACCGGTTGTCCAACCGTATGACAAGATCGATAAGCCCGTCTAAATCCCGCGGTTCGTCCTTAGCCACCAGGTGCTCCTTGAGAACCAAAGACAGTCCGTTTACAAAGGCGGCGCGGAGGGCAGCGTTATTCCAGCCGGATCTCGCAGCCGCGATGCGGAAGTCGACTGCATAAACAGCTGCGCTCCGGCGCCCCTGTCTCATTGACAGTAGCACGGTTGAAGCGGTTTCTCCTCTATTAGGGTGATCGAACACGGTTCTGAGCCCCCTCACAAACCCATCGTATGTCAGAAGGAGCCGTGAATTCTGCTCCCAGAGCGCTGTAGCCCAAGCGCGTGCCTCACTGCGAAGCAGGTTTATGACATAAGCTACTTTACTAGCATCGGTCGCGTACATAACGGGACGCTGTGCGAAGACGAGCGAACACTGCATCAGAAAATCCGCGCACGTCTCCACACAGCCTCCGTACGGCTCTGGAGGGTTTATGTATGCTTCCGGGGAAGGAGGGAGAGGTCGTTGAACAACCAGTGGAACGTCAACGTTACGCACAGGATCTACGGGAGGGAGAGCCGCAGCGGCGCCCGGAGGGCGCGCTTCCACCTGCGCGGCGAGAGCCTCCACCCTGCGGTTCAGGAGGACGTTCTGCTCGGTCATGAAATCCAACCGAGTCGTGAAAGCGGTGAGGATCCGCTGCAACTCACCGATTACCCCTCCCGCGGACGCCTGCGCGTCCTGTTCTTCCATTGGCCGTTCAACAGCCGGTTGACGCCCCTCGGGATCCATGACGCTGGCCGAGATATCCTGTTGGGAAAGTGTAGGAACACAGACCCACAACAGGGGGCGCAAATGAACGGACAATGGAGTAAGTCAAAATAACAAAGCTTTAGCAGATTTAGACTGGTTTGTGAACAATATTTGAGGGAAATGGTGATATTGTGTATGTGGAAAAAGTTTTAGATCTTTGAGTTCATCTCATACAAAATGGGAGCAAAACCAAAAGTGTTGCGTTTATATTTTTGTTGAGTATATATTGTTGGGAAAGTGTAGGAACACGGACCCACAACAGGGGGCGCAAATGAACGGACAATGGAGTAAGTCAAAATAACAAAGCTTTACTGTTGTGAATGTGCACAACGAATACAACCAATCACAGCAATGGACAACAGTCAATTCACAAAAGTGTCGTGTGGGCAGGCTCGAAGATAGGAGACGCCTCTCCAAGGTAAGACCGGAACCACACGGCTTCCTCTGCCACAGGACCCCGGGAATACTGGAGCCGCCAAGTCCCGAACTACCAGGTGGCCACTGCCTCCGCGTGTCGGACCTGGTACTGCTGGCGAGGAACAAAGGACAGTTAGATGGGGGCGCGTTTGCACCCAGGACTCCGAACAGCAGGGAAGTTACCTCCACCTCTCGTTGGAACAGTAATCCACAAACTAGCACAATCCAAAAAGATACACTCCGTAGCTTCGATACGTTACCTCTCTGGTAGAAACGATATCTCGGCAATGAGGTGGAGGTGCCGTCCTGCTGATATACCCCACAGATGATTGCCGTCAGCTGTCTCAGGTGATGGGTGACAGCTGTCACCGTAGCTGCTCACGTGAGGCGGCGGCGCCCTCTGGTGCCTGGAGCCCGCACTCCAGGCAGGGCGCCCTCTGGTGGTGGTGGGCCAGCAGTACCTCCTCTTCAGCAGCCCACACAACATATATGTTATGTGTCAAGGTGTGTTTTTAACTAGAAAATGGTTGAAAGCACTTTTGAAGTACATGGTCACATATGTTCTGACTTCATTTCATACCTGATAATAATATGCATGTGTCTTGTCAAGTTGGATAGGACCATCATCTGTCTGTTTCAGAAAGGACTGTGGATCTTTCACAGTGGCATCAGTGGTGTGGTCTTTATAACTGTGAGGACACTGAAACAGAATAGAAACATTTAAGTTCTTATTCCATGGTCTAAATATCCATGGTCTTATTATACTACAGACAAACTTTTATTTTTACTTAACGTTACGATCCAATTACAATTGACAGTTTCCATTTTTCACTGCTGCAACAAGTGTGGAAGACATTTTTTTGTGCAAGTAACAATCAAAGGTGTGATTTACCTTTATTTCGCAGACTCCATGTCCACAACAAGTTCAATGCACCACTGCATCCGGGGATGCTCCCATGTACGGATAATCTGCATTCAGATATAAGCCAGCATCTCTTCCTTCAAAGTTGTGATCTGTTTGCTGCGATTGAAATTATAATTCCTGTGCCTTTTTTTTAGCATTTTCACATCCCCACCTGAAACAAAATATTGATTTTTTTTTCAGTTTGAGATGAATTATACAGAAAGACTAAATACAGTGCAGTTTTGTAATTTGTGTTATTTAATATAAAAAAATATATCAACATTTTTCATAAGTGTTCATGGCATTTCTGTCATTTTTACATATATCATCACATGATTTGCAAAGCCTTCATAACCACGTTTCATTGAATGCATTGAATACTTTGTTTTTTAGTGCTTGGGTCATCTATAGTCTACTACTCAATGGAACCAATCAAGCACACCCCTGTAACTTTCTGAAATGAACTTACTGTGTAGCTTCATTTGAAAATGTAGACTTGTTTGGGTAGCAGATCAACTTAATCAGGCTGACGGCTGGCTTTGCTGGGTCTGTCTGGCAGGCAGCTTTCACTTTTGAGGCTGTTATGCAACCAGACCTATAAATTTAAAATAAAATAAAACTTAGGATACTCAACAGCCTCAACACTGCATTTAATCTATTGTTAGACTTGATTGGCTTTGCTCAAAATGTAAATGAGTCCACCCACCACTTTAATCATACCTTAGATCTTGTTCTGACTTATGGTATGGAAATTGAAGACTTAACAGTATTCCCTGAAAACCCCCTTCTGTCTGATCATTTCTTAATAACATTTACATTTACTCTGATGGACTACCCAGCAGTGGGGAATAAGTTTCATTACAGTAGAAGTCTTTCAGAAAGCGCTGTAACTAGGTTTAAGGATATGATTCCTTCTTTATGTTCTCCAATACCATATACCAACACAGGGCAGAGTAGCTACCTAAACTCTGTGAGTGAGATAGATTATCTCATCAATAGTTTTATATCCTCTTTGAGGACAACTTTGGATGCTGTAGCTCCTCTGAAAAAGAGAGCCTTAAATCAGAACTGCCTGACTCCGTGGTATAACTCACAAACTCGCAGCTTAAAGCAGATAACCCGTAAGTTGGAGAGGAAATGGTGTCTCACTAATTTAGAAGATCTTCACTTAGCCTGGAAAAAGAGTCTGTTGCTCTATAAAAAAGCCCTCCGTAAAGCTAGGACATCTTACTACTCATCACTAATTGAAGAAAATAAGAACAACCCCAGGTTTCTTTTCAGCACTGTAGCCAGGCTGACAAAGAGTCAGAGCTCTATTGAGCCGAGTATTCCTTTAACTTTAACTAGTAATGACTTCATGACTTTCTTTGCTAATAAAATTTTAACTATTAGAGAAAAAATTACTCATAACCATCCCAAAGACATATCATTCTCTTTGGCTGCTTTCAGTGATGCCGGTATTTGGTTAGACTCTTTCTCTCCGATTGTTCTGTCTGAGTTATTTTCATTAGTTACTTCCTCCAAACCATCACCATGTCTATTAGACCCCATTCCTACCAGGTTGCTCAAGGAAGCCCTACCATTAATTAATGCTTCAGTCTTAAATATGATCAATCTATCTTTATTAGTTGGCTATATACCACAGGCTTTTAAGGTGGCAGTAATTAAACCATTACTTAAAAAGCCATCACTTGACCCAGCTATCTTAGCTAATTATAGGCAAATCTCCAACCTTCCTTTTCTCTCAAAAATTCTTGAAAAGGTAATTGTAAAACAGCTAACTGATCATCTGCAGAGGAATGGTCTATTTGAAGAGTTTCAGTCAGGGTTTAGAATTCATCATAGTACAGAAACAGCATTAGTGAAGGTTACAAATGATCTTCTTATGGCCTCAGACAGTGGACTCATCTCTGTGGTTGTTCTGTTAGTCCTCAGTGCTGCTTTTGATACTGTTGACCATAAAATTTTATTACAGCGATTAGAGCATGCTATAGGTATTAAAGGCACTGCGCTGCAGTGGTTTGAATCATATTTATCTAATAGATTACAATTTCTTCATGTAAATGGGGAATCTTCTTCACAGACTAAGGTTAATTATGGAGTTCCACAAGGTTCTGTGCTAGGACCAATTTTATTCACTTTATACATGCTTCCCTTAGGCAGTATTATTAGACAGCATTGCTTAAATTTTCATTGTTACGCAGATGATACCCAGCTTTATCTATCCATGAAGCCAGAGGACACACACCAATTAGCTAAACTGCAGGATTGTCTTACAGACATAAAGACATGGATGACCTCTAATTTCCTGCTTTTAAACTCAGATAAAACTGAAGTTATTGTACTTGGCCCCACAAATCTTAGAAACATGGTGTCTAACCAGATCCTGACTCTGGATGGCATTACCCTGACCTCTAGTAATACTGTGAGAAATCTTGGAGTCATTATTGATCAGCATATGTCATTCAATGCGCATATTAAACAAATATGTAGGACTGCTTTTTTGAATTTGTGCAATATCTCTAAAATTAGAAAGGTCTTGTCTCAGAGTGATGCTGAAAAACTAATTCATGCATTTATTTCCTCTAGGCTGGACTATTGTAATTCATTATTATCAGGTTGTCCTAAAAGTTCCCTGAAAAGCCTTCAGTTAATTCAAAATGCTGCAGTACTGACAGGGACTAGAAGGAGAGAGCATATTTCACCCATATTGGCTTCTCTTCATTGGCTTCCTGTTAATTCTAGAATAGAATTTAAAATTCTTCTTCTTACTTATAAGGTTTTGAATAATCAGGTCCCATCTTAACTTAGGGACCTCATAGTACCATATCACACCAATAGAGTGCTTCGCTCTCAGACTGCAGGCTTACTTGTAGTTCCTAGGGTTTTTAAGAGTAGAATGGGAGGCAGAGCCTTCAGCTTTCAGGCTCCTCTCCTGTGGAACCAGCTCCCAATTCAGATCAGGGAGACAGACACCCTCTCTACTTTTAAGATTAGGCTTAAAACTTTCCTTTTTGCTAAAGCTTATTGTTAGGGCTGGATCGGGTGACCTGAACCATCCCTTAGTTATGCTGCTATAGACTTAGACTGCTGGGGGGTTCCCATGATGCACTGTGTGTTTCTTTCTCTTTTTGCTCTGTATGCACCACTCTGCATTTAATCATTAGTGATTGATCTCTGCTCCCCTCCACAGCATGTCTTTTTCCTGATTCTCTCCCTCATCCCCAACCAGTCCCAGCAGAAGACTGCCCCTCCCTGAGCCTGGTTCTGCTGGAGGTTTCTTCCTGTTAAAAGGGAGTTTTTCCTTCCCACTGTCGCCAAGTGCTTGCTCACAGGGGGTCGTTTTGACCGTTGGGGTTTTTCCGTAATTATTGTATGGCTTTGCCTTACAATATAAAGCGCCTTGGGGCAACTGTTTGTTGTGATTTGGCGCTATATAAATAAAATTGATTTGATTTGATTTAGGATGCAATATCAATGTAATTGACTCACATATCAAGCAGTATGCAGTGCTGGTCAACAAATGCTTGCAGCACATGCACATTGCCCCCCCCCCCCCCCCCCCTTGCTGTCATAGCCTAGCTTTAACCTTACTGTACACTTTGTGCACTATGCACAAAGTGCAACAAAAAATAATAGTGGATTTTTACCTGTATGTGAACCATGCTTTGCTGGAAGCTTGCCCTCTGGTCTTTGCCTCCACATTCTTCACCATGGCCTCAGTGACTGATATGGTTTCAGCGAGTTCGGCACAATGCTGCAACAGCTCATTGTACTGTAGGTCCAATGCATCCACCTCAAAGAGGGTTCTCAGGTCTCTAGGAAATTGCTGTGTTGATGTGAAGCGATCGCTGAAGCTGCCTGGCAGGATGGACAGGATAGATGCCTTCTCTCCAGTTTGGTTCAGCTTTTAGAAAATAAATAAACATAATGAGGCTAAAAACTATGCATCTAATGCAGGGTTAGTTTCAGGAGGTCCAGAGCAAAGTTTGGTGGTCACGGACCACTTTTTTACTGTAAAGTTCTAACCCTGTAATGGAATGAAAATCATCTAGCATTTTTTTTATTTATTTATCGATATATCTATTTATTTTAATTCATTTATTTATATCAAATTATTGCAAAAATACAGTTTTACACCCAATTCATAAAATATATCAAGATCAGCAGAACTTGAAAGTTAAGAGAACCAACCTCTGTGAAGAAGATCATCTTCTGTTATCGCCTGGAATGACGTTATTAAGGCAATCGCTCCCTGTGACTGTCCTCAGTGCTGCTGGTGACTTATTATGTTTGTCAAGGTCCTTCTTCTTCTTGTGGGTTGACGAGAAGTCCACACTCCGCAACTCCACGTATGGAACCTAAAATAAAAACTAGACATTAGATACAGCTGACAATAATGTTCAGCAAACTAATTTTCTAATGGAGGAAGGGGGAAGGGGCAAACATCACTTTTTTTGTAAAATATTGACATTAAAATTCACATAAAATCATCATATTAACATCCTCAAAAGTGTGGGGTGGTGACTTATTAAGAAAGTAAATTAGTTTTGTTTGCTGAGCTTGATTTAACTTTTGACAACACCCGTAACAGTACCATATATATTTTTTTACAATGAGTTGGTAACCAAGTGTGTGTCCTAAAACACCATGTAACTTTTGAGCAGCTTATGCTGATGTTGCAATATAATCATATGGAAAAAAAATACAAAAAAAAAAAAAAAAAAAAAAATCGCTGGCAAGTCATCAACTTGACTTTCAAACACTTTGTTTAGTCATGATGTAGTTTTTTTTACTTAATCAGTTTGGTACAAATACATTTTAGACACTTGATCTTACCTGCTTCAATGCTGGTGGCAGCACCCACTGGCAACTCTTGTCTGTGCATGTCTACTGAGATCCCTCATCCTGATCCCTGCCTCAAGTGCAAACAGCACGGCACCAACATGACTGCAAACGTATAAACAAATTGTTGATCATACATAAAACAATGATTATGTAACAAATTTCAACTATGAAATGGTCGTACAAGACAGGGACAACTGTTACACTTATCAATGTTACCTTTAATCTTCGCACGATAGCCTGCCTTTTTCCCCTTGTCTAAACTCCAAACAGGGAGGGACAAACCAACAAACAATAAACAAATCATTAAATAGATAGATAGATAGATAGATAGATAGATAGATAGATAGATAGATAGATAGATAGATAGATAGATAGATAGATAGATAAAAAATCTAAATAAATAAATAAAAAATCTTACCCAGCCATGCAATCACAGTGTGCTGTAATCACCTTCCCATCTGCTTCCAACAACACCCATGGCTTTAGTGAAGTTTCATTTGCCCTTTGAGAATGGTTGACCTAAGTAATAAAATTAAAATAAAATCAATTAAATCATTATTAAAAATAAATTAAAAAATAGTCACCAACTTTTACCTAAATGAATTACAATAAAAACATTTGCAGGTATAACATTTTTCCATGAGTTTCTGTACTGAGGTCATGTACTTACCCTGGCCAACACAATCCTCCTCTCTCTCTCTGTCACTTTCACGGTGATGTTCTGAGCCCATCCAAATACAAAAAAATTGTAGGCTGAAAGGCTTTTGTAAGCTTTCATTTGTTTACCTGTTACAAAGCTCGTAGTCAAAACTAAATAATTAACAATGTCGGTGTAGTCCACTGATGGCCACAGGCGCACATTGTCCTCAAAATTGACTAGATTGCTGTACGGATCGATCCCTCCACACTCCGCGATCTTTTCACGATATCTAGCCTTATCATTGCTACTTAATTCGCAATAAATCTTAGAAAAATTACACGCGGCCGCCATTGAGCCGTGTCGCAATGCAATTGTATACATCAAAGATGGCGGACACAAGCGGATTGCGGAGGATCATGGGAAATGTGTCTTCAGTTGCAATCGAGCTATTGCCAGTGTATCAGTATGGGGTCAAAAGAAATGAGTTTGTTTTCTTTTCTGTGATCAGTTCTCCTTTGCCTGCAGAGGATAGAGCGGTTTCTTCTGGAACCAGCTCTTCTCTGTTTGCAGAGGATAGAACTGCCCATCTACTACAAAACATTTAACAGGTAGGTACTCACATGATTATGGACTTCATAAATGTTTATAACTGTTAAGCTTTGTTTACCTCATCTACAAAAATATGTTAACAGTCTAAAGATTATTGGACCAAAACGTATCGGAAGATAATTGGTCTGATGATGGTTTTCAAAGTTATCTAAAAAGCAAATCCAGGTTGGATCTGAGGAGTTCCGGGTTATCCGAGTGTGAGCAGCGTGAGAAGAGGCAAAAGAAACTTTGAAAACTTATTTATATAATTTTTTTCTTCGGAATCGGACTAAACAGACAATGGCTATGGATAAAAATACAACATAAAAAAAAAGGATATTGGACCTCGGACTTATGTAAAACAGTAACTTTCAGCACAGTTTGGGACCGGGGCTAGCGGTTAGCCACGCTGCTACCAGGTGAGGTACCGAGCAGGGTAAACAGCCGAAGATGAAATCACTACAAAATGGGACCAAAGAAAAGCTTGGTGGTGGAGGAGTCGGAGGAGGTTAAAAAGGCGCTTGAGTTAGTGTCACTGGACGTAGCTGACATAAAAGAATAAGCAGGACAAGATACTCAAGCTAGTGGAGAAAGTCGCGCGACTACGAGCCTTATTAGAGGACAAGGACAAGAGGATCGAGGCTCTCGAGAAGAGAGTTGAGGACTTGGAGCAGTACTCAAGGATTAACGATGTGGTTGTGACTGGTTTAAAGATTAAACCCCGCTCATATGCCCACGCAGTGGCCGCGGGCAGTGATCTCGAACCTGGCTTGCATTTGGAACTGAGTGGCTGTGTTGCTGAGTTTATCAGGACCTCACCCTGATCACCTGAGGCTGATCACCTGCGGCTCATCAGGACTCACAGCTGTGGTGCATCTGCATGGATTGGAACATGGTGGCATTTAAGACTGGAGTGCACAGTGTGTATTTGCCAGAGACTCGACCTTGTGACCAGACGGGTGAGATCGTCGTCTCGAGAGCCATCTCATCATCAGTGGATGCAGAGAACGTCCAGGTTTGATGCACGGTCTGTGAAAGAGGAGGGGGTGAGGTCTCACGCTCGTCAGCACACTTCCTGAGGTACGTTAGATTTTGTGACTAACATTTATACAGTCAGTAAATGTGGTGTCCCTCACACCTTGTTATATTGAGCTGTACGTTAGTCATGTATCGACTTCCCCTGCAGTGGAGTTTTGTGAACTGGATGTTCCATGCCTGCAGGTTGGGAAGTTGATTAGTAATCAAGCCAGGAAGTGTTTGCTGTTTGTACACCTTTAAGTGTTCTCTCTGTGTGTAGAGTGTGGACTCACATAATGGTTCCTTCTTTCACAGACTCGGTTTGCTGCGGCCACCTGGGGGGTGTCGGCGGGGTCCTTGGGTCCGAACAGCTTCTGGCTCCGGACCGTTAGCGCTGCTGGGAGCGCACCACGCCAGACCGCACTTTGTTTTTTTATGTATCACTGTTATGTATTAAATTCAGTTAGCCTTTGTACCGTGCTCTGCTTATTTCATACTGGGTCCTTCAAACGCTGGTCGGTTCTCCGAGCTGCGTCCGACACATAACACATTGATTTGGATGTAAATTGTCTTGAAGCTTGTCACCCTCTCCCTACGAAGAAAGGCGCTCCTCCTGTGCTTATCATGAAGTTTCTCAACAGAAAGGATAAGGTCACATTGTTGAGGCAAGGAAGAAAATTGAAAGGTACGAATGTTTATTTGAATGATCACTTGACAAAAACAAATGCAGACATTGCTAAAAAAAAGCCAGATACTTAAGGAAAACAAACAAAATTCAGAATACATGGGTCAGGAATTGTAAAGTCTTCATTAAACTGAATGGGTCTCCTGAAGTAGCTAAGGTGCTGGTTATTAAGAACATAAAAGAGCTGGAAAAATATGAAATATGAGTCAATAATGTATGGAGAAATAAAAAAGTAAAAAAAACAAAAACAAAAAAAAAAACTAGTTCTACTTCACAAACTATTGAATCAAAACCCATAATCTCTACTTCAGGAGATGAAATAATACAGCAGAGGATAATAAACCAGGAATTATTGGAATTAAAAGCAACTGAGTACACTGAACATAAGATAATGGATTTGGAAAAGGAAATAGACCCGGATAATTTGAAAAAATAATATAGCACCTTCAATTGCACCACAGACTAAAACAGTTAAATGTGGTCTATTAAACATTAGGTCTCTCTCTTCTAAGTCCCTGTTGGTAAATGATATAATAATTGATCAACGTATTGATTTATTCTGCCTAACAGAAACCTGGTTACAGCAGGATGAATATGTTAGTTTAAATGAGTCAACACCCCCTAGTCACACTAACTGTCAGAATGCTCGTAGCACGGGCCGGGGCGGAGGATTAGCAGCAATCTTCCATTCCAGCTTATTAATTAATCAAAAACCTAGACAGAGCTTTAATTCATTTGAAAGCTTGTCTCTTAGTCTTGTCCATCCAAATTGGAAGTCCCAAAAACCAGTTTTATTTGTTATTATCTATCGTCCACCTGGTCGTTACTGTGAGTTTCTCTGTGAATTTTCAGACCTTTTGTCTGACTTAGTGCTTAGCTCAGATAAGATAATTATAGTGGGCGATTTTAACATCCACACAGATGCTGAGAATGACAGCCTCAACACTGCATTTAATCTATTATTAGACTCTATCGGCTTTGCTCAAAAAGTAAATGAGTCCACCCACCACTTTAATCATATCTTAGATCTTGTTCTGACTTATGGTATGGAAATAGAAGATTTAACAGTATTCCCTGAAAACTCCCTTCTGTCTGATCATTTTTTAATAACATTTACATTTACCCTGATGGACTACCCTGCAGTGGGGAATAAGTTTCATTACACTAGAAGTCTTTCAGAAAGCGCTGTAACTAGGTTTAAGGATATGATTCCTTCGTTATGTTCTCTAATGTCATATACCAACACAGAGCAGAGTAGCTACCTAAACTCTGTAAGGGAGTTAGAGTATCTCGTCAATAGTTTTACATCCTCTTTGAAGACAACTTTGGATGCTGTAGCTCCTCTGAAAAAGAGAGCTTTAAATCAGAAGTGTCTGACTCCGTGGTATAACTCACAAACTCGTAGCTTAAAGCAGATAACCCGTAAGTTGGAGAGGAAATGGCGTCTCACTAACTTAGAAGATCTTCACTTAGCCTGGAAAAAGAGTTTGTTGCTCTATAAAAAAGCCCTCCGTAAAGCTAGGACATCTTTCTACTCATCACTAATTGAAGAAAATAAGAACAACCTCAGGTTTCTTTTCAGCACTGTAGCTAGGCTGACAAAGAGTCAGAGCTCTATTGAGCTGAGTATTCCATTAACTTTAACTAGTAATGACTTCATGACTTTCTTTGCTAACAAAATTTTGACTATTAGAGAAAAAATTACTCATAACCATCCCAAAGATGTATCGTTATCTTTGGCTGCTTTCAGTGATGCCGGTATTTGGTTAGACTCTTTCTCTCCGGTTGTTCTGTCTGAGTTATTTTCATTGGTTGCTTCGTCCAAACCATCGGCATGTTTATTGGACCCCATTCCTGCCAGGCTGCTCAAAGAAGTCCTACCATTATTTAATGCTTCAATCTTAAATATGATCAATCTATCTTTGTTAGTTGGTTATGTACCACAGGCCTTTAAGGTGGCAGTAATTAAACCATTACTTAAAAAGCCATCACTTGACCCAGCTATCTTAGCTAATTATAGGCCAATTTCCAACCTTCCTTTTCTCTCAAAGATTCTTGAGAGGGTAGTTGTAAAACAGTTAACTGATCACCTGCAGAGGAATGGTCTATTTGAAGAGTTTCAGTCAGGTTTTAGAATTCATCATAGTACAGAAACAGCATTAGTGAAGGTTACAAATGATCTTCTTATGGCTTCGGACAGTGGACTTATCTCTGTGCTTGTTCTGTTGGACCTCAGTGCTGCTTTTGATACTGTTGACCATACAATTTTATTACAGAGATTAGAGCATGCCATAGGTATTAAAGGCACTGCGCTGCGGTGGTTTGAATCATATTTGTCTAATAGATTACAGTTTGTTCATGTAAATGGGGAATCTTCTTCACAGACTAAAGTTAATTATGGAGTTCCACAAGGTTCTGTGCTAGGACCAATTTTATTCACTTTATACATGCTTCCCTTAGGCAGTATTATTAGACGGTATTGCTTAAATTTTCATTGTTACGCAGATGATACCCAGCTTTATCTATCCATGAAGCCAGAGGACACACACCAATTAGCTAAACTGCAGGATTGTCTTACAGACATAAAGACATGGATGACCTCTAATTTCCTGCTTTTAAACTCAGATAAAACTGAAGTTATTGTACTTGGCCCCACAAATCTTAGAAGCATGGTGTCTAACCAGATCGTTACTCTGGATGGCATTTCCCTGATCTCTAGTAATACTGTGAGAAATCTTGGAGTCATTTTTGATCAGGATATGTCATTCAAAGCGCATATTAAACAAATATGTAGGACTGCCTTTTTGCATTTACGCAATATCTCTAAAATCAGAAAGGTCTTGTCTCAGAGTGATGCTGAAAAACTAATTCATGCATTTATTTCCTCTAGGCTGGACTATTGTAATTCATTATTATCAGGTTGTCCTAAAAGTTCCCTAAAAAGCCTTCAGTTGGTTCAGAATGCTGCAGCTAGAGTACTGACGGGGACTAGCAGGAGAGAGCATATCTCACCCGTGTTGGCCTCTCTTCATTGGCTTCCTGTTAATTCTAGAATAGAATTTAAAATTCTTCTTCTTACTTATAAGGTTTTGAATAATCAGGTCCCATCTTATCTTAGGGACCTCGTAGTACCATATTATCCCATTAGAGTGCTTCGCTCTCAGACTGCGGGCTTACTTGTAGTTCCTAGGGTTTGTAAGAGTAGAATGGGAGGCAGAGCCTTCAGCTTTCAGGCTCCTCTCCTGTGGAACCAGCTCCCAATTCAGATCAGGGAGACAGATACCCTCTCTACTTTTAAGATTAGGCTTAAAACTTTCCTTTTCGCTAAGGCTTATAGTTAGGGCTGGATCGGGTGACCCTGGACCATCCCTTGGTTATGCTGCTTTAGACGTAGATTGTGGGGGGGTTCCCATGATGCACTGTTTCTTTCTCTTTTTGCTCCGTATGCATCACTCTGCATTTAATCATTAGTGATCGATCTCTGCCCCCCTTCACGGCATGTCTTTTTCCTGTTTTTTTCCCTCAGCCCCAACCAGTCTCAGCAGAAGACTGCCCCTCCCTGAGCCTGGTTCTGCTGGAGGTTTCTTCCTGTTAAAAGGGAGTTTTTCCTTCCCACTGTTGCCAGGTGCTTGCTCATAGGGGGTCGTTTTGACCGTTGGGGTTTTTCATAATTATTGTATGGCCTTGCCTTACAATATGGAGCGCCTTGGGGCAACTGTTTGTTGTGATTTGGCGCTATATAAGAAAAAAAGTTGATTGAAGTTGATTGATAATATGTTTTTTTTTGACTGATACCATTCATTGCAACTACTATACGAAACAGGATTACAATAATACAGTTAAAACAGAAGGTAAATTATCAATTATCCACTTTAACAGCAGAAGTATGTACACAAACTTTAACAGTATCAAAGAATTTCTTCAGCAGTTTACAAAGCCTTTAGTATAATAACAATTTCAGAAACGTGGTTCAATGCGCAAAAAGGAATACAATTTGAGTTGGATGGTTATGATCTAAACTACATCAACAGAGTGAATAAAGGAGGTGGAGGTGTTGCTATATATGTGCGAAAAAATATTAAATTTAAGGTAATAGAAAGTATGACGTTAACAATAAAAGATGTGTTAAATTTATAATGGAAACAAGAAAAACATTATTATAAGTTGTTTATATAGGGCGCTAGGCTCAAATATGGCTACATTTACAAACTGGGTGGACAGAATGTTTTCATCAATAAATAACAAAAAAATATTTATATGTGGAGATTATAACATTGATTTAATAAACCCCAATAGGCACACATCAACTGACGAATTTATAAACACAATGTACAGCATGAGCTTATACCCAGTTATCACCAGGCCAAGCAGAATTACATTGAATAGTGCAACTCTAATAGATAACATCTTCACAAACAACATAGAAACTAAAAATATAAGTGGTTTATTGATTTGTGACATAACTGACCATCTTCCTGTGTTCACTGTGTATGACTCCAATTGTAATTTTCAGGTAAAACCCCAATACTCTGTATTTAAACGAGTAAGAACCCAAAAAGCAATAGATCACCTCAATAATGACTTAACAAAACAGGACTGGCGCACTGTGTATAGGGAGAATGATGTGGATTGTGCCTTCAATAAATTTCTAGACATTTTCAATTCATTATATGAGATAAACTGTCCAATACGCCAAGTCAACAAAAACAGTACTGTCGCCAAAAGTCCATGGTTAACAAAAGGTCTACAAAATGCTTGTAAAAAGAAGAATACATTATACAGACAATTTGTTAGACTAAGGACAAAAGAATCTGAACATAGATATAAATTATATAAAAACAAACTAACTAATATAATCAGAGCCAGCAAGAAATTATATTATACCAATCTATTATAAATAATAATAAAAATGACACCAAGAGAATCTGGGAAATTCTTAACACTATAATCAAAAATAAGGTAAGAGGTAATTCTTATCCAAATTATTTTATTGATAAGAACAAGGACATCTATAATATGTATAACATAGTTAATGGTTTTAATAACTTCTTTGTTAATATTGGACCTGACTTGGCAGCAAAAATTCCCGATGGTTGTAACAAGGAGCAGGAATCACTCATAAAAATCAATCCAAACACGTTTCTCTCCAGTGTTAGTGAAGCCAAAATAATAGATATTGTTAATAAATGTAAAAATAAAAAATCAACTGACTGTTATGACATAGATATGAAGCTAGTAAAAACAATAATCAAAAGCATATCAAAACCCCTGACTCATATATATAACTTGTCATTTCAAACTGGGACATTCCCGATCAAAATGAAGATGGCAAAAATTATTCCACTATACAAAAATGGAAATAAACATATCTTCACAAACTACAGACCGGTCTCTCTACTTCCACAATTTTCCAAAATTTTAGAAAAGCTTTTTAACAACAGGTTAGGATCCTTTATAGAAAAATATAACATAATTAACGAATGTCAATATGGGTTTAGGTCTGGTAGGTCAACTTCACTTGCAATAATTGAAGCAATAGAAGAGATTACAAACACCTTAGATAGTAAAAACTATATAGTTGGAATATTCATTGATTTAAAGAAAGCGTTTGACACACTTAATCACTCAATTCTACTCAATAAATTGGAAAGATATGGTATCAGGGGAGTGGCTTGGAACTGGATTCAAAGCTATTTAACGGAGAGACATCAGTTTGTGCAGATGGGTGCATTTAAATCTGGGTGTTTGGGCATCCCTTGTGGGGTCCCACAGGGATCCATACTGGGTCCACATTTTTTTTTAATCTTTATATAAATGACATATTTAATGTGTCACAATTATTAAAATTATTATTATTTGCAGATGATACCAATATATTCTATTCCAGTGATAACTATAGCAAACTTATTAATGTGGTAAATAGTGAATTAATTAAGCTGAAGACTTGGTTGAATATTAATAAATTATCCCTAAATATAAAAAAGACTAAAGTCATGTTTTTTGGAAATCATAATGTCAATTCTAATTTACCAATAAATATAGACGGTGTCGAAATAGATAAAGTGTCAGAAGTCAAATTTTTAGGGATAACCATCCATAGTAAATGAAGCTGTAAGTCTCATATCAGCCACATACGTAAGAAAGTTTCCAAGAATGTCTCTATTATGTACAAAGCAAAATATTTTCTGGATCATAATGCATTATATTTATTGTATTGTTCTTTAATCTCTCCTTACTTAACATATTGTATAGAAATCTGGGGTAACAATTACAAACGTTTGCTACATCCCCTCTGTATAATCCAAAAGCGGGCAATAAGAATCATCTATAAGGTAGGATATCTTGATCACACAAATAGTCTATTTTTGCAATCCAAATTGTTGAAAATGCCAGATCTGGTTAAATTTCACACTACACAATTATTATATAAAGCCAGTAAAAACTCATTACCCAGTAATATTCTGAGTCTCTTCACCCAGAGAGAAGGAAGCTATAACTTGAGGGGATGTGGTAACTTTAAAGTCAAGGCAGTGAGAACTACCAGGAAAAGTTTCTGTGTGTCCGTGTGTGGCATTAAGCTGTGGAATAGTTTGGCACCTCAGCTCAAGCGATGTCCTAACATCCATCAATTCAAAAAAAGATACAAAGAAATGGTTCTGTTGAAATACATGAATGAGGAGAGAGGTGCGTGATCGTCAGGGTCGGCAAGTGGGGGTCTGTTGCTCAAAGGTCTCCCTCTTCTGCCAGCAGACTCCAAAACCTTGTCTTTTAATGCAGAGCCTAGGACATTCAGCAAAGGGTGGACCTGTGTCAGGGGGTGACCCCTCTCTGGCAGCAGGTTTACAAAATTTAATGCACCACACACATGACAAATGGGGAAGGAGGGGAAGGGGGGAGGGGGAAGAAAATAATAATAATAATAATGATAATGATAAATTAATAAAAAAAGTTAAGGTAATTAAATTAATAAAATAAAATGAATGTAGCATAATTGTATATATGTATATGTATTATGTGTATACATGTGTGTATAGGTGATGTATGTGTGTATTTTGTGTATGTATGTTCGCATTTATGATGTGTGTGTGTGTATATATATATATATATATATATATATATATATATATATATATATATATATATATATATATATATATATATATATATATATATATATATTGAGACAGAATTACCATCGACACACACAAGAATAGTCCTTTTAAATAGTCATTTTCTGAGTAAATGTGGGGAATTTATTGACATATGAAAATGGCTTAAGGAATGACACCAGCAATATCAATAGCAATTAAAAAAAATGGTAGTAATAATAATAATAGAAATAAAAAAAAAATTTTTGATTGACAATAATTATTGTCATTATTACTGTCTATTATGGTGGGAATTGTTTTTATCATTATTATTATTATTATTATTATAGATACTCATCACTAATATATGATATCAATTACATAGTAATAAAAAAGGAATATTGGTCACACTCGGTAGTCGTAATAACGTATGGGTATTTGGGGGTGGGATTAAATAAGTTCGTTTTCATCCCACCCCTTTTCGGGTTAAGTGCGCGGGTATGTATGCGTGTATGTTTGTATCTCCTGTTCTTTTCAACCCAATGTGGGTAAATGTAGATGTCAAAGAAATGCTTATTTTGTAAAACTCAAAATAAATGATCAGTCAGTCAATATGTATGTATATGTACGTGTATATGTGTGTGTATATATGTATATGCATATATGTAGTATGTATGTGTATATATGTATACATGTGTGTGTGTGTATATGTATGTATATGTGTGCGTGTATATATATGTGTATATGTGTAGGGGTATGTATATGTATGTGTAGGTATAAATGTATGTATGTGTATATATATGTAGTGTATATTTATTTATGTGTTAGTGGGTATGTATATAGGTATATATGTGAGTGTGTATATGTGTGTGTATAAGTGTATATATGTATATAATGTGTGTGTATGTATGTACGTATACAGGTATATATGCACGGCCCAAGCAGAGGGTCACCCCCTAGAGCCTGGTCTGCTTGAGGTTTCTTCCTAAGAGGGAGTTTTTCCTCACCACAGTTGCCTAGTGGTTGCTCTGGGGGTCGGCAGGGTTAATATGGAGTGACTTGGGCCAAGTTTGCTGTGATTTGGCGCTTTATACATAACATACTTATACATGAATTGAAATGTAATTGAATATTGAAGTGTATGTCTGTGTTGATATGTAGTGTGTTGTGAATTTGTGTATATGTTGTTGTGACTGTTATAATTGTTGGACTCATTCTAGCAGGGGTGGGTGTTGATAAGCTTTGCTTCTGCCCACAGCCTTTCAGACTCACAGGCTTGTTTATATAACATTCATATTATTGGTATGTTTCTGTTCTTTCAGATTTGTGTGTGTGCCGAATAAATCCATTCATTCATTCATTCATTCATTCATTCATTCAAATCCGATAATGAAAACATTATATTCGAAAATTAGCGGTTAGCGGATTAGCGGAACTGTGCCCACCACTGGATACTATTATGGGTTAGTTCATTTGTATTTGAAGTGTATTTGGAGATTCCTGGCCAATCTATAAAAAATTCAGTAGTGACTATGCTGTTGTTAGTTTCTCTCCTGACAGTTGGAAAACATTTTTGTGGTCGCCACATACTTTAAAATGCCCACATTTTATTTTGCAAATTTAACTTTTTATATTAGTTTTAACAATGGAAAGAGTTGCTTACTACTTGTATAAATATTGTTTATAATACTCTGGAGTCATTCCAAGAATGAGCGGATGCCCAGTTGTGATGAATCAGACCTGCTTACACACATGGCAGCAGGTATTTAGTGTTGCTGTGAAAGGACAATCTGTTATTGACAGTGATGTTCAACTCGTCTTACTGGTTACATGAAACCTGTCTTGTATTTTTCTGCTGTTTAAAGGGCTGTAATGATGTGTACCTCATGTGGTGGGTTCACAGTGTGTAATTAGCAGGGATGCACATTCACGCATTGATCGAATCGAACTGAAAAACCCCCAAAAGAAAACAAAGTAAAAATGGGGGAAAAAAACTAATGGTGATATACAACACTTTAATATTTCTGATTTTCTTTCTTCCTGGTTTGTGGAGATTGAGCAGGTGAATGGGTGGGGGCAGTTGCGGTGTCAAGGTGGGGGGCTTGGGGGGCTTAAGCCCCCCCCATAATTCTGCCAATAATGTGAATAGTGACTGACATATTTGTGGATCTCAACTGCAGTTTTGCACTTGGGCTAGATTGTATATAAACTTCATAAAGAATCACTTTTTTGTATATTGTTTACAACTAAGTTTCTCAGGCTATATCTTTTACTTACTTTTGTCGACTGGCTATGACCTCGGTGTTAAATTGGCAATAAATCTTTGATATAGACGATTTGTGCAAGGTTGATTCCATGCATTGTCTTGAGCACCATTTCAATGAATTCAGTTTGTACGAGGTCTGTTAGAAAAGTATCGGACCTTTTTATTTTTTGCAAAAACCTGATGGATTTGAATCCCGTGTATTTGCATGAGCAAACCTTGAACCTTCGTTCGCATGCGTGGTCTTGTTAGGAAAGACGGCATCCATCCCACTTTGGATGGAGCAGCTCTCATCTCTAGAAATCTGGCCAATTTTATTAAACCCTCCAAATCGTGACTATCCAGGGTTGGGACCAGGAAGCAGAGTTGTAGTCTTACACACCTCTCTGCCCCTGCCATCCCCCCAATACCCCATCCCCGTAGAGACGGTGCCTACTCCTAGACCACCAATAACCAGTAAAAATCTATTTAAGCATAAAAATTCAAAAAGAAAAAATAATATAGCACCTTCAACTGCACCACAGACTAAAACAGTTAAATGTGGTCTATTAAACATTAGGTCTCTCTCTTCTAAGTCCCTGTTAGTAAATGATATAATAATTGATCAACATATTGATTTATTCTGCCTTACAGAAACCTGGTTACAGCAGGATGATTATGTTAGTTTAAATGAGTCAACACCCCCGAGTCACACTAACTGTCAGAATGCTCGAAGCACGGGTCGAGGAGGAGGATTAGCAGCAATCTTCCACTCCAGCTTTTTAATTAATGAAAGACCCAGACAGAGCTTTAATTCATTTGAAAGCTTGACTCTTAGACTTGTCCATCCAAATTGGAAGTCCCAAAAACCAGTTTTATTTGTTATTATCTATTGTCCACCTGGTCATTACTGTGAGTTTCTCTGTGAATTTTCAGACCTTTTGTCTGACTTAGTGCTTAGCTCAGATAAGATGATTATAGTGGGTGATTTTAACATCCACATAGATGCTGAGAATGACAGCCTCAACACTGCATTTAATCTATTATTAGATTCAGTTGGCTTCACTCAAAATGTAAATGAGCCCACCCACCATTTTAACCGCACTTTAGATCTTGTTCTGACATATGGCATAGAAATTGAAGACTTAACAGTATTCCCTGAAAACCCCCTGTTGTCTGATCATTTCTTAATAACATTTACATTTACTTTAATGGACTACCCAGCAGTGGGGAATACGTTTCATTACAGTAGAAGTCTTTCTGAAAGCGCTGTAACTAGGTTTAAGGATATGATTCCTTCTTTGTTTCGTAGAGAAGCTTGAATCTTCGACTGGACTGGGTTGCTTGACGCGAGGACGTTTCGCTTCAAATCGCAGAAGCTTCCTCAGCTAAAATTCTTTCACCTATGTAGTGTTCGTTGGTGAAACGAAGCAACCTTTACACAAAAGGCTATACCAGCACTGCAGAGAGGGCGCCAGTGGACCTCAGTCTGCGGTTCACCTCCACCTTAAAGACACTAACCACACGTTTGAGGACAAGGAAGTTAAAATATTAGCCAGAGAGAAGAAATGGTTTGAGAGAGGGGTCAAGGAGGCATTCTTTGTGAAACGTTTGAAACCCAGCCTTAACCGGGGAGGGGGTCTGAGACACACTTTATCCCCCGTTTACAATGGGGTACTCAGGTCAAAGGAGTTTCAGTCTTTTGTTCATGGTAATGAGTCATTCACGTCATCAAGGGAGCCATCAGAAAGGCATCCATCCCATCATTAGAGGGACAGCTGTCCTGCCATTAGGTGTGCTAACTACAGCACAATAGTTGCTAATTAGATTAGCTAATTATAGCAGTCTGCCTCTCAGTAGGAGGGGTCTGGTTAGGTTTAAAACTCCAGCTTTTGTTGGCTTCTGTTTTATTCTTCTCTACAAGAGTCAGACAGAAGTCAGACTTCCAGAGCAAGAATTTTAGCTGAGGAAGCTTCTGCGATTTGAAGCGAAACGTCCTCGCGTCAAGCAACCCAGTCCAGTCGAAGATTCAAGCTTCTCTACTATGGAAACCACCTGGACAACTGAGAGCCTACACAGAAACATTCCTTCTTTGTTATGTTCTTCAATGCCATATACCAACACAGTGCAGAGTAGCTACCTAAACTCTGTGAGTGAGATAGATTATCTTGTCAAAAGCTTTATATCCTCATTGAGCACAACTTTTGATGCTGTAGCTCCTGTGAAAAAGAGAGCCTTAAATCAGAAATGCTTGACTCCGTGGTATAACCCACAAACTCGCAGCTTAAAGCAGATAACCCATAAGCTGGAGAGGAAATGGCGTCTCACTAATTTAGAAGATCTTCATTTAGCCTGGAAAAAGAGTCTGTTGCTCTATAAAAAAGCCCTCCGTAAAGCTAGGACATCTTACTATTCATCACTAATTGAAGAAAATAAGAACAACCCCAGGTTTCTTTTCAGCACTGTAGCCAGGCTGACAAAGAGTCAGAGCTCTATTGAGCCGAGTATTCCTTTAACTTTAACTAGTAATGACTTCATGACTTTATTTGCAAATAAAATTTTAACTATTAGAGAAAAAATTATTCATAACCATCCCAAAGACATATCTTTATGTTCGGCTGCCTTCAGTAATGCTGGTATTTGGCTAGACTCTTTCTCTCCGATTGTTCTGTCTGAGTTATTTTCATTAGTTACTTCCTCCAAACAATCAACATGTCTATTAGACCCCATTCCTACCAGGCTGCTCAAGGAAGCCCTACCATTAGTTAATGCTTCGATCTTAATTATTCAAATTCAAATTTATTTATATAGCACATTTAAAACACAGCTGCAGCTGACCAAAGTGCCTCACAATAATAGCAATACAAAAGTGTAAAATATTAAAGGAAAAGAATAAAATAAATAAATAATCTAAAAATACAGAGCAAAATAGCAGAGCAAAGCAGACACCACTTAGCCAGTGTTGAAAGCCAGGGAGAAGAAATGAGTTTTCAGTCTGGACTTAAACTGTCCCACAGACTCTGAGGACCTGACAGTCAGTGGAAGATTGTTCCAGAGTCATGGTGCTGCCACAGAAAAGGCTCTATCACCTCTGGATTTAAGCCTGGCTTTAGGAACAGCCAGGAGAAGCTGGTCAGCTGACCTCAGAGCCCTATGTGGAGTGTACGGCTGCAAGAGCTCACTCAGATACATTGGGCCTATACAGTGCAGACACTTAAAACCAATCAGCAAAACTTTATATTTAACACGAAAGCTGACAGGGAGCCAGTGTAAGGTGCAGAGCACAGGGGTGATGTGCTCATGCTTCTTTGTTTTAGTCAAAAGGCGGGCTGCAGCATTCTGTACACTCTGCAGGCGCTGTAGGGAGCGCTGGTCCAGCCCAACGTAAAGAGCATTACAGTAATCCAGACGTGATGTTATAAATGCATGGATAGCTCTTTCAAAATCAACTCGAGTAAAATAAGATTTAATCTTGGAAAGAGTCCTCAGCTGAAAGAAGCTGGCCCTGATGACAGAGGTGATGTGCTTATCAAATCTGAACAATGGGTCAACTATCACCCCTAGATTTTTTACAAATGGGTTGCAGAAAGTGGACAGAGGACCAATAACACTGTCTTGTCCTTGTAGAGGGTTACTTTGACCTAACACTAAAATCTCAGTTTTATTTTTATTAAGATTCAGAAAATTAGCTCTCATCCAGACTTGTACATCATTTAGGCAGTCCTGTAGTATTTTTACAGCAGCCTGGGTATCACACGAAATTATAGGAAGGTAAATCTGAATGTCGTCTGCAAAACAATGAAAACAGACTTTGTGCTTTTTAAAAACAGACCCAAGAGGGATCATGTACAAAGCAAAGAGAAGTGGTGCTAAAATTGAGCCCTGGGGCACGCCATATTTAAGAGGAGTCACAGAGGAAGAGTATTGTCCTACATTAACAGAAAAACCTCTGTTGGAAAGATAGGACCGAAACCAATTCAGCGCTGAACCCTTAATACCTATGTGCGTCTAGAGGCGAGTCACAAGGACACTGTGGTCCACTGTGTCAAAGGCTGCAGATAAATCTAAAAGCAGAAGAACTGCAGAGTTCCCAGCATCAACAGTTAAAAGAAGGTCATTGAAAACTTTTAAAAGGGCTGTTTCAGTGCTGTGTCTTAATTTAAAACCAGATTGAAACTTCTCCCCTATTTCATTAAGATCCAGATAAGCCTGCAATTGGTCATAAACAGCTTTCTCTAAGACTTTAGACACAAATGGCAATTTAGAGATCGGTCTATAGTTGGACAACACATTTGTGTCAAGATTGCTCTTTTTGATGAGCGGCTGGACTACAGCATGTTTAAGAGCTGACGGAAAACAGCCACTTGATAGACAAGTGTTCACAAGTTCAGCAATGTATGGACCAATACACTGAAAAACATCTTTAAACAAATGACCTGGAACAATGTCCAAAGTGCAGGAAGAAGACTTAAGATGATTAACCAATTTTAGTCAGCTCACAAATAGATACAGGATTAAAACAATCAAAAACAGCATGACACGTGGATGGATCTGCTGACTCCACCTCAGATACAGGACATGATCTAAGATCAGAGATTTTATCTCTGAAATAAGAGAGAAAATCTTCACAAAGGCTGGCCGAAGGCACAGCAATATTGCTCACATGAGGATTTATGAGCGAATTCAGTGTGTTAAAAAGCACTTGAGGTTTATGACAGTTTGAGGACACAAGATCTGACATGAATCTAGTTTTAGCAGCTTTAGCTGCTCTCTGATAGACAGTTTGTCCCTCAGTATTTGCAAGGAAAGGTGAAGATGATCTTTTTTCCATTGTTGCTCAGCGCGCCTACAAGAGCGCCTGAGTTCATGAGTGCGCTCGTTTAGCCAAGGCTGTGCCGTGTGCTTTGAGTGCTTCAGCCGTAAAGGAGCCACAGAGTCCAAAGCCTTTGTGCACGCACCATTAAAATAAGAAAGTTCATCGGGAGTTGCATTATCTGAGTCGTTTCTATATGTTTCATGAAAAGCATCAGAAAACAGGGCGGCTCACTCAGTATTGAATGTGCGCACCCGGCGCGCCATGGCGCATGGACTGACCACGCTCCGAGACAATGCTACAGAGAATAAAACAGCAAAGTGATCAGAGAAGTGAGTTTCACAAATCTCAATTACATTAAGATTAAGACCGAAAGAGAGCACAATGTCCAAAATATGCCCCTTCTCGTGCGTACAGCTTGACACAGACTGAGTCAAATTAAAAGAGTCAATCAAATCCAAGAAGTCTTTAAGCATTGGCTTGGATTCGCAACAGACGTGGATATTAAAATCCCCAACAATCAGAAAGTGATCGTAATTCAATGATAAGCTGGCCACAAAGTCAGTAAAGTCCTGAATGAAGTCTTTATTTGGCTTTGGAGGGCAATACACCAGTGCACACAGGACTGGAGTATCAGAGCTTATCACAAAAGTCTGCAGTTCAAAGCTGGAAAACAGATCTGCCGGTACTTGCCGACAGGTGTAGCTTTCTTGATCAATCTATCTTTATTAGTTAGCTATGTACCACAGGCTTTTAAGGTGGCAGTAATTAAACCATTACTTAAAAAGCCATCACTTGACCCAGCTATCTTAGCTAATTATAGGCCAATCTCCAACCTTCCTTTTCTCACAAAAATTCTTGAAAGGGTAGTTGTAAAACAGCTAACTGATCATCTGCAGAGGAATGGTCTATTTGAAGAGTTTCAGTCAGGTTTTAGAATTCATCATAGTACAGAAACAGCATTAGTGAAGATTACAAATGAACTTATGGCCTCAGACAGTGGACTCATCTCTGTGCTTGTCCTGTTAGACCTCAGTGCAGCTTTTGATACTGTTGACCATAAAATTTTATTACAGAGATTAGAGCATGCCATAGGTATTAAAAGGCACTGCGCTACAGTGGTTTGAATCATATTTATCTAATAGATTACAATTTGTTCATGTAAATGGGGAGTCTTCTTCACAGACTAAGGTTAATTATGGAGTTCCACAAGGTTCTGTGCTAGGACCAATTTTATTCACTTTATACATGCTTCCCTTAGGCAGTATTATTAGAAAGCATTGCTTAAATTTTCATTGTTACGCAGATGATACCCAGCTTTATCTATCCATGAAGCCAGGGGACACACACCAATTAGTTAAACTGCAGGAATGTCTTTCAGACATAAAGACATTGATGACCTCTAATTTCCTGCTTTTAAATTCAGATAAAACTGAAGTTATTGTACTTGGCGTCACAAATCTTAGAAACATGGTGTCTAACCAGATCCTTACTCTGGATGGCATTACCCTGACCTCTAGTAATACTGTGAGAAATCTTGGAGTCATTTTTAATCAGGATATGTCCTTCAATGCGCATATTAAGCAAATATGTAGGACTGCTTTTTTGCATTTGCGCAATATCTCTAAAATTTGAAAGGTCTTGTCTCAGAGTGATGCTGAAAAGCTAATTCATGCATTTATTTCTTCTAGGCTGGTCTACTGTAATTCATTATTATCAGGTTGTCCTAAAGGTTCCCTGAAAAGCCTTCAGTTAATTCAAAATGCTGCAGCTAGAGTGCTGAAAGGGACTAGAAGGAGAGAGCATATTTCACCCATACTGGCCTCTCTTCATTGGCTCCCTGTTAATTCCAGAATAGAATTTAAAATTCTTCTTCTTACTTATAAGGTTTTGAATAATCAGGTCCCATCTTATCTTAGGGACCTCTTAGTACCATATCACCCCAATAGAGCGCTTCGCTCTCAGACTGCAGGCTTACTTGTAGTTCCTAGGGTTTGTAAGAGTAGAATGGGAGGCAGAGCCTTCAGCTTTCAGGCTCCTCTCCTGTAGAACCAGCTCCCAATTTGTATTACGGAGACAGACACCCTCTCTACTTTTAAGATTAAGCTTAAAACTGTCCTTTTTGAAAAAGCTTATAGTTAAGGGCTGGATCAGGTGACCCTGAACCATCCCTTAGTTATGCTGCTATAGACTTAGACTGCTGGGGGGTTTCCCATGATGCACCCAGTGTTTCTTTTTATTCAGCTCTTTTTGCTCTGTATGCACCACTCTGTTTTTAATCATTAGTGATTGATCTCTGCTCTCTTCTACAGCATGTCTTTTTCCTGATTCTCTCCCCTCAGCCCCAACCAGTCCCAGCAGAAGACTGCCCCTCCCTGAGCCTGGTTCTGCTGGAGGTTTCTTCCTGTTAAAAGGGAGTTTTTCCTTCCCACTGTTGCCAAGTGCTTGCTCATAGGGCGTCGTTTTGACCGTTGGGTTTTTTCTGTAATTACTGTATGGCTTTTTCCTTACAATACTGTATAAAGCGCCTTGGGGCAACTGTTTGTTGTGATTTGGCGCTATATAAATAAAATTGATTTGATTTGATGCGTGAACTTTTTCACGCCTGTCGATTGCGTCATTTCCTGGTAAGCAGCCTTTGTGTGGGACGTGTGTGTTCAAGGAAAAAGATGGAACAACTGGAGCAGCACCGCATCACATTTTGCCGGAAACTGGGCGACAGCCAAGTGGAAACCATTTGGAAGATTCAGACGGCTTTCGGTGACAATGCTATGGGCATCACACAGATTAAGGAGCAGTACAACCGGTTTAAAGACGTCCGCACAATGGTGGAGAGTGAGCCACACTCCGGTCAGCCATCAACATGCTGAAATGACCAGATCATTTCCAAAGTGAACGTTGTGGTGATCCGGGACCGTCGTGTGACTATCCGAGAAATTGCGGAAGAGGTGGACATCAGCACTTTTTCAGTACATTCCACTGTGACAGAAGATTTGGCCATGAAAAGAGTGGCTGTGAAATTCATGCTGCTGCTGACGGCGGCGCAAAAGCGCCTCCGTGTTGAAGTCTCACAGGACATGCTGGGACATGCCCACCTCTTCCACAATTTCTTGGATAGTCACATGACTGAAAAGTCACTGAAAGCCGTCTGAATCGCCCAGTTTCTGGCAAAATTTGATGCGGCGCTGCTCCAGTCGTTCCGTCTTTTTCCTTGAAATGAAAATCCGCCGAGCACACTACACATGTCCTCACACAAAGGCTGCTTACCAGCAAATGATGCAATTGACAGGCGTGAAAAAGTTCACGCATGCGCACGAAGGTTCAAGGTTTGCTCATGCAAGCACACGTGATTCAAATCCATCAGGTTTTTGCAAAAAATAAAAGGTCCGATACTTTTCTAACAGACCTCGTATACCTATGTGCAAGTTTACTGAACTTGCAATCATTCTATGTGATGTGTGTGTGCATTGATGTTGGGTATTTTCTCCTCCAAACATTCTTAAAACCTTTAACAAGACAAACAGAGTCAAGAACCACCAGTGAGACAGAAAGTCAAATTTATCTCGCGAGGAGTGCAGTCAGGCTGTACACCAAAGCTACACTAAAGTCTGGCCTGCGCTCCTGCTCTTTTATTGGAGAAGCCCTAACCACATCATAAAACTTGTCCTAAGGGTGGGGGGGACAACGCAAGACAAGTTTCTTCCCGTAACATAAACACATATGTCAATAAGTGCATCTGCGTGGAAAAACAGTTTCTTTAATCTTATCAATGGAGGTCAGCACATCCCGTTCGTCTGTTGCACTTATCATCTGTTCTGCATCTGCCTGGAGTGTCCTGTTCTTTATACTAAGCATCACATATACAAGGCCATAAATTCACAACGGTCAAAACAACCTCCAGTTCTTTACTCCCAGTTCAGACTGACCCCAGCATGCTAAAACAAAGTTGAATAACAAGTACATTCCCAGGGTTACTTTTAAGACAGGTGCATAACAGTACAATAACAGAACAAAGACAAAGGTACAAATGTTTAACAGTGATAAAAAAATATATATATATATATAAAATCTTTAACATTTCCCTCCTGTTATCACTTGTTAAACATATAGTAGGCATCACCTAGCTTAGCACTTCTTTTGAGATTTTCACTAAGAGGTTTATCATGGTATGTTCTACAGGCTTACACCCCAGAGGTTATGTCATCATTGTCATCATCATCGGTGTCTGGGTCATCATACTTCCATTGGTCTGGGTACAGGTCATGAGAGCCCTCTTCCTCCTCGTCGTCGTTTTGCCCCAGGAGTGGATATGAAGCTGGTCCCCCTCCTGGTCCTGGACCTATTGCTGTGGTTATCATTCTATTTACAAGGCCTCGAAGACATGGAATACAACAACATCCACACAATGTTATATGTCATGACTTCTTCAGGTGTCATGGGCATGGCTTTAACTGGTAACAATAATGATATAAATGCACAATAACCTGACACATTTCTTGGCAGTCTGTCAAAAAGTCTGTTATCGCCACACCACCACCATACATCACTCCTACTGACAGGTTTGAATGTGGGAGTACTATGGACCACATCCTTACACCAGGCAGTGTGGTTTAAGCTACCCAAAGTCTTACTTGTCCCTGTCAAGTTTACACATGTATGGTTAGCATGCCCAACTTTGCTTGAAAATAAAGGTTTAATCTTAGTCAATTTGGTCAATGGATAGATCTTGTCCCACTTAGAACAATTATTGTTTGCTGCAATGTATGTCTGTGTCATAACAGTCAGCAGACAGTCTTTGGGTAATGCTGCCGGTATTACCTGTAATATAGGTCTGGGTCCCATACATACAACACAGTCCTTCTTTGCAGCTAGTCCTGCTTGTTCTGCCATTAAAAGCCAATTGTTATTTTGTCCACTAATTCCTGTAGTTACTAGGAACCAGTCATCTGCCTTCATGTCTTTTGTGCCTTGTATGGACACCCCCTTTGCTTGTATGGACACCCCCTTTGACGTACTTAATTCTGTCAATATTGGTTGCTGTACTCTATCTGTTTCACAGAGGAAAAAATGGAAATACGGATCTTTTCCTGGTTTGTATACCCAAAGGAGGAACAACCAACAGTCTCCCTTTATATCAGGTGGGAATATGGTTCCTTTTTCTGTGGTATTCACCACTATAAACAGCTTATCATCTGTTTGATACATTTTAAGAATTTGACTCTGGTACTTAGCCCACTCGGTTTGTGCCCATCCTGGTGTCCATCTACTCCATTCATCGGCTACCAACGTTTCCCATCTCTTATCTAGCTGATCATTGGTCATATACCATGAGAACCTATTTCCGTAATTAGTCCCTCTGGCACTATATGGTACAGAGATGACCACAGAAGCATTTCTAGGAATGCAGGCTTGTACACCAAATCGGTACGCATTGTTCCTATCACACCTATGTACTGTGGCATTTGTTATCGGACTGGGGTCTTCGTTACTTCTTTTTGGTCTCTGCAATCTGTGGATGTGATCCTTATTATCATGTCCCGTGCTTATGGCTTTTAATAATAAGCCCAATCCGAAAAAGAAAAGTAGCATAACAAGGACTGTCCATGGGGTCCAGGAACCCTCGTTCTTTTTGTTTTTTTCTTTCGCCATTTCTGCACACTACAGCACACCTATGTTCAGAACAGTGGCTTCTTAATGTCTTCTGCTAGCTTTCGTGTCTAACCTGGATCTTAACACCAAGCTCACACACTATTACTAGTCTTATCCTACTGCTCTTACTGTTTGTCTGTCTGCAGAAATGACTTTCTTACAGTGAGTTAAATGAATCCATGTACTTCTTTCCCCAATTTTCAAGCTGTGGGTGTTGTGAGTAGTACTTGATGGGGCCCTTCCCACTTAGGTGAATGCCAGTGTTTTCTCTTGATGCTTCCTATCAACACCCAGTCTCCAGGTACCACTTTAGGGTCATCCTGTGGAGAAATGGGATCATCAGTGCTTGAAACTCTCCCTCGTTGTCTTTCTAACATCTTCCTCATGTAATCTGCCAATTTGGCTTCCTCAGGTACATCCCAAATTTGCCCATAATATGGCAATCGGTATTTTCTGCCAAACAATGTTTCATACGGTGTCAACCCCATGGTACTAGTTATGTTTATATACATTTTTACCAAATCTACACAATGTGTCCATGGTCTGCCTGTTTCCTCCATTGTCTTTCTAAGTCTGTTTTTTACTGTTCCATTCATCCTTTCCACTAATCCGGCACTTTGTGGATGATAAGCACAATGATTTTTGAGATTAATCTGTAGCGCTTCTCCTACGTATTGCACTATTGTATTAACAAAATGCGCTCCATTATCTGAATAGACTGTTTCTGGTATTCCAAATCGTGGAATGATGTCTTTGCACAATGCTTTAGCCACTGTAAGTGCATCTGCATGTTTTGTGGGGAACAATTCTACCCATTTTGAGAACGCATCAATTATGACTAAACAAAATTCTTTTCCTTCATGTTTACTCAGCTGTATATAATCCATATGAATCACTTGAAAGGGATATTGTGGTGTTGGAAATTTGCCTCTTTGGGGTCTCAAAAGTGCCTTGTGAGTTGTGTTTTGCACATGTCATGCATGCTCTACAATGCTGTTTTGCATATGCATCGAACCCATAAAGACAAAAAATAGATTGCAATTGCGATATCATACCCCCTGATGAGACATGCGTCACGCCATGGCTCATAATAGCTGCCCATTTAAACATATTTTTTGGCAATATGGGTTTCTTTTGTGGTCATAAGTACAAATCATTTGGGAATGTAGCTCCTTTGTGTAACCACATCTGCCTTTCTTTCTCAGGTGCCTGCTGTTGCATCTCAGCAAGCAGTATGTGACCTAAGTGCAAATCTGGAGTGGTTTCCTGTACAACACAAATAAAAGAAGCTGCTGCTGCTGCCGCCTTCGCAGCTCTGTCAGCAAAATCATTTCCTTGTGAAACTATATCAGAGCCTTTGGTGTGAGCCGCACATTTGCATATAGCAATTTGTTTAGGCAATTTCACAGCTTTCAGTAGTGCAGTTAGGAGAGTGGCATGAGTCACCGGCTTTCCAGATGATGTCACCATTCCACGCTCTTCCCACAGTTTTGCAAACACATGCACTGTGCTGAAAGCGTACTGGCTGTCTGTATAAATTGTTACAGCCGTACCTTTAAACAGATAGCAAGCTGCAGTTAAAGCAACTAATTCAGCTGCTTGTGCTGAAAATGACGATGGCAATGAAGCAGAATCCAATACTTCTGAATTTGTGACAACAGCATATCCAGATTGTGTTTGTCCATAAGCAGTTTTAGTGGAAGAACCATCCACATACACAATTGTACTGTTTGGGATGGGTGTGTCCTGGAGGTCTGGGCGTGCTTTCATACAGACTGTTGCTACATCAAGACAATTGTGCGGCTCACCATCCTCAGGTAAAGGTATCAATGTGGATGGATTCAATGTTGTACAGCGCTCTACCGTAAGGTGTGGTTGTGATAATAGCAAGGACATGCACGAAAGATGTCTTGCTGGGGACAAAAAGCTCATGTTTGTCTGCAACAGGAGTGCAGAAACTGCATGTGGAACTTTCAATGTCAGCTGATGGAATAGAACAACATTACTGCTACTTTGAACAGCCATAGAGGCTGCAATTACAGCTCGCACGCAGTGAGGCAATGCACTTGCTACTGTATCCAATTTGGAAGAATAGTAAGCCACTGGTCGTAATTTTGTACCATGTGACTGTACTACGACACTTGTCATGAAATTATTTTTACAATCCACTGTTTGAGTAAATGGTTTACTATAATCTGGTAGTGTCAAAACTGTAGATGACACTAACGTTTGTTTTACTTTTACAAAAGCTTCCTCAGCTTCTTTGTTCCATTCCAACATGGTTGACATTGAAATATCATCTTTGTACATCAAATCAGAAAGTGGACTAGTCAATTCTGCATAGCAGGGAATCCATGCCCTGCAGTAATTAGTCAGTCCAAGAAATGACATCATCTGTCTTTTAGTTTGTGGTTTCGGAGCATATAAAATCGCTTCCTTCCTGTCAGACAGGATAGTACGCCCTGTGGCTGATAATTCATGTCCTAAATATTTTACTTTATCCCTACACAACTGAACTTTGTTTTTACTCACTTTGTGGCCATTATTAAATAAGAAACATAATAATGCTACTGTGTCAGTTATGCAGTTTTCTCGTGTGTCAGAGGCAATCAAAATGTCATCAACATACACTAATAGTTGGCTATCTGCCGGTGGAACGAAATTGGCTAAACATGCTGACATGACTTGAGAATAAATAGTTGGACTCTCTGCGTAACCCTGCGGTAATCTGGTAAATGTATATCGTTGTCCTTTAAAGGTAAAAGCAAACCAGAATTGACTATCTGGGTGTACTGGCACAGAGAAAAATGCATTACTTATGTCAATTACTGAGAAACTATTAGAATTTGGTCTCAGCGAATTTAACAAGGTGTGTGGATCTGGAACACATGGTGCTCTTTTAATCACCGCAGCATTTACTGCCTGCAGATCTTGAATCATTCTCCACCCCACTGAGGGCGGAGCCTTTTTTACAGGAAATATGGGTGTGTTACATGGTGAATCTGGACATGGCACTATTACTCCTGCTGTTAACAAATCCTCTATTACTCCTGCTGTGCCTGCACGAGGATTTGGTACTTCTATCATAGGATAGGCACCGTCCTGGTCACTGTGTTCCTCCATGGGAGGAGCTGTAGGCACTTTTGCTTGACTGCGTGTTTGTGGCTTTTCTTGTTTTTCACTTTTTACCTTAGGTTTTACTGCCAAATCATACTGTGGTGGCGGTACGTCACCATCCTTTGGTAGAGGAGGATATAACTGTGTTGTTACCGACGATCCAGCCGACGGTGGTTGTTGAGGTTGTTCTGGTTCTCTGTGCTGAATTATCACATCTTCTTCTGCCTTACCTACGCCTTTCTTTTTCCTTGCTTTCTCTAATCGTCGCTTCTCTGCTCCCTTCTGTCTGTTCTCTGCTTCCTCCTCCCAAAACGCCACTAAATCTGCCCCTATTTTCTGCTTCTTTTTCTTATCACCTTTATGTTCCTCTTCTAACCTTTCCTTCAACTTCTGAATACTAGTCAGGTTCAGTCGTCCGTCAAAGTCATGTTTATTTATCCAGGTCTCCAATTTCTTAGTTGCTTTTGGATTTTTTGCTTCCATAAATTTCCAGTCGTCAGTTGATAAATTTCCCTTATTTTTAGACGTCTTACCCCCCATTTTTATTATCCCTTGTTATAATTTGGACTTCAGACGGGGGCACACCTAGGGTGTTCTAAATCTGAAGTTTTCACTTTCTTTGGACGTGACAATTAATTTGCCGTTGTGTGGTTGATTCCTTTCACCTCCCCGTAGGAAGCGGAATCACTTGCCTTCGCTTCCACACACACGGTGGTCACTTACGTTGTCCAAAGTATTACACTCTCACACTTTTATTCTCAAAAACCGGTATTACTTCGTATTTAAAACAGAGGAGTCCGTACCCTCCTTCCGGAATTTAACTACGTGCGTCCTTCGCTAACCGTAGAGGAGTCCGCCCTCCTCGCGGAGTTTAACTGCTTTACATTAACAGACGATTCCACGCCATCGTTTACGGAGTTTAACTGTTTATGTGATCACTTTTATCCCCTACCGGTACGCGTATATAAACAGAGGAGTCCGCACCCTCCTTCAGAATTTAACTACGTGCGTTCCTCGCCATTGTAGAGGAGTCCGACCTCCTTACAGAGTTTAACTGTGTTTCATTAACAGACGATTCTGTATCATCGCTTGTGGAATTTAACTGTTTATGTGATCTGATCACCACTCACTCAGTACTGTTACAAAGAAATTTTACTCACTGACTCGACTTCCTGTCTGTCTTCTTCGGGAAAATCTCGTCAACCAGACGATGCCACCGGCGGTCGACAATTGCAGACACGATCAATCGATCGGACCTTGGCCAAGGATTTACGTCTGGACTTGGCGACCCCCGCCGGACACCTCCGGTATTGTTGAGATCCCGGACGTAGCCCCCAGTCAATGTTGGGTATTTTCTCCTCCAAACATTCTTAAAACCTTTAACAAGACAAACAGAGTCAAGAACCACCAGTGAGACAGAAAGTCAAATTTATCTCGCGAGGAGTGCAGTCAGGCTGTACACCAAAGCTACACTAAAGTCTGGCCTGCTCTTTTATTGGAGAAGCCCTAACCACATCATAAAACCTGTCCTAAGGGTGGGGGGGACAATGCAAGACAAGTTTCTTCCCGTAACATAAACACATACGTCAATAAGTGCATCTGCGTGGAAAAACAGTTTCTTTAATCTTATCAATGGAGGTCAGCACATCCCGTTCGTCTGTTGCACTTATCATCTGTTCTGCATCTGCCTGGAGTGTCCTGTTCTTTATACTAAGCATCACATATACAAGGCCATAAATTCACAACGGTCAAAACAACCTCCAGTTCTTTACTCCCAGTTCAGACTGACCCCAGCATGCTAAAACAAAGTTGAATAACAAGTACATTCCCAGGGTTACTTTTAAGACAGGTGCATAACAGTACAATAACAGAACAAAGACAAAGGTACAAATGTTTAACAGTGATAAAAATATATATATATATAAAATCTTTAACAATTGATACCACATTTTAGAGGAGCACGAGTGACTAAAACATATACCTTGGTATTTCTAAAGCAATTTACTATATATTGTTCATTTCGACGACATTTTGTGGAGCCCCTCCAACTTTTACCCCAGCCCCCCAACAAAAATTTCCTGGCGCCGCCACTGTGTGGGTGGGTGGGGGGGTGGGGGGGTCCAGATTTTAAACATTTTTAAATTAAAATGTAAACTGCTAATAATACTGTTGTGGTCTGGGCTGCAGTCTAGTCCATCGTCCCTGTCTGTGGAGAGCCTGAGACTCATTTCATGGGCAGACCTTTGTTGCTGACAGGAGGTTTTGGTTTGGACACAAATGCAAGACTCCTCGGGGCCATAACCCTCCCAATCGACCACATACTGAAACCCACGACTGCACCGGCGAGAGGCCAGGAGCCGGCGCATGGAGAAGACCGGGCCACCATCCACACACCGGGTGGACGGCGGGGGAATGGCAGGAGGGCACAAAGCGCTTCACCGAACAGGCTTGATGTTACTGACGTGGAAAGTCGGGTGGATGCGCACGGACCGAGGGAGACGGAGATGGACCGAAAGAAGATTGGAGACCAGAGACCGGAAAGGGACCGACGAACCTGGGAGCCAACTTCCTAGGTACGCCCCGAAGCGACAAATGCCACGTAGAGAGCCACACCTGCTGCCCCGGGACATAGGACGGGGCAGCGGTCCTCCGACGGTCAGCGGCCATCTTATAAGTTCCCATGGAATGGGACAAAATAGTCCATGCACGCTCCCAGGTTCGCCGGCAATGAAGAATCAAACTGAGAGCCGAGGGAACTGAGGAGTTAAGGTCGACTGAGGGAAAAAAACGCAGGCTGGTGACCAAAAACAACATGGAAGGGGGAATAACTGGTGGAAGTCGAGGGCAAACTATTATGGGCAAGTTCGACCCAAAGAAATTATTGTATAAATAAATAATTGTATATAATAATTTTACGTAATTATTGTATGGCCTTGCCTTACAATATAAAGCGCCTTGGGGCAACTGTTTGTTGTGATTTGGCGCTATATAAATAAAATTGATTGATTGATTGATTGAAAGAAGTTGGTCTGACCATGAGGCAGGGTGCCGCGATGCAAGCAACCGCAGGCCTTTCTCCAGGTCCTGATTAATCCGTTCCGCCTACCCATTGGCCTGTGGATGGTAACCCGTGGTCAAACTGGAAGTTACCCCGAGGAGACGGCAAAACTCTCGCCAGAAACGGGATACAAACTGCGGGCCCCAGTCGGAGACTATATCCCACGGTAAGCCATGTAGTTTAAAGACCTGGTTTAACATAACCATAGCTGTTCCCCTGGCTGATGGTAGTTTCCATAGAGGAATAAAATGAACCATCTTGGAGAGTCGATCGACCACAGTTAAAACTATAGTGTGTCCCTTGGAGGGCGGGAAGCTGGTTACAAAGTCCATGGCAGTATGAGACCACGGACGAGACGGAATTGGCAATGGTAACAGGGACCCTGCAGGTGGTTGGTTAGAGGATTTATCCATTGCACATACTTGGCAGGTGGATACATATTCAGAGATGTCCTTTACTAAGCCTGGCCACCAAAATCTTTGCTGCACTACAAACAAGGTTTTCTTAATTCCGGGATGACAGAACATCCGACAGTCGTGACACCAGCGAATCGTCTCACTCCTGAGGTCTGATGGAACAAAAAGTTTTCCCTGCAGACACCCCGCAGGAACTGGCGCATCCCGACTGCCAATTTAATTTTAGACTCAATGTCCCAGGTTAAAGCAGACACAAAACATGAAGCGGGTAAAATCTACGGGCGTGTCTACTGGATCTCCCAGTCGAGATAAGGCGTCTGGTTTACCATTCTTGGTGCCCGGGCGGTACGACAGAGTGAAATTGAAACGACTAAAAAATATTGCCCATTGGGCCTGACGGGCATTGAGCCGTTTGGCAGGGCGGAGGTATTCTAGGTTTTTGTGATCAGTGTAAACGATGAACGGGAAGTGTGCCCCCTCCAGCCAGTGCCGCCACTCCTCCAAAGCCACTTTAACTGCTAACAGCTCGCGGTCGCCGATGCCATAATTGTGTTCTGTTGCGGTGAATTTCTTTGACAAAAGGGCACCCGGGTGCAGCCTGTTGCATGAAAAGACGTGCGGAGGATTTCGCGCGTCGGGACGGAGGCGCAGGGCACAGAACAAAAAGCAACGTCGTGATGAAGCCTCACAGGACATGTTGTGGCATGCTCGTCCACAATTTCTCAGATAGTCACACGACTGAAAAGCCACCGAAAGCCGTCTGAATTTTCCGAATGGTGCAAGAGCTGGGCATGTTAGGGCTTGCCCTGTGAGACCAACACGGAGGTGCTTTTGTCCCACGCCATGAGCGGCTCCGTGGCGAATTTCTCCGCTCCTCTTTCCATTACAAAAATTCCTGTAACAGTGGAATGTGCCGAAAAAGTACTATGTCCAGCTGTCTTGCCATTTCTCTGGTAGTCAGATGACGTCCTGGATCAACAAAGCGTTCACTTTGGAAATGATCTGGTTGTTTGAGCCTGTCGATCACCGCTCGGTGCGCAGCGCGCCATCCGCCGCTGTGGGCTGCCTTTAATCCAGTTGTAATTGTCCTTAATCTGTGTGATCCCCATAAGATCTTCACCGAAAGCCATCTGAATTTTCCAAAATGGTTTCCACTTCGCTGTCTCTCACACTTTCTGAAAAAATTTTGATGAAGCAAAGCGGCAGTCAATCAGCCAATTTCCTGACAATGAAAATCCGACGAGGGGGGCTGGACCACTCCTCCCACAAGGCGTGCTCACAGGCGAATGACGCAACTGACAGGCGTGAAAAAACTCACGCATGCACACAAAGGTTCAAGCTTGGCTGATGCAATCACACATGATTCAAAACCATATAGTTTTTGCAAAAAATAAAAAGGTCCGTTACTTTTCTAACAGACTTTTCTAAGGACTCCTGTATGTACTCATTCATAGCACGGCGTTCTGGTGCGGATAGGGAGAATAGCTTTCCTCGAGGTGGAGTCGCCCCAGGGAGAAGCTCAATGGCACAATCATAACTGCGGTGCGGTGGTAATGATTTAGCTTTAGCTTTGCTAAAAACAGCCGCGAGAACATGGTAGCACACAGGGACCCCAGTAAGATCCGGGTTGATTTCCTGCGAACTACAGACAGTTTTTGGCAAACATATATTGATACATGATGGACTCCAAGATATAATCTCGCCTTTCATCCAATCAAAGTTTGGTCCATGGCATTGAAGCCAGGGGTGCCCCAGAATGGTCTGGTGAGTCATATTATCCATTACATGAAAGGTAATTGATTTAGAGTGAGTGGGAAATTAGCAGTTTGACAGACTGAGTGCGGTGAGTGATTTGACCAAGCACGTGACCATCCACGGCACATACCACCAGGGGGCGCAGGAGCTTAAACGTCTTAAGGTGAAGGAGCCTGGCAACAGAGGACAAGATCAAATTGGCATCAGACCCAGAATCTACAAAAGCAGATATGTCTATGGTGGTATGGTAAGATATTAATTTGGCTGGGATTATATTTTGAGTAGAAACAGAGGAGATGGAATTTAGACTCACCCGTACCTCGGATCTAGGCCGCACGGTGGCACCCCTGGCCTGACAATTGGAAATCAAGTGTCCTGAATGTCCACAGTAGAAGCAGAGGCCGTCCTCACAGCGGCGCTGTCGCTCCGTTTGTGACAGTCGCATTCTCCCCAGCTCCATTGGGTCCTCTGAACTGTGTGGTGGGGAGTCAGGCTGAGAGTGAGTAGAGGAGGAGGAGTAACGGGCTGGAGGCGTGTCCATCCGGTGGTCGAGATTGCGGTTTGCTCGCCGTGGACAGTCCTGCAGACGACGGTCAGTACAAATGGCCAGTGCTATAAATTCATCAAGATCATCCAGCAGGTCGGCGGCTATTAATTGATCCTGGATGTCAGCAGACAGACCCTGGAAAAATACACTGAGGAGGGCCGCCGGGTTCCATTCACTCTTGGCTGCGAGGATGCGAAAGTCGATCGCGTAGTCTGTTACCCGGCGGCTGCCCTGCCTCACCCTCATGAGGGAGCGTGCTGCCTCATGTCCCGGAGCTGTGTGCTGGAAAACCTGTTGAAGAGCTGTGGTACACGCCGGGAGAGAAGCACAGGCGGGAGATTGTCGGCTCCACTCCGCTGTTGCTCAGGCAGCCGCTCAACCGGAAAGGTGAGTGATCGTATACGCGATCTTTGTTCTGTCTGTCGGGAACATGGGGACATTAGCTCGAAGTGGAGCTCACATTGTGTAATAAACGGTCTGACGTCGCCGGAGTCTCCAGAGAAATGTTCCAGTTGCGACAGTTGATTACAGACCACTGGGGCTGATGGAATCGGTGCGGCTGCTAGCGGCCCCGGTGAAGGTGGGCTGGAGATCCCGGTGGCCGCGTCTGACGAAGCCTGAGGACTAAGTTGCGCCAGAAGCTGACTCATCTGCGTGCTGACTGTGGACATGAATGTGTCCTGGTGTTTAGCAAGTTTGCTAATCCCAGAACTCAGCTTAGCGAGCTGGTCTTCCTGCTGCGTGAGTTGCTGGCTGTGGTGTTACACCGCCAGCTGAAAGGGGTCTGAGACTGCTGTGTTCATCGCTGGCCAGATTGATCTGACAGGAGGTTTGGTTTGGACACAAATGCAAGACTCACAATCACAGCTCTGGTTGACAAACTTTAGTGGTATGACAAGCAGTGGTCGGTACACGGGTAGACAGTCCAGAAAACACAGCAGCAGTATTATTATCATCAGGCTTAATCGTGGTCGGCACAAACGGGCAGGAAGTCGAAATCACTATGAAGCAGGCAGGAAAATGGAACACAAACGAGAGCTGGAATGAAGGCACAGGGCACATCAATCTGGCGAAGAAACAATATATATGCACCCCAGTGACGAGCTGAAAATTGAAAACAGGTGAGCATGGAAAGCACTAGAAAGGGGGGCGTGACCAGGGAGAGAGACAGACAGACACGCCCACCATCAGAAAGACCCAAACAGAAAAGAATCCAACAAGAAGATAAACAAAAGAGAAGACAGCCTACAGACAAAAACAGATTACAACCAAGAAATAAAAGCAGATCAAACACACCCCCTAACAGTTGCCAGAATGTTCCATCATGTCATGTGATGCCACTTTGGTCTCTTTGTGCTCTGTGGTTTCTTGTGTCACTTTGAACTCTTTGTTACCTGCTAAGCTAAAGACTGTACTTCCCAGTTAAACTATTTCCCTTGTATTCAGGTTAATAACTGGACTTTTTGTATGTTTCTCTCAAACCCTAGTTGAAGTGGATGTTTTTGTAGACTTGTTTGTCTCTCTCTCTCTCTCTCTCTCTCTCTCTCTCTCTCTCGCTCTCTCTCTCTCTCTCGTTCTCTCTGCGTGAAACTTTAAGTGGATTTTTTTCCTCTCTCGCTGGATTATTTTTCCCTCCCTCCTCTGGATGCAAATTGCAAGTGGATTAATTCGCCCATTTTACTGACTTCTGACCTCTAGATTTTTATTCCCCTTCATGTCTCTGAACTAATGTTTCTCGTCTTGTTTCTCCTTTCTTGCTCCCTGTATTCCACATCCTCCTGTCCTAGTCTTTCAGTGCTGTGGGTCCTCAGTGCCTCCTTCTGGCAATGATCATTTGTGCACGTTTATCTGATCCATTGTATATTCATCTCTTTAGTTGTATGAATAAATCTTGTTAATTCCTATTTAACCTGTCATCGCTCTCTGTATTCACCGTCATCCCTCCCCAATACAGAGGTGATGGTCGAGTGCAGGGGTTTTCAAAGTGTGGGAGAGTGAGCCCCCTCTCAGAGAACAAATGAATAGCTGCACCCCCCCCCCAACACACATACGAGGTCTATTAGAAAAGTATCCGACCTTATTATTTTTTTCAAAAACCATATGGATTTGAATCACGTGTGATTACATCAGACATGCTTGAACCGTCGTGGGCATGCGAGAGTTTTTTCACGCCTGTCGGTTACGTCATTCGCCTGTGGGCAGTCTTTGAGTGAGGAGTGGCCCACCCTCTCGTCGATTTTTTCATTGTTTAGGAATGGCTCAGAGACTGCTGCTTTGTTTGATCAAAATTTTTTCAAAACTGTAAGGCACAACTGAGTGGACACCATTCGATAAATTCAGCTGGTTTTCGGTAAAAATTTTAACGGCTGATGAGAGATTTTGGTCTGGTAGTGTCGCCGTGAGGATGGCCCACGGCGCCTGACAACGATCTGCGCATCGAGGCGGCAGCGTCTCGCCGTTTCAAGTTGAAAACTTCCACATTTCAGGCTCTGCTGACCCAGTAAGTGGTCAGAGAACAGAGAACTTTCAGAAGAAGTCGGCATGAGGAGTTTATTCGGACATTCCATTGTTAACGGACATTTTGTAATGAAAGAACGTGCGGGCAGAGTCGCATGTCGGGCCGGACCCGACCGCGGGGGGTCGCGACAGGAAAAACACCTCCGTGTTGGAAACCTTAACGGGCAAGTTGGAACATGCCCAAGCTGTTAAACAATTTCTCAGTTACTCACTTGTTGAAAGCCATCAAAAGCCACCTGAATTTTACAAATGGTTTTCAACACGGAGGTGTTTTTCCTGTCGCGGTGCACACAGATTCGCCGAGTCGTCACGGAAACGACTCGGCAAATTTGCGCGCACGTCTTTCATTAAAAAATGTCCTTAAACAGTGGAATGTCCACATAAAGTCCTCATGCCGGCCTCTTCTGAATCTTCTCTGTTCTCTCACGATGTCCTGGGTGAATTAAGCCTTAAATTAGGATGTTTTCAGCTCGAAACAGGCCGACGACGGCGCCTGGAAGCGCTGCACGACGTCCTGCTCCGTGGGAAGTCCTTACAGCGACAGAAACACCCCATAATCTCTCATCAGCTGTTAAAGTTTTCACCGAAAACCAGCTTAATTTCTCGAATAGTGTCCACTCGGATATTCCTCACAGGTCCAGAAAAAATTATATTATAATTGATAAAGCAACGCGCGCCGTCTCGAGCAGCATGTGAAACAAAGGAATTCAGCCGAGAGGGCGGGACCACATCTCACTCAAGGCCTGCCCACAGGGAAATGATGTCACCGACACGCGTGAAAAAACTCACGCATGCGCACGAGAGTTCAAGCATGATTGGTGTAATCGCACGTCATTCAAATCCATATAGTTAAAAAAAAATAAAAGTGTTGTTTTTTTATCTAATAGACCTCGTACACACTCTTCAACATCTTCACGTGTTTCTTTTTATTCTTTTACACATCCTAAACACATTTTAAAAGTATTTGTGCGTTTTTAAGGAACCATCTATGCATTTACACACTTTACAGCCTTTGTAAACATTTTAAACATGTTTTTAAAGAACTTTGTTCTTTCATACATTTTACACCCTTTTCATGTTGTGATCTGCCTTGGTCCTTTGCCCTGTCTGTCCTTTGGTGTGTTGTTTGTCTGTTTTCCCTCCAGGAGGCGTGCTGCAGAGCCAAGGAACATCTGAGATTCATCATCTCCTCGCACCTGACGCTCATAAGCTCCTGATCATGAGCAGGCTACTTAAACCCCGACTCAGTCTTGGCCAGAGTCTTCCGTGACCATGAAGCCAGAATCCTACTGCAGAATCCATTACCTTGTCTACGCTGTCACTTACATGCAATCTGACATCTGAGCTTCCCGCAGCTCATCTCAAGGGAACCTGACTACCTCTAATTTCCGTATTAGAGCTTGTTGATCTTTTGGTGTTTCCAGACGCCTTCCTGTGTGGCGTCCATGCTGCACTGCTCCTGGCTCCCATGCAACTACCAGCACTACATCACTTTGGAACTCATCTGCTCTCTGCTTCAGAGTGCACAGCTCTGCCATGTTCAGCTAAATTCCTGCATGTCTCTGAGATCCCGTTCTCATGTTGCTCCTATTTGTGACTGTGCATGACCAAGAACTGTGTTCAAGAACTATTACCAAGAACTGTTTCCAAGAACTGTATGAACTCATATGCAGAACTGCTAAGAGCTTTCCAAGTCGTGCATAATTGGAGCTGCGTCAGCAACTGACCTCTGAACCCCGAAGATAATTTAAGAACTGTGAACAATTCCTGATCAGTGAAACTTATTTCCTAAACAGTGAACTTTATTTCTGTGAAGGCTCTGTGGGAAAGTCTCCTATTTTCTGTTTTATTTTCTAAGATGCAGAGTGTGATGTCACTTCTGTTTGAGCGCACGTGTTGTTTTAGCTTTACTGACATAGCACTGTCGACAATGGCTGTTCTCTGTGTGCGTGCATGAGCGAAAGTAAGTGCGAATGTTTGTTTCTACAGTTCACATGTGTATTATACCATTTTAGACATTGTTTAATACCACTATGTTCCCCTTCTGTGCATGTTTGAATATTTTGTAAGACACCTGGGACCGTGTAGGAGCTGTAATCTTCAACCTTAGCTGTAATCCATGTAGTAGGATGCTATCCTGTAGATATTTACTCCTTTACAGTGGCTACATGAGGTTATAACCCCCGTGTTGCGCTACAGACACAGTATGTGAGGCTATTACGCACCTGGCATGAGCTGTGTGCGGCCATCACGTGTCCTCCTCCCAGACAGTGTAATTGCAGGCTGCAGCCACTAGCGGGAGCCAGAAGACCATCGTATGTTGAAATCCCATGTTCCTAAATTAACCCTTATGTTCTTGGACCTTAGTTGAAGTTCCCTTTATATATTTGATTTGTCTACATTACACGTATCTCATGCTATATAATTGACATTTATTATTTCCTATGCTTTTTATATATATGTTATATTACATTTTATACATTAGTATAATATTACTAATGTTTACATCATTTCTATTGTTTTTGTTACAGACCACACGCCTTCTTATCGATACATACCTATGTACCACTGCAAATAAACACGGCCCTGAGAACCAGCCATCTTGTAGACCACCTTTATTAATCAAGGGTAACTCTCTTCGTGCCCTTGTCTCTGACTGGAACACTGTCAAAGGAAGCTATCAGATCAGCAATAACCCTTCAGAGTGTACTACTCTATCACACTCTCAGTTGTCCAGGTGATTTTCATAGTAGAGAAGCTTGAATCTTCGACTGGACTGGGTCGCTTGACGCGAGGATGTTTCACTTCTAATCGCAGAAGCTTCCTCAGCTAAAATTCTTGCTCTGGTAGTCTGACTTCTGTCTTGACTCTGTAGAGAAGAATAACAGAAGCCAACAGAAGTTAGACTACCAGAGCAAGAATTTTAGCTGAGGAAGCTTCTGCGATTAGAAGCGAAACATCCTTGCGTTAAGCAACCCATTCCAGTCGAAGATTCAAGCTTCTCTTACTATAGTGAACTTTATTTTCTGAACTGTGGAACATTCCTGCTTTAAGCCTACAGTGAACTGTATGTTGTTAAAGGCTTCCAGTGTTACGAGTGTACACACTCACCATCTGTTCTCCTTGTCCTCTTAGTTCCTTATCCTTGGCTCTGTGCATTCCACCTGGCTCCGGTTCCAGTCCCATACTTCCAGGAATCCAGCTTGTCCTCCAGACTCCCAAGTCTGGCCCTGTGTGCACTGCAGCTCTGAGATTTCCACCGTTACAAGCGGGTCCTGTCTCGGCTCTGCAGGCAGCTTAACCAGCTCAGTACTTGAATTCCTCCTTTCTTCCCTGTTGAAAATAAATCTGTTTTCATTCGCAACCCGTTCTTGTCTGTGCTCCCAGCGTTTGAATCATCACCTGTACCGGTCCTGTCTGGACCTCTAACCACAACATTTTAAACGTGTTTTTAAAGAACTTTCTATTCTTATATTTTTACCTTTTGTCATTTTTTAAACATCTGTGCGTGTCATCGCTATGTCTTTGGCATAACTAACACATTTTAACATAAATAATAATTCAACTTCAGGGATGGGTATTAATAAGATTTTATTGATCGATCCGATTCGTTATCAATACCGCCTGTGAATTTTCTGTGTACTAAAAGTAGGCTTTACAGGTTTTCTATGTCAATAACATTCTATTGAGTCTTAAGGTAAATAAATATGAAATTGGTCACTGGATCCTTAATCTCTGGACATTATTAAAAATAAAATCTGTTTTTCTCAAAAGCATTTCCTTTCAGACATTAATGGCATGAATGTCACTCCATACCTCTGAGCTCTTGCAGCAGCTGCGCTGCAAGTCAACATCAATGTAATTCATAAAGAACGCAGGACATCTCATTTTGGGAGGAAAAAAAACATTTTAGTCTGTTGTTTGTTGCCTGTGTTACAACATTTGGAAAGAGGTGGCATTTGATTTAAAGCGTTGATTTGCTTTGCAGTTATTACTTCCTGCCAGACTCTAATTTGACTCAGCAGAGACCGGCGCAGCATTTGGAGCTGTGTGAAAGAATGGAGGGCGATTCTCGTTTCTTCCCTGCAACAAGACAAGCATCTTAGTGACTTTAATCTGCACAAAAGTGACTCATGATTGACATTTTTAAATGGCTTTGAGAGGGGTTAAGAAGCAGACTTGCTGTTTCTGAAAAGCAGTGGAGCAATGAAACAACGAAGCAGTGGGTTGAAGCACTGCTTCGTTGCTTCAACCTTTAAGAACAGCCGCTGCAGAAGTGGTTGATTACAGATCCACTGCAGGTCTGCAATCAACATAAAGAAATGATCATTTTCCTGATAAAACACCCTCAAAAACAACGGCCGCTCTGAAAGACCAATAAGGGCCTCATTAAGCAAAAAGGTTATTGATGTTGTTGGATCGAATAATTTCTTAATGATTCTCGATACCCATCCCTTGCGCCCCCCCTGAAGAATTCTGGTGCTCCCCAGGGGGGCGCGCCTCACAGTTTGAAAACCACTGGTCTAGAGGTTAAGCATGGGCTTCAGACCGATCCTTGGTTCAAAAACCCAGCCAGGCTGGAAAATCGCTAATGCTGCATTTACACATAACGACGAGAAGTCACGAATGCCGCGAAGTATACATTTTTGGCTGCTGAACATGAATGTGATGATTCGGTGGAGAGGCGTCAGGTGTCCTCAGGAACTGTCGCGACCTGTTACCACGTGTTAGGATTAATGGCACGTGTCCCTGGTGAATTATTACGAACCAATATGCACGGTCAAGAATAGTTACGTTCTGTCACTAATCTGTCAGGAATGTTATAAATTTGGCGAATTGTCTCCACCCCCCTCCCCCCCATATTCATCCTACTTTTAGTTGCTGAACAGTTCACATCACTCCAGATTGCTCTTCACCACCCAGATGAATCCACAGTAGAAGAACTTTGTTATTGCTGCTATAGAGGTGCGCAGAAAGGAGGAGGAGGCAGAGAGAGCCAGACTGGAGGATGTTTGTGCTTTCATGCACAGACGGCCCAGAAGAATCTGGGTGCAAAATAGCTCAGACAGAGGAGGAGACAGCACTTTGGTCACTCCACTTTCATCTCCAGGGAGCTCCGTCTCACTAATGTCAAGGCCTTTGAGAACTACCTGAGAATGCCTCCAGAGCGGATGAAATCTTGCAAAGGATACACCCCTCCATTCAACGAAAGGACACTCGCTGGAGATTGTCTCTGCAAACTGGCCTGAAGCTGTCCCAAACTTTGTGGCACCTGGCAACTGGAGACAGCTATGCCTCACTGACATATGCCTTCAGATGCAGCAAGGCATCTATAAGTTTAAAGTTTCCTGAGGTCTGCAAAGCTATCGTAGCTGCCTACAAGGATGAAGTATTTGCTCTTCCAGTGACTCCAGATGAGTGGCGGGCCACAGCTGAAGACTACGAGCACAGATGAAATGTGCCGCATGCACTTGGTGCCATAGATGGCTTCTTCAGCATTCCACTTCTGGCCTTGGTGAATGCTTGATGCTGCTTCGTGTGGATCGAGATCAGTAGAGTGGGACATATGTCAGATGTCCAAATATACAATCATTCAGAGCTGGCAGATGTACTAGAAGACAACAGCGTCGGATTTCCACCATCGTGCCCTTTGCCGACTGATCCACAGGGCCATGACATTCCTTACTTTATCTAGGGGATGACGCCTTTGCCATGCGCCCCTACCTCATGAAGCTATACAGCAGACGAGGGATGCCTAGGGAAAACCTGATCTACAACTGCTGGATTTCCCGTGGAAGGTGTGTGGTGGAAAATGCCTTTGGCATGCTTGTGAAAGACTTTCGCTGTTTCCTGAGCACCCTAGAACAGTGCCCCCTACCCATGAACCCAGGAACAGAGACACACTCGATGCTAGGACCCAGAGGGATTACCTATGAGGATATCTCAATTAGCCTGCAGGAGCAGTTGAGTGGCAGGACCATATGGTGTGAGATATGTGAATATGTGCTCCTAAAAAAATAACTGAAATGTTGCTGAAAAATGTACCAATTCAGTCATATTTCCAGCTTATAGTGTTGTCCTTTTTTTGCAATTTAAACCAAATAATTAAAGAACTAAGAAATATATTTCACATTTTCTTCATATCTCCGCTGCAAACAGCAGAGAGATCAGCAGTCAGCTGCTTTCAGCTGTCACTTACAGCTCAGAGTGAGGACACTGTATGCCTGCTTCATACATAAATGTTTACATGGACCAGCACCAACTCCTGTTAAAGAATTCATCCACATAAAAAGACTCACAAGGTATGGTACAAGAGCTGACACAAGAGGTGACTGTGAGATTACTCATAGAAGGACCACCTTTGGTCAGAATGTATTATCCATAAAAGGTGGGCAAGCTTGAAACAACCTCCTAGTCACAGTCAGGGAGAGCACCACTTTCAGTACCTTCAAAGGACAGTTGAAAGCTTGGTTACTGGCAAATCAGACATGCAACCATCTGTAGTCTAACTGTGGAGGCACCACTCGAGTTTTTTATTCTCTTTTTTTTTTCCAGTTATATGTACACAATGGGGGCAGCACGGTGGCTTAGTGGTTAGCACTGTTGCCTCACAGCAAGAAGGTCGTGCGTTCGATTCCCGTGGCCTTTCTGTGTGGAGTTTGCTTGTTCTCCCCGTGTTTGTGTGGGTTTCCTCCGGGTGCTCCGGTTTCCTCCCACATCCAAAGACATGCGGGTTAGGTGGATTGGGTTCTTTAAATTGTCCATAGGTGTGTGTGTGTGTGTGTGTGTGTGTGTGTGTGTGTGTGTGTGTGTGTGTGTGTGTGTGTGTGTGTGTGTGTGTGTGTGTGTGTGTGTGTGTGTGTGTGTGTGGGTGTGTCTGTGTTTGTTTGTCTGTTTGTGGCCCTGCGACAGACTGGCGTCCTGTCCTGGGTGGGGATGGGTATCAAGAACCAGTTCCTTTCAGGTATCGTTAAAAAATGATTCGATCCACCGACATCAATAAGCTTTGTGCTTAATGATTCTGTTATCGGTCCTTCAGAGTGGTCATTGTTTTGGGGGGTGTTTGTCAGGAAAATGATCATTTCTCTACATTAATTACGGACCCTGCAGCGGGTCCGTAATCAACTTATCTGCAGCGTGGCTTTGCTTTGAACCTATCGAAGCAGTGGTTCGCAGATTGAAGCAATGCTTTGATCTATTGCTTCGTTTATTCTTTCTTTCTTTCGCTTAATTTTCCCCCGCTAAAACCCTAAAGAGCATACGTCTGTGAGTATTATTTACCTTTTCTATGTTAAACCGACCTGTTATGGTCTTCTGAAACAGTTGATAGATGTATTTTATAACTTAAAAACGGGAGCGATGCTAACGCGTTAGCATGTCTATGGCATTTTCAAAGTTAAAAGTTAGCATTTAGCAATTGCAGCCATCATCACGTTCGGGTGCATTTCTTTTCAAATTGTAATATTCCTTAAATTTATTTTTGTTTATATATTAATAATCTAATGATTATTATATACAATTTTAGAGAAAGAGACAAAAAGAACCTGAATAGAAACACAACAGAAAATATAAAACCAACTAATAATGAACATAAATAAATAAATACATACAGAAATAAATAAATGTTTCCTGTGAACACCTAGTGACTCTCACACCTCCATTTCATCCCTGTCTTATTTAAGTTTAATGACAGTTTGTTTTGGTCAAACCATATTTTCAATGTGTTAATTTCTTCAGTGATTTCCTCCAGAACTATCTGCCAAACTAGAAAACTGCTGCATCCCAGTAAGAGCAGAATACTACTGGAATGAATTTGAATAAGGAAATTGTTTTTTTTTCTTACCTAAATGGATGCTGCACTCACTCCAGTTTATCGTCGGAATAGTCCCAGATTGCATTTAAGAGCTAACAGAATTGAAACATTTTCGTGCAGGTGGTGTTGGGGGGTAATTTTGGGTTTCAGCTTTTTTTGTTTTTCACCACTTTCATCCCTGAATATGTCAATCGTGATTCATGTTTGTGCGAATTAAAGTTATTAACTGGGACTCCTGTCTTGTTGCGAGAAAGAAACGAGAATCGTCCTCCGTTGTGTTCACACAGCTCCAAACGTTGCGTGGCTCTCTGACGAGTCAAGTTAGAACGATAGACTCCAGTCTGAATTAATAACTTCAAAGTGAAACACTGTTTTGTTTATTTTTATTTATGTCCAGAGATCAAGGATACAGTGACCAATTTCATATTTATTTACTTTAAGACTCAATGAAATACATAGAAAACCTGTAAAACCTACTTTTAGTACAAAATTCACGAGGTATCGATAAGGGAATTGATAAGGGATTCAATAAGGAATTGGATAGATAAGCAGAATCGATAATAGCATCGATATCGATAAAATCTTATCAATACCCATCCCTAGTCCTGGGTGTACCCCGCCTCGCGCTCTATGGCTGCTGGGATAGGCTCCAGCCCCCCGCGACCCTTAAATGGACTAAGCGGTAGAAGATGAATGAATGAATGAATGTACACAATGCCCTTGTGTACTTTATGTTAATAAACGGTTTAGTAGTCTTTACACAATAAACTTGTGTAGGACACCCTGTGCAATATTTACACTTGTGCACGTGCAAATGAGTGTATTGGGCAACGTGCAGTACAACCAAGTACTGTAATACGCAATTCAACCAGGCACTGAAGCATTTTGCACGTAGCACTTGTCACTTTAATGCAGTACTTTTGCACCTCAATCACCCATCATCATAAAACTCTTTTGGTTCCTCCACCTGTCGGCTGCTTATTAACAACCGATTGTTGCTACTTTGAATTTGTAAATATTTGTATGTATAGTCGGTTTTAATTGTTTTCTGTCATGATTGATTTGTTTTGGTATGTTGTGTGTTCTTAGTCTGTTTCTATGTTACTGGGACTACGGATGGAAATTAGCATCCTGCTATAATCCGGCATATTTACATGTAACTATGTTCATTCATATGCATTGTCCCATTTCAAATAAACATGACTATAAACTGTGTGTCTCTCTCCACTCTGACTTAAAGGAAAAAAAACTCCATTAAAATGTTTCATTTAAATAATTGAGAGTGTCAGTGTACGTAGATGCTAACACAATCAGAAGTTTACGGTTTATTTTACAGTTTAAAGGCTCCCGTTTCCAAATAGATCAGAGGAAAACTGCATTGCCAGTGAGAGGGAGGAGGAGGTGGTGGAGGGGGAGAGGATCAAATCAGACAGACTTACATCTTATTACCTCCTATTCCCACACCAGAATTCTACAACTACTCTGATATGTCAGTGAATGTCACACGTGTGATGTGACACATGTGACATTCACTGAGCATTACTCTGGTCATCATGCCTCTGGTTCTATGAACCAGCCAAATTGCCCAGCAGACTGCTAAAACACCCAGGAGATGGAGAAGGCCATGGTTGAATGACATGTACTGCAGGACCAGTGGAGTAGACTGGGTCCTGACAACACCGTATCCAGGGAAGTGCTGCTGCACCCATTCTCTGTCCTGCGTGTGCCACAGGTCCCGAGTGCCTGACGGGACCATGCTCCACTCAGATGGAGGTGGCTGCCACTGGCGGCTCTCAGACCGGTTGGGAAATCTTGATATCGAATGTGGTCGCTGCAGGGGTTGTTGTGGCTGATGTGGCATTTGCTGCTGTTGAGGAGGAACAGACAGCAGAGACTGATGATGTCTCTCTTCCTCGGCCTGGGCCTCATGTAACATGGCAAGGAGTCGACTCTCTTTCACCCACCAAAGGTCAGTTGGAAGGTCATCCAGAATCCTGTCCACCAGCATACCAAAGCTGGCACCTCTGGAGGTCTGGTTCTGGAGAAACTCCATCAGCAGGTTGAACACCGCACTTGATTCGCCCTGTGACACAGAAGTTGCGTGGATGTCATCGAAGGGGGTGTGGCTCACCTGGGTGGCACAGAATCAGACGGAGGAGATCCAAGAGCAGCACTGAGTTGTGCCTGCTGCTGCTCCTGCTCCTTTGACTCCACAGCAGATTTAAAACTGGCCACATTGTGGTGTGTCACAGTGCTGACATGTTCGTTCAGAAACTGGAAAGGTGCCCATATCCACACCTCTGTGGAGGTGAAAACATCTGCTGACTGGCCAAACACTACCACTGCCTTCTTCAATTTGCCCATTCGGGTACGCATAGAGTCACCACACCTTCAGCTCCTGAGCGGACACTCCCATCATCTCTGCTTGGCACCCCCACAGGAAGTCTTTTTTCTGCACATCTTTGTTGTCAGCCAGACATTTAGCATGTATGCAGGGGTTGGCCTTTAAAAATTCTATCACCTCCTCTTTCTGCTCCTCGGTGATTCCTTTTACAACACGAGGAGTGGGCTTCTTCCTCCGGCGGACTGGAGGAGGTGCAGAGATGTCTGGCTGTACGTGGGTCTCCTCTCACTCCTCTGGTTCCTCTGGCTCAAGCTCATTCTCTCGCTCATCGGTCACAACAGCAGGTGGAACACCTGCAGGAGCATCCTGAGGAGCTTCAGCAGGAACTGTGGAACGACACTTGGCGCCACTGTTCCTCTTTAGCATACTGCATCAAACTGAATGTGGTGGAGCAGGGTTTTAATTGTGCACACGTGACAGAAAACAGTGATTCGTAGTGGCGTGCAGTGAAATGTGACACCGCTTTACAATTCGTGTCAAAACTTGACAGTTTCCGTGTCAATTCGTAAAAACGTGTTACAGTTAGGGCTTCAAGAGCCATTACAGGAACCACTATGAACGCTGTCACACTCTATTAAGGATCACCACTAATCAAAACTATCAACACGCTCAGTTGTGACCTCCACGACATGAGGCGAAATGAGGGTGGTGTGACATTTGTGGAAGATTTTTTGACAGCCAAAAACATGCTCTATCAAAATCACGAATATCTGTTGTGCTGCATTTACACATAGGCAGGACGCATGTCATTCTGTCATTCGGGGTACATTCCTGACATTCTAACATAACATGATTTAACACATCTGAATAGGTTTCTTAACAGTGCGTGATATTCGTGATATAACGTGACCAGTGGTGGGCACAGCTAACCAAACGTTAGCTTCGATAACTGCTAATCTGCTAACTGAAAAGTTAACTTTTATTATTTTTATTTTAGCAGAAGTTACAGCTAACCCCTAACCTTTAGTACTGTCAGTTACTGATAAGCCAGTTTCGAGTTTAAGCACTGCTCAAACTTCTGACTAAAATCAAAAGCAATCACAAAACCAAAAGCAAACGAGCCAGAGCTTCTGACTTACGTAGTCAGATGGCTGTGAACTAAGCCTTCTCTCAGCAGAAGAAAGCAGAGCGGGCCGGCTGCTGTTGCCCTAAAGAGAAGAGAAAAAACAAACAGCCATTAATTTTCAACATGCCAAAAGACAGACAGTGTGGAGGAGACATGAAGCGCAACATACTTTTCACTTATGGTTTACTTATAAACAGGGCTTAATTTGAGGGGGAGCAAGCCGGAGCGAGCGTCAGAGGTTCCGGAGCACGTTGGCTCCGCCAGCTATTTATCCCTTTATCTACGGCGATGGCGCCCATGCCATATTTTCAATATGTATCAAAGTGCATTGTTAACCAAGGGCATTCCAATGATATATGGTGTATTACGGTAAACGTAAGCCTGTGATGTCATAACGCAAAGGAAAAACACAGACGTTTCACACTAGTGCACTGCTGATTCTCATTACCGTAAGTTCTCATGTAAGCCCTCAGTCTGAAAAATTTCAACACTGACAGCAAGCCAAGAACCCGTGCTTTCCAACACTATGCTATATGTTGCATATATTACGGTAAAGTGCGTTCGGTTACTTTTGAAACGAGAGAAAAGTATGGAAAAGAGCGCAAAAGTGACAGAAAAGTACAGAGACAGACAGCAAACATAAATGTAGTAATTTTTGAGGAAAAGGCAGGGTGTTAGTGTCATTTGTGAAGGTGTGTGTGCGTGTTTGTGTGGGTGTGCAGTTTATTTTAAGTGTGGCGCACAGTACTGTTTGCAAGCCACCCCCCACCCCGCCCTTCTTGTTTTTCTCCACCGGAGCCACCCATCCTCTGCGCTCCGGGACCTCCCACTTTACAAATTAAGCACTGCTTATAAACAACTAATTCTGGACAGTTTGTTGATATTAACGGTAACTGTGTCATTTTTACAGAGAGAAAATATCACGCATATGACATCTTTTAAAGGAATGCGCTAAATTCTGAAGGTATGAGCTTTACAGACACACTTGCCGAAAGGCATTATGGGGAAAAATGAGTCTCCTTCACTGGTTGGTTTATATTTGTAAAAACCAACACACAAGTTACTGTAATGTGTGTGTTGTGTTGGTTTTTACTACTAAATGTGTATTTGTTAATTTGTCACTTTTTTCATTTGTCAAAACAAGGCATTTGCAAAACTGAAAATTCTGTTTTTCAAGTGTAATTTATGACCAACGTGGGCCACTATTCACACTCCCATCCAGTAGATGGCAGTGTTTGATGCACTGTGACGGGGGGGGGGCGTGATCAGAAAGAGAAATTAGATTTTTCCCATAATGCCTTTTGATACATTTTTAAATTTGTTTTCATTTATATAGCACCAAATTATAACAGAGTTGCCTCAAGGTGCTTCACACTAGTAAGGTCTAACCTTACTAACCCCAGAGCAGCAGTGGTAAGGAAAAACACCCTCTGAGGAAGCAACCTCAAGCAGACCAGACTCAAAGGGGTGGCCCTCTGCTTGGGCCATGCTACAGACATAAATTACAGAACAATTCACAAAACAAATATACAGGAAATGCTGTTGGTGCACAGGACAGGAGGGTCTCCACCACAACTACCACACCCATCTAGGGACCTGCACCTTAAACAAAGAGAAAAAAACAGACTCAGGCATCAGAAAGACAAGAAATACTGTATAATTTGCCAGCATTAGACAACAAGAAAAACAGGAAATACTAAGATGCTCGCTGACCACTAGCCTTAAGCTTCACTAAAAGACCCAGAATTTAAGTAAAGTTGAGGCCGTGGCACGCTCTGTGTCCTAATAAAATGAGTTAAAAGAGTAAAAAAGCATACTATGCCAGTATGCTAGCCATATGAAAGGGAAAATAAGTGTGTCTTAAGTCTGGACTTGAAAGTCTCCACAGAATCTGACTGTTTTATTGACACAGAGAGATCATTCCACAGAACAGGGGCACGATAAGAGAAAGCTCTATGACCCGCAGACTTCTTATTCACCCTAGGGACACAAAGTAGTCCTGCACCCTGAAAACGCAAAGCCCGGGCCGATACATAAGGTTTAATTGGGTCTGCTACTATCGACTAGTAGCAGAACCATAAAATCTGATCTCAGTGGGATAGGAAGCCAGTGAAGGGATGCCAAAATGGGTGTAACGTGGTCGAACTTTCTGCTTCATGTCAAAAGTCTGGCTGCAGCATTTTAAACCAATTGGAGACCCCTAATGCTGGACTGTGGTAAACCAGAGAACAGAACATTGCAGTAATCCAATCTTGAAGAGGTAAACGCATGGATCAGAGTCTCAGCATCAGCCATAGACAGGATGGGACGAATCTTCTCTATATTTTGAATGAATGAATGAATGAATGAATGAATGAATTTATTCAGCACACACAGTCCACAACAAAAAACTTACAACAAAGAAAGAAAGTGAATTACAATGCATCCGTGTGCCTGAAAGGGTATAGGCAAAAGCAAAGCTTATTAATGCCTACCCCTTTAACCAAAAATAAAATTATCTAATCCAAAAGGAGTGGGGATTAGTAAAAAAAAAAAAACATCTATTCCCTCTCCCATTTTCATCCACTTCAAATTCTTCAGCTTAAAGGACACAATCTGAATGCTACCAAACAAATTTACATTTACAAATTTACATTTACAACTGGTAACACACAAAACTCATCCTTCTTCAGCAGATACATATCTTGAAAACATCATGTCTTTATATTGATTTTTAAACTGATTGATATTTGGACATCGTTTGAGTTCCTCCATCAGGTTAAAGGTAAAATAATTACTTAATACCAAAACAAATAAAGAAAACAAAATAACAAAACAATAGTTAGACATACAAAAATATCTAACAGTGGCATTCGTGACTTATCATGTGTAAACGCAGCATTAAGAAACCTATTCAGATGCGTTAAGTCACGTTAAGAATGTCAGAAATGTTTTACTTCTTGCTGTGGTGACCAGCGACAATATGTGCCTGGATTGCCAGTATATTGTTGCTTGGGACAATATGTGCCGGCGTCTGTTTTGTTAACAAACTCAGTGACCTGTAAAATTTGATTAACACACAACATGATAGCAAGCGCAAAGGGTCATGGGAAATGTGCCGGAGCGGAAACCCATCTGTTGACAGAGCGGCGTCTCACAGTTGATCTGGATTTTCACTGATGGGTGCTCACAGCTGACATTCATCTCGTCTCATCACCATTCCAGATTTAACGTTGGATCTGTAATGGGTTCGAGGCCAGAATCTGCTGCTTAACCACAGTTTACATCTGCTGCTTTCATCCAGAAGAACCTCTGCATTCCTCTAGGTTGGAACCGGGTTGCCTCGGGTTCCCAGCTGTGCCATGCCATAGCTCCCAGCCGGTAACCTGGTCTTGTGTTTTGTCTTAGTGTTCTTTGTTTGTCATCCTGTCACCATGGATGGAGCAAATGTCACTTCCCGAGTTTTTCCACTGTGAGCCTCCGGCTCATTAACTTTTCCAGCTGTGGTTTTCCAGACTGAAGCCTCCGCGCTCCTGTCGTAACTTTTCCGTTGTGGGCTCCCATGTCCACGAAAGTGTCTGACTGTTTTTTCACTATTGCTTCCAGGTGCAGCGTGTAACCCGCTGTGTTTTTTCCTCTCGGGATTTTCCAGGCTTTAGTGAGTTACCTCTCGAGTGGAGCTTTCATACCTTGAACTTAATTAACGGTGATTTTTTCCTGTTAAGCTCTCTGACTTAATGTACAGTCTTTAATTCCTCTGCGAGTATTCAGGTGAAGCTGAGGTGGGGTTACTGGGTGAAGTTGCTGGTTGGCTGGTGCGTCTGCTTTATGTGACCTCAGGGCCCGGCTCCCAGCTGTCTAGCTGCACATGGGCTCCGCCCCAAATGTCAAGACAGCATGTGGAATTGACAGAGCGGCGTCTCACAGCTGCACATCTGCTGCTTTCCTCCTGAAGAACCTCTGCGTTCCCCTGGGGTGGAACCGGGTTCCCAGCTGTGCCATGCCATCGCTCTCAGCCAGTAACCTGGTCTTATGTTTTGTCTTAGTGTTCTTTGTTTGGCGTCCCGTCACCATGGATGGCGCTAATATAACTTCCGCTGTGAGCCTCCGAACTCATTAACATTTCCTGCTGTGTTTTTCCAGACTGAAGTCTCTGCGCTCCTGTTGTAACTTTTCCGCTGTGGGCTCCCATGTCCACAAAAGTATCTGTGTTTTTTTACACTGTCGTGTCCAGGCGCAGTATGTAACCCGCCATATTTTTTCCTCTCGGGATTTTACAGCCTGTAGTGAGTTACCTGTCGAGTGACGCTTTCATGCCTTGAACTTAATTAATGGTGATTTTTTTCCTGTTAAGCTCTCTGGCTTAATTTACAGTCTTTATTTCCTCTGCAAGCATTCCTGGTTCAGACTTAACTACCCGTGTCTTTCAGTGTAAGCTTTTGGGCTGTAATGATAAAGTCATCTATCACGTTTTGCTCTGTAAGTTCTAGCTCTAAATATGATTCTGTATCATTTGGGCGTATTCCACGGTGACGCCCACCTGCCTTCTGCTTCTTCTGTTGGTTGCTTGGCGGGTCTTTTCACCCGCAGTGTCTCACATTAATCAGTTCCTATTAGCAGTCCATTCAGCTTAGTGACCAGCGGTTATTCAGTGATTAGTGTGTGTGTGCGTCTGCACTGTTTTAGGAACAGAGTGCACAGTGATCCTACTGACTGAAATGTTAAGTTGTTTTGTGTCTTCAGTGATCAGTTCCACTAACAGCCTGAAGGGGTCAGTACGTAGCCGCTTGGTTCCTGAGATTAAGTGATTTTCTCTGAGTTCAGTCACCAAGAGAATTCTAATGCCGCGTTCACACCGAACAACACGCGAGCGATGGCAGCGGCGACAGGTTGCCATGTAATCCCTATGGAAGGACGCGCTGTGGTGCCACAAAAGTTCAAGCCATGCAATGCGACGCGATGGACGCGAATGAAGCGATGGGAATGAAGCGATTTTGAGTGATTGGCACATTTGTGGCGTGATATTGTGTTGCGTTGCCCTCCTCCCTGAGTTGAAAAATCTGAACTTTTTCATCTTGTCGCGTCGACGAATCAGGGACTGGATATCAATTTTTTTTTTATATAGCGCCAAATCACAACAAACAGTTGCCCCAAGGCGCTTTATATTGTAAGGCAAGGCCATACAATAATTATGTAAAACCCCAACGGTCAAAACGACCCCCTGTGAGCAAGCACTTGGCTACAGTGGGAAGGAAAAACTCCCTTTTAACAGGAAGAAACCTCCAGCAGAACCAGGCTCAGGGAGGGGCAGTCTTCTGCTGGGACTGGTTGGGGCTGAGGGAGAGAACCAGGAAAAAGACATGCTGTGGAGGGGAGCAGAGATCGATCACTAATGATTAAATGCAGAGTGGTGCATACAGAGCAAAAAGAGAAAGAAACAGTGCATCATGGGAACCCCCCAGCAGTCTACGTCTATAGCAGCATAACTAAGGGATTGTTCAGGGTCACCTGATCCAGCCCTAACTATAAGCTTTAGCAAAAAGGAAAGTTTTAAGCCCAATCTTAAAAGTAGAGAGGGTGTCTGTCTCCCTGATCTGAATTGGGAGCTGGTTCCACAGGAGAGGAGCCTGAAAGCTGAAGGCTCTGCCTCCCATTCTACTCTTACAAACCCTAGGAACTACAAGTAAGCCTGCAGTCTGAGAGCGAAGAGCTCTATTGGGGTGATATGGTACTACGAGGTCCCTAAGATAAGATGGGACCTGATTATTCAAAACCTTATAAGTAAGAAGAAGAATTTTAAATTCTATTCTAGAATTAACAGGAAGCCAATGAAGAGAGGCCAATATGGGTGAGATATGCTCTCTCCTTCTAGTCCCCGTCAGTACTCTAGCTGCAGCATTTTGAATTAACTGAAGGCTTTTTAGGGAACTTTTAGGACAACCTGATAATAATGAATTACAATAGTCCAGCCTAGAGGAAATAAATGCATGAATTAGTTTTTCAGCATCACTCTGAGACAAGACCTTTCTGATTTTAGAGATATTGCGTAAATGCAAAAAAGCAGTCCTACATATTTGTTTAATATGCGCTTTGAATGACATATCCTGATCAAAAATGACTCCAAGATTTCTCACAGTATTACTAGAGGTCAGGGTAATGCCATCCAGAGTAAGGATCTGGTTAGACACCATGTTTCTAAGATTTGTGGGGCCAAGTACAATAACTTCAGTTTTATCTGAGTTTAAAAGCAGGAAATTAGAGGTCATCCATGTCTTTATGTCTGTAAGACAATCCTGCAGTTTAGCTAATTGGTGTGTCCTCTGGCTTCATGGATAGATAAAGCTGGGTATCATCTGCGTAACAATGAAAATTTAAGCAATACCGTCTAATAATACTGCCTAAGGGAAGCATGTATAAAGTGAATAAAATTGGTCCTAGCACAGAACCTTGTGGAACTCCATAATTAACTTTAGTCTGTGAAGAAGATTCCCCATTTACATGAACAAATTGTAATCTATTAGACAAATATGATTCAAACCACCGCAGCGCAGTGCCTTTAATACCTATGGCATGCTCTAATCTCTGTAATAAAATTTTATGGTCAACAGTATCAAAAGCAGCACTGAGGTCCAACAGAACAAGCACAGAGACGAGTCCACTGTCCGAGGCCATAAGAAGATCATTTGTAACCTTCACTAATGCTGTTTCTGTACTATGATGAATTCTAAAACCTGACTGAAACTCTTCAAATAGACCATTCCTCTGCAGATGATCAGTTAGCTGTTTTACAACTACCCTTTCAAGAATTTTTGAGAGAAAAGGAAGGTTGGAGATTGGCCTATAATTAGCTAAGATAGCTGGGTCAAGTGATGGCTTTTTAAGTAATGGTTTAATTACTGCCACCTTAAAAGCCTGTGGTACATAGCCAACTAACAAAGATAGATTGATCATATTTAAGATCGAAGCATTAAATAATGGTAGGGCTTCCTTGAGCAGCCTGGTAGGAATGGGGTCTAATAAACATGTTGATGGTTTGGATGAAGTAACTAATGAAAATAACTCAGACAGAACAATTGGAGAGAAAGAGTCTAACCAAATACTGTCATCACTGAAAGCAGCCAAAGATAACGATACGTCTTTGGGATGGTTATGAGTAATTTTTTCTCTAATAGTTAAAATTTTGTTAGCAAAGAAAGTCATGAAGTCATTACTAGTTAAAGTTAATGGAATACTCAGCTCAATAGAGCTCTGACTCTTTGTCAGCCTGGCTACAGTGCTGAAAAGAAACCTGGGGTTGTTCTTATTTTCTTCAATTAGTGATGAGTAGAAAGATGTCCTAGCTTTACGGAGGGCTTTTTTTTTTATAGAGCAACAGACTCTTTTTCCAGGCTAAGTGAAGATCTTCTAAATTAGTGAGACGCCATTTCCTCTCCAACCTACGGGTTATCTGCTTTAAGCTACGAGTTTGTGAGTTATACCACGGAGTCAGGCACTTCTGATTTAAAGCTCTCTTTTTTAGAGGAGCTACAGCATCCAAAGTTGTCGTCAATGAGGATGTAAAACTATTGACAAGATACTCTATCTCACTTACAGAGTTTAGGTAGCTACTCTGCACTGTGTTGGTATATGGCATTAGAGAACATAAAGAAGGAATCATATCCTTAAACCTAGTTACAGTGCTTTCTGAAAGACTTCTAGTGTAATGAAACTTATTCCCCACTGCTGGGTAGTCCATCAGAGTAAATGTAAATGTTATTAAGAAATGATCAGACAGAAGGGAGTTTTCAGGGAATACTGTTAAGTCTTCTATTTCCATACCATAAGTCAGAACAAGATCTAAGATATGATTAAAGTGGTGGGTGGACTCATTTACTTTTTGAGCAAAGCCAGTAGAGTCTAATAATAGATTAAATGCAGTGTTAAGGCTGTCATTCTCAGCATCTGTGTGGATGTTAAAATCGCCCACTATAATTATCTTATCTGAGCTAAGCACTAAGTCAGACAAAAGGTCTGAAAATTCACAGAGAAACACACAGTAACGACCAGGTGGACGATAGATAATAACAAATAAAACTGGTTTTTGGGCCTTCCAATTTGGATGGACAAGACTAAGAGTCAAGCTTTCAAATGAATTAAAGCTCTGTCTGGGTTTTTGATTAATTAATAAGCTGGAATGGAAGATTGCTGCTAATCCTCCGCCCCGGCCCGTGCTACGAGCATTCTGACAGTTAGTGTGACTCAGGGGTGTTGACTCATTTAAACTAACATATTCATCCTGCTGTAACCAGGTTTCTGTAAGGCAGAATAAATCAATATGTTGATCAATTATTATATCATTTACCAACAGGGACTTAGAAGAGAGAGACCTAATGTTTAATAGACCACATTTAACTGTTTTAGTCTGTGGTGCAGTTGAAGGTGCTATATTATTTTTTCTTTTTGAATTTTTATGCTTAAATAGATTTTTGCTGGTTATTGGTGGTCTGGGAGCAGGCACCGTCTCTACGGGGATGGGGTAATGAGGGGATGGCAGGGGGAGAGAAGCTGCAGAGAGGTGTGTAAGACTACAACTCTGCTTCCTGGTCCCAACCCTGGATAGTCACGGTTTGGAGGATTTAAGAAAATTGGCCAGATTTCTAGAAATGAGAGCTGCTCCATCCAAAGTGGGATGGATGCCGTCTCTCCTAACAAGACCAGGTTTTCCCCAGAAGCTTTGCCAATTATCTATGAAGCCCACCTCATTTTTTAGACACCACTCAGACAGCCAGCAATTCAAGGAGAACATGCGGCTAAACATGTCACTCCCGGTCCGATTGGGGAGGGGCCCAGAGAAAACTACAGAGTCCGACATTGTTTTTGCAAAGTTACACACCGATTTAATGTTAATTTTAGTGACCTCCGATTGGCGTAACCGGGTGTCATTACTGCCGACGTGAATTACAATCTTACCAAATTTACGCTTAGCCTTAGCCAGCAGTTTCAAATTTCCTTCAATGTCGCCTGCTCTGGCCCCCGGAAGACAATTGACTATGGTTGCTGGTGTCACTAACTTCACATTTCGCAAAACAGAGTCGCCAATAACCAGAGTTTGATCCTCGGCGGGTGTGTCGTCGAGTGGGGAAAAACGGTTAGAGATGTGAACGGGTTGGCGGTGTACACGGGGCTTCTGTTTAGGGCTACACTTCCTCCTCACAGTCACCCAGTCAGCCTGCTTTCCCGGCTGCTCGGGATCTGCCAGGGGGTAACTAACGGCGGCTAAGCTACCTTGGTCCGCACCGACTACAGGGGCCTGGCTAGCTGTGGAATTTTCCACGGTGCGGAGCCGAGTCTCCAATTCGCCCAGCCTGGCCTCCAAAGCTATGAATAAGCTACACTTATTACAAGTACCATTACTGCTAAAGGAGGCCGAGGAATAACTAAACATTTCACACCCAGAGCAGAAAAGTGCGGGAGAGACAGGAGAAGCCGCCATGCTAAATCGGCTAAGAGCTAGTAGCTACGCTAAGCTAGCGGATTCCTAAAAACACGCAAAGTGAATAATGTGTAAATAATTTAGAGGTGATTCAGCAGAGGGAGTGCTTTAGTTAAGGCACGTAAAGATTACACTGGGAAACAAATCGTAATCTAGATAACTAGATCAATCTAACTGCGCAGATTAAACAGCTAACAGATACAGATACAGAAAAACACCGCTGTGCTCTGGAACAGGAAGTGATACAATACCGCAGTGAGAGCCAACCAAGGATATGTAGTGACTTGGAGATGTCTGGAGTTTATACTTGATGTGGACATGTCCTGTCTCTGGCAGCCAGCCTGTGAGCAGGACTTATTTCCCTTTTGTTCTTTATAACACAATTATGACAGAGTTTGAGGGGAGAGAGAGCAGCAGCACTGCAGCAGCGGCAGCAGCCAGTTTTTTTTTTCACGTGCGTGCGCCAACGAATCGTCTGTGAAGATAATTTTATTAAGTAGACAGATGTATAATAAAACAAATGGTGACTGGTTTATAACACAATTATGACAGAGTTTGAGGGGAGAGCGAGCAGCAGCACTGCAGCAGCAGCAGCAGCCAGTTTTTTTTAAATTGTTCACATGTGCGCGCACATGAATGGGACAGGAGGTCCTCAAACTGGGTCCTGGAGAGGTGGAAGTACTGCTGAAAGTGGCCATCATCTAGACGCAGCTCCTGCAGCAAATAATGAAACTCCCTGAATTGGGAACGTCTCATGAAGATGTTGTGAACCCAGGGACGGCGCCAGTGGCAACGTCTGTCGGGTTTCCAGAACAAACAGAGCACAGCAACTCACTCCAAGTGATCAAGGTCTGCCGTGTTGACCTAACGGCGAGCGGAATGAAAGCTTCTCCTATTTGATGATGCATTGGGGTGAATTTTCACAGTGAAAGCAGAGCAAAACACCGGGCGATGGTGGCGTGTCCATCGCCAGGCGAGGGAGGCGAATTTGTGGCGTCACGTGGCGTCCGGTGTGAACGCGGCATAATTCTGCTATGTTACTGCATGCACCTGAGCCATCACCTGACTCAATTTGTCAACCACATGTGCGTGCCTCTGGAGTTGTGTGTTATAGAACTGAAATCCTGAATGCCTGAAAAACTTGAACCTGGAACTGAACTTTGATTTTGAACTGAATTTTGATTTTGGAACTGATCTTTCATCCGGAACTGCAACTCCAGAATTAACTGAACTTTAATCCTGAACTTTAACTCTGTAGGATTTATTTATGTTTAGTTTTGATTTTCTGGTTCAGAGGTGTTACCCCCAAATGCATCTACACTGTCTCACCTGCCCTCCATGCGTCCACTGCCGTAATCCAGAATTGCGAATTTTCTTTGCCTCATGGTGGATTAAAGGAGATAATTTTATCTCTGCACTCTGCAGAACTACACCATCAACAAATAGAATCCTTTTGAACGCATAATACAACATACACATTGTGTTCTGCTACACTTCAGACCACTGACTCCATGGAGGCACCAACAGTGATAAAAGGAGTGGATGTTGGCCTACTGATCATCACAGAGCAAAATGCGGAGATGACAGCCCAGAACATGTAATCCTGGAGGAGCGCATTGTTTTGCGTGAGTTGCGAGATGTACCAAAGGGCTTTGCGATGCTGACTGGACTACTTTACTGCGTCAACATTGATTATCCTAAGGGACTGAAGTACACCTTCGAGGTCATTCAGAAGGTAATCATGGACATTGGGGGAAGCACCTGCTCTGCTCGGGCTCATGGACTGCGCAACAAATTGCTTCAGCACACAGTGTAGAGATGTTCTGCCCTGTCATTTGTATTCTAACACTATTTGCTGAATGTTTTCAGTGTCCTGGAGTTACAGGCACACACACACACAGCCTCAGTAACTGTACATGCAGACAGGGACCGTAATGAGCAGCAAGAGCAGTTGGCTGCCATTCATTCTCAATGGACGCTGGCATCGTAGGGCGCTGGGCGCCAAGGTGCTCTATAATGCCATTGTCCATTTAGAATGAATGGCAGTCAAGTGCTCTTGCTGCTTGTGATGGTCCCTCTCTGTGTATCCCCAACCCACACACTGACACATGGTAAGAGACAATCTGTCGTTTTGTTCTGTTTCTAGTTATGTTAATGATTTAAAAATATGTTTTAAGAATAACTTGAAATGAATGTTTACTGAATAATTGTTTCAGAAATTAATTGGTTTTACTTTATGCTCTACTTGGTAGCCTATTGTTTTCAAACAAAGTAGTTGACGATGGCCTTTCTCAACACAGGATTTGTGTCAGATTCGAACCCTGACAGCTGCAGTTAAGAGTAAGCCTTTGATACATGCTGTGAAAAAAAAAAAAAAGAAAGAATCCCAAGTTGACTTAACTTAAAATAATTTGTAACCTCGCTGCCTTAAAATTTTGATTAAGGCTAGCAAATTATTTCAGGTAATTTCAACTCACAACTAAGTTGAAATTACTTGATATACCTTGTGAGCCTGATTTAAAAGTGAGTTGAGATTACTTGAGTATCACTGCTGATGGAACATAAATATTTGTTTATTTGACTAAAAAAAGAAAGTTCCCAGAACAAAGTAATAAGTCATGTGAACTTGGTCTTTAAAGTTGGAGACACTTAGTTGTGAGTTGAAATTACTTGATATAACTTGTTGTCCTGATTTAAAAGTGAGTTGAGATTACTTGAGTATTGTTGTTGATGGAACAAAAATATTTGTTTGACTAATAAAAGAGACTTCCCAGAACAAAGCAATAAGTCATATGAACTTGGTCTTTAAAGTTGGAGACACTAAGTTGTGAGTTCAAATTACCTAAAATAATTTGCGAGCCTTAATCAAAATTTTAAGGCAGTGAGGTTACAAATTATTTTAAGTTGAGTCAACTTGGAATTTTTTACAGTGTAGGGACATAAAGTAGTCCTGCACCCTGAGAACGCAGAGCCTGGGCCAATGTACGGTTTAATTAGGTCAGCTAAATAGGGAAGTGCCAGTCCGTGAACAATTTTATAGGTTAATAACAAAAACTTCAAATCTGATCTCACAGGGACAGAAAGCCAGTGAAGGGATACCAAAATGGGTGTGATATGGTCAAACTTTCTGCTTGCTGTCAAAAGTCTGGCAGCAACATTTTGAACCAGTTGGAGACCCCTAACAATGGACTTCATTAAACCAGAAAATAGAACATTGCAGTAGTCCAATCTAGAAGGAACAAATGCATGAGTCAGGGTTTCTGCATCAACCATAGATAGGATGGGACGAACCTTCGCTATATTTCACAGGTGGAAGAAAGCAGTCCTCGTAATATCTCTAATGTGTATTATGGATCCCTAATTTGATCCTTCATTGTCCTTTGAGCTACAAGGACAACATGGGATCAAAAATCATCCCAATGTTCCCCACTTTGTCAGTGTGATGTATGATACACGAGCCTAGGTTAAGGGTTAGCTGGTCAAACTGATGTTGATGTCTCGCTGGACCGACAACCATCAATTCTTTTTTTTCTTGAATAAAGTGTACAAAGCTGTCACTCCACAACAAATCTTATAAAAGTAGTGGAATTTCAAGTAGAATGCGTGTTGACAAAATACAATTCAAAAATAAAACAATTTCTCCACTTTAGTGCACTTCTTTTCTGGCTTTGGAAAAAAACAATCAAAAACTAGAAGCACTCGGAGAGTGCAAACGTCCGCCAAGGCCATGGGGTCACTGACGCCATAACAACTACACGCCGTGGAATCATTGAACCTAAAAAAGTCTAACAATGATGACTGCTAGTAAAAAAAGTTTCATCTGCTGTGACTGGATAGCATGTATCCTTAGCGCTTGGCATCACAGTTTATTGCAACTTGCACCTTTCCCAGAAGCTACTGTCATCTGAGCACTGATGTATTGTATGTGTTTATAGACAAAAACAAATGAGACAAAATTCAATTTATTATTGAACTAAACTGCAAATATATGAATTTTTTTTAGCATTTATGAAACACTTCTCTAAATAAATAACAGTAAATTCTGAAATAGAACTATTTTTTAAGTGTTGCATGTGCTACACAAGGCCATAGGGTCACTGGGCCTAAAGAGATTCCCTCCTTGGCACAGTGATCTATTCAACAATTCAGTGTTACAACCAAAACTATGATACATACACTTTTTTTCCTTTATATTTGACATCCTTGACCATGAAAACATACCACTAAAACTTGGAATCACTTTTATGTCTTTATTGTTGGGAAGGTGTCGTAACACGGACCCACAACAGGGGGCGCAAATGAACGGACAATGGATAAGAGAAGGAGTAACAATTTAATGTTGCACAAGAACACAACGTAATATAAACAAGAGTGCTGCCAATCATACACAAGAGGACTGCGGGCAGGCTTGAAGATAGGAGACCTCGGATGAACGAAGAGCCGGGGCCCACACTGCCTCTACCACCAACGGCCTGAAGAACACCGAAGCCGCCAAGCCCTGAGTCCCCAGGTGGTCTCTGTCCTCCGTTGTCGGCCCTGGTACTGCTGGCAGACAGAAACAGAAGGTGGTGAGTGTGAATCCTCACACCCAGCAACCTTGATTAATGATTCCTCTTGGAGGGAGAACCTCCACCTCCAATCATACACACGTGCAGCTCCTGTTTACCACTTATCGGTTTTGGGGTGTGAGGCGAAGTCGTCGCAGTCACACCAAACGCCAAAAATCCCAGATAAGGAATACCAACAGGAAAAACAGCTGCAAAACAGATCAGATTATTATTCGCAATAATCACAGCAGAGAAGTTTACCTCGAATCGTAGGAGATTTCTCGGCGAGGAGGTGGAGTCGCCGTCCGGCCTTTATGGTGATGATGATGATGAGATGAATGAGTGACAGCTGGTGTTGAGGATGATTGACGGCTGTCACTCCCAGTGGTTCTGGCGCCCTCTTGTGCTTGAAGCCCGCACTCCAAGCAGGGCGCCATCTGGTGGTGGTGAGCCAGCAGTACCTCCTCTTCAGCGGCCCACACAACAGGACCCCCCCCTCAACGGGCGCCTCCTGGCGCCCGACCAGCCTTGTCCGGGTGTCGGTGGTGGAAATCGACCAGAAGGGCCGGGTCCAGGATGAAGCTCCTCTTCACCCAGGAGCATTCTTCGGGTCCGTAACCCTCCCAGTCCACCAAGTACTGAAAACCCCGACCCTTCCGACGGACGTCCAGGAGCCGACGAACAGTCCATGCCGGCTCCCCGTCGATGATCCGGGCAGGAGGTGGGTCGGGTCCGGGGGTGCAGAGCGGTGAGGTGTGGTATGGCTTGAGTTTAGAGACATGAAAAACCGGATGGATCCGCAGTGAAGCCGGGAGTGTTAGCTTCACTGCGGCCGGACTGAGGATCTTGGCGATGGGGAACGGCCCGATGAAGTGGTCCTTGAGTTTGTGGGATGTCACCTGGAGCGGGATATCCTTGGTGGATAGTCACACCTCCTGCCCTGGTTGGTATGTAGGGGCCGGGGAACGCCGGCGATCTGCATGGGCCTTGGCCCTCGTCCGGGCCTGCAACAGGGCAGAGCGGGCGGTCCGCCACACCCGACGGCACCTCCGCAGGTGGGCCTGGACCGAGGGTACCCCGACCTCTCCCTCCACAAGTGGGAATAACAGGGGCTGGTAGCCCAGACACGCTTCAAAGGGGGAGAGGCCGGTGGCAGAGGATACTTGGCTGTTGTGAGCGTACTCGATCCAGGCCAGATGGTTACTCCAGGCCGCCGGGTGAGTGGAGGTGACACAACGAAGAGCCTGTTCAAGGTCCTGGTTCGCCCGCTCTGCCTGGCCGTTCGTCTGTGGGTGATACCCGGACGAGAGACGCACGGTGGCCCCCAGCTCCTTACAAAAACTCCTCCAGACTTGCGAGGAAAACTGGGGACCACGATCCGAGACGATGTCCGACGGTATCCCATGCAGACGCACGACGTGGTGGACCAGGAGGTCTGCCGTCTCCTGGGCCGTCGGGAGCTTCGGGAGGGCCACGAAGTGGGCCGCCTTGGAGAACCGGTCCACTATCGTCAGTATGGCGGTGTTGCCCTGGGACGGCGGGAGGCCCGTGACGAAGTCCAGGCCGATGTGGGACCAGGGGCGATGAGGCACAGGCAGGGGTTGGAGTAGGCCCCTGGTCTTGCGATGGTCCGCCTTGCCCCTGGCACAGGTGGTGCAGGCCTGGACGTAGTCCCGGACGTCGGCTTCCAGTGACGCCCACCAGAAGCGCTGCTGGACTACTGCCACGGTCCTACGCACTCCAGGATGACAGGAGAGCTTGGATCCGTGGCAGAAGTCCAAGACGGCAGCCCTAGCCTCTGGTGGGACGTAGAGTCTGTTCTTCGGACCGTCTCCCGGGTCCGGGTTCTTTGCCTGGGCCTCCCGGACGATCTCCTCCACGTCCCAGGTGAGGGTGGCCACGACAGTGGACTCGGGAAGGATGGTGTCGATGGGGTCCGACAACTCGGCCTTGGCCTCCTCTTCGTGCACCCGGGACAATGCATCGGATCGTTGATTCTTGGTCCCGGGGCGGTAGGTGATCCGGAAGTCAAAGCGCGCAAAGAACAGGGACCAGCGGGCTTGCCTGGGGTTCAGCCGCTTGGCGGTCCGGATGTACTCCAGGTTCCGGTGGTCCGTAAAAACCGTGAAAGGCCCCGTCGCTCCCTCCAACAGGTGTCTCCACTCTTCTAGAGCCTCCTTCACCGCGAGGAGTTCTCGATTGCCCACGTCATAATTCCGTTCAGCGGGGGTCAACCTGCGGGAATAGTAGGCACAAGGATGGAGAACCTTATCGGACTCCCCGCTCTGGGACAGCACGGCTCCTATTCCTGAGTCTGAGGCATCCACCTCCACTACAAACTGGCGAGTAGGATCAGGCTGCACCAGAACTGGAGCAGATGAAAATCGGCGTTTCAACTCCCTATAAACGCGGCTTCGCACCGGTCCGACCAGGTGAATGGGATTTTAGTGGAGGTCAGGGTGGTCAGGGGGCTAGCAACCTGACTGTAACCCTTAATGAACCTCCTGTAGAAGTTTGCGAAGCCGAGGAACTGTTGCAGCTTCCTACGGCTCTTTGGTTGGGGCCAATCCCTCACCGCCGCAACCTTGGCCGGATCCGGGGCGACGGGGTTGGAGGAGATGATAAACCCCAAGAAGGACAGAGAAGTGCGGTGAAACTCACACTTCTCGCCCTTCACAAACAGCCGGTTTTCTAACAACCGCTGTAGGACCTGACGTACATGTCGGACATGGGTCTCAGGATCCGGGGAAAAGATGAGTATATCATCCAGATATACGAAGACAAACCGGTGCAGGAAGTCCCGCAAGACGTCATTAACCAAGGCTTGGAACGTCGCGGGGGCATTAGTGAGGCCGAACGGCATGACCAGGTACTCAAAATGACCTAACGGGGTGTTAAATGCCGTCTTCCATTCGTCTCCCTTCCGGATCCGAACTAGGTGGTACGCATTCCTAAGATCGAGTTTGGTGAATATTTTGGCTCCATGCAGGGGTGTGAACACCGAATCCAAGAGGGGCAATGGGTATCGATTGCGAACCGTGATCTCGTTCAATCCCCTGTAATCGATGCATGGACGAAGTCCGCCGTCTTTCTTGCCCACAAAAAAGAAACCAGCACCCATCGGGGAGGTGGAGTTCCGGATCAACCCGGCGGCCAAGGAGTCCCGGATGTAGGTCTCCATTGATTCGCATTCCGGACGTGAGAGGTTGTACAGTCTACTGGACGGGTACTCAACGTCTGGAATCAAATCAATGGCGCAATCGTACGGTCGTGCGGTGGAAGGGTGAGCGCCAGATCTTTGCTGAAGACGTCAGCCAGATCATGGTACTCCCCTGGCACCGCCGTCAGATTGGGAGGGGTTTTAACCTCCTCCTTAGCCGTGATTCCGGGGGGAACTGAGGATCCTAAACACTCCCGGTGGCAGGTTTCGCTCCACTGCACCACGACCCCAGACGGCCAATCGATCCGGGGATTGTGCTTCACCATCCAAGGAAAACCCAAAATCACTCGGGAGGTAGAAGGTGTCACGTAAAACACTATCTCCTCCCGGTGATTCCCAGACACAACCAGGGTCACAGGCTGGGTCCGGTGTGTGATTAGCGGGAGTAGAGTGCCATCTAGTGCCCGTACCTTCAAGGGCGAAGGCAGAGCCACTAGAGGGAGCCCCACTTCCTTTGCCCATCTGCTATCCAACAGATTCCCTTCGGACCCCGTGTCCACCAGTGCTGGGGCGTGAAGGGTTAAATCCCCACTCAGGATTAACACTGGGATTCGTGCTGATTTGCGGGGTCTTCCCGTGCACATGTTATGGCCCACCCTTAGCCCAGTTTCTAAGGACGGGCGTTGGTGTTTGACCGTTTGGGGCAGTCTTTTAACATGTGTTCACATGAGCCACAGTAAAAACATTCCCCGCGGGCCAGTCTCCTTTGTCTGATATCTGATCTCACTTTAGCCCTGCTCGTGTCCATAGCTTCGTCAGCAGGGGGAGCTGTTGCCACACGGAGCCCACTGGCAATGGAGCGTGGGGACGACGTCACCCTTTCAGACCCGGAAGAGAGAGGGACGGCTTGTGCCCGGCCACGCCCCCCGGCCTGCTCCCGACGGTGTTCATTCAAGCGGTTGTCTAAGCGTATAACCAGAGTGACAAGGCCGTCGAAAGTCTGCGGTTCGTCCTTAGCCAGTAAATGCTCCTTCAGTACTGGAGACAGTCCGCTTATGAAGGCAGCGCGGAGCGCAACGTCATTCCAACCCGACCTCGCAGCCGCGATGCGGAAGTCGACAGCGTAATCAGCTGCGCTCCGACGCCCCTGTCTCAGTGACAGCAGCACGGTCGAGGCGGTCTCGCCTCTGTTGGGATGATCAAACACCTGTTTGAATTCCCGTATAAACCCAGCGTATGACGTCAGAAGCCATGACTGCTGCTCCCAGAGCGCTGTAGCCCAAGCGCGTGCCTCACCTCGAAGCAGATTAATTACATAAGCCACCCGGGTGGCGTCTGCTGCGTACATGACTGGACGCTGTGCAAAAACGAGCGAACACTGCATCAAGAAGTCTGCGCACGTTTCCACACAGCCTCCGTACGGTTCAGGAGGACTTATGTAAGCTTCAGGGGACGGTGGGGGGGGTAGTTGAACGGCCAGTGGAACATCTACATTAGGCCCCGGGCCAGCAGGAGGAGACACTGCAGCGACGCTCGACTCGCGTGCTTCCACTCTGGCGGTGAGAGCCTCCATCCTCTGATTGAGGATTGCATTTTGCTCAGTTACTAGCTGTAACTGAGCAGTGAAAGCGGTAAGGATTTGCTGCAGATCACTTACCACGCCTCCTGCTGACGCCTGCGCTCCTTGTTCTCCCATTGGCTGTTCAAGCTGTGGTTGACGCCCCTCGGGATCCATGACGAATGGCCGAGAAATCCTGTTGGGAAGGTGTCGTAACACGGACCCACAACAGGGGGCGCAAATGAACGGACAATGGATAAGAGAAGGAGTAACAATTTAATGTTGCACAAGAACACAACGTAATATAAACAAGAGTGCTGCCAATCATACACAAGAGGACTGCGGGCAGGCTTGAAGATAGGAGACCTCGGATGAACGAAGAGCCGGGGCCCACACTGCCTCTACCACCAACGGCCTGAAGAACACCGAAGCCGCCAAGCCCTGAGTCCCCAGGTGGTCTCTGTCCTCCGTTGTCGGCCCTGGTACTGCTGGCAGACAGAAACAGAAGGTGGTGAGTGTGAATCCTCACACCCAGCAACCTTGATTAATGATTCCTCTTGGAGGGAGAACCTCCACCTCCAATCATACACACGTGCAGCTCCTGTTTACCACTTATCGGTTTTGGGGTGTGAGGCGAAGTCGTCGCAGTCACACCAAACGCCAAAAATCCCAGATAAGGAATACCAACAGGAAAAACAGCTGCAAAACAGATCAGATTATTATTCGCAATAATCACAGCAGAGAAGTTTACCTCGAATCGTAGGAGATTTCTCGGCGAGGAGGTGGAGTCGCCGTCCGGCCTTTATGGTGATGATGATGATGAGATGAATGAGTGACAGCTGGTGTTGAGGATGATTGACGGCTGTCACTCCCAGTGGTTCTGGCGCCCTCTTGTGCTTGAAGCCCACACTCCAAGCAAGGCGCCATCTGGTGGTGGTGAGCCAGCAGTACCTCCTCTTCAGCGGCCCACACAACATTTATTAGTTCAAAAGTTATTGTATAAAAACGATTTTTCGGTAATGCTGGTTTTCTTCTGGCTCTAGCTCCATAACATTTGAAGCTACATCAAATCTGATGACACCTTACTGAATCAGTACAGATTCAGCTACAATTTGGTGTTAGTTGTGCATCTCTAGCTTCATTTGTCACCTCACACTGACACATTTTCTATTTTCCCTATATTTTTGCATATTCTGGATCACCAGATCCGGAATCCGGATCCGATCATCACCAAACTTTGTTGTTTGATAGAACATTTGACTATGTTACACCCTAATTTTTTTCAAGCCTTTCTGCCTTGTTTTTGTGGAGTTAGAAACTAGAATGTCAAAATTCCCCCTATCCTGCAATGGTGAAGAATCCTTTAAAAAAATCCTGGATCCGGATCGTGATCCGGATCAGCACTAAAATTTAATCACTTGTTCCTCTTGTCATTTCCAACCACTCCACAAAATTTCATCAAAATCTGTTCAAAACCTTTTGAGTTATCCTGCTGACAAACAGACAGACAAACAAACAAACTTGATCAAAAACATAACGTCCTTGGCGGAGGTAATAAATCAAATCAAATCAATTTTATTTATATAGCGCCAAATCACAACAAACAGTTGCCCCAAGGCGCTTTATATTGTAAGGCAAAGCCATACAATAATTATGGAAAAACCCCAACGGTCAAAACGACCCCCTGTGAGCAAGCACTTGGCGACAGTGGGAAGGAAAAACTCCCTTTTAACAGGAAGAAACCTCCAGCAGAACCATGATCAGGGAGGGGCAGTCTTCTGCTGGGACTGGTTGGGGCTGAGTGAGAGAACCAGGAAAAAGACATGCTGTGGAGGGGAGCAGAGATCAGTCACTAATGATTAAATGCAGAGTGGTGCATACAGAGCAAAAAGAGAAAGAAACACTCAGTGCATCATGGGAACCCCCCAGCAGTCTAAGTCTATAGCAGCATAACTAAGGGATGGTTCAGGGTCACCTGATCCAGCCCTAACTATAAGCTTTAGCAAAAAGGAAAGTTTTAAGCCTAATCTTAAAAGTAGAGAGGGTGTCTGTCTCCCTGATCCGAATTGGGAGCTGGTTCCACAGCAGAGGAGCCTGAAAGCTGAAGGCTCTGCCTCCCATTCTACTCTTACAAACCCTAGAAACTACAAGTAAGCCTGCAGTCTGAGAGCGAAGCGCTCTTTTGGGGTGATATGGTACTATGAGGTCCCTAAGATAAGATGGGACCTGATTATTCAAAACCTTATAAGTAAGAAGAAGAATTTTAAATTCTATTCTAGAATTAACAGGAAGCCAATGAAGAGAGGCCAATATGGGTGAGATATGCTCTCTCCTTCTAGTCCCCTTCAGTACTCTAGCTGCAGCATTTTGAATTAACTGAAGGCTTTTCAGGGAACGTTTAGGACAACCTGATAATAATGAATTACAATAGTCCAGCCTAGAGGAAATAAATGCATGAATTAGTTTTTCAGCATCACTCTGAGACAAGACCTTTCTAATTTTAGAGATATTGCGTAAATGCAAAAAAGCAGTCCTACATATTTGTTTAATATGCGCTGTGAATGACATATCCTGATCAAAAATGACTCCAAGATTTCTCACAGTATTACTAGAGGTCAGGGTAATGCCATCCAGAGTAAGGATCTGGTTAGACACCATGTTTCTAAGATTTGTGGGGCCAAGAACAATAACTTCAGTTTTATCTGAGTTTAAAAGCAGGAAATTAGAGGTAAATAACAGTAAATTCTGAAATAGAACTATTTTTTAAGTGTTGCATGTGCTACACAAGGCCATATGGTCACTGACCCTAAAGAGATTCCCTCCTTGGCACAGTGATCTATTCAACAATTCAGTGTTACAACCAAAACTATGATACATACACTTTTCTTTCCTTTATATTTGACATCCTTGACCATGAAAACATAGCACTAGAACTTGGAATCACTTTTATGTCTTTATTAGTTCAAACGTTATTGTATAAAAAATTTTTCAGTAATGGCGGTTTTCTTCTGGAGCTAGCTCCATAACATTTGAAGCTACATCAAATCTGATGACACCTTACTGAATCAGTACAGATTCAGCTACAGTTTGGTGTTAGTTGTGCATCTCTCATTTGTCACCTCACACTGACACATTTTCTATTTTCCCTATATTTTTGCATATTCTGGATCACCAGATCCAGAATCCGGATCCGATCATCACCAAACTTTGTTGTTTGATAGAACATTTGACTATGTTACACCCTAATTTTTTTCAAGCCTTTCTGCCTTGTTTTTGTGGAGTTAGAAACTAGAATGTCAAAATTCCCCCTATCCCGCAATGGTAAAGAATCCTTTAAAAAATTCCTTGATCCGGATCGTGATCTGGATCACCACTAAAATTTAATCACTTGTTCCTCTTGTCATTTCCAACCACTCCACAAAATTTCATCAAAATCCGTTCAAAACCTTTTGAGATATCCTGCTGACAAACAGACAGACAGACAAACAAACTCGACCGAAAACATAACCTCCTTGGCGGAGGTAACAATTTGTAAAAATACATTATACAAAGTGGAAAGAACTAAAATCTTGAGTTAAAAGAAATGTTCCCAGAAGCTCCCCTGTGGGCCCTGGACACCTGTGCAGAACAGGGGGACAGGGAGGGTGGTTGTTTAACAAACATTCTTCATAAAAAGGGGTGGATTCCAACTCCATACAGTGTGTGTGTGTGTGTGTATGTATGTATATATATATATATATATACACACACGAGGTCTGTCAATAAAGTATAGGTCCTTTTTATTTTTTTCAAAAACTATATGGATTTCATTCATATGTTTTTACGTCAGACATGCTTGAACCCTCGTGCGCATGCGTGAGTTTTTCCACGCCTGTCGGTGACGTCATTCGCCTGTGAGCACTCCTTGTGGGAGGAGTCGTCCAGCCCCTCGTCGGAATTCCTTTGTCTGAGAAGTTGCTGAGAGACTGGCGCTTTGTTTGATCAAAAATTTTTCTAAACCTGTGAGGCACATCGAAGTGGACACGGTTCGAAAAATTAAGCTGGTTTTCGGTGAAAATTTTAACGGCTGATGAGAGATTTTGAGGTGATACTGTCGCTTTAAGGACTTCCCACGGTGCGAGACGTCGCGCAGCGCTCTCAGGCGCCGTTGTCAGCCTGTTTCAAGCTGAAAACCTCCACATTTCAGGCTCTATTGATCCAGGATGTTGTGAGAGAACAGAGAAGTTTCAGAAGTCGGTTTCTGCATTTTATCCGGATATTCCACTGTTAAAGGAGATTTTTTTAATGAAAGACGTGCGGACGGATTGCAGCGTCGGCTCGCAGCCGCTGCAACGCTCCGCCACAGGAAAAACACCTCTGTTGGAAGCCTTAAGGACAAGTTGGAACCCGTCCGCACGTCTTTCATTAAAACAATCTCCTTTAACAGTGGAATATCCAGATAAAATGCTGAAACCAACTTCTTCTGAAACTTCTCTGTTCTCTCACGACGTCCTGGATCAATAGAGCCTGAAATGTGGAGGTTTTCAGCTTGAAACAGGCTGACGACGGCGCCTGAGAGCGCTGCGCGACATCCCACTGCGTGGGAAGTCCTTAAAGCGACAGTATCACCTCAAAATCTCTCATCAGCCATTAAAATTTTCACCGAAAACCAGCTTAATTTTTCGAACCATGTCCACTTCGATGTGCCTCACAGGTTTAGAAAAAATTTTGATCAAACAAAGCGCCAGTCTCTCAGCAACTTCTCAGACAAAGGAATTCCGACGAGGGGCTGAACGACTCCTCCCACAAGGAGTGCTCACAGGCGAATGACGTCACCGACAGGCGTGGAAAAACTCACGCATGCGCATGAGGGTTCAAGCATGTCTGACATAAAAACATATGAATGAAATCCATAGTTTTTGAAAAAAATAAAAAGGACCTATACTTTATTGACAGCCCTCGTATACTCAAGATCTAGATAAAAGAAACAAAGCACCATACATAACAACAACAACAACAAAGAAGAAAATAAATAAATAATATAGGGACACTAGACGCCCTTGAATAAAAGACACTTATACCAGTGTTTCCAAATCTGTGACGTATACCGTGTGGCACTGTAGGAAATATTAATAAGTTTAAGAACAATCTTATTATCAGAATTATTTAAAAGAGAGATGAACCTAAATATCATTATTCTTAAAATGGCTTGGAGAGTGTTCACACGTGCCATCACAAACATTTCAGTGGCACTGGTCCATCGGGGCCTTTTTAACCTCTTAAACCCTCGAGTCCCCAAATTTGGGGACTTGCCCTGTTTTGGAACATTTGAACACTCATAACTAACCAATTCTGACACCAACATCCTGTCACGACCCTCCCCTGCCTGTTGTGGGAGGCTCCCCACGGCAGGCAGGGGTGGGGCCGCCTGAGTGGTGGCACCTGTGCTGTTAAATTGTTTGTGCTGTGCTCATTCACTCTCTCTGCTCTCTCTCCACCAGGTAACACATTTGGTTTGTCTTCGGTTCATCTTCTGTTCCAGTTACCTTTGGTTTTCACATGCCAACACATTTGCATCCACATATTCATTCGCATTCATGCACTGTATACACCACTGATCCTTACTTACATTTGCATGCCTTGTATTTATGTTGCATTTGATTATTATTATTGTTTGTTAAATAAACCATTTTAATTGGCCTGAACCTCTTGAGTTATTCCCCCCCAGTTAGTTTTGTTTGGGTTGTGACTTGCCGTCGAGCCAGGCTTGTTACAATACACTTATCAAAATCTCAAGTGAAGTCTCCCCTACAAAAGTATCCACTTCAATGACATATCAACTAACCACAGCTGAAACACCAAGCAAATAAAGACATAACTGAATTCATTTTTTGGAAAAAAAAAAAACCTCATTTACTCCTATCAAGTATTATTTACTTTCAAATTTTTTTGCACCCACAACATCCCCTAGGAACTGTCTTTTAGTGATCCAAACTTTTGCATTTTTGACCTTGTACAAGCTGAGAAATAAATCATAATGTATGGGTATGTGATTTTGGTGAAATAGACTCTAGGGCTTAAGGGGTTAATAAAATTCTCAGAGTCATTATAAGCCACTTGTAGTCTCTGAAGGCTCGCTTTCTTATCGTTTATCCACAGATGTGCAGTGTACAAATGTGTACAAAATGCTTTAAACAAAGCCAGCTTCACTTTGTCGGAACAACAGCCAAATTTTCAAAATGTGTTTGCTCTGACGTACACCGTACGACACTGATGAAAAATATCCTCATCATCACTCAGTGTATCTGTCTGTGATCACATGACCAAGATACTTCACCTGATTACATACATTCAGCACATGACCTGTGTTGGTGAGAGCTAGGACTGTATTGACTTTAGGGGGATTCACTGGAGCACCTCATCCACATCAACACTCCGATTAGAGAGCGAGGCCAGACACAGATAAACTTTTGTGGGTCTTTAATGTGAAGCAGAGATCCACTTTACAGCGTACAGCTCAGTTGTTGGTACGTTTTGAATGCCCACTGACTCTCTGAACAATGTTGTGTGGATAAATTGTCTATAACATCTGTAACATCTGCACAATAGCGTCTGTAGTGTCTGGTATCTGAAATAAAGAAATAAAATACACATGAGCTAGCTCAATAACAGGTTAACATGAACATTGCTTAGCTTAGCTTAGCCACGAAATGGGAAACATGCAAAGAAACGTCTTAGCATTAGCACACGAATTAGCACCAAATCGCCGCTTCATTTACATATTAAAAGAACTCATTAGCATTCATATACAACTCATTTAACCAACCTTCATCACAAACGCAGACAGAGTGAAAGTAGAATGATGTAATCTGCCGCGGACGGCCCAATACAACTGGCCTAAGGACCCCTTAGCTGCCCATGTGAGCGCCTGAAGGAAAAACACAATAAAACAGTCCTGAACCGTCCCAACTAAGGCAGTAATAAGGGAATTTATAACAGCCGCCCCCAGAATAACTTAGCGATTATGTAAAACTACTAAATTCCTGGTGGTGCTGCTGAAGTACCTGGACTGGTCCCATCGTCCTCTGGAATGGCAGGCAGCTGGACCAGACATGCCACCGGCCGCAGGTAGGTCCTCTCTCCGACACGAACCTCAGCCAACCGAACCCGACCATCTGGACTCTCGATCACCCTGACGACCCTCCCGATGGGCCACTGCGCTCTTGGAAGCTGGGGATCAACGATCATCATGACTGTGCCCCCCACAAGGTCATCGGTGGGCCGCCGCCACTTCTGCCGGACTTGGAGGGAAGGAAGGTAGTGTCTCAGGAACTGCGCCCAGAAGTGGTCCACCATCATCTGACAGTGGTGCCAGTGTCTTCTTGTGAGGGTGTCAGGAGCGTAGGACACTTGGGGTAAGGAGGAATCCCGCCGCCCCATCAACAGCATGTTGGACATCACTGGATCCAGGTCAGCAATGTTTGATGTGACGTAGCCCAAGGGCTTGGCATTAAGGATGCCCTCGACTTTGATCAGAAGGGTGAGAAGGACGTCTTCATGGAGGGACTGTACACCAACGACGACTTGGAGAGCTTTCTTGACTGACTGTATTTAACACTCCCAAGCTCCACCGAAGTGAGGTGCTGCCGGTGGGTTGAACTGGAACTTGATCTGGTTCTTGGAGAGTCTCTCCTGTAGCTCTGGGACCATAGCTGCAAACGCCTCCTTGAGCTCTTTCTCGGCACCTTGGAAATTGGTCCCTTGATCTGAGAGTATCTCTGCGGGGGTTCCTCTTTGTGCTATGAACCTTCTTAGTGCTAGTAGGAAGGCGCCGGTGTCCAGGCCTGCCAGTAGGTCGAGGTGGACACAACGTGTTGTGAGGCATTTGAAGATCACTCCCCATCGCTTTTTGTTCCGGCGGCCAGCTTTGATAACGTAAGGACCGAAACGGTCCACCCCGGTGGAGTAGAATGGGGGCTTCAGGAGTCTCAGACGTGCTGGGGGAAGGTCTGCCATCAAGGGGACTGAAGGCTTTCCTCTCCATTTGGTGCACTCTGGGCAGGTCCTCTGATACCTTTTTACGGCCTGATGTCCTCTTATGATCCAATACTGCCGCCTGAGTTCAGCGAAGACTCTTTCAGGACCTGGGTGGAGCAGACGAGCGTCGGTGTCTCTGATGAGGAGTCCTGTGACAGCATGACGAGGTTCAAGCACGACAGGGTGGATCTCGATTGGTCCAGACTCCAAGCATCTAAGTCGACCTCCAACTCGGATAAGTCCTGATTCTTGATCCATCTCTGGAGTGAGTGAGCTCAGCTTGCTGCTTGGGGGTACAGGCTTTCCAGCTTTGAGGCACTTGACTTCTTCAGGAAAGGTCTCCGCCTGGCAGGACTTTAGCACATGGATCTCAGCATGGTAGAGATCAGGAGGAGGTGATGATGACACAGCAGCCGCCCCATGAAGCCTCTGGCATGTAGCTTTCAGCAGGTCTGCCCATCTCACGAACTGTGCGATGTCAGGTAGTGAATCTGGAGGGCGTGCTTGAGTGAGGCTACAGAAAATGGTCTGTTTGAGCTCCGAGGGGTCTGCTGGATGGACAGAGTCTGGAGCTGAAGGCCATTGGTGCATAGGAGATCAGAGGAATGCCGGACCCTGGATCCACCGGTTTGAAGTAGATAGCTCGGCCAGGGTCTTGCCTCTTGTTAAGTCGTCCACAGGGTTGTTCGTTGTGTCGACATACCGCCAGGTGTGTGAGGCAGTCAGGTCCTGGATTTCTGAGACTGTTGTGCCAACAAAGACCATGAATCTGCAGGACTCTGATGTCAGCCAGGTCAGGACCGTAGTTGAATCAGTCCACAGGTAAGTTTCTGTGATGTTTAGAGCGAGCTCTCGATGAATGAGGGAGGACAGCTGAGCTCCTGTTAGCGCGGCACAGAGCTCTAAACGTGGCATTGACTGTTGGCGCTTTGGGGCTACTTTTGACCTCGCCATGACGAAGGAGACATGAACTGCATTCTTAGCTGTGGTGGCAAGATAGGCGACTGAGCCATATGCCTGTTCCGAGGCATCGCAGAAAACGTGAAGTGTACTCTGTGGTTTCTGTAGCCACTTCTAGTGGGGCATATGTTCGAGGGATAGACACATTTGCCAATTCAGGAAGCTCTCTCTCCCAGCTTCACCATGCCTCGATGATCTCTGGTGGGAGGTTAGAGTCATCCCAGCTCCTTTTCTTTGCCCACAGTTTATGCACGAGGACTTTAGCCCTTGTTGTGTAGGGGATTATGATCCCAAGCAGGTTGAATTGCCGTGCGAGCACTTTGTAGACATGGCGCATGGTCAGTGTTCGACTCTCGGGAGCTTTGACTTGGAAACCGAGTTGGTCAGTTGGACAGTGCCATCGTAGGTCCAGCGCTGGCTCTTGGGGATCAGGGCATTTCTAAAGCTGGGTCTCTCTTTAGTCGCCTCTCTGTGCTACGAAGAAGTGGCAGGACTGCTTCAGGTGTGGCCCTGAGTGGTGGTGCACCTTTGATACGAAGTAATGGTGTGGAGTAGCGGAGTGTGTCACCCACCTTGACTGGTTCAGTGTGTGTCTCAAGGATGTTGATGGCCTCTTGGTCTAGACGGGACCGGACAGCTACCCTTTCATTCCAGAATGGGAGGACATCTAACTGCCAGAGACGTTCAACATGTCCATAGAGGTCATCTGATGCTGGCGTGAGGGAGGTAAGGTAACAGGAAACAGCAGTAGACATCATACTGTCTGGACCCTGAAGCGCCCAACCGAGGCTTGTGTGGATAGTGGTTGGGCTGCCCTTTGGACCAACTCTCGCTGGCTCTTTAGCTGTGATCAAGTGTGTGCAATCTGCGCCAATTAATAGTAGTGGTTGCACTTCACTAAAATCTGGTAGTGGGAGGCCCTGTAGATGGCGGTAGCATTTCTGTAGTACAGCTATGGGGTACGACTGCTCTGCTAGTGCTAGTTGGCTTGCTGTGTAAGCGTCTTGGATAAGGTGGCGCTTCTTTGGGTGTGCTAATGGGGCAACATAGAAAGAAACGGACTCACCAGCAAGATGGGCGACGTCTTGGATGGTGCGTAGAGTGAGTGTCTCTGCTTTACCTCTGAGGCCCAGGCGTTGAGCTGCAGCTGGTAGTATTATTGTCCGTTCAGCCCCATCGTCCAGTATGGCGTAGGTCCTCAGTGACTTGCGGCCATGAATTATCACAATGGGAACCACCTTGAGATACACTTTTCCTCCTTGCTTGGAGTTACTGAGTGTGACTTGGTCACATGGAGTGATGAGGTAGACGCGTGAGTCTGACTTGGCAACATTGTGTAGAACCCTCAGATGAATCTCTTGGCACTCGCTGCATGGTTTCTTTAAGGTGCAGGCCTCAGGCTGATGGTTGGTCCTGCCACAGTTACGACAGCGCTTACTGCGTTCAAGCCATTTCCTGATGTCATCTGGAGAACGCTGTATGATGTCAGTGCATTGGGACAGATAGTGTTCTGTGCTCTTACAGAATAGACATAACTTCTTGGACCTTTGCGACTTGGTTTCAGAGTTGGCTGCCTCCGCAGTATGGTTGTTATCAGCTTTGGGCTTGTCAGAGCCGTGATAAACAGACACAGACTGTACTCGGGGCTTGGAGGCTGGAGTGTGTCTTTCTCTCCTTGAGACATGAGGCTCTTCAGGACGGTGCCGCTGCGCCATTTTTGCTGAGAGTCTTTGAGCTTCTGCCTTTACTTTGAGCCAATTAGCGAGGTCTCTAAGGTTGTAAGGGTTGAGTCAACTTGTGTTGAGACGGCCTTGTACTTGGACGTGCTCTACAAAACTGTCTTTCATGTGCTTTGGCAGCTCACTAAGCAGTCTGTCTACATGGCCAGTTGATGTTATTTCTGTCCCGTTCGGCCCCTCTAGTGACGTGAGCATTCCCACTAGCAGGTCCACACTGAGGGGCAAAGCTTTGGAAGCCTTTGGTGTCTCCAGGTCTAACATCGGGCACGTTCAGGATTGCAGCAATCTCACTTTGTGCGAGCTGATGTGGTTGTCCATACTGGCGCTGTAATGCCTCCATAGCAGCTGTGTAGGGTTGAGCATAATGTCTACAGGACTGAGCAATTAGCTTAGCTTCATCTAGGACCAGGTGCTCCATGAGTACACGATACTTGTAGTGCTCTGACAGCTCTGTGTGGGGGCCAAGCAGGTGATCTAGCGCCATCTTGAGGTCAGTAAATTCTCTCTCGCTGTCATGGACCAGCTTAGGCAGTTCAGGAACAGGAACGGGCTGCTTCGGTGGCTGGAAACTGTATGGAGACTGCAGTATAGTGTACTGTGGCTGGAGTGTATTGCATACCTGAGGTGCTGGACTTGGCATTATGGGTCCCAGTTGGTAAACAGGCTGCGCTGCGGGCGGAAGCTGTGGCTGGAGCACAGGTTGTAGAGGTGGGCCTGGCTGGTAGCTGTATGGCTGGAACATGGGCTGTGTCGTGGTAGCCTGTGGGGGCCAAGTAGGCGATGAAGTAATAGTTGATGGGGGCTGGTAGACAGGCTGTGGGGCTGTTGCGGGAGTGCCGGGAGGCTGGTATTGTAATGTAGCGCTGCTTACTAGAGCCATAGGTTGAAGCACAGGGTGCGGTGCTGGTGGAGGCGGGGTTTGACATGTTGGAGTCAGTACAGTTGGAGAGGGCTGGTATATTGGATACGTTTGAGCTGCAGAACTGGGCTGGTATTGGGCTGACATAGGTGTGACTGTGCTACTATGCAGGACGTTCGCAGCCGTAGTTGCAGGACTCATTATTTGATAGGCTGGTTGGTATGACGTAGATGGTGTTGGCTGTAGCATGCTCATTGTTGTAGAGCATGGCTGCTTGGGAACTGCTCCAAACTGTGCTGTATATGTTAATGTAATATAATGCTGGAAGAGACTGGATGAGAATGTCATTTTGGCCCTGGTTGTGGCTCGAGGTAATTGATGTTGTAACATGAGACCACGTTACTGTGCTAATGGCGCTGGCAGTGATTGCACTTGGCTGCATGCTGACTGGTTGTGTACATGCCCAGGCTCTATCATCTGGCAGGAGGCTTGGTTTGGTTTGCACTAGTCGTGATGCTGGATAATTAGGCTCACTGAAGCTGTCTTCTGTGAGGGAATGGCTTTGTTTGCTGCATTCACTTAAGGCTGGAGATGGGGGCCTTTCATATACTGGTGGTAAGCTGAGACATGTGTTAGACTGTACCGCTGTGCTCCACTGGCTCACCTTATCGACTGCTGCTGCTTTGGAATGGCACTGGTTGCCTGAGTGCTGGGAGTAACTGGCCATCTTGATTAACAGACCTGGTCTGTAGGCTTAGTGACTGCAGCTGTTGTGCACTGGCACCTATGATGTCATCTCTATTTGGAGCAGTATAAGGCATGAGGGACAGAGGAAGACTGACCTGGTAACCCTGGAGGTGAGCTGGTAACTGGCGTGGCCAGTTGTGTGGATAAATTGTCTATAACATCTGTAACATCTGCATAATAGCGTCTGTACTGTCTGGTATCTGAAATAAAGAAATAAAATACACATGAGCTAGCTCAATAACAGGTTAACATGAACATCGCTTAGCTTAGCCACGAAATGAGAAACATGCAAAGAAACATCTTAGCATTAGCACACGAATTAGCGCCAAATCGCCGCTTCATTTACATATTAAAAGAACTCATTAGCATTCGTATACAACTCATTTAACCAACCTTCATCACAAACGCAGACAGAGTGAAAGTAGAATGATGTAATCTGCCGCGAACGGCCCAGTACTACCGGCCTAAGAACCCCTTAGCTGCCCATGTGAGCGCCTGAAGGAAAAACGCAATAAAACAGTCCTGAACCACCCCAAATAAGACAGTAATAAGGGAATTTATAACAACCTGCCAGGGTAAAATCAGGAAAAACCAAATGTTTGTCATCATTCGTTCTGGCAATCATGATCATACTTTTCATATCATTATATTTTATGTCATGTTTTTCTCATTTTTCATACATGGCACACACATTAACTGGGACTGAGCAAAACACAGTCATCAGCATATATCAAATGGTTCACCACTGTATCCCCAACCACACAACCAGTTCTACACCCTTTCAGCTGTTCAGACAGACCATTCATCAAATCAAATCAACTTTATTTATAAAGCACTTTTAAAAAACAGTTGCAGCTGAAACAAAGTGCTGTACACAAGGGGACATATAAAAGGCAACAAACCACAAAGTACAAATAAAAAAACAAGCCCAAAATTAAACTAAAACAAGTAAAAACAGTTAAAACAGCCAAAACAGATCAAGAATCTTATTCTGGGTTAAAAGCCAGTACATAAAAGTGGGCTTTAAGATTAGTTTTAAAAACAGAAAATGAAGAGGCCTGCCTGATGTGGAGCGGTAACTCGTTCCACATCTTTGGAGCCACAACAGAAAATCTCGATCCCCTCTGAGCATACGCTTGCACCTCGGCACCTCCAGGAGGAGCTGATCAGCTGACCAGAGGTGGCGAGCAGGGGCATAACAATGAAGCAGCTCAGAGAGGTAGGGCAGGGCAAGGCCATTTAAAGATTTAAAAACAAATAAAAGAATCTTAAAATGAATTCTAAAATGCACAGGTAGCCAGTGGAGGGAGGCCAGGATAGGTGCAATGTGCTCCCTCTTACGTGCACCAGTTAGCAGATGGGCAGCAGCATTCTGAGCTAGCTGGAGATGTGCAAGGGAGGACTGGCTAATTCCATAATAAAGAGCATTACAGTAATCCAGCCAGAAGGTAATAAAAGCATGGATTGCTACTTCACAGTGTTGCTGTGCAAGACAAGGCTTAACCTTAGCAAGCTGCCTTAAGTGAAAGAAACTCGATCTGACTACTGCACTGATTTGGTGGTCCAGTTTAAAATCGTTGTCCATCTTAAAACCCAAGTTTGTGTTGTATGGCTGGGGGTGCCTGGCTGTCTTTTGTTTTTCCTTCCAGGTGGCACGCGTTTAGGACTGAGTGGCTGTGTGGCTGAGTTATCAGGACCTCACCCTGATCACCTGAGGCTGATCATGTGCAGCTCATCAGGATTGGGGCATGGTGGCATTTAAGTCTGGAGTACACAGTGTGTATTTGCCAGAGACTCGACCTTGTGACCAGACGGGTGAGATCGTCGTCTTGAGAGCCATCTCATCATCATGGATGCAGAGACCGTCCAGGTTTGATGCTATGGTCTGTGAAAGAGGAGGGGGTGAGGTCTCACGCTCATCAGCACACTTCCTGAGGTACGTTAGGTTTTGTGACTAACATTAGTACAGTCAGTAAATGTGGTGTCCCTCACACCTTATTATATTGAGCTGTTATGTTAGTCGTTTAATCAGCTTCCACTGCAGTTGAGAATGTGAACTGGGTGTTCCATGCCTGCAGGGTGGGAAGCTGATTAGTGATTAAGCCAGGAAGTGTTTGCTGTTTATGTACACCTTTGAGTGGTCTCTCTGTGTGTGGAGTGTGGACTCACATGATGGTTTCTTCTTTCACAGACTCGGTTTGTCGCGGCCACCTGGGGGGTGTCGGCGGGGTCCTTGGGTCCGACCTATTTCTGGCTCCGGACCGTTTGTGCTGCCTGGAGCGCACCGTATTACCACCTCACCAGACCGCGCACTCATTTGTTGTATTTATCACATCACTGTTATGTTATTAAATTCAGTTATCCTTTATACCGTGCTCTGCTTATTTCATACTGGGTCCTTCAAACGCTGGTCGGTTCTCCGTCCTGCGTCCGACACATAACAGTTTGTGACAGTAGATTTTGAAAAGGCTAACAAAGGCCCCAGATTGACAGGTGAGGAAGAACGGCAGCTGCTAGGGCCAAAAAGCAATCACCTCTGTTTTCTTTTCATGAAAATTAAGAAAATTCAATGCCATCCAGGCTTTAACATCCTCAAGACAAGACAAAAGGGGCATAATTTTTCTTTAGGGGGACATATAGCTGGCTGTCATCAGCATGGCAGTGGAAGCTGATGCCATGCTTTCTGAGAATGGACCCCAGGGGAAGCAAATACAGGGAGAAGAGTAGGTGTCCAAGAATTGAACCCTGTGGGACCCCATATAAAAGTGGAGCGGAGGAGGACTCACAAACCCCGAGGCCAACGCACATAGTCCTACCAGTTAAGTAGGACCTGAACCAGTGGCGGTCGAGGGCAGGTGGCCCGGCGGCCCGGTCCATGCTCACAGCCCCTGGCTGTTGGGACGTGGAATGTCACCTCGCTGGGGGGCAAGGAGCCTGAGCTTGTGCAGGAGGTTGAGAGATACCGACTAGAGATAGTCGGGCTCACCTCCACGCACAGCATGGGCTCTGGTACCCAACTCCTGGAGAGGGGCTGGACACTTCATTTTTCTGGCGTTGCTCACGGGGAGAGGCGGAGAGCTGGGGTTGCATTGCTTATTGCTCCCCAGTTCAGTCGCCATGTGTTGGAGTTCACTCCGGTGAACGAGAGGGTCACGTCCTTATCAATCAATCAATTTTTTTTTATATAGCGCCAAATCACAACAAACAGTTGCCCCAAGGCGCTTTATATTGTAAGGCAAGGCCATACAATAATTATGTAAAACCCCAACGGTCAAAACGACCCCCTGTGAGCAAGCACTTGGCTACAATGGGAAGGAAAAACTCCCTTTTAACAGGAAGAAACCTCCAGCAGAACCAGGCTCAGGGAGGGGCAGTCTTCTGCTGGGACTGGTTGGGGCTGAGGGAGAGAACCAGGAAAAAGACATGCTGTGGAGGGGAGCAGAGATCGATCACTAATGATTAAATGCAGAGTGGTGCATACAGAGCAAAAAGAGAAAGAAACAGTGCATCATGGGAACCCCCCAGCAGTCTACGTCTATAGCAGCATAACTAAGGGATGGTTCAGGGTCACCTGATCCAGCCCTAACTATAAGCTTTAGCAAAAAGGAAAGTTTTAAGCCAAATCTTAAAAGTTTGTTTCTAAGATTTGTGGGGCCTTCGGGTCGGGGACAGGTCTCTCACCATTGTCTCGGCCTACGGGCCGAGCGGCAGTGCAGAGTACTCGACCTTCCTGGAGTCCCTGGGAGGGGTACTAGATAGCGCTCCGACTAGGGACTCCATTGTTCTCCTGGAGGATTTCAACGCCCACATGGGCGGCGACAGTGAGACCTGGAGGGGGGTGATTGGGAAGCATGGCCTCCCCGATCTGAACCCGAGCGGTGTTCAGTTGTTGGACTTCTGTGCTAGTCACAGTTTGTCCATCACAAACACCATGTTCGAGCACAAGGGTGTCCATAAGTGCACATGGCACCAGGACACCCTGAGCTGGAGGTCGATGATCGACTTTGTAGTCGTATCATCTGACCTTCGGCCACGTGTCTCGGACACTTGGGTAAAGAGAGGGGCAGAGCTGTTGACCGATCACCACCTGGTGGTGAGTTGGATCCGCTGGGAGGGGAGGAAGCCGGTCAGACCTGGCAGGCCCAAACGTATCGTGAGGGTCTGCTGGGAACGACTGGCGGAACCCTCTGTCAGGGAGATTTTCAACTCCCACGTCCGGGAGAGCTTCTCCCAGATCCCGGGGGAAATTGGAAACATGGAGTCCAAGTGGACCATGTTCTCCACCTCCATTATTGATGCGGCCGCTCGTAGCTGTGGTCACAAGGTCTCTGGTGCCTGTCGCGGTGGCAATCCCCGAACCCGGTGGTGGACACCGGAAGTAAGGGATGCCGTCAAGCTGAAGAAGGAGTCCTACTTATCTTTGTTGGTAGGTGGGACCCCAGAGGCAGCTGACAGGTACCGGCAGGCCAAGCGTGCTGCAGCCCGTGCGGTCGCAGAGGCAAAAACTCGGGTCTGGGAGGAGTTCGGGGAGGCTATGGAGGAGGACTATCGGTCGGCCTCGAAGAGATTCTGGCAAACCGACCTACGCCTTGGGGTGGAAGCAGCTCTCCACCGGCACTGTTTACGGTGCGGGTGGGGAGCTGTTGACCCTGACTGGGGATGTTGTTGGGCGGTGGAAGGAGTACTTCGAGGATCTCCTCAATCCCATCGTCACGTCTTACGAAGAGGAAGCAGAGACTGGGGACCCAGAGGTGGACTCATCCATTACCCAGGCAGAAGTCACCGAGGTGGTTAGAAGCTCCTCGGTGGCAAGGCTCCTGGGGTGGATGAAATCCGTCCTGAGTACCTTAAGTCTCTGGATGTTGTGGGACTGTCTTGGCTGACACGCCTCTGCAACATCGCGTGGCGATCGGGGACAGTGCCTCTGGATTGGCAGACCGGGATGGTGGTCCCTCTGTTTAAGAAGGGGGACCGGAGGGTGTGTTCCAACTATAGGGGGATCACACTCCTCAGCCTCCCCGGTAAGGTCTATTCCAGAGTACTGGAGAGGAGAATTCGACCGATGGTCGAACTTCGGATTCAGGAGGAGCAGTGTGGTTTTCGTCCTGGTCGCAGCACACTGGACCAGCTCTACACGCTCCATCGGGTGCTCGAGGGTTCATGGGAGTTTGCCCAACCAGTCCACATGTGTTTTGTGGATCTGGAGAAGGCATTCGACCGTGTCCCTCGGGGCACCCTGTGGGGAGTGCTCCAGGAGTACGGGGTCCGGGGTCCTTTGCTAAGGGCTATCCGGTCCCTGTACAACCACAGCAGGAGCTTGTTTCGCATTGCCGGTAGTAAGTCAAACCTGTTTTCAGTGCACGGTGGCCTCCGCCAGGGCTGCCCTTTGTCACCGGTTCTGTTCATTATTTTTATGGACAGAATTTCTAGGCGCAGCGATGGTGTAGAGGGGGTCTGGTTTGGGAACCACAGAATCTCGTCTCTGCTGTTTGCAGACGATGTGGTTCTGTTGGCTTCGTCAAATCAAGACCTTCAGCGTGCACTGGGGCGGTTTGCAGCCGAGCGTGAGGCGTCCGGGATGAAAATCAGCACCTCCAAATCCGAGGCCATGGTTCTGGACCGGAAAAAGGTGCTTTGCCCTCTTCAGGTCGGTGGAGTGTCCTTGCCTCAATTGGAGGAGTTTAAGTATCTCGGGGTCTTGTTCACGAGTGAGGGACGGATGGAGCGTGAGATCGATAGACGGATCGGTGCAGCGTCTGCAGTGATGCGGTCGCTGTATCGGACCGTTGTGGTGAAGAGAGAGCTGAGTAGGGGGCAAAGCTATCGATTTACCGATCGATCTACGTTCCGATCCTCACCTATGGTCATGAGATTTGGCTCATGACCGAAAGAATGAGATCGCGAATACAAGCGGCCGAGATGAGTTTCCTCCGCAGGGTGGCTGGGCGCTCCCTTAGAGATAGGGTGAGGAGCTCGGTCACTCGGGAGGAGCTCGGAGTCGAGCCGCTGCTCCTCCACATCGAAAGGAGTCAGTTGAGGTGGCTCGCATCTTTTCCGGATGCCCCTTGGACGCCTCGCTGGAGAGGTGTTCTGGGCACATCCCATTGGGAGGAGGCCCCGGGGAAGACCCAGGACATGCTGGAGGGACTACGTCTCTCAACTGGCTTGGGAACGCCTTGGGGTTCCCCCGGAGGAGCTGGGGGAGGTGTGTGTGGATCGGGAGGTCTGGGCGGCTTTGCTTGAGCTGCTGCCCCCGCGACCCGACTCCGGATAAAGCGGAAGAAAATGGATGGATGGATGGATGGATGATGGGTATCGAATAAGTCCCTGAGAATAAAACTTTTGTTTGCCAGCGATCTGGCGTTCACTAGGCAAATTCTGGTAAGAACTGGAGCTTGTAGCCCAGCGGATCGCTGAACACAGAGCAGCGTCCTCAGATTACAGAGATTTTTCCCACGCCGGCGGAGCCGCGGGGACACCGAATTGCGTTACATGAGATTGACGTCATCCACACCGGTAACAGCTACCAGACAGCTATCAATAGAGTCGAGGACACGCCAGGGCACCGTAAGGGAACACGACGAACCCTGCGCAGGATGTAATCCACGAGATGAGTGTGCCAGAAGAATCCTTAGCTTTACCATCCGGCCGCTGCATTTACCACGGCGCCGATGACGCCTCTGCCGTGAAGACGGAGCTGGGGCCCGGAGCAGGTGAGATGGTATTTCCGATAGGACCGGGGGTAGAGGTTTCGATCCATAATGGTTAAAAACACTTAAAACTCCAACATTTTGTTGTAGATCCAAGAGGGACTGGCGATCATATACCAGCAGAGACTCGATTTGTGAAGTGTTAAAACTGAGAAACACCAAAAACACACAAAAAAGTGAGAGAAACAGATGGCAGGCCGTGCACACTGGCACCATCATCACTATTCATATAAAAATTAAATAAAATTGGAGACAAAATGCTCCCTTGTCTGACTCCATTGCTGACCTGGAAAGGGGAAGATATGCAATCACCCCATTTCACCTGCACTTTTTGGTGTGCATACCAATACATACGTAGCCTCACTATGGATTTAGGAATGCCAGCATCACTCAATTTTCTGAACAATTTTCCATGGTTCACACGATCAAATGCCTTAGAGGCATCCATGAAACACAAGAATATTGATAAGTTTTTCCCTTTATAACATATATACACATATCAGTACTATGCATGGCTTTAAATCCAAACTGATATTCTGAAGAGACAATCAAAGTATTAACTCTCCCCAGAAGAATTTGCTCAAGTACTTTAGACAGAACATTAGTAAGGGCAATAGGTCTGTAATTGTCAGAGCTGCATAATTCCCCTGCTTTATCCTTGATAACAGGAACCAGCAACACTGTCATCATGGAGTCAGGAAGACAGCCATGGACCATGAAGGCAGTAAAGCACAGGGAAAGAAGAGGAGCCAACCTTAAACTCGCAAATTTAAGATGCTCAGCAGAGATGGAATCCAAGCCAGAAGACTTATTAACTGATAAGTTTCTAATAGCTTGAACCACCTCATGTGTCTTTATTTGTACTTACACCTTCAACAGAGTTTACTTGGTAACACTCAGACGGGACACAATTAGTCTCTTGTGGTGTCGTTGCCAAAGTGCAGTAATTGCATTTACGCCCAAGATGCCATCTACTGTACATGGCAAAGATGGTTTGCAGTTATTAATAAAGTGTACCTCTTTCCAAAAGGCTTTGTTTTTTTTTTACCTAAAAAATTATTGGCCATGACATCAGCCCTCAGACATTGTTCATTTTTAATAATGTACCATATAGCGTATTTATATTTTGTATTTGTAAGCTTCTTGTGTTCAAGAATAGGTCCATGTCTAGGTTTACCAGCCATTGCCCATAATTTAGTAGCTTCACATGCTTCTGCATGGAGTTCAGGTCTACCTCTCCTCTTATTTTGAAGCTTCAGAAGAGGCTCACCAGCTTTAAGTAAAGCTGTAACAATATCATTGTACATTGCAGAGATATCAGCTTTATGATCTGTGTTAGAACAGCTACTGTTTGTGCAGAAGATTGCCTCTCTGGGCAGTTGTATTTTACTCAGGAACAGATCACTAAAAGTAAAATAGGAATCAGTATCTTCCTCTACTAGAGAGGACCAGTCCACTCAATTTGGATTAGATTTGTTTTTGTTTACACCTTCAAAAGTGTCACGTATTTTATCAAATCTAATAACCATTTTAACAGGAATATGGTCTGAATTTAATGTGTTATATAAAATTTCCATATGCACTAAAGATGAATGCGCATCAGCTATTGAGAGACAGTGATCCAGCCAGGATGTGGTGTGTCAGGCATCACTAATATATGTATAACTATCAGGAGGCAACAGCTCCCTGCTGGACAGAATCAAATTTTTATCTCTACATAGATGTTTCAGGTGGTTAGCAAACACTGAACTACCATCTGAAATATCAGCATTCATATCTCCAACAATAAAAACCCTTATAAAATGTTAATTTAACAAAAAAGAGCTAATAAATACTAACTTATTCATATAGTCCTCTTGATTAATCTGACTTTCAAAAGGGGTATAAACATTTAAAATAACAAAATCCTTCTCAGACTACTTCAGATGTATAGCAACACACCAGTCCACACCAAGCCTAATAATATTTACCACCGGATCCAGCTTCTTATTCCACAGAATTGCCACCCCTCCTGGAACTCTACCTTTCTTTAAACCCAAGCTAAGATCAGTGGTAGATTGACTTACACCATGAAAATTATCAAATTAAGATCTTTAAGATCCTGCTTGGATAAAAAAGTTTCCTGTAGGCACAGAATGTCACAGTGCTCCAACAACTGATCCACAACAATACGGCGAGCTCTATCCGCTGCGCTCTGACCCAAACGCAGGCCACGACAGTTGTAAAACGGGACACTTATCTCCATCGCAGTGTCAGACCTGGGCTACCGTACCGGTAGCAGGCATATCTAAAGCCACAGCAGGTAGAACAGCAGCATTGGCATTAGCACCAATAAAACCAACTTTCCGGGGTTCAAAGAAGTGCTGTACATACGCTCCCGCTGGCCACAACTCTGGGTTATACATGTCACCAACATCCTTCTGAAATCCTGAAAAAAAAAAAAAAAAAAATATATATATATATATATATATATATATGTTATGTGTCAACGCGGGTTGAGGAGCGGACCTGCTTCTGACTGAACCCAGCGCTAAAATAACCAGAAAGCGGTTCCAATAACAAAACAATTTATTTTCCCCCTTTTGTGCAATACTCGGTGTACAAACATAAAACGCGTCTGTCTGGCGGAGTGAAGGACGGCGCGCTCTCCAGCACCCAAAGGGATCGAAGCCCGGCGCCTCTGGACCCACATTCACCGCCAAACACCCCCCAGGTGGACACGACAAACCGACTCTGTGAAGGATAGAAAAGGTGAGGTAAGTCAGCAGCTACAACTAATATCCTTCAAAGGCACACACTATCAGCAACACATTCAGGTCTGAATTTAAGCCCTATGTAAATGAGCAGCTTCTCACAACAGGTGGAGGATCATCTGTCCGCACGCCACGGCCGTGAGAAGCAAGCTGCACAACTCTCATCAATATTCACATATCCTGCGTAACAAAATACCAAATTACTGTTAACAATTATTCAGACAATCAAATCACCTCTGATGTGTGCTGACAGCATGTGTCCCTCACCCGTCCTCCTTCACAGGCACGATGTGTCAAACCCAGGCGCGGTCCTCAGCGTCTCACAAACGAACATCACAAGGTCAAGTTCCCGGCAATTCTGCTTAAATCACACATGGCTTAAATGCAGAATGCCATCTCATTATCTGCTTCAGCTGAAAGTCTTTAAGGTTGCACGTGAGCATCATCCACAGGTGCTGCATATCACGTTGATGAGGGTGAAGGACTCTTCTGCCAGCACCTTCTCCACAGACAATAAATCAGTTTGCATACCACCTGGAGAGCAAAGAAAAGAAAAGAACACCAAAATGTCCAGCCAAACCCCCCAACACACAACATATATATATATCAGATAACTTCAAAAACCATCAGTGGACCAATTAGCTTCTGCTAAATTTAGTTCTGCTAACTTAGTCAATCAATCAATCAATCAATTTTTTTTTATATAGCGCCAAATCACAACAAACAGTTGCCCCAAGGCGCTTTATATTTAAGGCAAAAGCCATACAATAATTACAGAAAAACCCCAACGGTCAAAACGACCCCCTATGAGCAAGCACTTGGCGACAGTGGGACAGAAAAACTCCCTTTTAACAGGAAGAAACCTCCAGCAGAACCAGGCTCAGGGAGGGGCAGTCTTCTGCTGGGACTGCTTGGGGCTGAGGGGAGAGAATCAGGAAAAAGACATGCTGTGGAAGAGAGCAGAGATCAATCACTAATGATTCAAATCAGAGTGGTGCATACAGAACAAAAGAGGTGAATAAAAAGAAACACTGGATGCATCATGGGAAACCCCCCAGCAGTCTAAGTCTATAGCAGCATAACTAAGGGATGGTTCAAGGTCACCTGATCCAGCCCTAACTATAAGCTTTTTCAAAAAGGAAAGTTTTAAGCTTAATCTTAAAAGTAGAGAGGGTGTCTGTCTCCCTAATCCGAATTGGGAGCTGGTTCCACAGGAGAGGAGCCTGGAAGCTGAAGGCTCTGCCTCCCATTCTACTCTTACAAACCCTAGGAACTACAAGTAAGCCTGCAGTCTGAGAGCGAAGCGCTCTATTGGGGTGATATGGTACTAAGAGGTCCCTAAGATAAGATGGGATCTGATTATTCAAAACCTTGTAAGTAAGAAGAAGAATTTTAATTCTATTCTGGAATTAACAGGGAGCCAATGAAGAGAGGCCAATATGGGTGAAATATGCTCTCTCCTTCTAGTCCCTGTCAGCACTCTAGCTGCAGCATTTTGCATTAACTGAAGGCTTTTCAGGGAACCTCTAGGACAACCTGATAATAATGAATTACAGTAGACCAGCCTAGAAGAAATAAATGCATGAATTAGCTTTTCAGCATCACTCTGAGACAAGACCTTTCTAATTTTAGAGATATTGCGCATATACAAAAAAGCAGTCCTATATATTTGCTTAATATGCGCATTGAAGGACATATCCTGATCAAAAATGACTCCAAGATTTCTCACAGTATTACTGGAGGTCAGGGTAATGCCATCCAGAGTAAGGATCTGGTTAGACACCATGTTTCTAAGATTTGTGGGGCCAAGTACAATAACTTCAGTTTTGTCTGAATTTAAAAGCAGGAAATTAGAGGTCATCCATGTCTTTATGTCTGAAAGACATTCCTGCAGTTTAACTAATTGGTGTGTGTCCTGTGGCTTCATGGATAGATAAAGCTGGGTATCATCTGCGTAACAATGAAAATTTAAGCAATGCTTTCTAATAACACTGCCTAAGGGAAGCATGTATAAAGTGAATAAAATTGGTCCTAGCACAGAACCTTGTGGAACAGTATCAAAAGCTGCACTGAGGTCTAACAGGACAAGCACAGAGATGAGTCCACTGTCTGAGGCCATAAGAAGATCATTTGTAATCTTCACTAATGCTGTTTCTGTACTATGATGAATTCTGAAACCTGACTGAAACTCTTCAAATAGACCATTCCTCTGCAGATGATCAGTTAGCTGGTTTACAACTACCCTTTCAAGAATTTTTGAGAGAAAAAGAAGGTTGGATATAGCTAAGATAGCTGTGTCAAGTGATGGCTTTTTAAGTAATGGATTAATTACTGCCACCTTAAAAGCCTGTGGTACATAGCCAACTAATAAAGATAGATTGATCATATTTAACCTCTTAACGCCCGAATTTATATAGCTACATATAAAAAAATGTTTTGTGTGTGTTTTTGCCTTTAAGTAGATGGTAAATAATGTTTAGATTATTAATTTCACTTTTGCACAAAAACTAGATAGTAATATTGGGTATTCTGGTAATTACTTTATGTTATAATGTTATAATAATAATGATGGTATGTTGCAAATTTGCGACAACGGGCATACAGGTCAATTTGGTAAGTTGCATATTTGAGTCAGAGATTGTAGCATATATGCGACGATGGGCGTTAAGGGGTTAAGATCGAAGCATTAACTAATGGTAGGGCTTCCTTGAGCAGCCTGGTAGGAATGGGGTCTAATAGACATGTTGATGGTTTGGAGGAAGTAACTAATGAAAATAACTCAGACAGAACAATCGGAGAGAAAGAGTCTAACCAATGCACTACATACCTTCTGTCTTGCAAGAATAAATTGCATATATGGGTATTAAAGTTCATAAATGGTTCTGCCAATGTGGCATTTACCATTACTATATATGTAGACAGGGGAAAAAAACAGACAGCGAAGAACACACCACCCACTGGAAGCAAACTTATGCTTTTCAAAAGCTCTGACTGCAAGTCAGCAACTTTACCACTGAGCTACAGAGCTGTTCTCTGAAAGCTGCAGGAATATGCCTCATATCAGGAAGGACATGGAAGTATTACAAAAGAAAATTAATATCACACACCATATACGAGGTCTGTTAGAAAAGTATCCGACCTTATTATTTTTTTCAAAAACCATATGGATCTGAATCACGTGTGATTGCGTCAGCCAAGCTTGAACCCTCGTGCGCATGCGTGAGTTTTTTCATGAAAAATCACAATCGCACAATCACAATCGGATATATGGTTTTGTCCCACGTAATGAACGGCTCCGTGGCGCGTCCCTCGGCTTCTGAACTCCTGTAACGGTGGAATGTGCCGGAAAAAGTGCTGATGTCCACATCTTCTGCCTTTTTGTGAAAGTCAGACGAGGTCCCGGATCAACAACGCTTTCACGTTGGAAATGATCTGGTTGTTTGTGCGGGGTGTCAGCCTGTCCATCGGTGCTGGGAGCGCGCTGCGCTCTCAGCAGTTGTGGGCCGTCCTTAAAGGGGCAGTAACACCCCTTAATCTGTTTAATCCCCATAAAATCGTCCCTGAAAGCCATATTAATTTTTCGAACGGTGTCCACCTGGAGGTCTCTTACAGTTTCTGGAAAAAAATTGATGCAGCAAAGATCCAAATTGTTCAGACATTTATTCGCAATAAAAAATAGATGAGAGGGGTGGACCACACCTCACTCAAATCCTGCTCACAGGTGAATGAAGCAACCGACAGGCATGAAAAAACTCACGCATGCGCAGGAGGGTTCAAGCTTGGCTGACGCAATCACACGTGATTCAAATCCATATGGTTTTTGAAAAAAATAATAAGGTCGGATACTTTTCTAACAGACCTCGTATATATACATATTTATCAAGTGAGCAATACAAGTATGATCCATTCTGTTCCACTGTAAATGACCCAAGGTCACAGACATACAGTCATGAAATGACATGAATGAGAAGCAGTTTGCTCATCTCATTCATGCTCACATCTGCTGGCACCTCTCCAACCGGCTGCGCACGTGTCTTGTGGACGACGCGCCACAGGACACTGCGTCATGTGGAACAGAGCTCACGTGGGTGACGTGACAGTGAGATCGGCTGCTGTATGTTCTGATTTGATGGTCCGTTTCAACCTGGGAGCAGCCTGTCCATGTGCACGCACTCGCACGCTGCAGCACGTTGCCACAGTGATATATATTTTTATTTATGTCCACTTGATAACAGCAAAGAGACAAAGATGCATCACTGTGGGCAGTTGTTTGTCCATGTCCATCCAAACACAGCACATGGTGTCCAGCTGGACTGTCTAGATCCACAGATTTCTACAGCAGCTTCAGTGGGAGGACACACCTACTGTTATCTCAGCACACAGACCAAAGCCACACTCATGTTGGACTTAGACAAATTTCTCTGCGAGTATGAAGGTGATTGTTTGCAGTCTGTTGTCGTGCCAAGAGTGTGACTGGCCACACATTTTCTAAGTGCCATGTGAGTGGTGTCAGATGTTCGTGCGTGTCACCTGGAATTTGGCCGACACCTGCTGCGAGAGGGTGCTATGGGTTTGCACAGTGCACACTCTGTCTTTAAGCGCAAATAGTTGTAGCAACATGTGTACGAGGTGTTGGAGGCAGGGATGACATTACACGATTTGCACACGATTCCTGCGTTATGTGCACTAAGTGTGCACTTCGTCCAAACTTCACACTATGTGTGAAGCGGCCCTTAAGTTGTGATTCAGCTCAACAACCGTGTGATATGGGTCAAAATGCATAGAACACTGCCATCTACTGGATGGCAGTGTGAATAGCGCCCACCAAAATATCCACTGTTTTCCAAGCACAACGATGTGTTCTGCAAAGCCAGCAGTAGTGAACTGAAAAAGAGTTGAATTGGTTTTAAATAGCGGCAAGGGCTACACACAACAGTACGCATACATTACAAGCAAACATACGCAGCTGCAAGCAAATCTACTGACACAACACACCATTACGTAGGATAAATGCCGAGTATGCGTGCATTTCGGGCATACTCTAAAGCCCCTTTCACATTGCCGTATTCGTAGAGCTGCACATTGTGCGTTGTGTTTCATTTAAGCACGCCCGTGTTTGTAGATCTGCTTGCATCTGCGTGTGTTCGCTTTTTAATGTGTGCACACAGGCACGTGTAGCCCTTGCCGCTATTTAAAACTAGTTCACTCCTGTCGGCTGTGCAGAACACATCATTGCGCTTGAAAAACAGTGGACTGTATCATGAGGTTTTTACAGTTATGTAGCCAAAGCTGCTATTGTCTGCCTCTGTGGAAGTGCGCTCTGTTCTCTACTGCACAGTGTGGTGCGGCTCAGAAACAGAGTCATTTAACATTTATTATTATTATTTTTTGTAATTATTTTTTGTCTTGGTGGGTCATTTTCATTGTGTACAGATGCTGCTGAGTCTGGCTGTGGTAAAGGCTGCCGTGAATGAAGTGCTGTGACTCTAAACGTTTAAACCTCCAGTTGCTCTGATCAGGTTTGCTGATTTGATCAGACCTATCGATCAGGGGGCTTGATGATCGCACTGACATGCAGCGACGGTGCTTTTATTTTAAAGAGTCACAACTCTTTTCAGCTTTGATCAGACCTGATTGATCAGAGCTTCTGATGAGAGCACCAACATGCAGCGAGTGCATTTTATTTTAAAGTCTCAGGTTCGATCAGACACACACACACACACAGAGAGAGAGAGAGAGAGAGAGAGAGAGAGAGAGAGAGAGAGAGAGAGAGAGAGAGAGAGAGCGCGCGCGACCGACATGCTGTTTCTGTTGTGTTACTGGATTTCTGAGTTGAGGTTCGATTCCCTGTTCTGAGCACACACAGACGCTGTGGGCTGTGTGATCCTGTTCTCATGTTCTCTAGCTGATTCCTCTGGATGCACACACTCAGTTTTTGGTTGTGTACAGGAGCGCCATGTTGCGCAGACCTGCTTAAAACTGTGTCCAGCACTCGATGCCAAAAAATGAAACGTTTAATTTCTTCTGTCCTACGCACGTAGCCCTCAACATACTGCTGCATAGGGAGAAAAAACTCAACATAGAGCTGCTAAAAGTGGGAGGAGAGCTGCTCAACTCAGCATAGACGATACGCCACAATAAGCAGCTTTATGAATACACCAATGTGAAAGGGGCTTAAACGCAACACAACTCTACGTTTGTGCCGGTGTGAAAGGGGCTTTACCTGCTAATCAAGTAGCACTTTCCACGTAAGTAAACAACTTTATCCATGTGTGGGTTTTCTTCCTGCTCACAGACTGTTACTGTCTGACAAATGGGTTTAGGCAGCAGAGGGGTGGGAGCAGCTTCCCCCCAACCCCCTTACAGACTAAAGATACACTTTTGTAGAAATTTTGCATGTACTACTACTAATAATACATTTTAACAGCTAAAACATTCAGTCACTATTATGCTATGTCAAGGTTTTCACTCCTAGAGTTCTGTACTCAGTGGAATTGAGGAACTATACTAAAAATCAGCTTACTTTGAAACAAGAGCAATGAGAGATTTCTGACATCTGCTAATCCAGATCCAGATCACTGCCAAAATTCAGTGGAGTCTTTCATGCCCTAATATCTATCTGTGGTGCAAATATGGTGAAAATCTGTGACGTAGTTTTGATCAGTAGTGGGTACAGATAACCAAAAAATTAGCTTCGATAACAGATAATCGGCTAACTGAAAAGTTATCTTTTATAAAGCTAGACTGATAAACCACCCAAAAATTTATACGAAGCTACAGCTAACTGATAACCTCCAGTATTGTCTCTGGTACACTTGCAACTACAGTACTAACAAGCTGATTTTGAGTTTTAACTAGAGGTGGGCAGATCGATCCTAATATCGATAATATCGATACCAACACTGTATTGATACTGAACGATCCGCGTGTAAAAAGATCGATACTCAAGCTTTTATTCTCTCCCACACGCAGTGACTGCTGCGCACGCAGATTCATCAAAGTCTACTCTCTGTCTGTAAGAATAGCGCTGCACTGCGTCACACAAAACGGAGCAGCGCACGCTTGTATTGTGGTTTGTCAGCCCTCTACCTCAGGAGATTTTGTTTTAAGTTGTGTTGAGTGATATTTTTAAACAAAAATGTTGATTGTGATACTAAAGTATTTTGTTGTCACGTACAATGTTTGGCGAAATTCTGTCCTAGGTCTTTTGTATCCTTTGGTTCTATGAAGCTTAAATATGAAAAAGTATCGGCAATACTGGGCCTGTATTTACTTGGTATCGGATCAATACCAAAATTCCCAGTTTCGCCCACCTCTAGTTTTAACACCACATTCGCATCTGGTAGCATCAAAGGGAATTGCAGACCCAAACAATGAGTCAGCACTTCTGTCTTTGTGGGCCCTGCTGGAAGCTCCTGTTTACTACATAGCTTACAGCAGAGAAGCAGTTGAGAGAAGGCACAGCAAAGCTCAGCTCAACTCTCTACTCAATAAAAATGTTGCTGTGAGGTGGAGGTCTTGGAAAGTACTCACTTATGGTTTTGAGTTATAAATAAAATGAATACTTATAGAATAACTCCATTAATGTCAATTCTGTCATTTGTACAAAGTTAAAATATAACATATATCTTTTAATGTTGAATAATGCACTAATTGTAATGTTTTGTAACAAACAGATGCCAAAGGGATTATGGGTAAAATGTGCCTCTGCTCACACTGATTGGTTGACTCATTCATTCTATGTAAACCAACATGTTACTGTGAGGTGTGTTGTGTGTTGGTGTATACAGATAAATGTGCTTCGTAAAAATATGCCATTATTTATTTGTAAAAAAAAAAGGCATTTTCAAAAAAAAAAAAGCCAAGTTGTAATTAGATAACCGTCTGATATAACCGGTGTCAAAATAAATAGAACACTGCCATGATCTACTGGTGCCCAGAAGCTCAGTACTTAAGAGGACTTACACTGTGCGAGTTTTGGCCCTTTTTCAGCCAATTTTTCACTCGTGCAAGAATTTTTTGGATCGCGCCGAGTTTCAGCTTAATCCCGCGTCCTGCATCATGTAGTATACATGAAGTAACGATCTGCGTTTAACCTCTCACAATCACCTCCCGATCGGCAATTGTATGGTTGGATGAAAATCAAACCTGTTTGATATTCTGGTAGGACGTCGTGAGGGTATCCTACTGCTGAAGCGATACAAGAGTGCAACCTCTCGCACTGTGCATGTGCAAACACCGATGCGGAATTGGAGAGAGCATAAACAGTGATCATCTTTTTGGGAGAGCAGCTTTTGTTTCTTTTTCCCCCTTTATTCAGGTCATGTAAAGTCTTATATTGTTTTGTTTTTTTTTAAAACTTTGATGTCTCCCATTGACAGTTTTTGTAAAAAAAAGAAATGTCAATAAAGTTTGAAAAAAAAACCTTCTGTTTACATTTTGCTTCTGGAAACATGAGTCTGACATGTGGTTGTTGAAGGTACAATGTGAGCAGTCAGAACGCATCAGAGCATTGGGCCGTATAGTGACAACATAAATCGTGCGCTCTGAACTTTTACACTGTGTGATTTTGTCGTACAGTGTGAGATGGAGCCGATTACAATGATTGAAAATATCATACAGTGTCTGCCCAGCTTTAGGGCAAATACTGCCATGAACAGTAGAGACAACTTGCAGTAGGCAGTAGAGACAACTTGCCAAAACAAAATTCCAGATAATCCGTGTCTGCTACGTTTAAGATGCGTGGAATTTAATAAATGCAAACTGAATTTCAGACATCTTATTACTCTGGAACAAAGACGACAGACAGTGTTTGACATAAGCAGGACTCTAAATAGCAAACAGGAATCGATTGCAGTGATTCCAAATGAAAATAATGGAAAAGCAACCTGAGCTTCATCTGGCATTTTTACATAAAACAAACACAATAACAACGTCTATAAACCCACAGAATATATTCACGAGAGTTGTAGGCACAATATACAAAGAGTTTAATGCTGTTGTCCATGTGGAGTGTGATCAGAGCGTCTCAAATGCATTTCTTCTGTCGTGAATGTAGATACCCATAATGCACTGGGCACAGCATGTCCACACTAAAACCTTCAAAATTAGTGCATTACTTTAAAACTAAAACATATATCTGATATTTTCACTTTATAAAACTTCAGACGTGGCGTTAATTTAAATAACTTTTCCGAAATTAGTTTGGTTAAAATTTTAACCATAAGTTAAAACTGTATGCCTCTGGATGACCTGGGTGATATTGCCAGCGTATCAGTATGGGGTCAAAAGAAATTAGTTTTTTTTTCTTTTTTCTTTTCTGTGATCAGGTCTCTTTTGCCTGCAGAGGATAGAGCAGTTTCTTTTAGAACCAGCTCTTCTCTGTTTACAAAGAATAGAACTGCGCATCTACTACAAAACATTTAACAGGTAGGTACTCAACTGATTTTAGATTTCATAAATGTTTGTAACTATTCAGCTTTGTTTACCACGTCTACAAAAATACATTAGCGGTCTAAAAATTATCGGACCAAAACTTATCAGAAGATAATTAGTCCGACAATAGTTTTCAAAGTTATCTGAAAAGCTAAGCCGATAATGAAAGCATTATCTTCGATGTTTAGCGGATTAGTGGAACTGTGCCCACCACTGGTTTTGATGTAATCCTTCAAAACCTATATAAAGTGAAATCTTAATCCAGAATCCGGATCCAGATCATGTCCAAAATTTTATGGGTTCTTCCATGGCTGTTCCATGGCCCCCAATGCATGGAACAGCTGTTGTTGTCATTGCACAGTTCTCGCCGTCAGTGAAAATTGTGCACTGACAACGCAATTCCTAGGCACCATCTTTGTTTGGGGGAAACGTGCAAAGTTCTTTGTTTCTCTACTTCCAAGGTTGTTTTTCTTTATGATGTATCAGTACGAAGAGAATTTGCCACCCGAGGCACGGAATCAATACAGAAAGAAGCTGGAGTTGGCAGAAATCCGAAAATACCCGTATAAGATTATTGCAGACAACTGGTTAGACAATCCTAAACAATGGCCAGAGATTGATTACAAAGACGTCTACACATACTTCATCAATATTATATAAATAATTGTATCAGTTAAGCCAGTTAAGCCCCGGTCATTTACATTGATTTTCTGAGACATCGTTTAACCATCATCCAGCTTCGTTTCTGTAGCTGGCGCTTTATCAGAATTTTCAAACTGTTGAAAAATATTAACGGACCCTGACGACAACCTCAAATCATAAATCATAAATATTAACACAAAAAGTGCTTACGAGATGAAATGGGCAGAACACAGATAGCAAGACCAAATTTGGGACTCCATCGTTTCTTTTTGTTGATACACCCATCGGTGTTTACAGAGGCCCTGTTGATTGCAGCGAGCCATTTCTCACGCCTGCATTTCTCAGATGGTATAATATAGAACTGCCATTCTATCTAGCCATTTGGGATAACTCTTGGTTGATTGTACAACACGGAACACAACTACTTTTGGGCATTTTCATGCTGCTGTCAGTGTTACCGAAGTCGCTCAATTCCCCCAAACTAAGATGATGGTTCACTTCCGGCTAGGAAGTTCCCGGATGTCTGACTGCGAGAATGGATTGATTTTTTTATTGTGCTTGGAATGTTTCTGTGCAAGTGCAATATCTAGGAAAAAATGGTCTACTTGCCATGCAGAAAGTGGATCTGACCCCCAACTTGCCCGGTATGGTAAGTGACCTTTGGAGCTAAACGTAGAGCACTGCCGTCGCCCCTGTCACATTACTTTATGCATACTCATGCTTGAAAATACAATACACACAGATAGACACTCTACAGTAGATCCAGAAGTACTAACTGAGTCACAACAAGACAGTTGAGCCATTTCCATTGGTTGAGAGCTGGTCACATGGCTGGTCTTAACTGATGATAAAGACCAGCACAAGGTTCGAAGATACCATGACATGGCCACAGGGGTGTTTAAAGAAATCTGTGCAAAATGTTGAACAATATGGCTGGATGGTTATAACCTTTCAAGTAGGTTTACATTTATACTTGTTAGAAACTGCCGAATAGTGACAAATAGTCTTTTGATTTGTGTAAAAAGATGGGCCTGTGAGAGAATTTATAATGTAATGGACTTCGCCACTTGTCCACCCCTGCACTTCATGGTGTGTGGAATGTTCCACAAGGAGAGAGCATACATTACATGATCTAGGGGTGTTTGTCATCAGCTTTGACTACTTTTTCTATCTTCACATTACCAGCTTGGAGGCATGAAACTGCACATTTAAAGAGAACAAATTTATTCCACAGGTCATACAGTGGGGAAAATAAGTATTTGATCCCCTGTCAGTTTTGCAGGTTTTCCCACCTACAAAGAATGGAGAGGTCTGTAATTTTTATCGTAGGTACACTTCAACTGTGAGAGACAGAATCTAAAAAATAAAAAAAAATCCAGTAAATCACTTTGTATGATTTTTAAATAGTTCATTTGTGTTTTATTGCATAAAATAAGTATTTGACCTCCTAGAAAAACACAGCTTAACAATTGGTACAGAAACATTTGTCTGCCATTACAGAGGTCAGACATTTCCTGTAGTTCTTGACCAAGTTTTCACACACTACAACAGGGATTTTGGTCCACTCCTCCATACAGATCTTCTCCAAATCGTTCAGGTTTGGAGTTTCAGCTCCCTCCAAAGATTTTCTGTTGAGTTCAGGTCTGGAGACTGGCCAGGCCACTCCAGGACCTTGAAATGCTTCTTACGGAGCCCCTCCTTAGTTGCCCTGGCTGTGTGTTTGGGGTCATTGTCATGCTGAAAGACCCAGCCATGACCCATCTTCAATGCTCTTACTGAGGGAAGGAGGTTGTTTGCCAAAATCTCACAATACATGACCTCATCCATCCTCCCTTCAATACGGTGCAGACATCCTGTCCCCTTTGCAGAAGAGTACCCCCAGAGTATGATGTTTTCCACCCCCATGCTTCACGGTTGGGATGGTTTTCTTGGGGTTGTTCTCATCCTCTAAACATGGTAAGTGGTGTTGATTCCAAAAAGCTCTATTTTGGTCTTATCTGACCACATGACCTTCTCCCATGCCTCCTCTGGATCTTCCAGATTGTCACTCGTGAACTTCAAACGGGCCTGGACATGTGCTGGCTTGAGCAGGGGGACCTTGCTGCCCTGCAGGATTTTAAACTCCTCGTCTCGCCTCCTGCTTTGTTATCTGCACTTCAGCTGACTGTGCCGGTTGAAATGGTTACGATGCACTCTATGTCACGACTGGCAGCAGAAACACCCAAAGTGCGCACTGCTCCTCAGTCAACCGTGATGACAGCTGACTCTGATGTTCCGCCCACCTCTCCACGCTCAGCAGCAGCAGCCAAGATTACAACTGTGCTCACTTCTCTGGGATCTCTAGCGCTCTCACCACGGAAGAAAGCGGAACAATATGCTACCCTCGGATCAACAATGGAGCCATTTGATCAGCCTATGACGTCACAGCTTGTCCCGCTACCTGCTTCGTTACTTACGCCTGCAGTCAGACCAGCTGATTCTGACGGCACGGCCGCTGCTCTACATTCTGCAGCAGTGCGTCCCTCGCCTCCACCTCCAGCCAAGCCATCAGATTTAGACACCGTCCCGTGATCATCTGCTGAACCAGCTGAGACGGCCATGATGAGCGCCGCTCCTACGTTCTCAGCACCGCCAACTGTTACAACAGTGGACTGGCTGGCACCAAAGTTCTCATCACCCTGTACGTCACTCACCCTATCAGCAAGGTTCCAGCCGCCAAGAACTGTTGCTGCCATGATCAATGAGACTGAGTTTTTTGTTTTTGTATTTTTTGTCTTTGTTGTACCATTTTCCATGTCCACCGGGGGAACTGTGCCGTGCCTTTTTACTGGGCATCACGTGGCGCTGGCTGGCCTCTAATGCTAAGTCATTACCAATCATGCTATTTATCCAAGGTTTCAGAGTGGTGTTCTCTGAGCTCTCTTATTATTTGCAATATGTGTGGGAGAAAATTAACATCTCACTTTGTTGGTTTATTTCCTGGGTCCATAAGAGGCCCGTGGAATTAATTAATTCAACATGTAGATCTACTGCCACCCCATCTCTTTTTCACTGTTTCAACTTGGTGCTTTATAGTAAAGATCCTCAGCCTGGATATGCCCATGGCTGGATTACTTTGCTCCTCTGGAGTTGTCGGGTTGTTAAAGGGCTTGGGAGTTTATGTCGTGGCCTGGGTGGTTTCCTGCATACACATGCCATCCTGCTGGTGACACTTATGTCTTTATTATGCTGGTTTTTGGCAGTTTTGTATCGTTTTCCCCCACACAGTGCTAATTTCAGTCGACTTTGCACTCAAAGACTTCCGCAAGTTAATGTCTCCTCCAGATACAGTTTTGTAGTTTCCACGGACAATTGGACCTTACATCAGGTTAGTCAGGTTCAAGGTTTTGTACCTTCCGCATGCAGGCCCACCCCTGGTACAATCATTCCCCGCAATCCTCACAAACTTCCCTTTTTTCAATTGTTTCGTTTCTTTCTTGGCTTGCCTCTACTGGTGGTTGGCTCTCACTGCGGTATTGTATCACTTCCTGTTCCAGAGCACAGCGGTGTTTTGCTGTATCTGTTAGCTGTTTAATCTGCGCAGTTAGATTGATCTAGTTATCTAGATAACGATTTGTTTCCCAGTGTAATCTTCACGTGCCTTAACTAAAGCACTCCTTCTGCTGAATCACCTCTAAATTATTTACACATTATTCACTTTGCGTGTTTTTAGGAATCCGCTAGCTTAGCGCAGCTACTAGCTCTTAGCCGGTTTAGCATGGCGGCTTCTCCTGTCTCTCCCACACTTTTCTGCTCTGGGTGTGAAATGTTTAGTTATTCCTCGGCCTCCTTTAGCAGTAATGGTACTTGTACTAAGTGTAGCTTATTTGTAGCTTTGGAGGCCAGGCTGGGCGAATTGGAGACTCGGCTCCGCACCTTGGAAAATCCTACAGCTAGCCAGGCCCCTGTAGTCGGTGCGGACCAAGGTAGCTTAGCCGCCGTTAGTTCCCCTCCGGCAGATCCCAAGCAGCCGGGAAAGCAGGCCGACTGGGTGTCTGTGAGGAGGAAGCATAGTCCTAAACAGAAGCCCCGTGTACACCACCAACCCGTTCACATCTCTAACCGTTTTTCCCCACTCGGCGACACACCCGCCAAGGAACAAACTCTGGTTATTGGTGACTCTGTTTTGAGAAATGTGAAGTTAGCGACACCAGCAACCATAGTCAATTGTCTTCCGGGGGCCAGAGCAGGCGACATTGAAGGAAATTTGAAACTGCTGGCTAAGGCTAAGCGTAAATTTGGTAAGATTGTAATTCACGTCGGCAGTAATGACACCCGGTTACGCCAATCGGAGATCACTAAAATTAATATTGAATCGGTGTGTAACTTTGCAAAAACAATGTCGGACTGTGTAGTTTTCTCTGGGCCCCTCCCCAATCGGACCGGGAGTGACATGTTTAGCCACATGTTCTCCTTGAATTGCTGGCTGTCTGAGTGGTGTCCAAAAAATGAGGTGGGCTTCATAGATAATTGGCAAAGCTTCTGGGGAAAACCTAGTCTTGTTAGGAGAGACGGCATCCATCCCACTTTGGATGGAGCAGCTCTCATTTCTAGAAATCTGGCCAATTTTCTTAAATCCTCCAAACCGTGACTATCCAGGGTTGGGACCAGGAAGCAGAGTTGTAGTCTTACACACCTCTCTGCAGCTTCTCTCCCCCTGCCATCCCCTCATTACCCCATCCCCGTAGAGACGGTGCCTGCTCCCAGATCACCAATAACCAGCAAAAATCTATTTAAGCATAAAAATTCAAAAAGAAAAAATAATATAGCACCTTCAACTGTACCCCAGACTAAAACAGTTAAATGTGTTCTATTAAACATTAGATCTCTCTCTTCTAAGTCCCTTTTCAGCACTGTAGGAATGGGGTCTAATAGACATGTTGATGGTTTGGAGGAAGTAACTAATGAAAATAACTCAGACAGAATAATCGGAGACAAAGAGTCTAACCAAATACCGGCATCACTGAAAGCAGCCAAAGACAACGATATGTCTTTGGGATGGTTATGAGTAATTTTTTTTCTCTAATAGTTAAAATTTTATTAGCAAAGAAAGTCATGAAGTCATTACTAGCCCCAATAGAGCGCTTCGCTCTCAGACTGCAAGCTTACTTGTAGTTCCTAGGGTTTGTAAGAGTAGAATGGGAGGCAGAGCCTTCAGCTTTCAGGCTCCTCTCCTGTGGAACCAGCTCCCAATTCAGATCAGGGAGACAGACACCCTCTCTACTTTTAAGATTAGGCTTAAAACTTTCCTTTTTGCTAAAGCTTATAGTTAGGGCTGGATCAGGTGACCCTGAACCATCCCTTAGTTATGCTGCTATAGACGTAGACTGCTGGGGGTTTCCATGATGCACTGTTTCTTTCTCTTTTTGCTCTGTATGCACCACTCTGCATTTAATCATTAGTGATCGATCTCTGCTCCCCTCCACAGCATATCTTTTTCCTGGTTCTCTCCCTCAGCCCCAACCAGTCCCAGCAGAATACTGCCCCTCCCTGAGCCTGGTTCTGCTGGAGGTTTCTTCCTGTTAAAAGGGAGTTTTTCCTTCCCACTGTAGCCAAGTGCTTGCTCACAGGGGGTCGTTTTGACCGTTGGGGTTTTACATCATTATTGTATGGCCTTGCCTTACAATATAAGGCGCCTTGGGGCAACTGTTTGTTGTGATTTGGCGCTATATAAAAAAAAAATTGATTGATTGATTGATTGATTACTAGTTAAAGTTAAAGGAATACTCGGCTCAGTAGAGCTCTGACTCTTTGTCAGCCTGGCTACAGTGCTGAAAAGAAACCTGGGGTTGTTCTTATTTTCTTCAATTAGTGATGAGTAGTAAGATGTCCTAGCTTTACGGAGGGCTTTTTTATAGAGCAACAGACTCTTTTTCCAGGCTAAGTGAAGATCTTCTAAATTAGTGAGACGCCATTTCCTCTCCAACGTACGGGTTATCTGCTTTAAGCTGCGAGTTTGTGAGTTATACCACGGAGTCAGGCACTTCTGATTTAAGGCTCTCTTTTTCAGAGGAGCTACAGCATCCAAAGTTGTCCTCAATGAGGATATAAAACTATTGACGAGATAATCTATCTCACTCAGAGTTTAGGTAGCTACTCTGCCCTGTGTTGGTATATGGCATTAGAGAACATAAAGAAGGAATCATATCCTTAAACCTAGTTACAGTGCTTTCTGAAAGACTTCTACTGTAATGAAACTTATTCCCCACTGCTGGGTAGTCCATCAGAGTAAATGTAAATGTTAAGAAATGATCAGACAGAAGGGGGTTTTCTGGGAATACTGTTAAGTCTTCAATTTCCATACCATAAGTCAGAACAAGATCTAGGGTATGATTAAAGTGGTGGGTGGACTCATTTACATTTTGAGCAAAGCCAATCGAGTCTAACAATAGATTAAATGCAGTGTTGAGGCTGTCATTCTCAGCATCTGTGTGGATGTTAAAATCGCCCACTATAATTATCTTATCTGAGCTAAGCACTAAGTCAGACAAAAGGTCCGAAAATTCACAGAGAAACTCACAGTAACGACCAGGTGGACGATAGAAAACAACAAATAAAACTGGTTTTTGGGACTTCCAATTTGGATGGACAAGACTAAGAGTCAAGCTTTCAAATGAATTAAAGCTCTGTCTGGGTTTTTGATTAATTAATAAGCTGGAGTGGAAAATTGCTGCTAATCCTCCCCCTCGACCCGTGCTACAAGCGTTCTGGCAGTTAGTGTGACTCGGGGGTGTTGACTCATTTAAACTAACATATTCATCCTGCTGTAACCAGGTTTCTGTAAGGCAGAATAAATCAATATGTTGATCAATTATTATATCATTTACTAACAGGGACTTACAAGAGAGAGACCTAATGTTTAATAGACCACATTTAACTGTTTTAGTATGTGGTGCAGTTGAAGGTGCTATATTATTTTTTCTTGTTGAATTTTTATGCTTAAATAGATTTTTCCTGGTTGTTGGTGGTCTGGGAGCAGGCACCGTCTCTACGGGGATGGTGTAATGAGGGGATTGCAGGGGGAGAGAAGCTGCAGAGAGGTGTGTAAGACTACAACTCTGCTTCCTGGTCCCAACCCTGGATAGTCACAGTTTGGAGGATTTAGGAAAATTGGCCAGATTTCTAGAAATGAGAGCTGTTCCATCCAAAGTGGGATGGAAGCCGTCTCTCCTAACAAGACCAGTGTTGGGTTTGCACCCTGTTTTTAAAGAAATGCGAGGCACAAACACTGAAAAGAAACCAGTCAGAGAGAGACAAATATATATTTTTTGCTCTGCGCAGAGGAGGAGAACAATGAAGCAGCTTGTAAGTGCTCAGCTACAAAGCTCTCCTAAAATCTCCTCCTCTGGCCCAGCCTTTTATTTAGTTCAACATGAGAAAAAACAAACAAGGACAGTCGGGAGAGGTTACACATGAGTCATGTCTGCAAGAGGGTGATAGCAAAGCGAGGTAACAGCTGAAACCTTCCATTCCTGCAACATGAGCCTTGTGGCTCGTCAAAGCAGGATAAGGCAAAATGAAAAATAGTTTGCTCAATCATGAAGAATGCAGACAAGTCTTTCTTTCTAAAACCTCCTCTTCTCACAAAGAGGAAAAAATAATAAGCATAAACTATAAGAAAATAAATAATAATAATATAAGCATAAACTATAAGAAAATAAATGATAATAAGAGCATGAACTATATAAAATCCTTGACACCAGGTTTTCCCCAGAAGCTTTCCCAATTATCTATGAAGCCCACATCATTTTTTGGACACCACTCAGACAGCCAGCAATTCAAGGAGAACATGCGGCTAAACATGTCCCTCCCGGTCCGATTGGGGAGGGGCCCAGAGAAAACTACAGAGTCCGACATTGTTTTTGCAACGTTACACACCGATTCAATATTAATTTTAGTGACCTCCAATTGGCGTAACCGGGTGTCATTACTGCCGACGTGAATTACAATCTTACCAAATTTACGCTTAGCCTTAGCCAGCAGTTTCAAATTTCCTTCAATGTCACCTGCTCTGGCCCCCGGAAGACATTTGACTATGGTTGCTGGTGTTGCTAACTTCACATTTCTCAAAACAGAGTCGCCAATAACCAGAGTTTGTTCCTCGGTGGGTGTGTCGCCGAATGGGGAAAAACAGTTAGAGATGTGATCGGGTTGGCGGTGAACACGGGGCTTCTGTTTAGGACTACACTTCCTCCTCACATTCACCCAGTCGGCCTGCTTTCCCGGCTGCTCGGGATCCACTGGAGGGGAACTAACGGCGGCTAAGCTACCTTCCGCACCGACTACACGGGCCTGGCTAGCTGTAGGATTTTCCAAGGTACGGAGCCGAGTCTCCAATTCGCCCAGCCTGGCCTCCAAAGCTACAAATAAGCTACACTTATTACAAGTACCATTACTGCTAAAGGAGGCCGAGGAATAACTAAACATTTCACACCCAGAGCAGAAAAGTGTGGGAGAGACAGGAGAAGCCGCCATGCTAAACCGGCTAAGAGCTAGTAGCTGCACTAAGCTAGCGGATTCCTAAAAACACACAAACTGAATAATGTGTAAATAATTTAGAGTTTAATTTCATGTTGTATTTGGTCATCAACAGTCTCTGTTTTCCCCTGTAGATCTGCAGTCACCTGTTCCTTCTGCCCTTGGACTCATTATGCGGCATCGACAAACCTGGGAGTGGGCTTGGAGAGCTTTGTTGAAGACATCAGACAAGCTACAGGAAGGCGGCTGACCACAGGAGGACCTCTGCACCGTCCTACGTTCCAGGACAATGGGTCTGGCTGTCTGCACATCACCTGTCACTACATGGGGTTCCCAAAAAGATGGCTCCCAGGTTCGTTGGCCTGTTCTCCATTTCTAAAATCATTAATCCTCTTTCTGTCCATCTCCGCCTTCCAAGATCCATGAAGATACATCCCACATTCCATATGAGCCATCTGAAACCTGCCAAGATGAGTCCTTTGTGCCCTCCTTCCTTCCTGGGAGCTTCTCCACACACCTGTTCTTTATTTGCAGGTCATCACCTGGGTGCTTTATAAGCCTCACAGTTTGCCTTTGTTCCTCGCCAGATTGATGTGCCTTATGCCTTCCTTCCAGCTCTGTTCTTGTGTTTTTGCCTTGCTACCTATGCTTCATCGTGTTTTTCGACCATCTGCATGTGTACCTCGACTACGCCTAAGCCTGATGTTTTTTTTTTTGTACTGTTGTTCATTTTTGACTGCCTGCCTGTGTACCAACCTCTGCTTACGTCTCAAGTAAATGCCTTAAAACTACAGAGCTGTGTTTCTGCATCCTGCATTTGTGTCCAGCCTGCTTTCAGACTTCAGACAACTTTATTGTTCCCAAAAAAGGGCAATTACGTTTACACTCCAGTTACTTCAGGATACAGCAATTAATCCACAATTACTACTTGTTTACCGTAATAATGGCACACATCAAATTTAAAGATAACACATATACATTAGACATTGTTTATGTGCACTAAACCTGAAGCAGTCCATCATCCGAATTGAGGCAAAGTGGGTGAAAGCCGCTGAAAATGGAGTCGTGCCGCCGCTAGCTTAGGGGTAACAGGGACCTGCTGCAGCTAAAAACCGCGCAGCCCCCGGAGGGGAAAGGGGTGGCGTGAGCTGTGGCCCGGATGGGGTGTGTGAGTGGGGGCAGGAAGGGAGGTATAGGAAAAAAAATGGAGCATGCTTCAATCTTTGTCCATGTGTAAGTCTGTCAGTTTATTGTCTTTGTGGGTTGAGATAAGTAAGGAGCCGAATAATCTGACCAAGGCCAAAGACATTTCTCTGGAGGAAAACTATTAGGTTTGCTGATCAATCCTGATAGTTTCCCCTCTCAGACAAAAATTTGTGCCGACAGTCAGCATCAGCTGAAAAAGTAAGATTTTTGTGGAGTTTTTTCACGACCAAATAACCATTTAAAGCATAAAACCCTCTGCTAGTTAGATTTCTCAATAAATGACCACCGACTGTTTTCCGATATGTTACTATCAAACATACGGTGTGAGTTATGTGAATTGCAAAATTTACATCTTCTGTGTGTTTTCACATGGAACTTCTGCAAACCAACCATGTTTAAATCTTCATCCACATTAAAAAGGGTTTGAGGTTTATAATTACACTCTGAACAAATGAACAGATTCTACATGACACACTTTCCTCTTGCAATACTGACAGCAGTGTGTCAGCTCTGAGGTTTTTAATGTTTTTGACAGAATTTGTAGGAAATATGCAACTTTCGAGTGCTTGGTGCAGACTTTTATAAATCATAAAACAGCAAAGTAACAGCGAGTTTTAACGTTATAACTCTTACCCTCGTGATGTTGGTCAACTTGTGTGGACGTGTATTTCATATTCGTTTTAACAAATGTTCACCTTTCTGTAGCAGTTGTTAGCTAAACTAGTATGTTCATAATTACAAGTGGTTTTTAAAAACACAGAAAAACAGACTTGATGGTTAGAATCTTTGCAAGTGTTCAGATGATTTATCTTTAACAGTATTTACAAGCACTGATTACTTTCACTGTGGATGTCGTACCAAACCGAGGTTAACGCTGTGACTTAGTTTGGAAAAAAGTCTGCGTGAAGACTGATTCATACCACATGACATTATTCAATTCTTCTTGTTGATCTACTTTAACTGAACACCTAACATGTTTGATGATCCCGTTGGTTTGGGTCAAGACTTATGCCAGTATGAAGTCAAGCTCTGGAATTGTGCAGGTGATGTTTTTCCCTGCATTCATTGCAAAAATATTCAAATATCACCGCAGTATTGGTCTGTGTATGGACCATAAGAATTTATTACACCCGATGGGAACTCGAGAGCACTTTTCCCCGACCGGGGGACATTTCTGTCTCAAACATGCCGTGTTGACGGCATGCAACATGAAGCCTTATTTTTTTTTTTTTTTTTTTGCAGTGTCAGGTGAAAATAACAGAGAAAACACTTAGGCTGAATACTATACTATAAGCAGTGGTGGACACAGTTCCACTAATTATTAAAGAATGTTTTTATTATCAGATTAGCTTTTCATATAACTTTGAAAACTATCATCGGACAATTACCTTCTGATAAATTTTGGTCCAATAATTTTTAGACTAACATTTTTGCAGATATAGCTTTTTGTAGTAGATGTGCAGTTCTGACCTCTACAAAGAAAAGTTGGTTCTAGAAGAAACCACTCTATTCTCTGCAGGCAAAGGAGAACTAGTCATAGAAAAGAAAAGAAAAAAATAATTTCTTTTGACCCCATACTGATACACTGCCACTATCACTCAAGTTATCCAGAGGCATACAGTTTTAACTTATGGTTAAAATTTTAACCAAACTCATTTATTTAAATTAAACTAAGTTAACTAAACTAAGTTAATTAAATTAACATCACGTCTGAAGTTTTACAAAGTAAAAATATCAGATATATATTTTAGTTTTAAAGTACTGCACTAATTTTGAAGGTTTTAGTGTGCTCTCCCCAGTGCATTATGGGTATAGTCACGACAGGAGAAATGCATTTGAGACACTCTGATCAGGCTCCACACGGACAACAGCATTAAACTCTTTGTATATTGTGCCTATAACTCTCGTGAATATATTCTCTGGGTTTTATAGATGTTATTGTGTTTGTTTTGTAAAAATGCCAGAAGAAGCCCAGGTTGCTTTTCCAAAAGCTGAAAAGTCTGTTAAATTGTGATTCAGGCCGCGTGATATAACCGGCGTCAAAATGCATAGAACATTGCCATCTACTGGTGACCGGTTATATCACAGTGTTGTCGACCGCAGGATTTTAAAATTATCTGTAGGTTTCCAAAACCTGAGAGACCCCACACATGGAGATAAAAAAAATCATAGATCTGACAGGTTTAGTTGTACAGTGTGTGGTGTCAGCCACACGGTAAAAAAAACACACACACAAACAGATTTCACACACGAACATTCCCAGGTCAAACACCTCGCTTTCTGATTGGGTGCATGTCACATTTAGCTCCTCACATCCTTCTTAACACATCACACACGGCAGGAATATCTGATAAGATTATATTTAGCGTCATCACAATTGTCGGGCCGTCCTTAAGATTGTCGGAAGTGGAAGATCGGGTCAGATATCGGCCTAATTATCTTGCCATGTGAACCAGGCTTGATGTTATGACGCCTCATGGAGCAACTGATTGATTGATTCGTTGTTATGACACCACACTTAGCCGCTAACCGATCACATGTTATGACACAACACGGAGCAACTGATCGATGCGTGATTGACACCACACCGCAAAGTTCAATGATCAAAATTCTGGGCACAATGAACATGTTTTCACTATTATTTGAGTTCTTTATGTGACTGACATCGTTATTCAAGCATTCAAAAGGTGATTCCTATCGCCACACAACTCCAACCACACACTAGAAACTTTTGACAGTTCTTGTTATTGAAAGAAACCTTGTCTCCCTAACTGGATAGAGTTGTGATATCATCATGTGTACGCTTAGGCGCTGTCTAGCGGGATCTTGAAAATTTCTTTCTTTTTTATATTAATGAAAAAAAAATGACATTTTACAAAAGCACATTTATTTGTAAACACCAACACGTTACATTGATTCACTTGTGTTGGTTTTTACATAGAATGAATGAATCACCCAATCAGTATGAGCAGAGGCTTAGTTACCCATAATCCCTTTGGGCATCTGTGTGTTATGTTCAAGTCTTCAGAATTACTGCATTATTTTAAAATTAACAGATATGTGTTATATATCACTTTGTACATTTTACGAGTTTACATTAATGTAGTTTTTCATCCGGAATAATTTTATTTTTAAAGCAAAACCATAATTCAAACCTGCTTTCCATTTCAAGACCTCTGCTTCATCGCTGGACCACTGTATCCTATCAGGGTAAATGATGTACAGCACCCAAAGACAGAAGCGCTGACTCATTGGTTGTTTGGGTTTGTGATCGCCTTTGATTCTATTAGGGGCTTTGGCGGCATTTAAACTCAAAATCACCTTCTTAGTAGCTGAGTGTATGGGAGGCAAAATTGAAAGTTATCGGTTATCTGTAGCTTCCAATAAGTTTTTCAGCAGTTTATTGGTTTAGCATTAAAAAAGATAACTTTTCAGTTAGGTGATTACCAGTTACAAAGCTAACTTTTTTGGTGTCCACCACTGACAATAAGACACTTTTATATCTCACAATGGAGAAAATCATGATAAACGATAAGCATGTTAATTTGTATGTTCATAAATCTTTGGATAATAGCGATCCCTGACACCCCTCCCCTAAGGCGGAGGGTGTCTCAATTCATAGGGCTAGAGGCATACCCATTCACCTTACCCCTTATTTTAAAGGGTAGGGGTAGGGCTAAGGGGAAGGGGTACAAAAGAGAATTGAGATTGGGCCTTTGTTGTCGTTCTGTTTGATGCACATTCACGATATATAGGAGTAGAAACCTGGTGATAAAAAAACTCACTAATTCATCTACCTCATGTACAGTTTAACTTCAATCTGTTGTCTGTCTCACACATGCTTTTCTTTTTCTCTTACTGTACATTTTATTTTCTTGCACACTTCATTTGCACCTTTTTTACTGTGAATTATCAGTGTTTAGTGTATATTTCTACATACCATATACTGTAAAATATAAGTTGACTTTACTAAAAAAAAATTGCAAACTTGCTGCCTTAAACAAAGTAATTTATGTCAGCTTAAATGAATCAGATTTGATTAACTTAATTATTGTGAGTGTGCAGTACTCAAATTAATTTAAATAATTGGATAATAGTAACTTGTTCAATTTGATTTAGCAGTACTCAAATAAACTTAAAAACATAGATTATAGTAACTTGTTTATTTTGAGTTTGAGTTTGCAGTACTGAAATAAATTAGATTGCAGTAACGTATTTACTGTGAGCATCCAGTACTCAAGTGACCCCTTACCAAAAAATAGTACTTATAAGTATATAAAAAGTAAACTAGAAGTATACTTGAAACATACTTGCATATACTACTTTTTGGTAAGGGACAGCTTAATACTGTACTGTATAGTTCAAATTCAAAACACAAAACAAAGAAACAGGTGTTTATAGTACTGAAGTTTATATACATGCTACGGTAACATGAGAATGATTTTACACTGGACAGTACGACCAACTGTGTGGAGCTGAGATTTGGGTGGAGCCTTTGTACAGCTTCCGTCAGTGTGAGCCTGTAGTCGATCACACGGTCCATCAAAGTTGCTTGAAGTTCATCTGAAACATTTCTCCTTCTTGGTCTTCTTTGTCTTTGTCTTCCTTGTCCTCTTTCTCTGTGTCTTATTGCGTCCATGATTGCAGGTTTGACTAAATGTCTTACCTGAGCTCTGTTTGTAGTGCCAAATGTCAGACTGATTGTGGTGAGTTTTACGCATGTTTTCAGGTGTGTGCATAAGTATTCCCAGGAGGGAGGGAGGGGGAGGGGTCATAAATCATGACATTTTATGGCTTTATGACCCTTTTGACAACTTATGTCCTTCTTTTCTCTCTCACACGGGAAAAATCCGGGAACTCACACAAATGGATGACAGGTGGAAGGTATTATAAATAGAAAACAGCTGGGAACAGACACAGGAAGAAAGATAACAAAACACACAAGGAAACCATGACCACTAAAATAAAGCAGGAAGAACTACAATAAATTTAGAAACACAACCATGGTAAAATATACACAGAAATGAAACACAATAAAACCAAATGACAATAAATGAGGAACTAAATTGCAGAACATTTAAATAAACATCAAAGACAGACAAGGATAAAGACAGCACACACACATGAAAACCCACAGAGACCCAGACAACAGAGGACAATGACAGACACAGACAAGAAAAGCCACATGGAACTCAAAATAACACCAAGAACAGTCACAAGGGGGAGCCAGAGGCCAAGGACAGACAGACAGTGACTGTGACAGATGATTGATGATTTGATCATTTACAGCTTGGTGCTCCCACACAACAGGAACCCCATAATATATGTTATCCAAGTGTGACCTGAAAAAGAAACATTTGGTGAAATATTTGCACAGAAGAAAAATCTCTACTTTTACCCAGGTCTCAGCACAGAGTAAGCTTCAGGTAATAATAATTCTGCAGATTGTCCAGGCAGTGCACCTTGGCTGGCCAGAGTTTGGGGAGCTGAACTTGGGTCTGCTGGGTCCATCTGACATCAGATTGTTCTGGTTAGAACTAAAAACAGAGCAAGAATCTGGCCAGAATTAATATGAGATATTTGTTTATTTCGGAGTGGACTGGCCTGTCATTGGAACAGACAGAGAATAATCAGCTGAGACAGGATAGTTTATGGTTGTGTGGGGGCGGGCTGTGTGTGAGGAGAAATACCGTGACAGCAATGAATGATGATCTGCACATGGAGAGCAAGGATCAGCACTAATCAAAACCTTAAACACATTTAGCTAGAACTACTGAAGCTGAGAAAACCAGGGTTGATGAGTTGTCATTGATGAGTGGATGAGGATCTACGACCCCTGGCAAAAATTATGGAATCACCGGCCTCGGAGGATGTTCATTCAGTTGTTTAATTTTGTAGAAAAAAAGCAGATCACAGACATGACACAAAACTAAAGTCATTTCAAATGGCAACTTTCTGGCTTTAAGAAACACTATAAGAAATCAGGAAAAAAAATTGTGGCAGTCAGTAACGGTTACTTTTTTAGACCAAGCAGAGGGAAAAAAATATGGAATCACTCAATTCTGAGGAAACAATTATGGAATCATGAAAAACAAAAGAACGCTCCAACACATCACTAGTATCTTGTTGCACCACCTCTGACTTTTATAACAGCTTGCAGTCTCTGAGGCATGGACTTAATGAGTGACAAACAGTACTCTTCATCAATCTGGCTCCAACTTTCTCTGATTGCTGTTGCCAGATCAGCTTTGCAGGTTGGAGCCTTGTCATGGACCATTTTCTTCAACTTCCACCAAAGATCTTCAATTGGATTAAGATCCAGAGTTTTTGCTCTATGGCAAGATGCATTATCATCTTGAAAAATGATTTCATCATCCCCAAACATCCTTTCAATTGATGGGATAAGAAAAGTGTCCAAAATATCAACGTAAACTTGTGCATTTATTGATGATGTAATGACAGCCATCTCCCCAGTGCCTTTACCTGACATGCAGCCCCATATCATCAATGACTGTGGAAATTTACATGTTCTCTTCAGGCAGTCATCTTTATAAATCTCATTGGAACGGCACCAAACAAAAGTTCCAGCATCATCACCTTGCCCAGTGCAGATTCGAGATTCATCACTGAATATGACTTTCATCCAGTCATCCACAGTCCACGATTGCTTTTCCTTAGCCCATTGTAACCTTGTTTTTTTCTGTTTAGGTGTTAATGATGGCTTTTGTTTAGCTTTTCTGTATGTAAATCCCATTTCCTTTAGGCGGTTTCTTACAGTTCGGTCACAGACGTTGACTCCAGTTTCCTCCCATTCGTTCCTCATTTGTTTTGTTGTGCATTTTCAATTTTTGAGACATATTGCTTTAAGTTTTCTGTCTTGACGCTTGATGTCTTCCTTGGTCTACCAGTATGTTTGCCTTTAACAACCTTCCCATGTTGTTTGTATTTGGTCCAGAGTTTAGACACAGCTGACTGTGAACAACCAACATCTTTTGCAACATTGCGTGATGATTTACCCTCTTTTAAGAGTTTGATAATCCTCTCCTTTGTTTCAATTGACATCTCTCGTGTTGGAGCCATGATTCATGTCAGTCCACTTGGTACAACAGCTCTCCAAGGTGTGATCACTCCTTTTTAGATGCAGACTAACGAGTAGATCTGATTTGATGCAGGTGTTAGTTTTGGGGATGAAAATTTACAGGGTGATTCCATAATTTATTCCTCAGAATTGAGTGAGTCCATATTTTTTTTCCCTCTGCTTGGTCTAAAAAAGTAACCATTACTGACTGCCACAATTGTTTTCCTGATTTCTTATAGTGTTTCTTAAAGCCAGAAAGTTGCCATTTGAAATGACTTTAGTTTTGTGTCATGTCTGTGATCTGCTTTTTTTCTACAAAATTAAACAACTGAATGAACATCCTCCGAGGCCAGTGATTCCACAATTATTGCCAGGGGTTGTACATGCAGGTGACCATGCCCATAGCTGGCACACAAAGATGCACACAGAAGCACAAACAGAGAGACCATCAAGGGCACAACAGCAACACAAGGAAAAGGGAAGAGAAAAACCAGGAGGGGGCATGTCGTAATATTAGAGTGTTCAGTTTTTACTCAGTCTGTTTGGGTGATGTGTTTAAAAGGTCTTATTGGAGACTGTAATTAGCCAAAGTTTGGTGAGAAGCTAACATACAAAAAAATATAAAAAGGATTTTGTATGAATGTTGCTAAGTAGAAACTTCTTCCTTCTCTCTCTGTCTCTCCCACTACTTACAAAAGAAACACACACACACACATCTTCAACCACTTAGTCCAACTAAGGGTGGCGGGGAGCTGGAGCCTATCCCAACAGTTATAGAGCGCGAGGCGGGGTACACCCAGGACAGGACACCAGTCTCTCACAGGGCCACAAACAGACAAAAAACACATTCACAACCACTCACACACCTACGGAATTTAAAGATTCCAATCCACGTAACCCGCATGTCTTTGGATGTGGGAGGAAACCGGAGCACATGGAGGAAACCCACGCAAACATGGGGAGAACATGCAAACTCCACACAGAAAGGCCACAGGTGGGACTTGAACCCATGACTTTTTCACCGTGAGGCAACAGTGCTAACCACTAAGCCACCGTCCTGCCCACAAAATAAACAAATCAGCACAAATTAATCCAATAGTTGAAATTAACATGCTTATAATCAAAACTATATCAACTATAACTAATCAAAAATATACAAATTTCAAATCTAAATTAAATGAGAAAACACAAAACAAACCAAATAACCCCAAAATAAATATCAAATAAACCTTGAGTGCATTGTATAAACTGTAATCATATACTATCAATGATGTGTTTTGCATGTACTATGCAGGGTATACTGGTGCATTCAATTTCAATTTATTTTCATTTATATAGCGCCAAATCACAACAAGGTTGTCTCAAGGCGCTTCACACAAGTAAGGTCTAATCTTACCAACCCCCAGAGCAACAGTGGTAAGGAAAAATTCCCTCTGAGGAAGAAACCTCAAACAGACCAGACTCAAAGGGATGACCCTCTGCTTGGGCCATGCTACAGACACAAATTACAAAACAATTCACAAAATGAACATACTGGAAATGTTGCCAGTGCACAAGATGATTTCCAGAACAGATACCACACCCATCTCTGGATGGAGCCGCACCTCAAACAGAGAGAAGAGGAAAAAAAGCAGAATCAAGCATCAGAAAGACAAATAGTACAACCTTCATGCATGAAATTGCTGAAAGTGCAATAACATGAAAGTAAAACCTTCCTTCACTGAAAAATTGTCCTTCATCTCAGGATATAGAATTCCCTTATCTCCTAATTTATATTTACTTGCCGACACTACAGTTATTGAACTGCCAACTAAAAATCTAGAACTGTACTTGTAGCACTGCCAAAAAAAAACAAAAAAAAAAAACAATTTTGCTGAATTGGAAAGATAAACAATCAATCAATATTAACCACGGGTCAAACCTCCTTTTCGAATATGTATGAATGGAAAAAATATCTGCTTCATTAAGAAACCAACTACCACAGTCAACTTATTAAATTTGAACTGGAAATTGAAGGTCAGATTTTTTTTTTTTTTTTTTTTTTGCATTTTTTTGCCTGTTAGGGAATGCTCTTGCACCTGGTAAAGTACTGTATTAATATTAGATTATGACTTGATCCTATTATTGTTGACCTACTGACTCTTCTATCTTGTGCTGCAGATCCAGGTTGCAGCTCATTGTGGTACTCTTGCTGTCAGAGATTGACACTATGTGTTTTGTTTTGTTTTTTGTTTGTTTTTTTGAAAATGATTGAATTGGTGGAGGAGAGAGCTTGTGTCTTTTAGAGTGGGTGGCCCCTCAGGTATGGTGGCGCTCTACGGCCCGTGCGTCCAGGGATGGTTTGGCTGTCCAGGTGTGGAGTTCTGGGCTTGTTTGGGGATATGGGGTTGGGGGTGGGGCTTTGGGTTTTGCTTTCCAGTGCTGCCAGGTGGCTCTGCGAGCTTCCGGGGGGGGGTTGGGTCGGGTGCTGGCCTTTGCTCCCTTCCGGCTCCTCCCTTGCGGTGCGTGGGTGCACCTCTGTGCCTTGAGGGAGTGCTGGGAGGGGGGCCAGCCTGCCTGTGAGGGTCACGATGCCACGCTGCGGGGCTGCTGGTCCTATTGGGGGGTGGGGGTGGTGGTGATGGGGGGGGGGGAGTAATTGGGCAGCCTTTTCATGTCTGTCCACTCTGCTGTTGGTGCAATGGCTCCTTGGCCCCCATCCCCGCCGCTCACTCCTCCCTTTGGGGGCCGTGGTCTGGGTGGTGTAGTTCTGGGGCACCCCCCCTTTTGTGGGACCATGCTGGTGCCCTGTGTGCTTCCCTTGTGTATGGGGTTGCTTCATGTGCCTCCATGGGGGGTGGCGGTGTTGGGGTGCATTGCGGCGCCGCCGGGCCATTCCCCTAGTGATTTGTCGGACTGCCCCAGTGGCTCTGGTGGCTGCCCTTCCTGGCCCCTGTGTCCTTCCACTGCCCTTTTTCTCCTGGTTTCTCCTGGGACCTTGCATCCAGGACCCATTTCCATCTGTTGCGTGCAGTCGGCCGTATGGCTTCTGACGTGCCAGAGTGGTCCACATCATATTTTAAGGTTCTGTACTTTTATCTTGGCCCAACACACCAGCAACAGTAGTGATCAGCTATTTAGTGTTGGGAAAGTGTAAGTACACGGACCCACAACAGGGGGCGCAAATGAACGGACAATGGAATAGGTCAAATAACAACACTTTACTGTTGCGAACGTGCACAACAAACACAACAGATTACACAATAGATCAGCGGTCAAATTACAAGGTGTCGTGTGGGCAGGCTCGAAGATAGGAGACGTCTGTCCAAAGCAGAACCGGAACCACACGATTTCCTCCGCCACCAGACCCCGGGAATACTGGAGCCGCCAAGTCCCGAACTCCCAGGTGGCCACTGCCTCCGCGTGTCGGACCTGGTACTGCTGGCGAGGAACAAAAACACAATTAAACGTGGGTGCGTCTGCACCCAGCAATCTGCACGGCAGGGAAGCTACCTCCACCTCTCGTTGGAGAAAAAGTCTGTTATCACTCACAAAAAGCACAAAAAAAAAGGGCTTTCTATCAAGCAGTCAGGCTGAGGATATTACCTTTCAGGTAGAACGATATCTCGGCAAAGAGGTGGAGATGACGTCTTGCTGATATACCGATGCAGATCAGATGAGTGGTGACAGCTGTCACAGGTGATGAGTGTCAGCTGTCACCCCGGCTGCTCTTGTGAGGCGGCAGCGCCCTCTTGTGCCTGGAGCCCGCACTCCAGGCAGGGTGCCCTCTGGTGGTGGTGGGCCAGCAGTACCTCCTCTTCAGCGGCCCACACAACATTTAGCTGTGATCTGGGTCTCTATGCATGGATGGTTATGTGTTTGTGGCTATCACCACAATTTGGTTTTTGGTGCTCTCAAGGGGATCAAAATTCTTGTGTCTTAGATTAAGGTATGGATGCTCACTAATTAGACAACAGACTGTTGCTGTCACTACTTGGTCATGTGTGGTTGTTTGTCCCTGGAAGTTGTATGGTTGGGGCCCCATCTCCGCGGTGTCTCACTTCTCATCACTTCACAGTTATTGCCTTCACCACTTGTCTTTTGTTCTTGTCTGTCTTTGTTATGTTTTGGAGGTCGGCCCTTCTTCACAGTTCCTGAAAGTTGTCGGTTGGCCTTTGAGTAGGATAGTGTAGACTGATCGGGAAGGGTGGATGGGGTCACACATGCACACCATGTTCACTCACACACTACATACCTTATGTCTTGCAAGAATAAATTGCATATACACTCAACAAAAACATAAACGCAACACTTTTGGTTTTGCTCCCATTTTGTATGAGATGAACTCAAAGATCTAAAACTTTTTCCACATACACAATATCACCATTTCCCTCAAATATTGTTCACAAACCAGTCTAAATCTGTGATAGTGAGCACTTCTCCTTTGCTGAGATAATCCATCCCACCTCACCCCACGCTGTCGTATACGCCGGTCCAGAGCATCCCAAACATGCTCAATGGGTGACATGTCCGGTGAGTATGCCGGCCATGCAAGAACTGGGACATTTTCAGCTTCCAAGAAATGTGTACAGATCCTTGCAACATGGGGCCGTGCATTATCCTGCTGCAACATGATGTGATGTTCTTGGATGTGTGGCACAACAATGGGCCTCAGGATCTCGTCACGGTATCTCTGTGCATTCAAAATGCCATCAATAAAATGCACCTGTGTTCTTCGTCGGTTGTGAGGCTGGTTGGATGTACTGCCAAATTCTCTGAAACGCCTTTGGAGACGGCTTATAGTAGAGAAATGAACATTCAATACACGAGCAACAGACCATAAATTTGTAACATAATTTATTTATTTATTTATTGATTAGAGCCTCCACACGAGGAACCAAAAGATGTAATATAATTTACAAATATTCAGGATCGGCTCACACCGGGGGACCATAAAGATGTAGCAGAATAAGTAGTTAAACTCCCAAATTTAATTAGATCGGATTAGGCCCATCTATTTATATAGCGCCAAATCACAACAAACAGTTGCCCCAAGGCGCTTTATATTGTAAGGCAAAAGCCATACAATAATTACAGAAAAACCCCAACGGTGAAACGACCCCCTATGAACAAGCACTTGGCGACAGTGGGAAGGAAAAACTCCCTTTTAACAGGAAGGAACCTTCAGCAGAACCAGGCTCAGGGAGGGGCAGTCTTCTGCTGGGACTGGTTGGGGCTGAGGGGAGAGAATCAGGAAAAAGACATGCTGTGGAAGAGAGCAGAGATCAAGCACCAATTATTAAAAGCAGAGAGGTGCATACAGAGCAAAAAGAGGTGAATAAAAAGAAACACTGGGTGCATCATGGGAACCCCCCCAGCAGTCTAAGTCTATAGCAACTAAGGGATGGTTCAGGGTCACCCGATCCAGCCCTAACTATAAACATTTTCAAAAAGGAAAGTTTTAAGCTTAATCTTAAAAGTAGAGAGGGTGTCTGTCTCCCTGATCCGAATTGGGAGCTGGTTCCACATGAGAGGAGCCTGAAAGCTGAAGGCTCTGCCTCCCATTCTACTCTTACAAACCCTAGGAACGACAAGTAAGCCTGCAGTCTGAGAGCGACGCGCTCTATTGGGGTGATATGGTACTAAGAGGTCCCTAAGATAAGATGGGACCTGATTATTCAAAACCTTATAAGTAAGAAGAAGAATTTTAAATTCTATTCTGGAATTAACAGGGAGCCAATGAAGAGAGGCCAGTATGGGTGAAATATGCTCTCTCCTTCTAGTCCCTGTCAGCAGTCTAGCTGCAGCATTTTGAAATAACTGAAGGCTTTTCAGGGAACTTTTAGGACAACCTGATAATAATGAATTACAATAGTCCAGCCTAGAAGAAATAAATGCATGAATTAGCTTTTCAGCATCACTCTGAGACAAGACCTTTCTAATTTTAGAGATATTGCGCAAATGCAAAAAAGCAGTCCTACATATTTGCTTAATATGCGCATTGAAGGACAAATCCTGATCAAAAATGACTCCAAGATTTCTCACAGTATTACTGGACGTCAGGGTAATGCCATCCAGAGTAAGGATCTGGTTAGACACCATGTTTCTAAGATTTGTGGGGCCAAGTACAATAACTTCAGTTTTATCTGAAATTAAAAGCAGGAAATTAGAGGTCATCCATGTCTTTATGTCTGAAAGACATTCCTGCAGTTTAAATAATTGGTGTGTGTCCTCTGGCTTCATGGATAGATAAAGCTGGGTATCATCTGCGTAACAATGAAAATTTAAGCAATGCTTTCTAATGACACTGCCTAAGGGAAGCATTTATAAAATGAATAAAATTGGTCCTAGCACAGAACCTTGTGGAACTCCATAATTAACCTTAGTCTGTGAAGAAGACTCCCCATTTACATGAACAAATTGTAATCTATTAGATAAATATGATTCAAACCACTGCAGTGCAGTGCCTTTAATACCTATGGCATGCTCTAATCTCTGTAATAAAATTTTATGGTCAACAGTATCAAAAGCTGCACTGAGGTCTAACAGGACAAGCACAGAGATGAGTCCACTGTCTGAGGCCATAAGAAGATCATTTGTAACCTTCACTAATGCTGTTTCTGTACTATGATGAATTCTGAAACCTGACTGAAACTCTTCAGATAGACCATTCCTCTGCAGATGATCAGTTAGCTGTTTTACAACTACCCTTTCAAGAATTTTTGAGAGAAAAGGAAGGTTGGAGATTGGCCTATAATTAGCTAAGATAGCTGGGTCAAGTGATGGCTTTTTAAGTAATGGTTTAATTACTGCCACCTTAAAAGCCTGTGGTACATAGCCAACTAATAAAGATAGATTGATCATATTTAAGATCGACGCATTAACTAATGGTAGGGCTTCCTTGAGCAGCCTGGTAGGAATGGGGTCTAATAGACATGTTGATGGTTTGGAGGAAGTAACTAATGAAAATAACTCAGACAGAACAATCAGAGAGAAAGTGTCTAGCCAAATACCAGCATTACTGAAGGCAGCCGAACATAAAGATATGCCTTGGGATGGTTATGAATAATTTTTTCTCTAATAGTTAAAATTTTATTTGCAAAGAAAGTCATGAAGTCATTACTAGTTAAAGTTAAAGGAATACTCGGCTCAATAGAGCTCTGACTCTTTGTCAGCCTGGCTACAGTGCTGAAAAGAAACCTGGGGTTGTTCTTATTTTATTCAATTAGTGATGAGTAGTAAGATGTCCTAGCTTTACGAAGGGCTTTTTTATAGAGCAACAGACTCTTTTTCCAGGCTAAGTGAAGATCTTCTAAATTAGTGAGACGCCATTTCCTCTCCAATTTACGGGTTATCTGCTTTAAGCTGCGAGTTTGTGAGTTATACCACGGAGTCAGACACTTCTGATTTAAGGCTCTCTTTTTCAGAGGAGCTACAGCATCCAAAGTTGTCCTCAATGAGGATATAAAACTATTGACGAGATAATCTATCTCACTCAGAGTTTAGGTAGCTCTTTCAGAAAGACTTCTACTGTAATGAAACTTATTCCCCACTGCTGGGTAGTCCATTAAAGTAAATGTAAATGTTATTAAGAAATGATCAGACAACAGGGGGTTTTCAGGGAATACTGTTAAGTCTTCAATTTCTATGCCATATGTCAGAACAAAAGTTCTAAAGTGATCTAAAGTGTGGTTAAAATGGTGGGTAGGCTCATTTACATTTTGAGCGAAGCCAACTGAATCTAATAATAGATTAAATGCAGTGTTGAGGCTATCATTCTCAGCATCTATGTGGATGTTAAAATCACCCACTATAATTATCTTATCTGAGCTAAGCACTAAGTCACACAAATGGTCTGAACATTCACAGAGAAACTCACAGTAACGACCAGGTGGGTGATAGATAATAAGTAATTAACTAATGTAATTAACAATTTAGGGTTTAATACTTATTTAATTATTGTTTGGGGCACCACCCATTTATAGCAAGCTACTTTAATTTAAGCATTCATTAATTTCATCCGACTATCCGAGATAGAGTCCGACTGTCGCAGATACGACACTCAGACTCTGTGGAGACTTTTAAAGCCAGGCTGAAAACACACTTATTCTCCTTGTTTTATCATTAGTATTTTATATGATTGTCTTTTTTATTCCTTTTATCTATTTTACTTCTTTTACTTATTTATGTTTAAATTTTTTATTGTGTTTTAATCTTATTTAATTTTATTCTGCTTTTAAATTATGTTTGTGAAGCGTCTTGAGGCGATTAGCGCTATATAAATTAATAAATTATTATTATTAAATTATTATTAATTTATCAGTCTCAAATGAATTAATCAGTCTCAATTGAATTAAATCAGTCTCTGATCTGAAAGTCATGAATTCACAATACGATTAACCAAAGGTTTCCTTCTGAACACAAAATGAACCACAGCAGAAATATTTACAGTTTATTTACAATTATATAGAAATGAACAGTTTACTGACATTTTTGTGGACAGTGATTAAAATAAGTTCATTCACGGAAACAATTTTCTTACTAACTCACTCGTGAGATGTTGAAAGAGAGAGAGATAAAGCTTAAAGTGTTATGTGTCGGACGCAGCTCGGAGAACCGACCAGCGTTTGAAGGACCCAGTATGAAATAAGCAGAGCACGGTACAAAGGCTAACTGAATTTAATACATAACAGTGATCATAATAATAATAAAAGGTGCGGTCTGGCGTGGTGCGCTCCCAGCAGCGCTAATGGTCCGGAGCCAGAAGCTGTTTCGGACCCAAGGACCCCGCCGACACCCCCCAGGTGGCCGCAACAACCGAGTCTGTGAAAGAAGGAACCATTATGTGAGTCCACACTCTACACACAGAACACTTAAAGGTGTACAAACAGCAAACACTTCCTGGCTTGATTACTGATCAGCTTCCAACCTGCAGGCATGGAACATCCCGTTCACAAATCACCACCGCAGTGGAAGCTGATACATGACTAACATACAGCTCAATACAATAAGGTGTGAGGGACACCACATTTACTGACTGTATAACTGTTAGTCACAAAATCCAACGTACCTCAGGAAGTGTGCTGACGAGCGTGAGACCTCACCCTCTCCTCTTTCACAGACCGTGCATCAAACCTGGACGTTCTCAGCGTCCGCTGCTGATGAGATGGCTCCCAAGACAACGATCTCACCCGTCTGGTCACAAGGTCGAGTCTCTGGCCAATGCACACTGTGCACTTCAGTCTTAAATGCCAACATACTCCAATCCCTCCAGATGCACCTCAGCTGTGAGTCCTGACGAGTCGCAGGTGATCAGGGTGAAGTCCTAACAGCCTCAGCAACACAGCCACTCAGTCCCAAATGCATGCCACCTGGGAGGAAACACAAAAGGCAAACAAACCAGCAGCCAGGCCCCCCCAGCCATACAACATAAAGACTTTCAGTGAATAAATCTGATTAGAATTGAATGATGAAATTTGAAGCCAATTATTAATTATTAAGAAAAATATTAAACAAACATAAGAATATGTTTAAAAGGAAGAATAATTATAAGAAGCAGCCACTTTGTATCCTTTTTCTGGAACCTTTAACTGGGTCACTTAGCTGGTCCATTGAAAAGGTGGTTCGGACAGCCCGTCCGTCCGTCACTGATGTAGGTTCTGCAGCATGCTCACTTGGGTCAGGGGTTAACTCAGCAGTTTCCCCGGCGATCCCAAGGCTGGTGTTATACTGACCCGGTGGCTGCTTGCAGTTTGTCGTCAGCTGGCTGGACCTCAGAGGTGGAAGGCATTTGTTGAAAATGGTTTCTGGTAGCTTTTCAAAAGCTTGTTGGAGCCAGATTTAAAAAAATCTTTGTGAATTTAGAAAAAGGTTAAAACTTAAAGCGTTGAAAAAGCATTATAGCCAACAGAAAAGGAGGGTTGCTTTTCTGTAAATTTGCTATTAATTTGAAAAGCTCAACTTGGAAGTTCTCTTAAAAATTCAAAAGACTTGATGCACCTTAAAGCGTCAGGTTAAAACTTTAAGTTTGTCAAAAATAAAGAATGAATGAATGAATGCCACATGGTAGCTTAGCTTAGCTTAGCAATGGGGCCTTGGCCCAAAAATAAAAATTAAGTGTTAAGGAAGAGAGAGAAGAGAGTTGCAGAGTGCTCCAAGAGAGACAGCGAGACTCAGTTCTAACTTTTTAAAGGGGGACTGACATCACCAAACTCCGCCCATTTAGGGTGTGGAATCTCACAGACCACTCCACGTGTTGTGAAAGTGTCGTGACACGGACCCACAACAGGGGGCGTTAATGAACGGACAATGGATAAGCCAAAAGTAACAATTTAATGTTGTGAATCACACAACGACGTACAGACAATAACAATATGGTAGACTGTCAATTATACACCAGGTGACGTGTGGGCAGGCTCGACGATAGAAGACGCCTGGCGAGAGAAGAGCCAGATCCCACACAGCTTCCACCACCAACGGAGCTGAAGAACACCGGAGCCGCCAAGCCCTGCGCCCCAGGTGGCCGCTGTCTTCGGCAGTCAGACCCGGTACTGCTGGCAGAGAACAGAGACAGTCCTGATGAGTGTGAGTTCGCACACTCAGTAATCCCACAGTCTGTATACAGTTAGGAGGGAAAACCTCCACCTCCAATCACACACTCGTGCAGCTCCTATCTAACCACTTATCTGGTTGGGGTGTGAAGCGAAGCCATCGCTGATCACACCAAACGCCAATCTCACAGATAAGGCACACCACAGGAAAACGGCTGCAAAGAAGTTCAGACTATTAGTCAGTGTTAAGTCAGCAGAGACGTTACCTGAACGGTAGCTGATTTCTCAGCGGGGAGGTGGAGTTGCAGTCCGGCCTTTAAGGTGGTGGTGATGATGTGGATGAGTGACAGCTGATGCAGATGACGAGTAACAGCTGTCACTCCCAGTTGCTATGACGCCCTCTCGTGCTTGAAGCCCGCACTTCAAGCAGGGCGCCATCTGGTGGTGGTGGGCCAGCAGTACCTCCTCTTCAGCGGCCCACACAACAACATGCTCAGAAAGGGCAGACAGAAATGATTCAATGATTTAACCCTCTGGGATCGACGCCGTCATATACGACGGCTAAGACCAAGCTTTACTAAATTATAAATAAGTTTTGAATTATATGAGATAGAAACTTACTTTTTTGCTGAAAAGTTAACTCCGCAGACTTTCGAGTCAGCCATCGGCCATCTTTGTACTCCTCATAGAAGCTGTGTGATGATGTGTGCAATGTGAGTGTCCAGTCGGAATTGGTTCACCGTCACATGGTTTTCCAAAATCCAATCGTAGGGCAGATTTACCTCACGTGAAAAGCCAAAGATCATTTTCAGGAGTGATATGTTAGTAGCTGGCCCGTTTGAATAGCTCCAATGAGTACATATTATTAGTACATACTCAGTGCGCCCTGCGCCATTACGCACAGTGATCAGTGAAAGCAGGAGCACACGGAAAGCCTCTGATGACAATCTTACGTGCTCAAACAAAGAGTGTGTAACTATCAGGATTGCTCCACTAGTTTGCATGTGAATGTTACTGGATAACTCTGTTGCTTTCTCTGCGTAAAGTAGGGCTGCAGCTATCGATTATTTTAGTAATCGAGTATTCTATCGATTATTCTGGCAATTAATCGAGTAATCGGATAAAAAGTACTTTTGCATTTTTAAACAACATCAATAGTCGAGGGCTCTCCCTAAGCAATGGCACAATGTCACTGCGCCAAAGTGTTGGCATTTTGCTGAAATGGCAATGGGTTGTGGCTTTCTGTTTTGTTTTCTCCAGCTTGTAAAATTGAAACATTTTTAAGTTTTTTTTGTTTGTTTGTTTGTTTTTTTAAATACAAGTTGATGGACTCGGCCCCTGCGTGATTTTTTTTATCCCTCTTTCTCTGTAATTCAGCAGATGCATTTCAGCTGGAGGTTGAACACGCAGCCTCGCAGTCAGGTTTTTTAATTATTTTATTTACTTTACCGTGTTTGTGAAGTGTTGTGTGTTGCCCAAATACGCAAAAATTAAAAAGTCAAACAGTGTGAGTCTGAGGGAAACACAGAAGAAAGAGTGGACTTCTGCTGTTTGTCAATGTAGCCGGGGACAGAGCTGTGACTCACCCGGTCTGACAGCCCCTCACACTGGGCAGAGAGAGACAGCAGCCGGCCACCGGGTCAGTAGTCCCTCCCCATGTAGAGCAGACCGTGTGTTTTTTAAAAATAGACACACACTGCTTCGCTTTAAATGCACAGTAAGTCTATTTCAGATGATCAGCGTGGACCATGTCTCTCTTAAAAGGCTTTATTTTACTCTGTGTGTCACGTTGAAAGCGGTAGCTATCATTGCTAATTTGACTAGCTGTTATGCCCCATTCTTCTTCTGTTTTTTTTCTGCGGACGTTGCAGCGCCACACACAGGCCTGGCATATGTACTACAACATTAAACGAAGCTTCGAGGTGCAGAATTTGCCTCGGACATTTTTTGTAATTGAATTATTCGAGTTACTCGGCAAATCGTTTCAGCCCTAGCGTAAAGCACTGTTTACCATATCAATGGACAGCAAAACACATAGACAGTTTTGTATATATTGTTCAAAATGTGCATTTGTGTTTATTGTTTGAACCTTTTTGTTGGACAGTTGTTTATTATAGTTTGCTGTGTGTTTTGAATAAATGTGTGTGGAAAATTATTTTTCGCTTTATTTTTTCCTTGCCTATTTTTGATTGTAAACCTTTATTACACTTATAAAACACAACAAAAATATATATATTCTGAAAGCACAGGTTGTCCTGAAAAAAAGAGACATAAAACGTGATTGTGGGATGCAGGGAGAGCTGCAGCAATAATAAAACATTTATGCCAGGCGAGTGAACTGTCCAAAAAATGCCCTCGGACCCCAGAGGGTTAAATACATTAACAATTTTGGTAACTATTTGTTCTCAGACATTCAAATGGATACACATTATTAATAGTCAGACACATCCTTTGGATAAACAGAATACGTCAACATCAGCATTTTAGATAATGCAGAAAGGTCACACTTACACACATATATCAGTTAGAATGAGCACATGTCAATAAACTGGAATGATTATATGCAAAACATTTTGTTTGATTAATCAATACAACACATTAGAATTTTTTTTTATATATGAATAAAAATAAATACTGATGCATTTCTTTTTTAATTTAAAAGAAAGGTCTTTTCCTTTGCTTTAAACCTCAATATAAAAGCTGACTGTCAAGACAAAGTTTTATGACCAGGTGTTGTCAATGGGGGGAGGTCCCGGCGATGAGGAGAAGTTCTGTCCTGGGATGAAGTCATAAAATTTGGGTTCTCCTGGCCTGGAGAAGCTATTATAATGTCATGTAATTCATAATGACTGGAGTTTAACCGATAAACCAGACAAGGCTTCCTTTGACGAAGTTTGAATTACAGTTTTGTTTTTCTCTGCGAAACAGTGTTGAGGCCCAAAGGGGGGCCTCAGGCTTATCTTCCAGATGGCCAAGGAATTTACTAACTGGGGGTGGAAACACAGTCTCTGTCTCCATTTGAAAACTCAGGTTTTTGTTGAGACAGCATTAATGTATTTATTTAATCACGGCGAATCGAGGCCATGTGCTACACAAGTAATTATGTAACATGGCCTCATGAATCTAAATCATATGAACACCATGTTGTTGCGATAGTGTTTTAAATTTATCACACCAGCATTTAGTTGATACTCTGTAAGAAATGTTCATTTTGAGCTTTTGTATATGTGCTTTGTTTTGGTGGGAAGAAGAGAGTACAGTGCATTCAGAAAGTATGCACAGCGCTTCATTTTTTCCACATTTTGTTATATTACAGCCTTATTTTTTCCCTCAAAATTCAACTCACAACACCGCATAATGACATGAAAAGTTTTTTTTTTTTTTTTTTGCAAATTTATTAAAAATAAAGAACTAAGAAATCACATGTACATAGGGATTCACACCCTTTGCTCAATACGTTGTTGATGCACCTTTGACAGCAATTACAGACTCAAGTCTTCTTGAATATGATGCCACAAGCTTGGTGCACCTATCTTTTGGCAGTTTTTCCCATTCGTCTTGGCAGCACCTTTCCAGCTCCATCAAGTTGGTGTACAGCCATTTTCAGATCTCGCCACTGATGTTCAATCAGATTCAGGTCTGGGCTCTGGCTGAGACACTCAGGACATTCAGAGTTGTCCTGAAGCCACTCCTTTGATATCTTGGCTGTGTGTTTAGGGTAGGGATGTCCCGATCCGGTCACGTGATCGGAAATCGGGCCCGATCACGTGGTTTCAGACTTGATCGAAATCGGACGTTGCATCCCGATCAGGAATGCGATATAGATTTTATCCTCATTATTTTGATCAGCGCTATTTCAGGCTCATTATTGCAGATTAATGAGCCTTTCACGCGTCGGAAGCGTCAGAGGTGTCAAGAATCGGTCTAAAAAGCATTATTTTCAATGAGACGCGTTGCTTTTTAGAGGCGTCAGAAGCATCACGTCAAAAGCCAAGCTAAAGCGACGCTTCTGACGGGAGCTGACGCGGTCAAAGTTCAACCCAATCTTTTTTTTTCTTTTTTGAACAAAGGAAAAAACATAACAAGAGGTACAGGCAGACAAACAATATGACTAACATACAGCATGACTAGCATACAGGCATCATTCCAAACAGTTAACAGAAGACATATTATACAATACAGACCCGAGGGGTACGGGAGGGTTTATTGTAAACTGAAATTCTTTACCAAGTTTATTGTCTTTATTGCTTTTTTGTTTGATATGTTATTTAATGTTTTAAGGTAGGTGTTGATTTCAATTATCCATTTTTCGACGCTCTGAGCTGTGACGTAGCTTTGCGCTGTCCAGTAGGAATGACGCGTCGGGCCAAAACATGGAAGACTAGTAGTGGCAGAAACCACTGATCTGTACAAAACAGAAACGTGTCACAGGACTGCTCATTTATAGAGCAGTTTTCTGAAGAGAAATCTTTGGAAATGTCTTTTGTTGTTGTTGTGTGTTACCTCAAAATTTCTGATTACTGTTTAAAAAAAGTTTAGAACACTTGCAATTAAAATAGCTAAATCAATAAATGGTTCTTTAGAAACCTTTCATCTGTAAATTAAAACTACCTGTTATTTCAGATTAGATCATTTCTTGTTTAACATAAGGAACCTTGGACATTTATTTTTAGACAAATAAAATAACATGGAAATTTGTACATTTTTTAAGTCTGGTAGATTATTACCTGATTGTTCAAGCTACCTCAAGGAGAAGTGCACTGTTTAAGTGATAAATAATAAAATAAGGTGATTAAAATGAAATTATTATATATTTAGCATTTGTTCATTGTTCATTCAGTTTTTTAAAGTATCGGATCGGGACTCGGTATCGGCAGATACTCAAAATCAGATGACTCGGAATTGGATCGAGGCCAAATAAAGCTGATTGGGACATCCCTAGTTTAGGGTCATTGTCCTGCTGAAAGATGTCCCACTCTGAGGTCAAGAGTGCTCTGGAGCAGGTTTTCATCCAGGATGTCTCTGTACATTGCAGCATTCATCTTTCCCTCAATCCTGACTAGTCTCCCAGTTCCTACTGCTGAAAAACATCTCCATGGCATGATGCTGCCACTACCATGCTTCACTGTAGGGATGGTGCCTGGTTTCCTCCAAACATGATGCCTGGCATTCACACCAAAGAGTTCAATCTTTGTCTCATCAGAGCAGAGAATTTTGTTTCTCATAGTCTGAGAGTCCTTCAGCTGCCTTTTGGTCAACTTCATTTGAGCTGCCATGTATTAGGGTTGCAGTTTCAGAATGAACCCAAATACATAGGCAAACTTGAGGGGCTTCCTCTGCAACCAATGGAGCTACAGAAGGAATGAAAACAGACTTCTCCAAACCTGCTCCTGGAGAACACCTTCCTTGAATGTGTGTATGTCTATGTGCTCTACTCACAGGTTGTTGCTGTTGTTATTTTAACTGTGGTGTTTCTCCATTCTTGATTGCATGAACACACTTGATAGATAATTTGTTGTAGGTGAGCAGGGACAGTCTGGAGGCAAAATTTAAAACTTTGGACCAAGCGGTCTCTAGCTGTCATGGAACGAAGAGTCAGGAGGTTGACTTTTTGTCAAAATTAACAGGTTTATTATACAAAGCGCTTTGGACACACCAACGAACAGCATACGGCAAGTGTCTGTGTGTGTAAATCAGCACTTAGCGTGCACCCTTATGTACACGTCAGGACGATGTTCGTGCACAAGTTGTCACGAGCTCATCTCCCCAAACTGATACTAGTAGCTATCTGAAAATGACTTGATCTGAGCGAGATGTTTTTGTCTCAAGGCTGCAGTTAGGTGTGATCAGAACTGGGAATCAGAACAGCCTCTGTGTCCCCCTGAGTCAGACAAAAACATGTGGCTATGTCTTTTGCTCAAGCTGCATGAACAGTCTCTGGATTAAGCAAGGACATTTCACAGTGCATTCCGACAGTGATGAACACAATATGAAATGATAATATAATATGAAATAAACATGGTGTCACATGGAGACAATTAGTTTGCTTTCACAATTCCTCCCTTTTGATCATATGACCAATCAAATCATAGCAAAATAATAAGAACATAATGGAGCATCTGTATTGTCACACCTTTGCTGGTTTAAGACAACATGTCATAGGATCACATTCTTCAAAATCATAGACATTCCCTAGGCAAAAGAATTTCAGAAAGCATTTTAATCAAGGTAAACACAATACTGACCTTTAATCGTCATTCTCCCCAGGTTCTGTCTCAGAATTATCCATATCGTGAGGAAAAGGGAACAAGTCTGGTTCTCCTTCATTCAGTGCAGTTATACTCGTGGTTGTAGATAAAAGCATATGCAGGGGACCAAGGTTCACCTATGGCTTTATCAATGCATCGCAAGATCAAAGTTCAAATGCAGGGAACACAACAACCACAAACTGTAAACGGCCAACTGCTAGGGACATAAGGACTGCCATAGCCAACTTATTGCTGCTACCGAATTAGTTGGCAAACAGGGCTTCTAAAGGGTTGATTATGCCAGAATGTTCTTCCATCTTGATGGACAAGGTGCGCAGTCTGTTGAGGGCTTTTGTTAGAGTTCCATCTGGGGCTGTGTTGTTTGGGATGAAGGTACAGCAATCTTGTCCAAACATAGCACAAACACCTCTCCTTTCTGCCAAGAGCATGTCCAGAGCTAATCTGTTTTGGAAACCCATAAGGGAAGTGGCTGCTAATTGTTCATGTATGGCAGCTACAGCGTTCCTGGTAAAATTTGATAATCTTTGTAGTTCAAAGTGTATGTAATTTATCCTGTCTACATTTTTTTGATTGCTATGGGAAACAGTGCATGCAGAATTGGGAAGGACTCAAATCCTGCTACAACATTATCTACAAGTTTGTACTCATTCAGAACTCCACGTGGGACTCCTATAGCATCGATGTATACTTGGGAACCCCCCAGCGGATCCAGAGAGCGTTTACCGCGGTGGTAAGAGACAAAAGTTGTCAAATCTGTGATTAATTTATCTGACATTTCCACAATCACTACCGTGGTTATTAAGGAAATCAAAGCACGTATACCATACCAGTTTGGAATTAACCATCCTTTAAGAGTTCTCCCACCGCAATACCACCATATATCAGCTCTAGCGATAACTAGCTTACCTGCAATGACATGTCTTGTCAGGTCAACATAGCTGGAACAATGGCCATAGGGAAATTGTCCCATGAGTCTCCTCAGTTTGCTCACAGAATTCCGGGTAAAGCAGGTGTAATTTTCCACTAGTATAAGAGAGAATTAAGGTGGGGTGGCATTTTGCGGAGTCAGAGGATAACTTGTATCATAATGTTTGCAGGGAGCACTTGGATTCTCTGCAGACATTAGGTCTAACATGCAAACAATATCAGGCATATTTGAGACTGTCTCACCCTGTCCTGTATACGCTAGTGATGATGGGATAATTTTCAGATTAGGCTGTGTGCCTGTACAAACTATACAGTTACTTTTATTAGATTGTAAAGCTGTTTGGTGTGCTAATAATAACCATCTATTGAAAAAATGATAACCTGTTTCCACAGCCACAGTTTCTTCCATATCGAATGAGTCTGTTATGTGTCGGACGCAGCTCGGAGAACCGACCAGCGTTTGAAGGACCCAGTATGAAATAAGCAGAGCACGGTACAAAGGCTAACTGAATTTAATACATAACAGTGATAATATAATAACAAAAAGGTGCGGCCTGGCGTGGTGCGCTCCCAGCAGCGCTAACGGTCCGGAGCCAGAAGCTGTTTCGGACCCAAGGACCCCGCCGACACCCCCCAGGTGGCCGCAACAACCGAGTCTGTGAAAGAAGGAACCATTATGTGAGTCCACACTCTACACACAGAACACTTAAAGGTGTACAAACAGCAAACAGTTCCTGGCTTGATTACTGATCAGCTTCCCAACCTGCAGGCATGGAACATCCAGTTCACAAAACTCCACTGCAGTGGAAGCTGATACATGACTAACAAACAGCTCAATACAATAAGGTGTGAGGGACACCACATTTACTGACTGTATAACTGTTAGTCACAAAATCTAACGTACCTCAGGAAGTGAGCTGACAAGCGTGAAACCTCACCCCCTCCTCTTTCACAGACTGTGCATCAAACCTGGACGTTCTCAGCATCCGCTGCTGATGAGATGGCTCCCGAGACGACGATCTCACCCGTCTGGTCACAAGGTCGAGTCTCTGGCAAATACACACTGTGCACTCCAGTCTTAAATGCCAACATGTTCCAATCCATCCAGATGCACCACAGCTGTGAGTCCTGACGAGTCGCAGGTGATCAGGGTGAGGTCCTGACAGCCTCAGCAACACAGCCACTCAGTCCCAAACGCACGCCACCTGGGAGGAAAACCAAAAGACAGAAACAAACCGGCAGCCAGGCCCCCCAGCCATATAACAGAGTCGGCGTCATATGCCACCACTCCTTTCCCTTGGGGAAGGGTATCAAACACCCCGGACCCACAGTGCGTCCTGGTAGGCTTAGCTGTGGGCACGAATACTTGCTCTATCACAATTGCAACGGCTGGGTCAGTTCCTGAGACATATGCCCACATTTCTAGGTATAGAGTACCGTTGGGAGGTCTTTTTTGCACTACCCAGTACCTGTCTTGTGGTAACTGCATACGGGTTATATTGTGTGTGGTTAGGTCAACTGTAATCAATACATACCAGCCACCCTATCCTTCCGGCTGTATGACCCCTCGAGAGACAGAGACAAATAGGTGGAAATATTGCCCTATGGCGGCGTGGTGAGTTGCCGTCCAGTCAGTTCCTGAATAAGAGAAAGTGCAATCCCAGGTTTTGAAGTGCATGGGGTTCAGGTAGAAATCTGCCTGAAGGTGATAGTTACAATCAAAATACTTGCAAACATCTACTTGAAAGGTTACCTTAGTATTACCAGGAACGGTTAGGCATATTGGTTGCCATTGATACTCACACCAACTGCATTGTTTGAGTGGGACGGCCAAACCTATACTTCGTTTGCTTTGCCAGAGCCACTGGTGCACCGATTCATTTAGAGTTGTTGGTGGTTTACCTAGATACTTGTTTGATCTCTTAGGGGGCCCTCTCTCTTGTGTGGCTATAGTGTAAGACTCATTCACTGGTTGATGAGCATAATTCCAGTTATAAAAGACTGATTCACCTACTGGAGTGTGCCACCTCAATATAGGGATGATTGCAAAGAACAGAATACCCAGAAGGAGACATATGACCTGTACGTTGGGAAGCTTTTGATGCCAACGAGCCATAATGGATGGAGTGGGGTTGATTGAAGTCTCTTTAAGTTGTTGGGGGAAGGGGATCAAGGACAAGGGCCAGTTCTTTCAGTACGTTTTGCAGTGAGTGCGTGTATCCACATCGATCTTTCTGCGACCTTGATGGTGGTATGCATTACTTGGAAGGGGCCTATCCAGCAACGATCATTCCAGCACTTCTTTCTCAGATTCTTTATGATCACGAAGTCTCCAGGACGGATATCATGGAGTGGTTGTTCAGCTGACAATGGAAGGGCTGCCTTCACTCGAGACCTGCACACAGAAAGAGCTTGTGAAAGCTTAATGCAATAAGACACAAGATTGTGATCGAATAAACACTACAACTTCCCCTGTCAACACCTTGGGACGGAGTCCTGTGTGGGGAGGTCTTCCAAACAGGATTTCAAAGGGTGACAGATTAAGTCTGTTGTGTGCGAAATCTCATTTGCATCAGAGCCAATGGTAAGCATTTTACCCAATTTAGGCCTGTTTCAGTGGTACGTTTTGCCAATTTTTAATGTACCCTCATCCCTTTCTATAGCTCCTCCTGATTGCAGATGATAGCTGCAGTGATTTTTAAGCTCAATGTCCAAGACAGCACTCAGCTCTTTGATCACTTCATTCACAAAGTGTGTACCATTGTCTGAAGAAAGTTTTTCTGGAACTCCCCATTGGAGAACAATGTCATTAAAGCTTTTGCTACTGCCATTGCTGACACATGTTTTGTTGGAAAGGCCTCAATCCGTTTGGAAAACATGTCCACTATTACAAGGCTGTATTTCTTCCCCTCTGCTGTGGTTAATTCAATGAAACCCACTAATAAACTAATAACAGTACTTTAAAATCCGATCTTGCAGGAACAGGAAGCCAGTGCAGGGACGCCAAAACGGGTTTAATGTGGTCAAACTTTCTGCTTTGTGTCAGTCAACTTCATCAGGCTTTTCTTTCCCTCCTTTGTTTGAAATAAAACGTCTTTTTGACCTTCTACACTCACCTGGAGAGCACCAGTCAACTTCATCAGGTTTTTCTTTCCCTCGTTTGTTCCCCATTTCTCAGAGAATCAAAATTATGCTGCAGCTTCGAAATAAAATGTCTTTTTCACCTTCTACACTTTGGAGTCAGCTTTTTTTCCCCCTCCCTCTTTTTTAAAATTGTTTTCTCTTTTTTCCCTTTTTTTTGCTAACTCTTATCCCTGAAACTACTTATTATTGTTAATGTATTTCTCCAGATACTTTCAAGGTTGGCTTCAGATAAGAAAAAACCCAGTCATTTTTTTCCCTCTGGAAGCAAAATTCTTTCACACAGTCAAAATATGAGATCACTCACATTTTACAGAATACAGAAGCAGCAATTAATTTTGAACAATACAATCATTCAACTGGACATTATTGATCAGCATAGTTCAAACATAAACGTACAAACCATTTGATTATAAACAGAGGCAACAACAATATTATTTGCAGTACACTTCTTGACCTCATGACCTTTGAACATATGAGACATCATGGTAGGCATTAGTCATGACTTTATTAAAATGGTCAATGTTTTAAACCAATATGTTACACCCTACTTAAGCATATGTTATTTATGAAAACCTTAAACCAAAACACTTTACTGATTTGAGAGTCAATAAATCTGTCTGCAGTTCCACATGTTCAATACAATTTATCATAAGCACATATTTCAATCATTAATCAAACTGTATAATTTTGTATCATTTCAAAACAATTATAAATCAAATGAACACCCATCATAGCATAGGCATACACATTTTCATTCATTTGACATCATGATAAAACCCTTAAACACATTATGGCACAAGTATACACTCTATTCAACTTCATTCATTCAGTTTGGTAACTTTTAGCATTGTTAGCATGCAAGCTAATTATGAGTAAAATAGCATATATTTACATTTATTCTTTACAATTCCCCCTTTTGAGCCAGTGTCTCTTGCATGTCTGTCTAAAGTTGTCTGTGAGCATTGACATTATAAATAGCAGTCTGCTGTCTGGTGTTGTTCCTCTGTTTTGTAAGGAGGCAGTTATTGAGCCCCTTCTGAAAAAACCTAGCCTTGATTCTGCAAATGTCTGCAATTTTAGGCCAATTTCTAAACTGCCTTTTTTGGCTAAAATTTTAGAGAAATGTGTTCTTATGCAGCTGCAGTTTTTCTTAGAGGCACATGGCATTTTTGATATTTTTCAGTCAGGTTATAAAGCCCTTCATAGTACAGAGTCTGAACTTTTAAAGGTTTTTAATGATTTGTTTTTAGTGATTGATTCTGGTGATTCTGCCATTTTAGTCCTTTTGGACTTGTCAGCTGCGTTTGACACAGTTGACCACACAACTCTTTTAAATCACTTAGAAAACTGTGTGGGGGTTAGGGGGACTGCCCTGGAGTGGTTCAGGTCTTATCTCAGTGGAAGGAGCTGCTCTGTCAAATTGGGGGATTTCACCTCTTCCTCTGCGTCTCTAAATTATGGAGTACCGCAGGGGTCAATTCTAGCGCCTGTTCTTTTTGCTCTCTACCTCCTCCCACTGAGTCAAATCTTTAAAAATCGTGGCTTAGAATATCATTTTTACGCAGATGACTGCCAGATTTATCTGCCACTCAAAAAACTTGCTTCTGCCCCTTTGGCATCTCTTTTGAATTGTTTGAGTGACGTCAAGGCTTGGTTGGCCAACAACTTTTTAAGTCTAAATGAGGATAAAACAGAGGTCATTTTATTTGGAAAGATTGACCCCCTCTTGGACCTGGGCCCTCTTAAACAGTACATGAAAGTCTGTCACCAACCTCGGCGTCATTATTGACAAAGATTTTAAATTTGACAAGCAGGTAAACGCCATTGTCAAATCTGGATTTTATCATTCGCGTCTTTTATCCAAAGTTAAACCTTTTTTTATCTTTCAATGCCTTTGAACAAGTGATGCATGCTTTTGTGTCCTCTCGTTTAGACTACTGTAATGCACTTTTTATCGGCATCAGCCAAAATGCACTTTCTCGCTTACAGTTGGTCCAGAATTCTGCTGCGCGTCTTAACTGGAAGCAGAAGGCGAGAGCACATTACTCCAGTTCTAACATCTCTGCACTGGCTTCCAGTTCGTTTTAGAGTTGATTTTATTGTTTGTTTTTAAAGCTTTGAATGGACTGGCCCGAACGTACATTTCGGACCTCATCCGAATTTATCAGCTTCCCCGTGTTTTGCGGTCTGAGGGCCAGTTCCAGCTTGTGGTGCCTGTGACAAGACTTAAAACCAGGGGAGACAGGGCTTTTTCTGTGGTGGACCTAGGCTGTGGAATGATTTGCCCCTTAATATCCGAACAGCCCCCACTGTAGAGTGTTTTAAGTCTCGTCTAAAGACCCATTTTTATGCTTTGGCTTTTAGCACCGGGTGAGTGTGTGGTTCTCTGTTTTTTTTGTGTGTGTGTGTGTGTACAGCACTTTGGAAACTGTGTTTGTGAAATGTGCTATATAAATAAAGGGTATGGTATGGTATTGTTTCCAACCTCCTGAAAATAACCAGTTACAGAAACCCCTTCATCTTGCACATATCCCTTTTCAATTGCATCCCGTATTTGAGTGAGATTAGCTATGGCTTGAGCAATGACACCACTGTCGACACCACCTGAATTGTCTTGAATGAATGTACAACAGTCAGGTCCCACAATTACCTTCAACCAGATCCAATTTCCTGGATCTACATTATTCCCCACAGGTCCCTGTGGAGGATTGCCTTCTCATTGCTGCACCTGGAACAAGAGCGAGGCTACCAATGCAGTTAGCAGCGAATAATAAGGTAATGTGTTGTATTTGGCTGACATCTAGTCAGCTGTCATCTTATGTCAGTGGCAGCTGGATTGGGAAAAGTCCTTCCTGTGCAAAGTTTATGCAGGGAGAATCCCGTCGATGTAACAGAAGCACTGATAGCCATCAAGGCAATCGGCAATGCCTGTACCAGGTCAGCTTTCAGTCAGCACAAATTTTAGCCAGCTTCTCCTTTAGTGTTCGATTTGCTCTCTCCACCAGTCCTTGGGACTGTGGGCGATAAACAGAGCCAAATCTGTGTTTAATCAATCAATCAATCAATTTTTTTTTTATATAGCGCCAAATCACAACAAACAGTTGCCCCAAGGCGCTTTAATGCCCATACTTTTCTCAACTCTAGCCAAATCTTCATTTTTGAAAAGTGAATCATTGTCTGATCTGATTGATCTCAGGAAACCATATCTAAGTATGAACTGATTGATCAGATATTTGCTGACTGATGCAGCATCTTCCTTTTTGGTGGGGATGGCTTCTACCCACTTTGTATAGCAATCCACAATGACCAGCAAGTACCTATAGCCTTGAGTTTGGTTTTCTGGGCCCATGTCTGTGTAATCAATTGCTATGTCCTGACACGGAGCAGTTGACACCGGATATGACCCCATTGTGGGGGTCATGCCTAGATGTGCATTATACTCCAGACATACTTTACAGTTTTCCAACTGATGTTCAATCAGTTCAGTTAGTCTGGGATGCCACCAGTGTTCTGACAGGATTTTTTCTGTCTGCCTTCTTGACAAACGAGCCATACCATGTGCTCCATCAATTATGATATGTGCCAATGCTGATGGTAAGCAGATTCTCCCATCAATAAATCTCCAAAGTCTGTCTTTTTTATTACTCCATATCATTTCCACACTGATTTCTCATATGCTCCTGCATCATCTTGCATTTCACACACATCCCACTTTGTTAATGTATGTCCTTGCAACTCTGCTTCTTTCTCTTCTGAGTACATAATCAACTCTCCTTGGTAGCCTGCAGCTGCCTTTGCTGCCAGGTCTGCCTGATTGTTTCCTTCATAGACATTTACTGCTTGGTCTTTTGAATGTCCTCTGCATTTTACTATAGCCAGTTTGTTAGGTCCATCATGGCTTCTGCCAGATGAGTCACTATGTTATAATGTTTTACAGGTTGTCTTGCTGCTGTCAGAAAGTCAGTCCTATACTATCTTGCCAACTCATAGTGAACTACACCATAAGCATAGGCAGAGTCAGTGTAGATTGTCACATTTTCACCTGAATGTTTTAGCGCTTCAGCTAATGTATGTAATTCAGTGCTGTAGGTGATGTGTGGCTGCAACAAAATGGCCTCCAGTCTGGTTTGTCTTTGGCTAGTCATGGCGAAAGCCTTGGATGAGACAAATGATGCAACCGTATGTGACGTCAGTATTGTCAGTGCATGGAGGTTGTCCTTGTTCCACTGAGTCAGGTTTGGAACAAAGGTACATTAGTACCTTTCTCTCACCCCCCCCCCCCCTTTTTTTTTTTTTTTTTTTTGAAGAGGCAGCATTAGGCAGCACCCCCTTTTACAGAAACATCCAAGAAGAAGGGATCATCATAATTGAGAACAGCCAACAAGGCTGTTTTTGCCAAACGTTGTTTCACCTGAATAAACTGTTGCTCTGCTTCAGTAGTCCAGGGGTGCTTTCAGGTTTCTGTGCCCTTTTTTTTTTTTTAACCAGTCCCCTCAGGAGTGCAGTGTTGTCCACATAGGATGGTACATAATTTCTGCTGTATCCAGTCAATCCCAAAAATGACAATATCTCTTTCATTGGTTCAGGTCTTTTGTGATGCAGAATAGTTTCCAGCTGTCCGGAGGAAACTGATTTACCAGCAGCAGAGATTACTCTGCCCAGGAATGAAACCTGAGGTCTTGCCACTTGTAGTTTGGCCTTACTGACTGTAACTGGTCTCAAGTGACACCCTTGTTTGAATAGTACTCTGCGTTGTGTTGTGTACGATAAAGAAGGAGTCAAGGACAACTTCTGCCTTGCGGACCCGGGGGATTTATTCTCTCTCTCCTCACCACCTCTGTGCAAAACACATTTACATCAGTTCAGCAACTTCTTACATCCAACTTTCCACAGCAAACCTCTCACGACGCCTGGAAGACGACTGACTGCATATCACTCTGTCTAGTTAAAGCATCAAAATCATTAACACTGTTCAAGAAAAATAAAATACATTACTTTCAAATTGATTAGTCTCAACAGTGCAATTTAAGAGAGATTCTCCACCTAGTCAGCGGCAATTTTCTATATATTTTTGAATTCATTAGAACAAATTAAAGTAACATCAGAATTAAAAGAAAACTCACATACCTGTGCAAAACACATTTACATCAGTTCAGCAACTTCTTACATCCAGCTTTCCACAGCAAACCTCTAAAAACAAAGGAACCATGCAACAATTTGTGTGAAAAGCTTCTGCCAAGCTTAGTTAATTTAATTTGGAATCATTAACTTAGCATTTTACATACAGTGCTGTACTGATTAAAAAAAAAAAAACTTCAACAAAAACGTGTTAGCAACAGGAAACGGATGTAACCTCTATCATTCAAAATTTAGAGCTATATTTAAAGTTTTTACTGTATTTTAACTATTTTATATTATTATTATATTAGCATTTTATTTTAACTATGAACAGGAGCACTCCTAAAGCCAACCTCACCTCACAACGCCTGGAACACAACTGAGAAAAATAGCACGAATCTACAGGATATGACATCGCGGATGGGTCGAAGGTCACGCAACAGAGATACGTCTTGTCAAAATAAAAGCTCCCCAAAATAAATACAGAAACAAATATGAAGACACAAAAAAACATACAAACAGATAGGCACCTGGATTTTGTGAAATATGTTTACATTTAGACACTGGTTACATGTCCTTGAAACCTTTGTCTGCTATTGTTTGCCGGACGATGAGTGTAGCTTCCAAACAGGAGCTGTCTGATTCAGCTGCAATAAGGATGTCATCCACATACTGGACAAGGAGCACTCCAGAGGGCAGCTGTACATCTTTAATCAGCTGTTTGAGAGCATGATTAAATAAACCTGGGGACAATACAAATTCTTGTGGCAGAGAAGTGTATGTGTATTACAGTGGCAGATGCTGGTCTTTCAAGGAGGGGAAGCTCAATTTTGGCCTACATCATAAAATGTGTCGGTTTATTTATACGTAAATTCTACCCTCCGTTCCTTTTCAAGAAAATGATCTGTGACCCTGTCGTACCAACAAGGCGTCTTTTCCAGGGACTTGACTAGTGTCCTCTCAATGGCCAGCAGAGCTAGGCTGCTTAAACAGCCTTGGCCCATGGTGTTTTGGGTGTAAGACTTGAGCCACTTTAAACAGGAGAAGCTCCTCTCTACACCTGCAGATGTAGCTCCAATCGTTGCCACTAATGACAATAGTTTGTACACCTGAGGCATTGTACTGTCCAACTCCATGTCTTTCAGAAACAGCAAGAAATCACATAGCTTTCCCCTGTTGCCCTGCAAGTCCTGGTTTGAATATAGGACTTGAGGTTCAGACCTCAGTCTCCCTGAATCAAAGAACTGGCCAAAACTTTTCAGGACACTCTGAAATGCCTCCTCTGGAAACACTTGTCTCATCTCATCAAATTTCCCTGGATTGACCAATTCCAAGAAGCGCAGACTTTCCAAATTTGCAAAACACCGAGGTAGCTGCTCTGTGAGATTGTCTAGGATGGCCATGTACAGATTTCTGTAGCGCTCCTTGGGATCCTGTAGTTGTGACAGACAGCGTTTTCTCATTCATTCAAACATTCTAGAATTGTTTTTGAGACACACAAACATTTAAGACAGATGCATCAGAGATCACACACTCAGCTTCGGGATGAAACCTGATAGGCACCTTTAATGAGGGATCAAACACCCTCCTTCCAGGATCAAACACCCTCCTTCCAGGATCGAACACCTGGGTATTAGGGATCACACACCCTGTTGGTAATGAGGGATCAAACACCATCCTTCCAGGATCGAACACCTGGGTATTAGGGATCACACACCCTGTTGGTAATGAGGGATCAAACACCCTCTTTCCAGGATCGAACACCTGGGTATCAGGGATCACACACCCTGCTTCAAATTCGGTACTAATAACTTTTTGTGATTTGATTTGATCTGCTGTAAAACATACTTTAAGCACGAACGAGAAGCCTGCCTTTCCTCAAACACCACAATTTTTGGAAATGGCCAATAGGACAACCTTTGTGTCAGGTACCTATTAAAGTGTTGTTCAGAGAAATTAGGACGCCTTTAAGTCCAGGAGAAGTCTCCATCGATGTTCTAGGTTTATTAAAACAGCAGAGCAGATCAGTCATCAAAAATCATTCATCTTTGCACAAAAATGGGTTCAGAATGCATACACAGCTTTAATAATGCCACAAAACCGATACCCACAGCACTGTGCAGCAAAAAGAACACTCTTCTTTGCAAAAACAGAGTTTTTAATCTTGCAGTCCAGAAATCTGTCCAGGCGGGGTTCCCAGTCCCACACATCCTCAGTCTGAGCACAAACATCTAATAATGTAACTCCATGGTAGAAATGGAGAAATATAGTTAGTCCATAAAGCAGACATTGTTGTTAATCCTTAATCGTCCAATGCTGTGATGGAAACTGATCTGATAATCGCCCTGGGTGCAGAGGTTTGCAAGCACATACACACTCAACTCAACTCAACTCAACTTTTTTCTTATATAGCGCCAAATCACAACAAACAGTTGCCCCAAGGCGCTCCATATTGTAAGGCAAGGCCATACAATAATTATGAAAAACCCCAACGGTCAAAACGACCCCCTATGAGCAAGCACTTGGCCACAGTGGGAAGGAAAAACTCCCTTTTAACAGGAAGAAACCTCCAGCAGAACCAGGCTCAGGGAGGGGCAGTCTTCTGCTGAGACTGGTTGGGGCTGAGGGAAAAAAACAGGAAAAAGACATGCCGTGAAGGGGGGCAGAGATCGATCACTAATGATTAAAGTTAATTATGGAGTTCCACAAGGTTCTGTGCTAGGACCAATTTTATTCACTTTATACATGCTTCCCTTAGGCAGTATTATTAGACGGTATTGCTTAAATTTTCATTGTTACGCAGATGATACCCAGCTTTATCTATCCATGAAGCCAGAGGATACACACCAATTAGCTAAACTGCAGGATTGTCTTACAGACATAAAGACATGGATGACCTCTAATTTCCTGCTTTTAAACTCAGATAAAACTGAAGTTATTGTACTTGGCCCCACAAATCTTAGAAGCATGGTGTCTAACCAGATCGTTACTCTGGATGGCATTTCCCTGACCTCTAGTAATACTGTGAGAAATCTTGGAGTCATTTTTGATCAGGATATGTCATTCAAAGCGCATATTAAACAAATATGTAGGACTGCTTTTTTGCATTTACGCAATATCTCTAAAATCAGAAAGGTCTTGTCTCAGAGTGATGCTGAAAAACTAATTCATGCATTTATTTCCTCTAGGCTGGACTATTGTAATTCATTATTATCAGGTTGTCCTAAAAGTTGCCTAAAAAGTCTTCAGTTAATTCAAAATGCTGCAGCTAGAGTACTGATGGGGACTAGAAGGAGAGAGCATATCTCACCCATATTGGCCTCTCTTCATTGGCTTCCTGTTAATTCTAGAATAGAATTTAAAATTCTTCTTCTTACTTATAAGGTTTTGAATAATCAGGTCCCATCTTATCTTAGGGACCTCGTAGTACCATATCACCCCAATAGAGCGCTTCGCTCTCAGACTGCAGGCTTACTTGTAGTTCCTAGGGTTTGTAAGAGTAGAATGGGAGGCAGAGCCTTCAGCTTTCAGGCTCCTCTCCTGTGGAACCAGCTCCCAATTCAGATCAGGGAGACAGACACCCTCTCTACTTTTAAGATTAGGCTTAAAACTTTCCTTTTTGCTAAAGCTTATAGTTAGGGCTAGATCAGGTGACCCTGAACCATCCCTTAGTTATGCTGCTATAGACATAGACTGCTGGGGGGTTCCCATGATGCACTGTTTCTTTCTCTTTTTGCTCTGTATGCACCACTCTGCATTTAATCATTAGTGATCGATCTCTGCTCCCCTCCACAGCATGTCTTTTTCCTGGTTCTCTCCCTCAGCCCCAACCAGTCCCAGCAGAAGACTGCCCCTCCCTGAGCCTGGTTCTGCTGGAGGTTTCTTCCTGTTAAAAGGGAGTTTTTCCTTCCCACTGTAGCCAAGTGCTTGCTCACAGGGGGTCATTTTGACCGTTGGGGTTTTACATAATTATTGTATGGCCTTGCCTTACAATATAAAGCGCCTTGGGGCAACTGTTTGTTGTGATTTGGCGCTATATAAAAAAATTGATTGATTGATTGATTGATTGTTACTTTCAGCTTCGTATGAGAACAGGTCCAAGTTCAGTTCAGAGTGATGTTATTGTATTTCTCCAGACACTTTCAAGGTTGGCTTCAGATAAGAAAAAATTCAGTCATTGTTTTCCCTCTGGAAGCAAAATTCTTTCACACAGTCAAAATATGAGATCACTCACATTTTACAGAAAACAGAAGCAGTGATTAATTTTGAACAATACAATCATTCAACTGGACATTATTGAGCAGCATAGTTCAAACATAAATGTACAAACCATTTAATTATAAACAGAGGCAACAACAATATTACAACCCCTGGCAAAAATTATGGAATCACCGGCCTCGGAGGATGTTCATTCAGTTGTTTAATTTTGTAGAAAAAAAGCAGATTACAGACATGAAACAAAACTAAAGTCATTTCAAATGGCAACTTTCTGGCTTTAAGAAACACTGTAAGATATCAGGAAAAAAAATTGTGGCAGTCAGTAACTGTGACTTTTTTTAGACCAAGCAGACGGAAAAAAATATGGAATCACTCAATTCTGAGGAAAAAATTATGGAATCATGAAAAACAAAAGAACGCTCCAACACATCACTAGTATTTTGTTGCACCACCTCTGGCTTTTTATAACAGTTTGCAGTCTCTGAGACATGGACTTAATGAGTGACAAACAGTACTCTTCATCAATCTGGCTCCAACTTTCTCTGATTGCTGTTGCCAGATCAGCTTTGCAGGTTGGAGCCTTGTCATGGACCATCTTCTTCAACTTCCACCAAAGACTTTCAATTGGATTGAGATCCGGACTATTTGCAGGCCATGACATTGACCCTATGTGTCTTTTTGCAAGGAATGTTTTCACAGTTTTCGCTCTATGGCAAGATGCATTATCATCTTGAAAAATGATTTCATCATCCGCAAACATCCTTTCAATTGATGGGATAAGAAAAGTGTCCCAAATATCAACGTAAACTTGTGCATTTATTGATGATGTAATGACAGCCATCTCCCCAGTGCCTTTACCTGACATGCAGCCCCATATCATCAATGACTGTGGAAATTTACATGTTCTCTTCAGGCAGTCATCTTTATAAATCTCATTGGAACGGCACCAAACAAAAGTTCCAGCATCATCACCTTGCCCAATGCAGATTCGAGATTCATCACTGAATATGACTTTCATCCAGTCATCCACAGTCCACGATTGCTTTTCCTTAGCCCATTGTAACCTTGTTTTTTTCTGTTTAGGTGTTAATGATGGCTTTCGTTTAGCTTTTCTGTATGTAAATCCCATTTCCTTTAGGCGGTTTCTTACAGCTCGGTCACAGACGTTGACTCCAGTTTCCTCCCATTCGTTCCTCATTTGTTTTGTTGTGCATTTTCGATTTTTGAGACATATTGCTTTAGGTTTTCTGTCTTGATGCTTGATGTCTTCCTTGGTCTACCAGTATGTTTGCCTTTAACAACCTTCCCATGTTGTTTGTATTTGGTCCAGAGTTTAGACACAGCTGACTGTGAACAACCAACATCTTTTGCAACATTGCGTGATGATTTACCCTCTTTTAAGAGTTTGATAATCCTCTCCTTTGTTTCAATTGACATCTCTCGTGTTGGAGCCATGATTCATGTCAGTCCACTTGGTGCAACAGCTCTCCAAGGTGTGATCACTCCTTTTTAGATGCAGACTAACGAGCAGATCTGATTTGATGCAGGTGTTAGTTTTGGGGATGAAAATTTACAGGGTGATTCCATAATTTATTCCTCAGAACTGAGTGAGTCCATATTTTTTCCCTCTGCTTGGTCTAAAAAAGTCACAGTTACTGACTGCCACAATTTTTTTTCCTGATTTCTTATAGTGTTTCTTAAAGCCAGAAAGTTGCCATTTGAAATGACTTTAGTTTTGTGTCATGTCTGTAATCTGCTTTTTTTCTACAAAAATAAACAACTGAATGAACATCCTCCGAGGCCGGTGATTCCATAATTTTTGCCAGGGGTTGTATTTGCAGTACACGTCTTGACCTCATGACCTTTGAACATATCATGAGACATCATGTCAGGCATTAGTCATGGCTTTATTAAAATGGTCAATGTCTGACATGTTTTACACCAATATGTTACACCCTACTTAAGCATATGTTATTTATGAAAACCTTAAACCAAAACACTTTACTGATTTGAGAGTCAACAAATCTGTCTGCAGTTCCACATGTTCAATACAATTTACCATAAGCACATATTTCAATCATTAATCAAACCGTATAATATTGTATCATTTCAAAACAATCATAAATCAAATGAACACCCATCATAGCATAGGCATACACATTTTCATTCATTTGACATCATGATAAAACCCTTAAACACATTATGGCACAAGTATACACTCTATTCAACTTCATTCATTCAGTTTGGTAACTTTTAGCATTGTTAGCATGCAAAGCTTATTATGAGTAAAATAGCATATATTTACATTTATTCTTTACAATTCCTCCTTTTGGACAACACCTTTGAGACATTCATCAACCTTCTTATACTTCCCCAGGATTAATTTCCAACACAACTTGCAGACCAGCCAATAGCACTATCAATGAACTTGGTGATCAGAGTTCTAAGGCATGGAACAACACAACACAACATCCAATCAATATCATTACCAAGAACACAAACAAAAATATCATAGCTATCTTGATCATCCATTGTTTCCAACCTCCTGAAAATAACCAGTTACAGAAACCCCTTCATCTTGCACATATCCCTTTTCAATTGCATCCCGTATTTGAGTCAGATTAGCTATGGTTTTAGCAATGACACCACTGTCACCTGAATTGTCTGGAATGAATGTACAACAGTCAGGTCCCACAATTACCTTCATCCAGATCCAGTCTCCTGGATCTACTTTATTCCCCACAGGTCCCTGTGGAGGATTGCCTTCTCATTGCTGCACCTGGAACAAGAGCGAGGCTACCAATGGAGTTAGCAGTGAGTAATAAGGTAGTGTGTTGTATTTGGCTGACATCTAGGGGCGTCCCCCTTATGTCAGTGGCAGCTGGATTGGGAAAAGTCCTTCTTGTGCAAAGTTCATGCGGGGAGAATCCCGTCCCGTAACAGAAACCCCGAAAGCCATCAAGGCAATTGGCAATGCCTGTACCAGGTCAGCTTTGAGTCAGCACAAATTTTAGCCAGCTTCTCCTTTAGTGTTCGATTTGCTCTCTCCACCAGTCCTTGGGACTGTGGGCGATAAACAGAGCCAAATCTGTGTTTAATGCCCATACTTTTCTCGACTCCAGCCAAATCTTCATTTTTGAAAAGTGAACCATTGTCTGATCTGATTGATCTCGGGAAACCATGTCTAGGTATGAACTGATTGATCAGATACAGTATTTGCAAACTGATGCAGCATCTTCCTTTTTGGTGGGGATGGCTTCTATCCACTTTGTATAGCAATCCACAATGACCAGCAAGTACCTATAGCCTTGAGTTTGGTTTTCTGGGCCCATGTCTGTGTAATCAAATACTATGTCCTGAAACGGAGCAGTTGACACCGGATATGACCCCATTGTGGGGGTCATGCCTGGACGTGCATTGTACTCCAGACATACCTTGCAGTTTTCCAATTGATGTTCAATCAGTTCAGTTAGTATGGGATGCAACCAGTGTTCTGACACGATTTTTTTCTGTCTGCCTTCTTGACAAATGAGCCATACCATGTGCTCCATCAATTATGATATGTGCCAATGCTGATGGTAAGCAGATTCTCCCATCAATAAATCAATAATAATTAATGTAGATCAGTTGCTAAAGAATCACTCTCTTCTTGTTACTTTCAGCTTCGTATGAGAACAGGTCCATGTTCGGTTCAGAGTGATGTTATTGTATTTCTCCAGACACTTTCAAGGTTGGCTTCTGATAAGAAAAAAACCCAGTCATTTTTTTTCCCTCTGGAAGCAAAATTCTTTCACACAGTCAAAATATGAGATCACTCACATTTTACAGAATACAGAAGCAGCAATTAATTTTGAACAATACAATCATTTAACTGGACATTATTGATCAGCATAGTTCAAACATAAATGTACAAACCATTTGATTATAAACAGAGGCAACAACAATATTATTTACAGTACACATCTTGACCTCATGACCTTTGAACATATCATGAAACATCATGTCACGCATTAGTCATGACTTTATTAAAAATGGTCAATATCTGACATGTTTTAAACCAATATGTTACATCCTACTTAAGCATATGTTATTTATGAAAACCTTAAACCAAAACACTTCACTGATTTGAGTCAACAAATCTGTCTGTAGTTCCACATGTTCAATACAATTTATCACAAGCACATATTTCAATCAATCAAACCGTATAATATTGTATCATTTCAAAACCATCATAAATCAATTGAACACCCATCAAAACATAGGCATACACATTCTCATTCATTTGACATCATGATAAAACCCTTAAACACATTATGGCACAAGTATACACTCTGTTCAACTTCATTCATTCAATACAATACCTACAACCCCTGGCAATAATTATGGAATCACCGGCCTCGGAGGATGTTCATTCAGTTGTTTAATACTGTAGAAAAAAAGCAGATCACAGACATGACACAAAACTAAAGTCATTTCAAATGGCAACTTTCTGGCTGACCAAGGAAGACATCAAAGCATCAAGACAGAAAACTTAAAGCAATATGTCTCAAAAATCGAAAATGCACAACAAAACAAATGAGGAACGAATGGGAGGAAACTGGAGTCAACGTCTGTGACCGAACTGTAAGAAACCGCCTAAAAGAAATGGGAATTACATACAGAAAAGCTAAATGAAAGCCATCATTAACACCTAAACAGAAAAAAACAAGGTTACAATGGGCTAAGGAAAAGCAATCGTGGACTGTGGATGACTGGATGAAAGTCATATTCAGTGATGAATCTCGAATCTGCATTGGGCAAGGTGATGATGCTGGAACTTTTGTTTGGTGCCGTTCCAATGAGATTTATAAAGATGACTGCCTGAAGAGAACATGTACATTTCCACAGTCATTGATGATATGGGGCTGCATGTCAGGTAAAGGCACTGGGGAGATGGCTGTCATTACATCATCAATAAATGCACAAGTTTACATTGATATTTTGGACACTTTTCTTATCCCATCAATTGAAAGGATGTTTGGGGATGATGAAATCATTTTTCAAGATAGAGCAAAAACTGTGAAAACATTCCTTGCAAAAAGACAGATAGGGTCAATGTCATGGCCTGCAAATAGTCCGGATCTTAATCCAATTGAAAATCTTTGGTGGAAGTTGAAGAAAATGGTCCATGACAAGGCTCCAACCTGCAAAGCTGATCTGGCAACAGCGATCAGAGAAAGTTGGAGCCAGATTGATGAAGAGTACTGTTTGTCACTCATTAAGTCCATGCCTCAGAGACTGCAAGCTGTTATAAAAGCCAGAGGTGGTGCAACAAAATACTAGTGATGTGTTGGAGCGTTCTTTTGTTTTTCATGATTCCATAATTTTTTCCTCAGAATTGAGTGAGTCCATATTTTTTTCCCTCTGCTTGGTCTAAAAAAGTAACCGTTACTGACTGCCACAATTTTTTTTTCCTGATTTCTTATAGTGTTTCTTAAAGTCAGAAAGTTGCCATTTGAAATGACTTTAGTTTTGTGTCATGTCTGTGATCTGCTTTTTTTCTACAAAATTAATAAATGAATGAACATCCTCCGAAGCCGGTGATTCCATAATTTTTGCCAGGGGTTGTAGTTCATTTAAACCGGCATGGTGTACATACTTCTAAACATTTGTTACTTTTTGAAAATAATGAACACAAAACCTTTTATTCAGTTTGGTAACTTTTAGCATTGTTAACATGCAAAGCTAATTATGAGTAAAATAGCATATATTTACATTTATTCTTTACAGTTCAGATGTAAAAATCTAAGAAGTATATTTTTTAAATGGAGAAACATGCATTTTAAAATGGAAATTTAAAGCAGTACTCATTAGAAAATGCATGGATTTCCATAACTAAAATTAACTAAAATTATTAGTTAACTAAAATTAACTAAAAATTTCCATAACTTTCTTGAATTTACTGGGTTCTGCATCTGAACCTTTCATTTATATTCATTGTTGTGGTATTTAGTGACACAAGCCCACACCCACAGCTCCAGACACTGAATCCACAGTGAAACTTTGATCACAGTGCTTAGATGAGGTAGATCATCACCATGGCAACAATTGTCTCAAGGACAATAGGATACAGGAATCGGAGAAATCTCTTTAGTCTGCTTAGCCAATTACATTCTATGGTCATTTTCCAGAGGTGCACAAACATTTTTACCTAATATATTCTGTTTAAAGAAACATTTGAGGGTGGGACGTGTGTAAGCTCACATAATTTTCCAGGTACCATCTCTGACCTCTTCCCCAGAGGTGTGATTACCTATACCTGCTGAGTTACTGATGAAAAGAACATAAATATGAAGCGCAAAAATGAAACTCACGCGGGGGGGTACACCACTAAGTAAGATTAAAATCCAGAAATCAGTGTTTATTATGACCATGTGTTACAAATGGAAAGCTAAATAAAAAGAGAGTAAAAAACAAAACAAAAAACATTCAACAAGCCTTGATTTATTCAAATATGCTTAAACACTAGCAAAGTGAAAAGTCCAGCTTTATCTTTTTTTTTTGGGGGGGGGGGGGGGTGAAAAGTAGAGCAGTGACATTAATACCCCCGTCACGTTAGAGGTCGAATGAGGCCAAATTCCTGCCGAATGAAAATTCGACCCACGTTTGGGAGGTGTTGAGACAGCATTCTGAGTGCAGTCCAAACAGTCGGGCACAGTCGTGCGGCCACCCCGAATGTGTTCAAAACATTCAGGGCGCAGTCGAAGTGGAAAAATATTGAACAGCAGTCGAAGTGCAGTCTGACAGCATTCTAAACAATCGGATAGCATGAAAATCAAATCAAATCAATTTTATTTATATAGCGCCAAATCACAACAAACAGTTGCCCCAAGGCGCTCTATATTGTAAGGCAAGGCCATACAATAATTACGGAAAAACCCCCAACGGTCAAAATGACCCCCTGTGAGCAAGCACTTGGCGACAGTGGGAAGGAAAAACTCCCTTTTAACAGGAAGAAACCTCCAGCAGAACCAGGCTCAGGGAGGGGCAGTCTTCTGCTGGGACTGGTTGGGGCTGAGGGAGAGAACCAGGAAAAAGACATGCTGTGGAGGGGAGCAGAGATCAGTCACTAATGATTAAATGCAGAGTGGTGCATACAGAGCAAAAAGAGAAAGAAACACTCAGTGCATCATGGGAACCCCCCAGCAGTCTAAGTCTATAGCAGCACTAGTTAGTTAGCGACACCAGCAACCATTGTCAATTGTCTTCCGGGGGCCAGAGCAGGCGACATCGAAGGACATTTGAAATTGCTGGCTAAGGCTAAGCGTAAATTTGGTAAGATTGTAATTCACGTCGGCAGTAATGACACTCGGTTACGCCAATCGGAGGTCACTAAAATTAACATTGAATCGGTGTGTAACTTTGCAAAAACAATGTCGGACTCTGTAGTTTTCTCTGGGCCCCTCCCCAATCGGACCGGGAGTGACATGTTTAGCCGCATGTTCTCCTTGAATTGCTGGCTGTCTGAGTGGTGTCCAAAAAATGAGGTGGGCTTCATTGATAATTGGCAAAGCTTCTGGGGAAAACCTGGTCTTGTTAGGAGAGACGGCATCCATCCCACTTTAGAGGGAGCAGCTCTCATTTCTAGAAATCTGGCCAATTTTTTGGGATCCTCCAAACTGTGACTGTCTAGCGTTGGGACCAGGAGGCAGAGCTGTGGTCTTATACACCTCTCTGCAGCTTCTCTCCCCCTGCCATCCCCTTATTACCCCATCCCCGTAGAGACGGTGCCTGCTCCCAGACCACCAATAACTAGCAAAAATCTATTTAAGCATAAAAATTCAAAAAGAAAAAATAATATAGCACCTTCAATTGCACCACAGACTAAAACAGTTAAATGTGGTCTATTAAACATTAGGTCTCTTTCTTCTAAGTCCCTGTTGGTAAATGATATAATAATTGATCAACGTATTGATTTATTCTGCCTAACAGAAACCTGGTTACAGCAGGATGAATATGTTAGTTTAAATGAGTCAACACCCCCGAGTCACACTAACTGTCAGAATGCTCGTAGCACGGGCCGGGGCGGAGGATTAGCAGCAATCTTCCATTCCAGCTTATTAATTAATCAAAAACCTAGACAGAGCTTTAATTCATTTGAAAGCTTGTCTCTTAGTCTTGTCCATCCAAATTGGAAGTCCCAAAAACCAGTTTTATTTGTTATTATCTATCGTCCACCTGGTCGTTACTGTGAGTTTCTCTGTGAATTTTCAGACCTTTTGTCTGACTTAGTGCTTAGCTCAGATAAGATAATTATAGTGGGCGATTTTAACATCCACACAGATGCTGAGAATGACAGCCTCAACATTGCATTTAATCTATTATTAGACTCTATCGGCTTTGCTCAAAAAGTAAATGAGTCCACCCACCACTTTAATCATATTTTAGATCTTGTTCTGACTTATGGTATGGAAATAGAAGACTTAACAGTATTCCCTGAAAACTCCCTTTTGTCTGATCATTTTTTAATAACATTTACATTTACCCTGATGGACTACCCTGCAGTGGGGAATAAGTTTCATTACACTAGAAGTCTTTCAGAAAGCGCTGTAACTAGGTTTAAGGATATGATTCCTTCTTTATGTTCTCTAATGTCATATACCAACACAGAGCAGAGTAGCTACCTAAACTCTGTAAGGGAGTTAGAGTATCTTGTCAATAGTTTTACATCCTCATTGAAGACAACTTTGGATGCTGTAGCTCCTCTGAAAAAGAGAGCTTTAAATCAGAAGTGTCTGACTCCGTGGTATAACTCACAAACTCGTAGCTTAAAGCAGATAACCCGTAAGTTGGAGAGGAAATGGCGTCTCACTAATTTAGAAGATCTTTACTTAGCCTGGAAAAAGAGTTTGTTGCTCTATAAGAAAGCCCTTCGTGAAGCTAGGACATCTTTCTACTCATCACTAATTGAAGAAAATAAGAACAACCCCAGGTTTCTTTTCAGCACTGTAGCCAGGCTGACAAAGAGTCAGAGCTCTATTGAGCTGAGTATTCCATTAACTTTAACTAGTAATGACTTCATGACTTTCTTTGCTAACAAAATTTTGACTATTAGAGAAAAAATTACTCATAACCATCCCAAAGATGTATCGTTATCTTTGGCTGCTTTCAGTGATGCCGGTATTTGGTTAGACTCTTTCTCTCCGATTGTTCTGTCTGAGTTATTTTCATTAGTTACTTCATCCAAACCATCAACATGCTTATTAGACCCCATTCCTGCCAGGCTGCTCAAGGAAGTCCTACCATTATTTAATGCTTCAATCTTAAATATGATCAATCTATCTTTGTTAGTTGGTTATGTACCACAGGCCTTTAAGGTGGCAGTAATTAAACCATTACTTAAAAAGCCATCACTTGACCCAGCTATCTTAGCTAATTATAGGCCAATCTCCAACCTTCCTTTTCTCTCAAAGATTCTTGAGAGGGTACTTGTAAAACAGCTAACTGATCACCTGCAGAGGAATGGTCTATTTGAAGAGTTTCAGTCAGGTTTTAGAATTCATCATAGTACAGAAACAGCATTAGTGAAGGTTACAAATGATCTTCTTATGGCTTCGGACAGTGGACTTATCTCTGTGCTTGTTCTGTTGGACCTCAGTGCTGCTTTTGATACTGTTGACCATAAAATTTTATTACAGAGATTAGAGCATGTCATAGGTATTAAAGGCATTGCGCTGCGGTGGTTTGAATCATATTTGTCTAATAGATTACAGTTTGTTCATGTGAATGGGGAATCTTCTTCACAGACTAAAGTTAATTATGGAGTTCCACAAGGTTCTGTGCTAGGACCAATTTTATTCACTTTATACATGCTTCCCTTGGGCAGTATTATTAGACGGTATTGCTTAAATTTTCATTGTTACACAGATGATACCCAGCTTTATCTATCCATGAAGCCAGAGGATACACACCAATTAGCTAAACTGCAGGATTGTCTTACAGACATAAAGACATGGATGACCTCTAATTTCCTGCTTTTAAACTCAGATAAAACTGAAGTTATTGTACTTGGCCCCACAAATCTTAGAAGCATGGTGTCTAACCAGATCGTTACTCTGGATGGCATTTCCCTGATCTCTAGTAATACTGTGAGAAATCTTGGAGTTATTTTTGATCAGGATATGTCATTCAAAGCGCATATTAAACAAATATGTAGGACTGCCTTTTTGCATTTACGCAATATCTCTAAAATCAGAAAGGTCTTGTCTCAGAGTGATGCTGAAAAACTAATTCATGCATTTATTTCCTCTAGGCTGGACTATTGTAATTCATTATTATCAGGTTGTCCTAAAAGTTCCCTAAAAAGCCTTCAGTTGGTTCAGAATGCTGCAGCTAGAGTACTGACGGGGACTAGCAGGAGAGAGCATATCTCACCCGTGTTGGCCTCCCTTCATTGGCTTCCTGTTAATGCTAGAATAGAATTTAAAATTCTTCTTCTTACTTATAAGGTTTTGAATAATCAGGTCCCATCTTATCTTAGGGACCTCGTAGTACCATATTACCCCATTAGAGCGCTTCGCTCTCAGACTGCGGGCTTACTTGTAGTTCCTAGGGTTTGTAAGAGTAGAATGGGAGGCAGAGCCTTCAGCTTTCAGGCTCCTCTCCTGTGGAACCAGCTCCCAATTCAGATCAGGGAGACAGATACCCTCTCTACTTTTAAGATTAGGCTTAAAACTTTCCTTTTCGCTAAGGCTTATAGTTAGGGCTGGATCGGGTGACCCTGGACCATCCCTTGGTTATGTTGCTTTAGACGTAGACTGTGGGGGGGTTCCCATGATGCACTGTTTCTTTCTCTTTTTGCTCCGTATGCATCACTCTGCATTTAATCATTAGTGATCGATCTCTTTTTCCTGGTTCTTTCCCTCAGCCCCAACCAGTCTCAGCAGAAGACTGCCCCTCCCTGAGCCTGGTTCTGCTGGAGGTTTCTTCCTGTTAAAAGGGAGTTTTTCCTTCCCACTGTGGCCAAGTGCTTGCTCATAGGGGGTCGTTTTGACCGTTGGGGTTTTTCATAATTATTGTATGGCCTTGCCTTGCAATGTGGAGCGCCTTGGGGCAACTGTTTGTTGTGATTTGGCGCTATATAAGAAAAAAGTTGATTGATTGATTGATAACTAAGGGATGGTTCAGGGTCACCTGATCCAGCCCTAACTATAAGCTTTAGCAAAAAGGAAAGTTTTAAGCCTAATCTTAAAAGTAGAGAGGGTGTCTGTCTCCCTGATCTGAATTGGGAGCTGGTTCCACAGGAGAGGAGCCTGAAAGCTGAAGGCTCTGCCTCCCATTCTACTCTTACAAACCCTAGGAACTACAAGTAAGCCTGCAGTCTGAGAGCGAAGCGCTCTATTGGGGTGATATGGTACTATGAACCTTATAATTAAGAAGAAGAATTTTAAATTCTGTTCTAGAATTAACAGGAAGCCAATGAAGAGAGGCCAATATGGGTGAGATATGCTCTCTCCTTCTAGTCCCTGTCAGTACTCTAGCTGCAGCATTTTGAATTAACTGAAGGCTTTTCAGGGAACTTTTAGGACAACCTGATAATAATGAATTACAATAGTCCAGCCTAGAGGAAATAAATGCATGAATTAGTTTTTCAGCATCACTCTGAGACAAGACCTTTCTAATTTTAGAGATATTGCGCAAATGCAAAAAAGCAGTCCTACATATTTGTTTAATATGCGCATTGAATGACATATCCTGATCAAAAATGACTCCAAGATTTCTCACAGTATTACTAGAGGTCAGGCTAATGACATCCAGAGTAAGGATCTGGTTAGACACCATGTTTCTAAGATTTGTGGGACCAAGTACAATAACTTCAGTTTTATCTGAGTTTAAAAGCAGGAAATTAGAGGTCATCCATGTCTTTATGTCTGTAAGACAATCCTGCAGTTTAGCTAATTGGTGTGTGTCCTCTGGCTTCATGGATAGATAAAGCTGGGTATCATCTGCGTAACAATGAAAATTTAAGCAATGCTGTCTAATAATACTGCCTAAGGGAAACATCTATAAAGTGAATAAAATTGGTCCTAGCACAGAACCTTGTGGAACTCCATAATTAACCTTAGTCTGTGAAGAAGATTCCCCATTTACATGAACAAATTGTAATCTATTAGACAAATATGATTCAAACCACCGCAGCGCAGTGCCTTTAATACCTATGGCATGCTCTAATCTCTGTAATAAAATTTTATGGTCAACAGTATCAAAAGCAGCACTGAGGTCTAACAGAACAAGCACAGAGATGAGTCCACTATCTGAGGCCATAAGAAGATCATTTGTAACCTTCACTAATCCTGTTTCTGTACTATGATGAATTCTAAAACCTGACTGAAACTCTTCAAATAGACCATTCCTCTGCAGATGATCAGTTAGCTGTTTTACAACTACCCTTTCAAGAATTTTTGAGAGAAAAGGAAGGTTGGAGATTGGCCTATAATTAGCTAAGATAGCTGGGTCAAGTGATGGCTTTTTAAGTAATGGTTTAATTACTGCCACCTTAAAAGCCTGTGGTACATAGCCAACTAATAAAGATAGATTGATCATATTTAAGATCGAAGCATTAATTAATGGTAGGGCTTCCTTGAGCAGCCTGGTAGGAATGGGGTCTAACAGACTTGTTGATGGTTTGGAGGAAATAACTAATGAAAATAACTCAGACAGAACAATCGGAGAGAAAGAGTCTAACCAAATACCGGCATCACTGAAAGCAGCCAAAGATAACGATATGTCTTTGGGATGGTTATGAGTAATTTTTTCTCTAATAGTTAAAATTTCATTAGCAAAGAAAGTCATGAAGTCATTACTAGTTAAAGTTATAGGAATACTCGGCTCAATAGAGCTCTGACTCTTTGTCAGCCTGGCTACAGTGCTGAAAAGAAACCTGGCATTGTTCTTATTTTCTTCAATTAGTGATGAGTAGTAAGATGTCCTAGCTTTACGGAGGGCTTTTTTTATAGAGCAACAGACTCTTTTTCCAGGCTAAGTGAAGATCTTCTAAATTAGTGAGACGCCATTTCCTCTCCAACTTACGGGTTATCTGCTTTAAGCTGCGAGTTTGTGAGTTATACCACGGAGTCAGGCACTTCTGATTTAAGGCTCTCTTTTTCAGAGGAGCTACAGCATCCAAAGTTGTCTTCAATGAGGATGTAAAACTATTGACGAGATACTCTATCTCACTCACAGAGTTTAGGTAGCTACTCTGCACTGTGTTGGTATATGGCATTAGAGAACATAAAGAAGGAATCATATCCTTAAACCTAGTTACAGCGCTTTCTGAAAGACTTCTAGTGTAATGAAACTTATTCCCCACTGCTGGGTAGTCCATCAGAGTAAATGTAAATTTTATTAAGAAATGATCAGACAGAAGGGAGTTTTCAGGGAATACTGTTAAGTCTTCCATTTCCATACCATAAGTCAGAACAAGATTTAAGATATGATTAAAGTGGTGGGTGGACTCATTTACATTTTGAGCAAAGCCAATTGAGTCTAATAATAGATTAAATGCAGTGTTGAGGCTGTCATTCTCAGCATCTGTGTGGATGTTAAAATTGCCCATTATAATTATCTTATCTGAGCTAAGCACTAAGTCAGGCAAAAGGTCTGAAAATTCACAGAGAAACTCACAGTAACGACCAGGTGGACGATAGATAATAACAAATAAAACTGGTTTTAGGGACTTCCAATTTGGATGAACAAGACTAAGAGTCAAGTTTTCACATGAATTAAAGCTCTGTCTGGGTTTTGGATTAATTAATAAGCTGGAATGGAAGATTGCTGCTAATCCTCCACCTCAGCCCGTGCTACGAGCGTTCTGGCAGTTAGTGTGACTCGGGGGTGTTGACTCATTTAAACTAAGATATTCATCCTGCTGTAACCAGGTTTCTGTAAGGCAGAATAAATCAATATGTTGATCAATTATTATATCATTTACTAACAGGGACTTAGAAGAGAGAGACCTAATGTTTAATAGACCACATTTAACTGTTTTAGTCTGTGGTGCAGTTGAAGGTGCTATATTATTTTTTTTTAATTTTTATGCTTAAATGGATTTTTACTGCTTATTGGTGGTCTGGGAGCAGGCAACGTCTCTACGGGGATGGGGTAATGAGGGGATGGCAGGTGGAGAGAAGCTGCAGAGAGGTGTGTAAGACTACAACTCTGCTTCCTGGTCCCAACCCTGGATAGTCACAGTTTGGAGGATTTAAGAAAATTGGCCAGATTTCTAGAAATGAGAGCTGCTCCATCCAAAGTGGGATGGATGCCGTCTCTCCTAACAAGACCAGGTTTTCCCCAGAAAACAGTGTCAGTGCATTTTTATTGTTCCTATTGCAATCTGGCAGCTGTCCAGGTACATCACAGTGTTACACATACATTTGTACTGCGTTTGGAGACTCATGCACACGACACGTGCACAAATCAGTCCGGGTGGGTTGGAGCACAGTCTGGATGTTGGGACAGCTGTCCTCTGCAATTCCTATTCCCTCCCCAATGTGGCAGGAATATTTTTTTTTTTTTTTGATGTTCCACCTGATTTGGTGTGGCTCGTGCTCATCTGTACTCAGTGTGATGAGTCCTAATGGATGCAGTATAGACTGTACCTCTCCTTTGAGTGTTATGGTTAGGAGACTGGACTGTTTCAGGGCATGGGCTCAAATGCAAGGAACAGAGTGGGTTGTGAACAAAAATATATTTCTCTACAAGAAGGAAAATAATAATGCTGCACTGGGGGTGCCTGCAGAGTGGAGAGTCTCCCCGCTCGCGGCGGTGGAATTTTGGGAGCTGCAGGTTCCTGAACCAGTCTTGAGAATGAACTGAGATCTTGGAATGTTCAGAGCTGGGACCAGGTGGGACACACAGAGCAGAGGCCAGGAACTAGGAGAACAGAGGATAGAGATGGTGAGTGACTGCACTCATAACACTGGCCAGGTTACCTTGAATATAGCTGCGAAAAGCTCCGTCGTCTTAGCGCATGGAAGCAGCAGGAAGACAAGATCAAGGTCAGGAGTCTTGGAGGAGCTGGAAGCCTCAAGAATCATCAATGAGCTTCAGGGAATATGAGTTAAGCATGGAAGACTCACTGCTCCAAAGAGTGGTAGCCCAAGGTTGTGCATCACCGCGCATCAGATTCATCACATACATGACTCGGCTGCTGTCGGTGGTGTACTGCGAGGGTCACTGATAGAAAAAGAGTGAGCACTGCATGAGAAAAGTGGCACAAGTCTCAACACAACCGGCGAAAGGATCAGGATGGCAAATAAATGGTTCAGGAACCGGAACTACAGCTGCAGACGGAGGATCTAATTGCAGCGTGGATGGAGACACAGAAGCCCATGTGGCAGAGGAATCTGAAAGTTGTGTGGCTAACGAAGTGAGCTGTGAGATGCAAGTGTCTGACTGTGTGACCTGAGCTGCGAGTTGAGAAATGAGTGAGTCTGAGTCTGTGTCCTGGACAGAAAGGTTCTGTACTTGGTTTCCCATGGAGTCTAAGGTCTGCTGGATTTTTCCCAAGAATTGTCCTTGAAGATTGAGAGCCTGCTGAACGGAGTCTCCCACTGAGTCCATCTTGTTTGGCCAGATACTTCTGTTATGGGTAGGGGCCCGGAGGGGACCAGGCCGTTTCTGGCTATGGACGCAAATGCTGGGACCAAGGAACAGAGTGGGTTGTGAACAAAAGTTATTTATTTACAAGAAGGAAAATAATAATGCTGCGCTGGGGGTGCCTGCAGAGTGGAGAGTCAGCCCGCTCATGGCGGTGTAATTTTGGGAGCTGCAGGTTCCTGAGCCAGTCTTGAATGAACTGAGATCTTAGAATGTTCAGAGCCGGGACCAGGTGGGACACACAGAGCAGTGGCCAGGAACTAGGAGAACTGGGTGTCTGGGAACACCAGGAAAGAGAATATGGTCTAATACAGGAATTAGAGAGCTGGCCAGGTTCCCTTGAATATAGCTGTGGAAAGCTGTGTTGTCTTAGCGCATGGAAGCAGCAGGAAGATGAGGTTAAGGTCAGGAGACTCAGAGGAGCTGGAAGCCTCAGGAATCATCAAAGAGCTTCAGGGAATACCGGGAGCATCTGAAACCTTGAAGGATCTAGCAAGTATCTGGCAATAGCTGAGCTGAAACTCAGGGTTTATGTAGCCTGCTGCTCATCAGTTGCTCATACATGGCAGGTGTGTAACTGTGATGAGTGGTGAAGTGCAGCAGGTGTGACTCAGCTCTGAGTGCACCATCTGGCAAAACTGGACAGGGAGGCAGACCATAACATTACCCCCCCCCCCCCCCCCCCCCCAATGGGATCCTCCTGGCGACTTCCCGGGTTTGTCAGGATGCAGTCTATAGAACTCTCATAGGAGAGAGGAGTCCAGGATCAGGTTCCTCTTCACCTTCTGGTCCGTATCCCTCCCAGTCCACCAGGTATTAAACCCACAACCCCTGTGTCAGATGTCCAGGATCTTATTGATGGTCCAGGTGGGATGGCCATCAATGATCCGGGCAGGAGGAGGTGAGGGTCAAGGAGGACAGCGGTCACTGATATTAACAGGCATGAGTTGTAAGACATGAAAAACAGAATGGATCTGTAGGGACGGAGGCAGACATAGCTGAACGGCTGTGGGATTGAAAATCTTGTCAACAGCAAAGGGTCAGATGAATCTAGGGGCCAGTTTTGGTGATTCCGTTTACAATGGGATGTCACAGGAGGATAACTAAGCCTCCTGCCCGGGGTTGTAGGCAGGGATCAGGGTCCTCCTCCGGTCTGCATGGCTGCGGGTCCAAGCTTGGGACTTCTGGAGAGCAGCATGAGCCTCTTTCCACACCCCACGGCATCGTTGAACATGAGTCTGGACAGATGGGACTGCGAGTTCCTCTTCTTGTTCAGGAAATAGAGGTGGTTGATACCCCAGGGAGGCCTCAAAAGTTGAGAGCCCGGTAGCTGAGGATACTTGACTGTTGTGGGCATATTCCACCCAGGGCAAATGAATGCTCCAGTCCCTCCAGTGGGCTGCAGAGATGCATCTTAGGACAGTTTCAAGGTCTTGGTTAGTGCGCTCGGTCTGTCCATTAGTCTCAGAGTTGAAACCAGAAGAAAGACTGATCGAGGCCCCCAGAGTAGGTCAGAAACATCTCCACACGGGAGGTGAACTAGAAACCTCGGTCGGAAACTATGTCCAGCAGGATGCCATGGAGCCGGAGGCTGCGGTAGACCAGGAGGTCCACAGTCTCCTGGGCTGAAGGTGGTTTCTCCAGAGCAACAAAATGGACCATCTTAGAGAATCTGTCCACGGCTGTGAGGACAATGGTCTTCCCGTGAAAGGCCGGCAATCCGGTCACAAAGTCAACCCCTATGTGGGACCATGGGCATCCCAGGACCAGGAGAGGTTGGAGCATACTGGCGGGGGGTGGGGGTCTTTCCATGGGCACATACCAACTGCAGATGTCAGCTTGACAGGATGGCCACCAATAACGGCAGCGAATTTGATCCAGGGTCCTGTGGATTCCAGGATGGCAAGCTAACTCGGAGGAGTGGATAAACTGGTTCATGGCAGGACGTGCCTCTGGGGACACAAATATACGTCCAGGAGGTCCTATGCCGGGATCAGGATGGCGAGTAAGTGCTTCCTGGACTAGGCTTTTGACCTCCTATGTTAGGGCCCCCACATCCATGGACTTGGGGACAATGGAGTCCGGAGTCTCTGATGTCGTGGAAGTCGTGGGCTGGAAGATCCTGGAAAAGATATCTGGTTTGCCATTCCTCCTCCCTGGTCGATATGTGATGGTGAAATTATACCAAGCCAAAACAGCGCCCACCTGGCTTGCCGGGAATTCAACCTCTTAGCTCTTCGAACGTACTCTAAATTTTTATGGTCAGTCCATACTGCAGCTCCCTCCAGCCAATGTCTCCACTCTGTCAGGGGTTCTTTCACAGCTAACAATTCCCGGTTGCCTACATCATAATTTTTTCTCAGCGGATGTTAAGCGCTGTAAATAAAAGGCACATTCAGTTGCCCTTTGGGACAATACTGCTCCGACCCCTAACTCCGAGGCATCCACTTCAACAATGAACTGTCTCTCAGGCTCAGGTTGGGTGAGTATTGGAGCTGTGGAGAAGCGATGTTTCAATGTTTTGAATGCTGTGTCAGCTTGTGAAGTCCAGTGGAATGTGACATTGGGTAATGTCAATGCAGTGAGGGCAGCGGTGGCCTGATTGTACTCGTGAATAAAATGTCAATAAAAATTGGTAAACCCCAGGAATTGTTGCAATTGTTTGCGGGTTGACAGAATGGGCCAGTCAGTAACAGCTGTAACCTTGGCTGGGTCTGGTTCAATATGGTTTGGCGAGATGATAAATCCGAGGATGGAGACAGTTTCCCGATTTAATTTGCACTTTTCAGCCTTAACGAAAAGGCAATTTTCCAGAGGTCGCTGGAGGACTAGACAGACATGACGGGTGTGTGAACAGGATCAGGTGAGAAAATCAGGCTGTTGTCTAGGTAGATGAACACAAACCTGTTCAGGAAGTCACGGAGGACATCACTGACCAATGCTTGGAATGCTGCGGGGCATTGCTCAGGCCAAATGGCATAACCAGATATTTGAAATGGCCGATCTGAGTATTGAAAGCAGTCTTCCATTCATCCCCCTTCCGGACACAGACCAGGTGATAAGCATTCCGCAAATCCAATTTGGTAAATTGGGTCACCCCAAACAGGGAACTGAATGCAGAATCAAGGAGGGGAAGAGGGTAGCGATTGCTAACCGTGATGTCATTCAGTCCCTGCAAATCAATGCAAGGGCAAAGAGTACCGTCTTTTTTCCCCACAAAAAAGAAGCTGGCACCCCGGGTGAGGACGAGTGCCGGATCAGCCTGGCTGCCAGAGAGTCCCGGATGTAGGTCTCCATAGCCTCTCGCTCTGGGCATGAGAGCTTGTACAACCAACTGGACGGTATCTCAGCACCTGGAAGGAGATCTATGGCACAATCATACGGCCTGCAAGGGGGAAGCGAGAGTGCTCGATCATTACTGAAAACCTCAGCGAGGCTGTGGTACTCAGGCGGAACAAATGTGAGATCTGAGGGATATTCGACCACCTTTCTGGCAGAAACGCTGGGCGGAACTGAGGAATGCAGACACCCGCGGTAGCAAGCGTCACTCCACTAAGTCACAGCCCTGGATGGCCAATCAATCTAGGTGTCAAGGATTTTATATAGTTCATGCTCTTATTATCATTTATTTTCTTTAGTTTATGCTTATATTATTATTATTTATTTTCTTATAGTTTATGCTTATTATTTTTCCTCTTTGTGAGAAGAGGAGATTTTAGAAAGAAAGACTTGTTGACTGCATTCTTCATGAGTGAGCAAGCTATTTTTCATTTTACATAAGTGCCTTATCCTGCTGTGGGAGCCGCAAGGTTCATGTCGCAGGAATGGAAGGTTCCAGCAGTCACCTTGTCCCGATATCTCCCTCTTGCAGACATGACTCATGTGTAACCTCTCCCGACTGTCCTTGTTTGTTTTTTCTCATGTTGAACTAAATAAAAGGCTGGGCCAGAGGAGGAGATTTTAGGAGAGCTTTGTAGCTGAGCACTTACAAGCTGCTTCATTGTTCTCCTCCTCTGCGCAGAGCAAAAAATATATATTTGTCTCTCTCTGACTGGTTTCTTTTCAGTGTTTGTGCCTCTCATTTCTTTAAAAACAGGGTGCAAACCCAACAGTTATTTCTTGGCGCCCAACGTGGGGCGTCGACAGATCTTCTCGAGCGAACGGAAGGAGACACGCCGCAGACCGTGCACGGCCGATTCCACTAGAGGGATCGAAGGAAAGTCCTGAGGAGTGAATTCTCCGTTGGGCCGGTGACTATAGACGTCCACCTCCGCTCGCCGCAGTAGATTGACGATGCCTCCGAACCAAATGAGGGGCGCAACAAATTAACGTAAGTAATTACTGCCTGCCTGTGAGGAAAATATGTTGAGGAGGGGTTAGAGTCCCCATCCAGAATAAAGTGCGGGGGAGGGAGTTAGAGTCTCCGGTCCTGCCAGCACAGGTGGCGGAGGGGTTAGAGTCCCCATCCGGCTGAGAAATACAGGAGGAGTAAGAATAAATTTCAGGAGAAGCAGTTAGAGAGACGCAAATTAATTGATTATTTCAAAAGTGAAACTAACTGTTTGTGGTATGAATGAGAGAAAATTCTGTTTTTGTTATTTTGTTGTAAGGATTTTGTTGTGTTATTTATGTATTATTATTATTTTTCTTATTTTTTTTTTTTTTTGGTGAGGGCTTGTCTGTAATTGCAATTATTGATGTAATCTGTAATTTATTTTGTATATGTGTGTGAGAGTTGGAGCGGTTGTGTGTGTGTGTGTGTGTGTGTGTGTGTGTGTGTGTGTGTGTGTGTGTGTGTGTGTGTGTGTGTGTGTGTGTGTGTGTGTGTGTGTGTGTGTGTGTGTGTGTGTGTGTGTGTGTGTGTGACAGTGTCGGACTGTATGTGTGGTATTGTTTGACTGAGTATTCCTTAGTAATGATAAAAGACTGAGACTGAGTGACTGAAGCACGGACAGCTTGATATCCCATTTTATCAGGGGATAAAAGTGGAGCCGTTGTCTGCAAAGTAGGTCATTTTAAGTCCATACGCACCACACTCACATATTTCTGACGAGTCTGCAAAGAGGGGGATTCCAAGGAAGGTCCGCCCCACGGGGTAGAAGCTTGACCTGAACTTTGCAGAGTGAAGGGGAATAGGTGACCAACATGGGAAACACATGCAAATAAGCCCCTATTTCAGGGCGACGAAAAATACATGCACAAACGCAATCTGGAAAATCTGAAGTACATAACTAAATGAAAAAAGAAATATGGCTTTTCAGGTAAACTGGTCATGACAGATTGTGAAGGTTTGGTGTTAAAGCTTACAGCAGCAGCAGCAAATAAAAAGGGTAACAGGAAAGTAAGAAAAGAAGGAGAGAGAGAAAGTGCAAAAGTATGGCTCAGTGAAGCACGGATGAGAGTAGAGGTCATAAAGAGGAAGAAAGACGAGAAAGGAAAGTCAGAGGGGAAAGTAATGTTTGTAAAACCTGAAGATAATGAGACGGCCGTGAGAGGGACATTTACAGGACGTGCTGCAGACGGCACGGTCCTGCCATACGGGAATGAGGAAGATTCGGCAGTGGCGTTACAGGCTCAAATAACCGATCTAATGACCAGAGTTAAAAACAAGTTTAAACAGAAAGCGGACTATGGTAAAATAAATGCGTGTAAACAAAAGGCAGATGAGGATGTGGATGATTATAATCAGCGTTTAGGGACAGTTTTCCGTGCAAACAGCGGTATACCGCATAATGATGATCAAGCGGGAGCATATCAAAATCAGCTGAAACAAGCCCTCCTGAATGGTTTGAAGCCAGAAATTAGTGCATGGATTAGAAAACACAATGTGACCACTGACTCAGATGATATGATTAAGATACTGGACGTAACAACAAACACACCAATAAGTGACAACATTAATGAGTTACCAGAAAAACAGATAACAATCACAGTGGATATTCATGGAGCATGGTCATTACCACTCCTGAAAGAAAGACCTGTGGTGACTCTAAAGGTAAATGGACAGGACATGGATTTTCTCTGTGACACAGGAGCATGTAGGACAGTGATAACAGACAGACCTCCCGGAACTAAATTTGCAAAAGAAGTCATTTGGGTAAAATCTGCAAATGGACAGGTGAATTCAGAGAAAATATTGAAGTTTGTCAATTTTGAAGATCCTGAAACGAACCAAACTGCTTGTGTCTCTGTGGTTTATTCGCCCCATTGTCCAGTAAATTTACTGGGATGAGATTTGATGACTGCCTTATCTATAGGAGTCACGCCAACAGTAGGTGGTATGAGAGCTGTGAGACAGCCCGCTACTGTATATACAAATTTGGCCCAGGCCTGGCAGTACTCTTTGGATCTGTCGGCGTTGAGACAAACTGAACAATTATTAGAGGAAGGTCTGATGACCTGTGAAAACAGAGAACATGTAGTAATGATGTCACCAAAAGATCTACACATAACTATACTATTCACTCCACAAAAGGATGAAAGGTATGGAGCAGGATTTCTGAAGATTCCATCAGAATTACAGACAGTAGCACACCTATACACAGACAGAAAACCACCTCTGTGTGTAGTGTAGTGCTGACCCAAAGTGCAGACAAATGGTACAGAGGAAAACCTGAGGCTGTGCCGCATATTTCACTGACAAGGGCAGACACTCAGTCCTGGAAGGACCTTGGAGGAATTGCTAAAATAGCTGAGGAAGCGACTGATTAGCATGAAGCAGATGCAGTGTCGGTGTGGGATTTCAGTCCATCCACAGGCTTGTATCGGAAATACATGTTTGTAAGTGCTTGGATGACACCGGTGATACATGAAGTAGATCTGGACGATTGAAATTTAACAACATCTGTGTTGTTGACACAGGAAGATGAGACTTTATTGGCCAAACTGCCTCCTCATCTCTGGGTGAATGCACCCACAGATGTAGGACTGTTGAAAAATATTCCGCCAGTCAAAATTAAGCCACGATCTGATTGGAGACCACGGATTAAACAATATCCATTAAAACCTGAAGCAGAAAAAGGAAATGATGACTTTCTTAGGTATCTGTAATTATTGCAGAGCCTGGATTCCATGTTATGCAGAGAAGGTGCAGAAATTGCAGGATTTAATACATTCTATACAAATGGATATGACTGACAAAATACAGTGGAATAAAGAAGCTGAAGAACAGTTTACAGCTCTTAAACAAGAACTTGTGAGTTCCACAGTATTATCTCTGCCCAATTATGCCAAGCCATTCACTCTCATGGTGGACACAAAACAGGGATTCATGTGTGCAGTCTTGCTACAACAACATGGTAATAAAAATAAACCAGTTGGCTATTATTCCAAACGTTTGGATACATTCTTATCGCCTGCTAGACAGATAGCATATACAGCAATGCTACTGTCTCAGCCACATATTACCATTGAAAGATGCAACACCTTGAATCCCGCCACGCTCCTACCTACTGAGACAGACGGTGAACCGCACGATTGTTTGGCAGACACACAGAAACAACAATTACCTCGACCAGACTTAACAGATGAACCATTTACAAATGGACTACATTACTTTGTGGATGGCTCATGTTTCAAAGATTAGAAAGGACAGACATTAACAGGCTATGCTGTTGTTCAATTACCAAATACTGTTATTGAAGCAAAACAGATCGATCATTTTAAATCAGCCCAAGCTGCAGAACTCATTGCATTAACCAGAGCTTGTATCTTGGCTAAAGGACAGAAACTGACAGTCTATACAGATAGTCAATATGCATTTTCAACAATTTGGTTCTTTGCAAAACAATGGCAACAAAGAGGTATGATAACCTCTACAGGGAAACCAGTGACACATGCAGGCTTACTCACAAATTTGCTAGAAGCAGTGACATTACCATCACACCTGGCATTATGTAAATGCGCAGCCCACACCAGAGGTACAGATTTTGTCTCCAGAGGAAACTGTCTCGCAGACAAAATAGCGAAAGAAGCAGCAGCTGGTCGATATGGTACTTCTTCTATTTACACAGCTCAGACAGACAATGAACCATTAATAGATTCTGACCTTTTATTGGATATGCAAAAACAGGCACCAGCGCAGGAATGACATTTGTGGTTGAAAAATGGGGCAACCCCAAACCCCAAAGGACTTTATTGTGTACATAACAAACCCATCCTACCCAAAAGCTTATTCAAAGCAGCCGCAATTGCGACGCATGGGTTAACGCATGTGTCAACGGGGGGGATGGTATATATGGTAGACCAATACTTTACTACCTATGGATTTAATTTATACTCAAAAAAAATTTTTGTAAAGCCTGTGTTACCTGATTGAAACAATCAATCAATCAATTTTTTTATACAGCGCCAAATCACAACAAACAGTTGCCCCAAGGCGCTTTATATTGTAAGGCACAACCCACAGGGAAATATAAGACCCCGGAGAGGGCAATTCCCAAAACCACAGTATCCTTTTCAAATTGTTCATATGGACTTTATTGAACTAAATCGATGTGGACCTTATCAATACTGTCTAGTATTAATTGATGCCTTTTCAAAATGGGTAGAAATTGTTCCATCACAAAAAGCGGATGCTTTAACAGTAGCAAAAGCACTGTGTAAGACAATTATTCCGTATTATGGAATACCAGAGACATTGTACAGTGATAATGGAACACATTTTGTAAATGAAGTTGTACAAAGAGTAGCAGAACACATGAAAATTAAGTTAAAACATCATTGTGCTTACCACCCACAAAGTGTTGTGAAAGTGTAGGTACACGGACCCACAACAGGGGGCGCAATGAACGGACAATGGAGAAAGGTGAATAACAAGTTTTACTGTTGTGAAAAGAGCACAACCAATACAACAATTAATAATTTGGAGTTTTAAGCCGAAATCTGCTGGTGTCGTGTGGGCAGGCTCGAAGGTAGGAGACGTCCGTCCTAGTCGAACCGGAACCACCCAGATCTCCTCTGCCACCAAACCCCAGAAGTACTGGAACCGCCAAGTCCCGAATCCCTAGGTGGCCACTGCCTCCGCTCGTCGGATCCGGTACTGCTGGCGGGAAAGAGCACAAACACACAGGTATGGATGCGACAGCACCCAGTAGACGGAGAGGGGAGAAGCCGCCTCCACCTCTTGTCACAATGAAGCAGGAAGGTGAGTACTTATCCAAGCAAGTAGCTTTCTGTAGTCAGCTGTCCTGAAAAGGTTTAACAAGGTTTATCAGAGTCTTCAGTATATACTTGCAGAGAAGGTTACCTTAATCTCAAGGCGATATCTCGGCACTGAGGTGGAGACGCCGTTCTGCTGATATACCTCTGTGTTGAGTGGAACAGCTGTGTCCAGTGATGGGAGACAGCTGTCACCCTGGCTGCTCCCGTAAGGCGGCAGTGCCCTCTGGTGCCTGGAGCCCGCACTCCAGGCAGGGCGCCCTCTTGTGGTGGTGGGCCAGCAGTACCTCCTCTTCAGCGGCCCACACAACAGGACCCCCCCCTCAACGGGCGCCTCCTGGCGCACGACCGGGCTTGTCCGGATGGCGACGGTAGAAGTCGGCCAGGAGGGCCGGGTCCAGGATGAAGCCCTTCTTCACCCAGGAGCGTTCCTCGGGACCGTACCCCTCCCAGTCCACCAGATACTGAAAACCCCGGCCCATTCGACGGACGTCGAGGAGCCGGCGCACAGTCCAAGCCGGTTCCCCGTCGATGATCCGGGCAGGAGGTGGTGCCGGACCCGGGGTGCAGAGGGGTGAGGTGTGATGGGGCTTGATCCTTGACACGTGAAAAACTGGATGGATCCGCAGCGAGGCCGGGAGCTGGAGCCTCACTGCGGCGGGGTTGATGACTTTAAGGATTCTGAAGGGTCCGATGTATCGTTCCTGGAGTTTTGGGGAGTCCACTTGCAGAGGAATGTCCTTGGTGGACAACCAAACCTCCTGCCCAGGATGATACTTGGGGGCCGGGGCCCGCCGCCGGTCTGCATGTTTCTTCGCCCTTGTCCGGGCCTTCAATAAAGCAGAGCGGGCGGCACGCCACACCCGACGGCACTTCCGTAGGTGGGCCTGGACCGAGGGCACACCGACCTCTCCCTCAACCACCGGAAACAGGGGGGGCTGATACCCCAACCACACCTCAAAAGGGGAGAGGCCGGTGGCTGATGACACTTGACTGTTGTGGGCGTACTCGATCCAGGCCAGGTGGGTACTCCAGGCCGTCGGGTGCGCGGCTGTCACACAGCGTAGTGTCTGCTCCAGTTCTTGGTTGGCCCGCTCTGCCTGCCCGTTGGTCTGGGGGTGATACCCGGACGAAAGGCTGACCGTGGCCCCCAGTTCCCGGCAGAAGCTCCTCCAAACGTGCGAGGTAAACTGGGGACCACGATCGGAGACGATGTCTGATGGTATCCCATGCAGACGGACGATGTGGTGGACCAAGAGGTCCGCGGTCTCCTGGGCCGTTGGTAGCTTCGGGAGGGCCACGAAGTGGGCCGCCTTGGAGAAACGGTCCACTATCGTGAAGACGACGGTGTTTCCCTGGGACGGCGGGAGACCCGTGACAAAGTCCAGGCCGATGTGGGACCAGGGGCGATGTGGGACGGGCAGCGGCTGTAGCAACCCTGAGGTCCTTCGGTGGTCGGCTTTGCCCCTGGCGCAGGTGGTGCAGGCCTGGACGTAGTCCCGGACGTCGGCCTCCAGGGACGCCCACCAGAAGCGCTGCCGGACGACTGCCACGGTCCTTTGCACCCCAGGGTGACAGGAGAGCTTAGAACCGTGACAGAAGTCCAGTACTGCAGCTCTGGCTTCCGGTGGGACGAAGAGTCTGTTCTTTGGTCCGGTTCCGGGGTCCGGGTCACGGGTCAGGGCCTCCCGGACGGTCTTCTCCACGTCCCAGGTGAGGGCGGCCACGATAGCGGACTCCGGGATGATGGGATCCGGGGGATCCGACGGTTCCGTTTTGACTTCGTCTTCGTGTACCCGGGACAATGCATCCGATCTTTGATTCTTGGTCCCGGGACGGTAGGTGATCCGGAAGTCAAAACGGCCAAAGAACAGTGACCAGCGGGCTTGCCTGGGGTTCAGCCGCTTGGCGGTCCTGATGTACTCCAGGTTCCGATGGTCAGTGAAAACCGTGAATGGCACGGCTGTTCCCTCCAACAGATGTCTCCACTCTTCGAGGGCCTCTTTCACCGCAAGGAGTTCTCGATTGCCGACGTCATAGTTCCGTTCGGCGGGGGTCAACCTGCGGGAAAAATAGGCACACGGGTGAAGGACCTTATCGGTCTTCCCGCTCTGGGAGAGCACCGCTCCTATCCCTGAGTCCGAGGCGTCCACTTCAACCACTAACTGGCGGCTAGGATCGGGCTGCACCAGAACTGGTGCAGACGAGAAAAGCCGTTTCAACTCCTTGAACGCGGCTTCGCACCGATCCGACCAGGTGAAGGGGACTTTTGGTGAGGTCAGGGCTGTCAGGGGGCTAACTACCTGACTGTAGCCCTTAATGAACCTCCTGTAGAAATTAGCAAAGCCGAGGAACTGTTGCAGCTTCCTACGGCTTGTGGGTTGGGGCCAGTCTCTCACCGCCGCAACCTTGGCCAGATCAGGGGCGACGGAGTTAGAGGAGATGATGAACCCCAAGAAGGACAAAGAAGTGCGGTGGAACTAACACTTCTCGCCCTTCACAAACAGGCGGTTCTCCAACAACCGCTGTAGGACCTGACGGACATGCCGGACATGAGTCTCAGGATCCGGGGAAAAGATGAGTATATCGTCTAGATACACGAAGACGAACCGGTGCAGGAAGTCCCGCAAGACATCGTTTACCAACGCTTGGAAAGTCGCGGGAGCATTAGTGAGACCGAACGGCATGACCAGGTACTCAAAATGACCTAACGGGGTGTTAAATGCCGTCTTCCATTCGTCTCCCTTCCGGATCCGAACCAAATGATACGCATTCCTAAGATCAAGCTTGGTGAAGATTCTGGCTCCATGCAAGGGAGTGAACACTGAATCCAACAAGGGCAACAGGTATCGGTTGCGAACCGTGATTTCGTTCAACCCCCTATAATCAATGCATGGACGAAGCCCGCCATCTTTTTTACCCACAAAAAAGAAACCAGCACCCATCGGAGAGGTGGAATTCCGGATCAACCCGGCAGCTAATGAGTCCCGGATGTAGGTCTCCATTGATTCGCGTTCCGGCCGTGAGAGGTTGTACAGCCTACTGGACGGGAACTCACTGCCTGGAACCAAATCAATGGCACAATCATACGGGCGGTGGGGAGGAAGCGTGAGAGCCAGATCCTTGCTGAACACGTCCGCGAGGTCATGGTACTCCGCCGGCACCGCCTTCAGATTGGGCGGGACTCGGACCTCCTCCTTAGCGTGGGAGCCGGGAGGAACCGAGGAACCTAGACACTCCCGATGGCAGGTTTCGCTCCACTGAACCACTACCCCGGACGGCCAATCGATCCGGGGATTGTGCTTTAGCATCCAGGGAAAACCCAGGACCACACGGGAGGTGGCCTGAGTCACAAAGAACTCGATCACCTCCTGGTGGTTACCTGACACCACCAGAGTTACTGGAGGTGTCTTATGCGTGATTGGTGGGAGTAGGGAGCCGTCTAGTGCCCGAACCTGTACAGGCGAGGTAAGAGCCACCAGAGGGAGCCCTATCTCCCTGGCCCATCTGCTATCTAACAGATTCCCCTCAGAGCCCGTGTCCACCAGTGCTGGGGCCTTCAGGGTTGAATCCTCATACAGGATCGTGACTGGGAGTCGTGTGGCAATGTGGGTGTGTCCCACGTGAATGTTTCGGCCCACCCCTGGCCCAGTCTCTAGGGGCGGGCGTTGGAGTTTAACCGCTCGGGGCAGTCGCTTGCAAGATGCTCACTCGAGCCACAAACAAAACAAGCTCCGTAGGCCCGCCTCCTTTGTGCTCCAGGTGCCCTAAATGTTGCCCTGCTCGTGTCCATAGCTTCGTCAGCAGGGGGAGCCGTAGGCACACGGAGCGCAGGAACAGAGGAGCATGGGGAGGGCAGAGCTCGGTCGGAACCGGAAGGGAGAGGGACGACGCGTGCCTGGCCGCGCCCTTCGCCTCGTTCCCGACGGCGTTCTTCTAGCCGGTTGTCGAGTCGTATGACTAGATCGATGAGCCCATCTAAGTCCCGTGGTTCGTCCTTCGCCACCAGGTGCTCTTTTAGGACCAGTGACAGTCCGTTTACAAAGGCGGCGTGGAGGGCAGTGCTATTCCAGCCGGATCTCGCCGCCGCGATGCGGAAGGCGACTGCATAGGCAGCTGCGCTCCGACGCCCCTGTCTCATTGACAGTAGCGCGGTTGAAGCGGTCTCTCCTCTATTGGGATGATCGAACACCGTTCTGAGCTCCCGCACAAACCCATCGTATGTATGAAGGAGCCGTGAGTTCTGCTCCCAGAGCGCTGTAGCCCAAGCGCGTGCCTCCCCGCGAAGCAGGTTTATTACATAAGCTCCATACGGTTCTGGAGGGCTTATGTAAGCTTCTGGGGACGGAGGAAGGGACCGTTGAACGACCAGTGGAACGTCACTCTCACGCGCAGGGTCCTCGGGAGGGAGAGCCGCAGCGGCGCCCGGAGGGCGCGCTTCCACTTGTGCGGCGAGAGCCTCCACCCTGCGGTTTAGGAGAACGTGCTGCTCGGTCATTAAATCGATCCGAGTGGTGAAAGCGGTGAGGATCCGCTGCAACTCACCGATTACCCCTCCCGAAGACGCCGACGCGCCCTGTTCTTCCATTGGCCGTTCAACAGCCGGTTGACGCCCCTCGGGATCCATGATGCTGGCCGAGATATCCTGTTGTGAAAGTGTAGGTACACGGACCCACAACAGGGGGCGCAATGAACGGACAATGGAGAAAGGTGAATAACAAGTTTTACTGTTGTGAAAAGAGCACAACCAATACAACAATTAATAATTTGGAGTTTTAAGCCGAAATCTGCTGGTGTCGTGTGGGCAGGCTCGAAGGTAGGAGACGTCCGTCCTAGTCGAACCGGAACCACCCAGATCTCCTCTGCCAAGTCCCGAATCCCCAGGTGGCCACTGCCTCCGCTCGTCGGATCCGGTACTGCTGGCGGGAAAGAGCACAAACACACAGGTATGGATGCGACAGCACCCAGTAGACGGAGAGGGGAGAAGCCGCCTCCACCTCTTGTCACAATGAAGCAGAAAGGTGAGTACTTATCCAAGCAAGTAGCTTTCTGTAGTCAGCTGTCCTGAAAAGGTTTAACAAGGTTTATCAGAGTCTTCAGTATATGCTTGCAGAGAAGGTTACCTTAATCTCAAGGCGATATCTCGGCACTGAGGTGGAGACGCCGTTCTGCTGATATACCTCTGTGTTGAGTGGAACAGCTGTGTCCAGTGATGGGAGACAGCTGTCACCCTGGCTGCTCCCGTAAGGCGGCAGCGCCCTCTGGTGCCTGGAGCCCGCACTCCAGGCAGGGCGCCCTCTTGTGGTGGTGGGCCAGCAGTACCTCCTCTTCAGCGGCCCACACAACACAAAGTGCAGGATTAGTGGAAAGGACAAAGGGCACAATAAAAATAAGATTAAGGAAATGTATGGAAGAGACAAAACGAACCTGGATTGAATGTTTGGACCTAGTAAAATTGTATATGAGAATAACACCAACACCATCAGGTTTAACACCATTTGAGATACTTTATGGACGACCATATCGTCTACCAATTTTTGACATGGATACTAAAACAGCAGATGAGGAACAAACATTAGCAGATTTTATGAAAAAGACATTAACACAGAAAGAGATAACTTAAACACATTGACTGCCGAATAATTTTGATCTTCCACAGGACGGCCTTCCAGTAGTCCAGCCAGGAGACTGGGTGTTCATCAGAGTGATTAAGAGGAAGAACTGGTCCAGTCCTCGTTGGGAAGGTCCATACCAAGTGCTGTTAACAACACCAACTGCAGTAAAGATAGCGGAGAGACCAACGTGGATACATCTAAGTCACTGTAAGATACAGCGGGTGTTGGCTGCCTCCACAGTGTAAGGGGAAGTCTGGCTACAAAGGGAGTCTATTTAATTAGCAATAGATTGTCTCAATGCCAGTGAAGCAGGGAGATCCTTGCACTATTAGGTGAGGTTGGTTAACAACACTGTATCCTAGCAATCATGACTGAACTACAGCAGACCCCGGAGCGGCGTGCTCAGCGCCGCCGCTGCCGGACTGTTGGTAGGGCAGCCGGTTGCGTTGTGATCTTAGTGTGTTTTGTGCTCCTTGGATTCCTGGTCTGGTGGTTGACCCAAGAATTGCAGCTCACTGTGGACTGAGCCAGAGAACAACGCAAGCAACGTCAGAAGAGGTTTATTCATAATGTGAATGAGACAGATGGACACCCTCATATATACCATACTAATATGTGGTACAGATATGTTCATTTATTGGCTATGGAATTACATGTTACTAATTGTTATGTTTGGTCGCAAATGCCTATATCCTCAACACAGCCAGCTCTGACGGCTAAACCGTACCCTGCTAGGGTGACAGAATGTCTTATCATACGGATGCATAATCAAACTGTATTTCGGGGGCAGCAGTTCTCAGCAAATCTGATAAGATGTAACACCACTTGCCTCAGTGCAACCACTTATATGATAGGGATTTCAACAGAGGACGTACAAGCGTGCCCAAGTGCTGCTCCATTGACTAGATTGAAGGGAAACGCAAAAATATCATCATATGTTAAATTGTCATCACAACGGCCATTCCCAATTTGCTTTTACGGGACAGGGAATAAAACTGTAGGTAAAATTAAGAAACGTCTGTGTACCCAAACGTATGTTTTATCAAATAATTTAAGCCTAACCAAAACATAATATGTGGATGGTACTTATCTTCATCACATTGGTGTTGTATGGCTGGGGGGGCCTGGTTGCCTTTTTGTTTCTGTCTTTTGGTTTTCCTTCCAGGTGGCTTGCATTTGGGACTGAGTGGCTGTGTAGCTGAGGTTATCAGGACCTCACCCTGATCACCTGCGGCTCGTCAGGACTCACAGCTGTGGTGCATCTATATGGATTGGAACATGGTGGCATTTAAGACTGGAGTATACAGTGTGTATTTGCCAGAGACACGACCTTGTGACCAGACGGGTGAGATCGTCGTCTCGGGAGCCATCTCATCATCAGTGGATGCAGAGAACGTCCAGGGTTTGATGCACGGTCTGTGAAAGAGGAGGGGGTGAGGTCTCACGCTCGTCAGCACACTTCCTGAGGTACGTTAGATTTTGTGACTAACGTTTATACAGTCAGTAAATGTGGTGTCCCTCACACCTTATTATATTGAGCTGTACGTTAGTCATGTATCGGCTTCCACTGCAGTGGAGTTTTGTGAACTGGATGTTCCATGCCTGCAGGTTGGGAAGCTGATTAGTAATTAAGCCAGGAAGTGTTTGCTGTTTATGTACACCTTTGAGTGGTCTCTCTGTGTGTAGAGTGTGGACTCACATAATGGTTCCTTCTTTCACAGACTCGGTTTGTTGCGGCCACCTGGGGGGTGTCGGCGCTGCTGGGAGCGCACCGTATCACCACCACGCCAGACCGCACACTCTTTTGTTGTTTTGTATCACATCACTGTTATGTATTAAATTCAGTTAGCCTTTGTACCGTGCTCTGCTTATTTCATACTGGGTCCTTCAAACGCTGGTCGGTTCTCCGAGCTGCGTCCGACACATAACAATTGGACGGGGATGTAATTATACAGGCTCCTGTCCATGGGGAACGGATGAATCATGTGCTTATGTTAGTAAGTTTTTGCTACCACCTGTAAATGGTACTCCGGTGTATGATGACATCTATTGGCTTTGTGGTTCCAGACTGTACATGAGTCTCCCACCAAATTGGGGTGGTGTGTGTGCACCTACCCAGGTGACTGACCATACATATGTGGTAGTGCCAAGGACCTCCACAGAGAAGAATGGCAGCACCAGACGGAGGAGATCGATATACCCAGATGTGTTACCACATGATCACATGTGGGGCTCAGATGTACCAAAGGACCAAAAATTGTGGTCTGTAAGAGATAAAATAGCACATTCACTGTTCCCCTGGATAGGAGTTGTAAAAAATTCATTAATGATTGAAACTCTGAATTATCGATTGGGTCTGTTCATGAATGTAACTGAGAAAATAGTAGCAGCTCAAAACACTGAAATAGATGCTTTACGTACCATGGTGATGCAAAATTGCATTGTTTTAGACTTGCTTACTGGTTCACAGGGAGGAGTTTGTGTTCTGCTGAACACAACATGCTGTACTTTCATCCCAGACTCCATTCATTCAGTGGATGTGCAGGACGCATTGGAAGAGCTGAATAAACTTCGTGATGCAATGCATAAAGACACCCTAGCCGTGAACCGGTGGAATCCCTGGTCCTGGTTGACTTCAGGACCATGGTGGCAGTTACTATTGAAAATGGTGACACCAGTTATTATAGTCCTAATTCTGATTGGACTTTGCATGTGTTGTGTGATCCCTTGTATCAAAACAATGGTTGGCAAAATGGTGTCAAATACATTTGTACAGTGTAATCTGGCTTTCCAACAAACTATGCCAAAATATCAAGCATTGAAACAGTCAGACCTTAGTGGAGAAAACTATAATGACTGTGTTGAGAATTATGATGATATTGAAAAGCTCACAACTCCAGTTCAAGCTTGAACTGTTGACGTGATGAGTTAACACACTCTTAGCCTATGAAGCTTTAGCTGAAAATGTAATAAGACAAGTGGTTAAAGTGGACAAATTTTCTATTGAAGTGTGTTTTGGACATGACAAACTTATGTAAATAAACGATAAACAGGGAGGATTATGTCAAGGATTTTATATAGTTCATGCTCTTATTATCATTTATTTTCTTTAGTTTATGCTTATATTATTATTATTTATTTTCTTTAGTTTATGCTTATATTATTATTATTTATTTTCTTATAGTTTATGCTTATTATTTTTCCTCTTTGTGAGAAGAGGAGATTTTAGAAAGAAAGACTTGTTGACTGCATTCTTCATGAGTGAGCAAGCCATTTTTCATTTTACATAAGTGCCTTATCCTGCTGTGGACGAGCCGCAAGGTTCATGTCGCAGGAATGGAGAGGTTCCAGCAGTCACCTTGTCCCGATATCTCCCTCTTGCAGACATGATTCATGTGTAACCTCTCCCGACTGTCCTTGTTTGTTTTTTCTCATGTTGAACTAAATAAAAGGCTGGGCCAGAGGAGGAGATTTTAGGAGAGCTTTGTAGCTGAGCACTTACAAGCTGCTTCATTGTTCTCCTCCTCTGCGCACAGCAAAAAATATATATTTGTCTCTCTCTGACTGGTTTCTTTTCAGTGTTTGTGCCTCTCATTTCTTTAAAAACAGGGTGCAAACCCAACACTAGGGATTGTGCTTCACTACCCAGGGGTACCCCAGAACTACAGAAGAGGTGGAAGGAATAACAAAGAATTGGATTTGTTCACGATGGTTACCAGAAACAATCAGTGTGACTGGTTCAGTCTGATGGGTCACTGATGGAAGTGGAGTTCTGTCCAAGGAAGTGACAGAGAGAGGAACAGACAAAGGAAAAACAGGAATTTGGGCTTTGGTAACAACTTTCTCACTGAGAAAGTTGCCCTCAGCCCCCATGTCCACCAGTGCGGAAATAGAAATGGACGATCTCCCAAAAAGGATCATCACTGTGATTTGGGTGCGCCCAGATGATCCACCCATGAATTTTGCCTGACTCACCCGTAACCCGGTGTCTATGGGTGAGCCTTTCCTTTTGGCGCAACGGGGCAGTGGGTGCGGACATGTCCCTTAGTACCGCAACATAGGCATGCTCCAGGTGCCAGTCTCCGTTCTCGTTCTTCAGGGGTCAATTTGGCCCTGCCGAGCTCCATAGGCTCATCGGCAGAGGGAGCTGGTGAGCTGGAGTGGGGAAGCTCAGAGGGGCATGGGGCAGCCTGAGTGGAGGTGGACCTATCTAACGCATGACAGCTAACTCATCTTTCAGTGGATTGCAAAGACCTTTAATAAAGATGCTTCGGAGAGCTGATGAGTATCAACCCACCTCCGCAACGAGAATGCTGAACTCGATCAAAAACTCGGCAGTGCTCCGATTCTCCTGACCGAGAGAGAGAAAACGCTGCACCGCAGAGTGAGCGTTCATGGGATGATCAAATACTAGGCGGAGTTCACGGGAGAACTTGGGATATGAGTTAAGCATGGAAGACTCGCTGCTCCAAAGAATGGTAGCCCAAGGTCGTGAATCACCGTGCAGCAGATTCATCACATACGTGACTTGGCTGCTGTCGGTCACTGAGAGAAAATGAGTGAGCACTGCATGAGAAAAGTGGCACAAGTCTCAACACAACCGGCGAAAGGATCAGGATCACAAATAAATGGTTCAAGAACCGGAACTACAGCTGCAGACGGCAGATCTACTTGCAGTGTGGATGGAGACACAGAAGCCCATGTGGCAGAGGAATCTGAAAGTTGTGTGGCTAACAAAGTGAGCTGTGACATGCGAGTGTCTGACTGTGTGACCTGAGCTGCGAGTTGAGAAATGAGTGAGTCTGAGTCTGTGTCCTGGACAGAAAGATTCTGTACTTGGTTTCCCATGGAGTCTAAGGTCTGCTGGATTTTTCCCAAGAATTGTCCTTGAAGATTGAAAGCCTGCTGAATGGAGTCTCCCGCTGAGTCCATCTTGTTTGGCCAGATATTTCTGTTATGGGTAGGGGCCCGGAGGGGACCAGGCCATTTTTGGCTATGGACACAAATGCTGGGACCAAGGAACAGAGTGGGTTGTAAACAAAAAGTTATTTATTTACAAGAAGGAAAATAATAATGCTGTGCTAGGGGTGCCTGCAGAGTGGAGAGTCAGCCCGCTCATGGCGGTGTAATTTTGGGAGCTGCAGGTTCCTGAGCCAGTCTTGAATGAACTGAGATCTTAGAATGTTCAGAGCCGGGACCAGGTGGGATGCACAGAGCAGTGGCCAGGAACTAGGAGAACTGGGTGTCTGGGAACACCAGGAAAGAGAATACGGTCTAATGCATGAATTAGAGAGCTGGCCAGGTTCTCTTGAATATAGCTGTGGAAAGCTGTGTTGTCTTAGTGCATGGAAGCAGCAGGACGACGAGGTTAAGGTCAGGAGTCTCGGAGGAGCTGGAAGCCTCTGGAATCATCAAAAAGCTTCAGGGAATACCGGGAGCATCTGAAACCTGGATGGATCTAGCAAGTATCTGGCAATGGCTGAGCTGAAACTCAGGGTTTATGGAGCACACTGCTCATCAGCCACTCATACACGGCAGGTGTGCGGCCGTGATGAGCGGTGAAGCGCAGCAGGTGTGACTCAGCTCTGAGTGCGCCATCTGGAGACAAAACTCACAAACTACAACAGGATTATTACAGGACATGAAGGCAGACCATGACACCAAGGCTGCAGCAATCATAAATATGATATAAAAGACACTTTTCGCACACTTTGTGCTATGACTAAAATGATTCTTGTGAATCCAGCAAAGTCCTCCTCCACCCTCTGATCCAACTCACCAACAGATGGTGCTCAGTTGACAGCTCTGCCCCTCTCTTCACCCGAGTGTCCAGAACATGCGGCCTCAAATCAGATGATACGATCACAAAATCGATCATCGATCTTCAGCCTAGGGTGCTCTGGTACCATGTACATTTATGAGCATCATTATGTTCGAACATTATGGACAGTCCGTGACTAGCACAGAAGTCCAATAACAAATGACCATTCGAGTTTAGATCAGGGAGGCCATTCCTCTCACTCACACCTCTCCAGGTGTCTCTGTCATTGCTTACGTGTGTGTTGAAGTCCCCCAGCAGAACAATGGAGTCCCCCCACTGGAGCCCCATACAGGACTTCAAGAAGACCGAATACTCCAAAATGCTGTTTGGTGCATGCGTACAAACAACAGTCAGAGTTTTCCCGCTACCCAAAGGTGCTGGGGTAAACTCCAACGTAGCGGTGCTCAGCCGAGGACTTGTGAGTATCCCCACACCTGCCCGGTGCCTCACCTCCTGGGCAACCCCTATCAAGGAGAGTGGTTCCAGAGCCAAGGCTGTGCATGGAGGTGAGGCCCACCAGATCTAACTGGTATCGCTCCACCTCCTGCACAAGCTCCGGCTCCTTCCCCCACAGTGAGGTGACGTTTCACACCCCCAGATCCAGCCCCTGCTGCCCGGGTCTGGTCTGACGAGGCCCTCGACTTTCATTGCCACCCATGGGATAACGCACCCAACACCAGCATTTCCCCCTGCAGGTGGTGAGCCCACAGGGTGGAGATGGAAGGTCCACATTACCTTTCGGGCTTTGCCCAACTGGGGTCTGTGGCAAGCCCAGCCACCAGGTGCTCGCTGATGGTCCCTACATCCAGGCCTGGCTCCAGATGAGGGCCCCGGGCTTCACCTGGGCCGGGTCACATTTCCTCTACCTTGTTCTGTCATGGTGTCTTGTGAACCATTCTTAGTCTGGTCTTGCCTGAGACCAGTTTGCCATGGGAGACCTTATCTATATTTTTCATGCATCTATATTATAATAGCCAAGTGACCTCTGTGTGCATGTATGGCTTTGATCACACCAAAATTGGGAAGAGCTGACATTTGCTGTTTAGTATGCTTTATGTATTTTGGGTCAAGGATGAAAACTGCGAAAACGGAAAGTTGATAGGACTAACATTTTTGGAGAAATTAGCAATTATAGCTAACCACGAAACAATGGGCGTTGTGCTACAATGCACCATTGGAGTTTGGGGGTGTTAAATGTTGTTATTGTGGTTCATGTTAGTTTAACAGTGTTATTGATTTATTGTGTTTTTGTAGTTCATGTTGTGAAAGTGTGAGAGCATGGACCCACAACAGGGGGCGCAAATGAACGGACAATGGATAAAACCAAATACAACACTTTACTGTTGTGAAAGTGCACAACAACAACAGATTACAATATTAGATAAGCTCAAATACAAAATGTCATGTGGGCAGGCTCGAAGATAGGAGACGTCAGTCCGAAGTCGAACCGGAACCACACGATTTCCTCCGCCACCGAACCCCGGGAATACTGGAGCCGCCAAGTCCCGAACTCCCAGGTGGCCACTGCCTCCGCGTGTCGGATCTGGTACTGCTGGCGATGAGCAAACACAGAAGTGGGTGCGTGTGCACCCAGCAACACGTATGGTGGGAAACCACCTCCACCTCTCGTCGAAAAAAGGAACAGAATAAATGCTGTCCAATTCACACAAGCAACAGTTATTCAAAAAACACAGTCAGCTGAGAAGTTACCTCTTTGGTAGAGCGATATCTCGGCAATGAGGTGGAGATGCCGTCTTGCTGATATACCACTGTCGATCCGATGATTGATGACAGCTGTCGCCGGTGATAAGTGACAGCTGTCACCCCGGCTGCTCCTGTGAGGCGGCAGCGCCCTCTGGTGCCTGGAGCCCGCACTCCAGGCAGGGCGCCCTCTGGTGTTGGTGGGCCAGCAGTACCTCCTCTTCAGCGGCCCACACAACAGGACCCCCCCCTCAACGGGCGCCTCCTGGCGCCCGACCAGGCTTGTCCGGGTGGCGGCGGTAGAAGTCGGCCAGGAGGGCCGGGTCCAGGATGAAGCTCTTCTTCACCCAGGAGCATTCTTCGGGGCCGTACCCCTCCCAGTCCACCAAATACTGGAAGCCCCGGCCCATCCGTCGAACATCCAAAAGCCGGCGCACTGTCCAAGCCGGCTCGCCATCGATGATCCGGGCAGGAGGTGGTGTCGGACCCGGAGTGCAGAGGGGTGAGGTGTGATGCGGCTTAATCCTTGAAACGTGGAACACGGGATGGATCCGCAGTGAGGCCGGAAGCTGAAGCCTCACTGCGGCGGGACTGATGACCTTGAGGATTTTGAATGGACCTATGTACCGTTCCTGTAATTTTGGGGAGGCCACTTGCAGTGGAATGTCCTTGGTGGACAACCACACTTCCTGCCCAGGACGATACGTAGGAGCCGGGGTCTGCCGCCGGTCTGCATGGGCCTTTGTCCTCATCCGGGCCCTCAGCAAAGCAGAACGGGCGGCACGCCACACCCGACGGCACTTCCGCAGGTGGGCCTGGACCGAGGGCACACCGACCTCTCCCTCAACCACCGGGAACAACGGGGGCTGATACCCCAGACATACCTCAAAAGGGGAGAGGCCGGTGGCGGACGACACTTGGCTGTTGTGGGCATATGGCTGTTGTGGGCATACTCGATCCAGGCCAGATGGGTACTCCAGGCCGCCGGGTGCGCGGCTGTCACGTAACGCAGGGTCTGCTCCATCTCTTGATTGGCCCGTTCTGCTTGCCCGTTGGTTTGGGGATGATACCCGGATGAGAGACTGACCGTGGCCCCCAGTTCCCGGCAAAAGCTCCTCCAGACGTGCGAGGAGAACTGGGGACCGCGATCGGAGACAATGTCTGTTGGAATCCCATGCAGCCGGACGACGTGGTGGACCAGGAGGTCCGCTGTCTCCTGGGCTGTTGGGAGCTTCGGGAGGGCCACGAAGTGGGCCGCCTTGGAGAATCGGTCCACTATCGTGGGAATGGTGGTGTTGCCCTGGGACGGCAGGAGGCCCGTGACAAAATCCAGGCCGATGTGGGACCAGGGGCGATGAGGCACGGGCAGCGGCTGTAACAATCCCGAATCCTTGCGATGGTCGGCCTTGCCCCTGGCGCAGGTGGTACAGGCCTGGATATAATCCCGGACGTCGGCCTCTAGGGACGCCCACCAGAAGTGCTGCCGGACCACTGCCACGGTTCTTCGCACCCCTGGATGACAGGAGAGCTTAGAGCCGTGACAGAAGTCCAGGACTGCAGCCCTAGCTTCTGGTGGGACGTAAAGTCTGTTCTTCGGTCCAGTTCCGGGGTCCGGGCTTCATGCCAGGGCCTCCCGGATGGTTCTCTCTACGTCCCAGGTGAGGGTGGCCACGATAGTGGACTCCGGGATGATGGGTTCCGGTGGATCCGACAACTCCGTTTTGACTTCGTCTTCATGTACCCGGGACAAAGCATCCGATCTCTGGTTTTTGTTCCCGGGACGGTAGGTGATCCGGAAGTCAAAACGGCCGAAGAACAGTGACCAGCGGACTTGCCTGGGATTCAGCCGCTTGGCGGTCCTGATATACTCCAGGTTCCGGTGGTCAGTGAAAACCGTGAATGGCACGGACGTTCCCTCCAACAGATGTCTCCACTCTTCAAGAGCCTCTTTCACCGCAAGGAGTTCTCGATTGCCGACGTCATAGTTCCGTTCGGCCGGGGTCAACCTGCGGGAAAAATAGGCACACGGGTGAAGGACCTTATCGGTCTTCCCGCTCTGGGATAGCACAGCTCCTATCCCTGAGTCCGAGGCGTCCACTTCAACCACTAACTGGCGGCTAGGATCGGGCTGCACCAGAACGGGTGCAGACGAGAAGCGCCGTTTCAACTCCTTGAACGCAGCATCGCAACAATCCGACCAGGTGAAGGGGACTTTTGGTGAGGTCAGGGCTGTCAGGGGGCTAACTACCTGACTGTAGCCCTTAATGAACCTCCTGTAAAAATTAGCAAAGCCGAGGAACTGTTGCAGCTTCCTACGGCTTGTGGGTTGGGGCCAGTCTCTCACCACCGCAACCTTGGCCGGATCAGGAGCGACGGAGTTGGAGGAGATGATAAATCCCAGGAAGGACAAAGACGTGCGGTGGAACTCACACTTCTCGCCCTTCACAAACAGCCGGTTCTCCAACAACCGCTGCAGGACCTGACATACATGTCGGACATGGGTCTCAGGATCCGGAGAAAAGATGAGTATATCGTCTAGGTACACGAAGACGAATCGGTGCAGGAAATCCCGCAAGACATCATTAACCAAAGCTTGGAACGTCGCGGGGGCGTTTGTAAGACCGAACGGCATGACCAGGTACTCAAAGTGACCTAAGGGGGTGTTAAATGCCGTCTTCCACTCGTCTCCCTTCCGGATCCGAACCAGGTGATACGCATTTCTTGGTGAAGATTCGTGCTCCATGCAGGGGCGTGAACACCGAATCCAACAGGGGCAACGGGTATCGATTACGAACCGTGATTTCGTTCAGTCCCCTGTAATCAATGCATGGACGAAGTCCGCCATCTTTTTTACCCACAAAAAAGAAACCTGCACCCATCGGGGAGGTGGAATTCCGGATTAACCCGGCGGCTAAAGAGTCCCGGATGTAGGTCTCCATTGATTCGCGCTCAGGCCGTGAGAGGTTGTACAGCCTGCTGGACGGGAACTCACCGCCTGGAACCAAATCAATGGCACAATCGTACGGACGGTGGGGGGGAAGGGTGAGCGCCAGATCCTTGCTGAACACATCCACAAGGTCGTGGTACTCCACCGGCACCGTCCCTAGATTGGGTGGGACTCTGACCTCCTCCTTAGCCTGGGAACCGGGAGGTACCGAGGAACCTAAACATACCCGATGGCAGGTCTCGCTCCACTGAACCACTACCCCAGACGGCCAATCGATCCGGGGATTGTGTTTTAACATCCAAGGAAACCCCAAAATCACACGGGAGGTAGTTGGAGTCACAAAAAACTCGATCTCCTCCCGGTGATTTCCTGACACCACCAGAGTTACAGGTGGTGTCCTATGTGTGATTGGAGGGAGGAGGGAGCCATCTAGTGCCCGTACCTGCACAGGCGAGGTAAGAGCCACCAGAGGGAGCCCTATCTCCCTGGCCCATCTGCTGTCTAACAGATTCCCTTCAGAGCCCGTGTCCACCAGTGCTGGGGCCTTCAGGGTTAAATCCTCATACAGGATTGTAACTGGGAGTCGTGTGGCAATGTGGGTGTGTCCCACGTGAATGTCTCGGCCCACCCCTAGCCCAGTTTCTAGGGGCGGGCGTTGGCGTTTTAACCGCTCGGGGCAGTCTCTAACCTGATGCTCTATCGAGCCACAAACAAAACACGCTCCGCGGGCCAGCCTCCTCTGTCTATCTGGTGCCCTAAATGTGGCCCTGCTCGTGTCCATAGCTTCGTCAGCAGGGGGAGCTGTCACCACACGGAGCGCAGGGGCCGTGGAGCGTGGGGAGGGCGGAACGCGGTCGGAACCGGAAGAGAGAGGGACGACGCGTGCCCGGCCACGCCCTTCGTCTCGTTCCCGACGGCGTTCTTCTAACCGATTGTCTAATCGTATGACGAGATCGATAAGCCCATCTAAATCCCGCGGTTCGTCCTTAGCCACCAGGTGCTCCTTTAGAACCAGTGACAGTCCATTTACAAAGGCGGCGCAGAGGGCAGTGCTATTCCAGCCGGACCTTGCAGCCGCGATGCGGAAGTCGACTGCATAAGCAGCTGCACTCCGGCGCCCCTGTCTCATTGACAGCAGCACGGCTGAAGCGGTCTCACCTCTATTTGGGTGATCAAACACTGTTCTGAACTCCCTCACAAACCCATCATACACCTGAAGGAGCCGTGAATTCTGCTCCCAGAGCACTGTAGCCCAAGCGCGTGCCTCACCACGAAGCAAATTTATGACATAAGCTATTTTGCTAGCATCAGTCGCGTACATGACGGGACGTTGTGCGAAGACGAGCGAACACTGCATAAGGAAATCAGTGCACGTCTCCACACAACCGTCGTACGGCTCTGGCGGGCTTATGTATGCTTCCGGGGATGGTGGGAGGGGTCGTTGAACGACCTGTGGAACGCCATTGTTTCGCACAGGGTCGACAGGAGGGAGAGCCGCAGCATCGCCCTGAGGGCGCGCTTCCACCTGTGCGGCGAGAGCCTCCACCCTGCGGTTAAGGAGGACGTTCTGCTCGGTCATTAAATCCATCCGAGCCGTGAAAGCGGTGAGGATTCGCTGCAACTCACCGATCATTCCTCCTGCGGCCGCCTGTGCGCCCTGTTCTTCCATTGGCCGTTCAACAGCCGGTTGACGCCCCTCGGGATCCATGACGTTGGCCGAGATATCCTGTTGTGAAAGTGTGAGAGCACGGACCCACAACAGGGGGCGCAAATGAACGGACAATGGATAAAGCCAAATACAACACTTTACTGTTGTGAAAGTGCACAACAACAACAGATTACAATATTAGATAAGCTCAAATACAAAATGTCATGTGGGCAGGCTCGAAGATAGGAGACGTCAGTCCGAAGTTGAACCGGAACCACACGATTTCCTCCGCCACCGAACCCCGGGAATACTGGAGCCGCCAAGTCCCGAACTCCCAGGTGGCCACTGCCTCCGCGTGTCGAATCTGGTACTGCTGGCGATGAGAAAACACAGTTAGAAGTGGGTGCGTGTGCACCCAGCAACACGTATGGTGGGAAACCACCTCCACCTCTCGTCGAAAAAAGGAACAGAATAAATGCTGTCCAATTCACACAAGCAACAGTTATTCAAAAAACACAGTCAGCTGAGAAGTTACCTCTTTGGTAGAGCGATATCTCGGCAATGAGGTGGAGATGCCGTCTTGCTGATATACCACTGTCGATCCGATGATTGATGACAGCTGTCGCCGGTGATAAGTGACAGCTGTCACCCCGGCTGCTCCTGTAAGGCGGCAGCGCCCTCTGGTGCCTGGAGCCCGCACTCCAGGCAGGGCGCCCTCTGGTGTTGGTGGGCCAGCAGTACCTCCTCTTCAGCGGCCCACACAACAGTTCAATTGGTTTTGTCAGTTTTGTTCAATTTCATGTCGCCTTTACTAGGGATGTCCCGATCTGATCATGTGATCAGAAATCGGGCCCGATCACGTGGTTTCAGACTTGATCGAAATCGGACTTTGCATCCTGATCAGGAATCCGATTTTGATCAGCGGTATTTCAAGCTCATTATTGCAGCTTAATGGGCCTTTCACGCGTTGGAAGTGTCAGAGGCGTCAAGAATCAGTCTAAAAAGCATTATTTCAATGAGACGTGTTGCTTTTTAGAGGTGTCAGAAGTGTCACGTCAAAAGCTGAGCTAAAGCGACACTTCTGATGGGAGCGCACATTGCCGCTTGTTGGCAGGCTGACACGGTCAAAGTTCAACCCAATCTTTTTTTTTGGAACAAAAGAAAAAACATAAGTTCAATGCAATCCAACATTCGATGCTCTGAGCTGTGACGTAGCTTCGCGCTGTCCAATAGGAACAACGTGTCAGGTCAAAACACGGAAGACTAGTGGCAGAAACCACTGATCTCTACAAAACAGATCAGTGCAGAAACCACTGATCTGTACAAAACAGAAACATGTCACAGGACTGCTCATTTATAGAGCAGTTTTCTGAAGAAAAATCCTTGGAAATGTTTGTTGTTGTTGTTTGTTACCTCAAAATTTCTGATTACTGTTTAAAAAAGTTTAGAACACTTGTAATTAAAATAGCTAAATCAATAAATGGTTCTTTAGAAACCTTTCATTTGTAAATTAAACCCACCTGTTATTTCAGATTAGATCATTTCTTGTTTAACATAAGGAACCTTGGACATTTCTTTTTAGACAAATAAAATAACATGGCAATTTGTACATTTTTTAAGTCTGGTAGATTATTACTTGATTGTTCAAGCTACCTCAAGGAAAAATGCACTGTTTAAGTGATAAATAATAAAATAAGGTGATTAAAATGAAAATATTACATATTTAGCATTTGTTCATTGTTCATTCAGTTTTTTAGAGTATCGGATCAGGACTCGGTATCGGCAGATACTCAAAATCAGATGACTCGGAAACGGATCGCGGCCAAAAAAACCTGATCGGTACATCCCTAGCCTTTACCATGAGTGAAATGTGTGCTGCATTTGATGTCTTCCACCACCATCTCTGTTTCTTCATGTCTAAAATTAGAAGCACCTGCTTGCAGAATGCAGAAAAGACAAAAAGCTCTGTGCGTGCATGCATGCGTGGAACTACGATCACAGACATTTGCTGTTTGGTATGATTATGTATTTTGGGTCAAGGATGAACACTGCAAAACAGAATGTTGATAAGACTAATATTTTTGTAGAAGCTATGGATATTAGCTATTATTATTACTTTACCAAGGCGTTGCTAGGCCAGTATCATAGATTTACGTCGACGCTACCTGGCTATACCCACCTGCGTAAACAAATGACGTCGTAGCGCGCAGCCCAAGAACTGTCCGCAGAAGGAAAAAAAAACTAAAAAGGCGAGAAGTGCATGTTGGTCCCAATATGGATATTCTGGATGATTTTCTCATGGATAGTACGACAATGAACAGCAGCCAAAGCAGCCAGCTTGATGAGGACGCACTGCCGAATTTGGAGAGCAGTGTGCGCCAGCCGACACGACAAAAGTTAAGTGAGCCAACTTTTTATGTACGCGTTGTGTATCTCAGTAAAAAGTAATAATAATGCAAATAACATGCTGTTGTCGTGCGGTATGCATTTTCTGATTCCCTCCGTCCATGCCGTCACCCGCAATAACAGATATTTGCCCTCGTCTAACTGGGGCGAATATCTGTCATTTTGGGCGACTGGTCATGAACGTCGGGCCTCTGAAAATGCATACCACCCTACAAAAGCATGTTATTGTATTAACACCACTGAACAGTGGATATTGCTCACTACATTCTGGATTCACACGCCATCCCAGCAGGGGGCGGTAAATCATCTATATAGTAAAAGCATGAGTGCGTGATTTTATTTAGTAAGTTCAATAGAAGTGCACAATATAATTGTAAATATGTTAAAAATATATGGGATGACACAAGAAAGTGAAAAAAATCAAATGACAAGATACACTGAACAAAAGTATAAATGCAACACTTTTGTTTTTGCCCCCAATTATCATGAGCTGAACTCAAAGATCTAAAACATTTTCTATATACACAAAAGACCTATTTCTCTCAAATATTGTTCACAAATCTGTCTAAATCTGTGTTGTGAGAAGTGAGCACTTTATGTGTCGACGCGAGTTGAGGAGCGGACCTGCGTCAGACAGAACCCAGCACTAAAAATAACCAGAAAGCGGTTCCAACAACAGAAACAATTTATTTTTCACCTGTGCATAATAATGTGTACAAAACTAAAAGAACGTCCTTCTGGTGGAGTGACTGTTGGCACGCTCTTAAGCGCCCAAAAGGATAGAAGCCCGGCGTTCCTGGACCCACTACCACCAGACAAACACCCCCCAGGTGGACACGACAAACTGACTCTCTGTGAAGCAAAGAAGAGGTGAGGTAAGTCAGCAGTTACAACAATATCTTTCAAAAGACACACGCTATCAGCAACACATTCAGGTCTGTATTTTTTAACTTTATGCAAATGAGCAGCTTCTCACAACAAGTGGAGGATCACTTATCCGCACGCCACAGCAGTGAGAAGCAAACTGCACAATTCTCATCACAATTCCAGTATACTGCGTAACAAAACACCAAGTTACTATCAACAATTAGTCGAACACTTAATCACCTTTAATGTGTGCTGACAGCAAGTGTCCTCACCCTTCCTTGCTTCACGGGCTCGATGTGTCAAACCCAGGCGCGGTCCTCAGCGTCTCACAAACGGACATCACAAGGTCGAGTTCCCGGCAGTTCTGCTTGAATCACACATGACTTAAATGCAGAACGCCATCCAATTATCTGCTTCAGCTGAAAGTCTTTAAGGTTGCATGTGAGCACCAGTCACAGGTGCTACACATGATGTTGATGAGAGTGAGGATTCTTCAGCCAGCACCTTCTCCACAGACAAATCAGTTCTCATGCCACCTGAAGAGCAAAGAAAAGAAAAGAACACCAAAACATCCAGCCACACCCCCCAACACACAACACACTTCTCCTTTGCTGAGACAATCCATCTCACCTCACAGGTGTGGCATATGAAGATGCTGATTAGACAGCATGATTATTGCACAGGTGTGCTTTAGGTTGGCCACAATAAAAGGCCATTCAAATGTTCAGTTTTATTACACAGCACAATGCCACAGATGTCACAAGTTTTGAGGGAGCGTGCAATTTGCATGCTGACTGCAGGAATGTCCACCAGAGCTGTTACACGTGAATTTAATGTTCATTGTTCTACTATAAGTGGCCTCCAAAGGCATTTCAGAGAATTTGGCAGTACATGCGCCCGGCTTCACAACAGCAGACCACATGTAACCACAGCAGCCCAGGACTTCTACATCCAGCATGTTCACCTCCAAGATCGTCTGAGACCAGCCACCTGGACAGCTGCTGCAACAATCGGTTTACAGAACCAAAGGATTTCTGCACAAACTGTCAGAAACCCTCTCAGAGAAGCTCATCTGCATGCTCATGGTCCTCATCGGGGTCTCGACCTGACTGCAGTTCATCATTGTAACCGACTCGAGTGAGAAAATGCTCACATCTGGTGGGGTCTGACTGCTGATAAGCTCTATATGAAGGAGATATGTTGCACTGCACGAGGCAAATTTTTATTTTATTTTTAATTTATTTTATTAGCACAATAGAAATTCATAACAAAATGTTACAATTTACAAAAATAATCTGAATACATGAAACAATAAAAAACAAAGATACAATATGAACATAATGTGCAAGGGAGTGGTAGAAGTCAAAGAGACTTATCAAAGACCCACTCCCGAACAAAAAACAAAAAAACAAACAAAAAATAAACAAAAATATCACAACAATAAACAACAGTATTTATTATTCACAAAGTTTAAAACATTTAAATAAATTAAACCAAGTAATATTAATTTGTCATTTTAAATACTCATGCAGGAGCTTTACTTTTAGTCCACTTTTATATCTGTATAAAGTGATGGGTGGATTTACAAGATTCTAAAATTTAACACCACGATATCTGATGTGACACTGATAACGAGTCATTCTATGCAAAGATAAATGCAAATGAGAGGTGTGCCTTGTCAGATAATTATGAATTTGATGGTTATGCACAAAATAATATTTGATAAAAGAAGCCCATTTAGTATCATAAAGAGCTCTGAAAACAAATGTACAGGTTAGGAAGATATTTATATGAAAGCTCTTTGGTGCTGTTTGGAAGATGTGAGAGTTTGTAGATGTAACTGTGGGACTTTGTAGCACACAAGGTGATATGTAAAGGTTGAGGTCTTGCATGGCAGGATGTCTTGACAGATTATAACCTTTATCAGCTGCCAAGAATGCCTATTATTCCAGCTTCACAAAATAAATAAATCATACTTTTTAAATTTTTTTTACACTATTATGGAACTCAGGCTCAGACATCAGTCCATAAGCAGACTGAGTTTTACAGCACATATTTTCTTGGAAGCTTTCACCCAGTGGCCACTGTGATAGGCTACAGCTCCCCCATGACCCTTAAGCCCCTTTCACACCAGGCCAACTTGGAGTTCTGTAATGCTGCATACCGACTATGCTGAGTTTATGCAGCCCTACGTGGTAATACGCTGAAGGACGCTGAGGGATGCAAAGGGGTCTGCCAAATGGACTTTCAGCGTAAAGCACCGGACACAGTGTTCCATGCATGTCTACACAACACTCCACTACTGTATGTAAATCTACACAACACTGTGCTACTGTACACCAAGTCTCTGCAATTGTACACAATCCCACGCCAGTTCAGCTGAAAATCCGTTCCATGTTTTTATCAGTACATACCTGCATTGCTAGATTTTATTCATCCCGCTGGACTTTGCTGGCAGTGAAGCTTCAAAACCACAGAAGAAGAAGACCTCTCACATCACCAGTGAGAGGACCACCATCCACTTCTCAGGGACGATCGCGCACACGATCACCGACTGCAGCTCCACCTTCACCTCCTCAAGTTCTCTCATGTTTGTGGCACGTGAAATAAAGTCTATTAACTCCTGCTCATGAACCAATCACCAGCGAGAGGACATGTCCACATCCAGTATAACTCCTCACAGATGGATCGCCAGCAAGAGGACATGTCCACCATTCACTCCTCACGGACAGATCACACACGCGATTGCTGGTTGCAGCTCTGCGCTGCTTTCACCTTATTAAGTTCTCTCACAATTGTGGCACATTAAATAAAGTCCATTAACTCCTGGAAATAATGTATTCCAAGTCAGAATACATTTTTTCCAATGTATCAAATCCATCTGCATGTCCAGGCAGCCTGTAAACAGCATCATGGAGCCAAGCTTCTCCTCCCTGCGTGCAACTAATGCCTGCGCTATGTTTCAGCCCTCAGGCGTGGCCAGATGGTTGCTATGCCATCACAAGAACAGGACCTGCTGATTCAACCCCAAATCAACTGTAAACACGGCGGAGGTCAAGCTGTTTTCGGACAGTTTTTTTTTCTAGTGTGGAGCTTCTTTTTTTTAAGTCTGAAGGTGATTCTGAAGAAGCTGTGGGGACACAGCCTTATGGTTTTGAGCCTTATTTAGACCACAGTGAGGGAGACGAAACCTTGGAGGAAAACCTTCAGTCTGACAACAGTGATGATATTGGCAGAATTCAGAACACCGCATGGTGAATATAATAAATAAATAAATAAATAAATAAATAAATAAATAAATAAAGCAGGCGATTTCGGTATGCGGGTGGAGATAAAACTGTTTTTCCCAGGTCTTTGGTCATAATCGACTGCTAAAAAATTTTAAAAGTTTTTTTCTATCCTCCCCGTGACCCGAACCCCGGACAAGTGGTTGAAGATGAGTGAGTGTGTGTTTTTCTATCTTTGATGCCAGAAAAAAGTGATGAAGTGTGGAATTTTTAATTAAATATAATTCAAATCTGAAAAATGACACAGCACCTGCAAGAGACTAAAAATACTAGCTATTTTTAAAATAAATCTTGTTTCCTTCTTGAATACAGTTAGTGTACTGTACGTTAGTAGCGTAACATGTTATTATTAAATATTAAAACCATTCAACCAAGAATAAAGATGAAGTCTTACCTGTTCGCTTAAGTGAGGTCATCTTCACAGTCTGACGAAAACGTATCCACATAAAGCCTGATTTTGGAAAATGAAATCTGAAAATAATTTAATTCCTTGTCCTGGCTGAAAAAAGTCCCTCTGTGACACTGGCAGTTTGGTACCAGGTTACAGCGACGGCACAGGTGTAATCCATTGATTGCGTCTGTGACCGATGGTTCGAGTCTTTGCTGTGAATGGATGGTCCTCTTCCTCCACCTGGCTGCTTCGCACTGCAAGTTGAAACACTGCAGCACCTCATCTGCACGTAATGAAATTGTCCCATGATTCACCAAAAATAACATAAAAGAATGTGAAAATACTCCTGTTTTGCCTCTATGTGGAGTGGAGACGATGCACAACACCGTGCACGTGCACTCATCAATATAAGTGTTCTACCTGCCATTCAAAAGGGTTCTGCTTACCAGAATTAAACGTTCTGACACGTTTAATACCATGCAGCACTGACCTGAACCACTCGGTGGAAACGGGGTTGTCCGTAGCCTGTAAAAATCCATAAACTTGCCACATCATTGTTTAAGCCGCAGTGTTCAAAGAGTGTAAAAAAAAGTGCCGCTGGTCCACAATAGAGTCCCCACAATCCACTCATTCCGACGCACATGATCCTGAGGAACCTGAAATCAACGGACTCCACCTGCAAAAGTGTTTTCATAAAAACTTGCAGCACACTCATCCAGCTGGCATAACTCCAGAAATGAAGCACTTAAACACAGAAATATATCCGATCACTAACCAAACAAATGGGGCTGTTAAGATAATGGTCCTTGCACTATGATCACTTCCTCCTCCTTCTCCAATGTTGTGACTTGCCCGGAAGTTCCTGGTTTTTTAGTAGCACGCAGTTCAAAATTTGAATTTTTATCTCTTCAGTAACCACACACTGGGAAAGCATTAATTTCAAAGTGTTGTTTAATTTTTGTCTTAAATACTAAAAAAAAAAAAAAAAAAAAATCATATCATGTTACTATAATGACATCCAGCAGACATCATATAACTGTTGCAAGACTGACTGGTTATTGAATATCCCAGTAAACATTTCTACAATGGTGTGACATTGTGGTGATGCCACTTTCTGGTCAAAATGACATTTTCTAGTGATGTTGCCATGATGTCATTTTTTGGACTCCCAGCTATGTGTGGCGAAGTGGAGTCTCACTCCAGGGCTAGGGTTATTTCTTTGTTTATCCTAATTAAAAAAAACTATGATTTAATTTCAATTTTAAAGAGAAGGACCGACAACGCCACCCAGGGATACGGCCCTGGGACCAATCAAAGCCCAATTTGTAACAAAAGGCTGCGCAAGGTATGGGAAACAGAGAGGTGTGCTTATCTTGTAGATTTATTCTGTCAAATTAATTTAAAAATATAAATAAAACATTACAAATTTCACATTTCATGGTACTGCTTTTCACATTCACCTTATATTGCACAGAATTACCTTATTCAGTTTTCAACCAGATCTTATATTGCACATAACTGAGTTAAATTATTCACCTTCAACCAGATTTTATATTGGGTGAGCAAGGGTCCAGCTCAAACAAAAAAAACAAAAAAACAAATTAAATCCAAAAAAACACTACAAACCAAACCATGAACAACAAACCAACACACACAAAAAAAGCAACCAAACATGCATAAAATTAGGCAAAACTCAGCTGAGGAGGAATAAACCCCTCACCCCACCATATTAATCACAGCAGGTGAAATCAATCCCATGTAGTGTGCCAACAGCACCAGCAGAGGGCATCCTCTGCAAAGTAATGTACACAGCTGTTGACAGCTAAAGAAACGTGGATGAAGCAACGGCCCTTTAATAGGAGGTGGCGACCCGAGCGTGCGCGCCGCAGTTCCTCGTGCCTGAATGAGAGACATTTGGCTAATTAACATAAACAATAACTATATTAACTCAACCTGTATGGTTGAGTTCTTACCTGCCGGTGGAGGCGAACGCACCCGCAGACAGCAGGAAGAAAAGGGGGAGAGAGAGCCGTGATGGACTTAGCCACAAGGTCCCATAACCCACACTCTAAAGCAGAATTTAACATCAGCCATAACCAACGCCCAAAGCCAACGCGACAATGAATGGACTTACCACAGTAGAGAGCCCTGGACCCAGAGGGCGTGTCTGACCTCACGCACTCAACCATGAAGGAATCCCCCACAGACCAGACCTCTGTCCCGGAATGCGCAGCGTTTAACGTAGCACCTGCCCAAATTGAGTCGCACACAAGCATGCCGCCACCTGGAACCCACTCCAGGTGGTATGTGTATGACGCGCAATGTGCGCACTCCGGCTTTCAAGGCCACGTTAGCGCCACCCACCATCCACCTTAAAGGTAGACCACACACCAACATACCACATTTACCCCCCTTTTCTTTGTCAACGCCCCGACGACACCACTAAAGAATTACCTCCCAAGTCCCCGGAAAAGATGAACACTACACAATTGTCCAGCAATCATGACGATCAATGTTCATTCTCGAAGTACCAGGTACTGAAAGCTTTACAGCAAGGGAACCCTTTACAACAAGTATTCCACAATAAGCCCCTCAAGATAACCAACATTAGGAACTTTGAATCACTAGCGGCCCTCATCTGCAACCGATGACAGGCCTGCAGACGGTTTATGCTCCACGGCCCAACATAGCTCTTAACAACTTTCCAAAATGGTAGACACCATGGACCTAGTGCCCAACAAACCAGGAAGCTCCATTCCACCCATGTCAACCTGAGTAGTTAGACAAAACGACGACAAGCCTGAGACTTTGTCCACCATTGAACCCACCAAAACTCCTGTGAAGCTCCTCAGTCTGTGGTCACCTGGAAAGGAAGCCCACTGCACAATCACACATGTCAGCGCACAGTCATACAGTTCCTGAAGAATCTGCATCTGAACACATCCTCCCAATCCTTCTCGCTCTTAGCCTCGCTGTCCAGCCAAGCGTAAATTAATACCACCTGTTCCTTATGAGGTAACAGGCGCACCTACAAACTTAAACTTCCTCTGTCCACTCACCCAAAGTTATACCAGTCCTACCCTTCAACAGGGAACACTTACGACCACAGGGTATAACAACCACACACTCTGTGGACAGAGGGAATCCCTGAAGGAACGTCGCCAGCGGGAATACCTGGAGCCTGGATAGCTCCACCAGGGCCGGTGCCCCCTCCCAGACAAGTCACTCCCCGTCTGCTTTACGCAAAGACAGTTGCTCTCTAAGCTGTTGAAACTCCTCCTCCATACTGGCTGCGGATACACACACACACTCCAACCTTTAAGCAAGGAAAACAAAAGGTTAAGTTCTACCAACTTCAAGTTTTGGGTCCTAAAAAGAATACCATTGCTCCGTCCAACTGTGCCTATCCACAATAAAATTACGTATAAACAGTACAAAACAAAAATCACAGTTCATAAATACTACCAAAAGTGATCACACCTCTACATCATTCCCATCCTGCCGACAACACCAAGTGTGGCGAAGTGGAGTCTCGCTCCTGGGCTAGGGTTATTTGTTTGTTTATCCTAATTAAAAACAAACTATAATTTAATTTCAATTTTAAAGAGAAGGACCGACAGCGCCACCCAGGGATACGGCCCTTGGACCAATCAAAGCCCAATTTGTAACAAAAGGCTGCGCAAGGTACGGGGAAACAGAGAGGTGTGCTTATCACAAGGTAGATTTATTCTGTCAAATTAATTTAAAAATATAAATAAAACATTACAAATATCACATTTCATGGCACTGCTTTTCACATTCACCTCATATTGCACAGAATTACCTTATTCAGTTTTCAACCAGATCTTAAACTGTCGCACACAAGCGTGCCGCCACCCGGAACCCACTCTAGATGGTATGTGTATGACACGCAATGTGCGCACTCCGGCTTTCAAGGCCACGTTAGCGCCGCTCACCATCCACCATAAAGGTAGACCACACACCAACATACCACATATGTCATCAAGTGACATTGTATTGTGACCATTACTTAACCTTCTCACGACCAAAAATGACCTTTATACCTAGCAAACATTTCTACATTGCTGTGATGCTGTGGTGATGTCACGTTTTGGTCAACATGACGTTTTATGGTGATGCTGTCATGACAGCTATGTTTTAGCTACGTCATCAAGTGATGTATTTTGACCAATACATAACCTTTTCACAACCAAAAAATGTCCTTTCTATGATCATTTGATGACCAAAATTACATTACATTATTACATTATAGTAAGTCCCTTTGGCTGCTCCCTTGTTTTTAACTTGGGATCGCCACAGCCTTTTTGGGTCCACAGAGGTCACGTACTCTCGGGTGTTTTGGTTGATTTCATAGGTTAATTTTTTTTGTTGTTGTTGTTGTTTTTGTACCTCACTTTTTTCTTAAGTCACGTAACTTAAGGCCACATCAAAAGGGGGAGTTGTTGGATGGAATGTTCCGTGACGCATGTCTGAATGTCCTCAGACCATCTAATGTTACAAATTGGATTTGACCTGACTGTACAGCCATGATGCATGTCTGAATGTCCTCAGACCACTTAATGTTACAAATTGGATTTGACTTGACTGCTTGTGCAGCCATGACGCATGTCCCAAAATGTCATCATTTGTGTACAATTTAAACTGATAAAACCAAGGTCTTCATACCTGTCTGGGGCAAACCCATTGGCGCCATGAAATGTTCTGTTCTTTGCTTATCACGCTGACACAAACGCATTCATCACAAAGTTTTGATATGACACATACTGCTTGAATATAACAACGCAATCACGTCACCTGTAAACACATTACTGTTTGCAACCAATCACATAGCTCCACTGATCCACACGGCAAGGCAAGACCCACCCACCTGGGGGAGGGCTGAGTGCAGGTTTAAGAAGCAGCCTAACCTTAATGTCGAGGCTCTTGTTCGCAATGGTGCATGTTAAGTTTTGTTTCAAGATCCCAGCTCTATCTTAGCTGACGCTGTTCATCAGTGTAGGCATCTTTTCAATATAACATCTGGTTTTGAAGTCTGTCTCCTGTCAGTCTTTGAGTTCGCTCACCACATAAAACTGCCGGGAGCGGTTCAACAGGCAGAAAAACCCCTACAAATATGGTGCCGTGACCCAGATGTGGTTTTGAGTGAATTTCGGTGAAATTCACTACGTTTTTACAGAATCTGACGGTTGATTCTCTGACGCTGGACTCTGTGGCCACAACAAAGGTAAGCAGAAAACCTTTTCTTAAACCTTTCTTAGGCTTGTAAAACTGAAGTCCAGTGTTAGATGAATGCATGGTTATGATGGACTGACGTTGAAGAGAATTTTCAAGTAGAACCCTCACTGAATGAAGAGTCACTATTGTTGTCGGCCGGCAAGCCAACGAAGCTGTGCGTCCCCTAAAGTCCGTGGTTTAAATCTATGGGTTCGAGTCCCTGGGTGACGAAGCTGTGCGTCCACTAAAGTCTGTGGTTTAAGTCTGTGGGTTCAAGTCCCTGGGTGATGAGACGGTGCATCCCCTTAAGTTCATGGTTTTAGTCAGTGGTTTTTGTGTTAATCAAAATTCCCTGGTTGGTATTGGTTGAAGAATTGAGTGGTTAATCAGTCGTCGAGCCATGGGTTGGATTGGAGTCTCTGGTAATGGTGCATGCTGACGTCACCTAAAGTCCTCGGGCTGTATTAAAAGTATTAACTCTACATTGCTAACTGAATTCCACTGATCAGTTGAACTAGCCTGTTGGAAACCCTCATTTTTGATACACATATTTATACATATGCATCTGTATCTGTATTTTTAATTGTGTTCTATGCATTAGGGCTGAAATGATCAATTGAGTTCTTTGTTATTGAGGTTTCGCTTTACGCTGTAGTACATATGCCAGGCCTATATGTGACGCTGTAATGCTCCCACAAAAAATGGAGAAAAAGACGATAGAGCATGTGCAAAACGGATGTAAGGGCTAATCAATGTAGCAGCCGATTCTACTGCCTTACAAATCTGCACGTAGACTAAAATAAAGGTTTTAAGAGAAAGAGGGTCCACGCTGATCATCTAAAATGGACTATTTGCGCATTTAAAGTGAAGCAGTGTGATTAGAAAACAAAACAAAAACAGTTTGGCCCACTGGTTGCTCTCCACCTCCACAGAAAAAGTGAAAGGACGCGCACTTTAAAGCAAACCTTGTCGAAAAATTGTCTTTATTCATATTTGACTAGAGCTTTCCAGCAGGCTGCAGTTATTTTTTTCAGAGCAGTTTTGTGGAAAGATTGAAGGTTTTCACTGACTTCTGCACATGCAGTCAGGCGAAGCTTCAAAACTCATAATGAGGTGGAAGAATAAATAGCCGTGCGCCACCTGGAGGGAAACCAGACAAACAACACACAAGAGGAGAGAGAAGAGAGGGGAGAGAGGCAAACAAAGGCAGCCCAAGACACAGGCTGTTTTATGTGCAACACTCTTGACCATTGGGTTTGTAACTGCCCATATAATCAGTTTCCGCTACAAAGAGGATGGGAATACAGAAGGGGAATGGACAGGGGAGCCAATAGGGCAAGGTGATTTCCATCTCCAGGGCATCAGACCAACCCTCAGGGAAGGTTGGGACCCATACAATAAGCGAAGTGCACATCTCAGGCCGCGCAGTGTATTATGGGTACACTAAATTTTTCGGCTACCAACCCACATGCTATGACAACGGAAAGCAGCGAGGAGTGCTATGATTTGGATCATTTCAACTGCTGGAAAGTTGATGATTTAAAGCGTTTTTGTAAGCTCAGCGGATTACCTGTTACAACCAGGACTACGTACGGCAGTGGACAGAAACGGAAAGAAGAGCTGGCTGCACTTGTGTGTGCTGCATCATTACAGAAACTACCGTTGGTGCCGACGAAGGAGGAAGAGAGAGCTGCTGTCGAAAATGACCAGTCCTTGTTGATAGTTGGAGACAAACAAATTTCTGAACCCTTGAAGGCAACTGACGGATGGTTAGATGAAGTCCAGAGTCTGAAACTGTGGATACTGCAGAATATTTGATAAGCCGGGATGAGAAATCGCTACTCCGCCGGCTTCGTAATGACTACAAGGAAGGTGGGTCTCGCATACAACCTCTTTGGTGTCACGTTTGTTTTGATAAGTTAACAGACATACAATGATGTGTGCATGCATGCAGTTTACTTATAGAACATGTCAATTTTACAATATTACGCGCCACGTCATTCATGGCGCGACATTACGCCATTACGCCAAAGACATTATCCATGTCTTTATGTCTTACAGACATAAAGACATGGATGACCTCTAATTTCCTGCTTTTAAACTCAGATAAAACTGAAGTTATTGTACTTGGCCCCACAAATCTTAGAAACATGGTGTCTAACCAGATCCTTACTCTGGATGGCATTACCCTGACCTCTAGTAATACTGTGAGAAATCTTGGAGTCATTTTTGATCAGGATATGTCATTCAAAGCGCATATTAAACAAATATGTAGGACTGCTTTTTTGCATTTACGCAATATCTCTAAAATCAGAAAGGTCTTGTCTCAGAGTGATGCTGAAAAACTAATTCATGCATTTATTTCCTCTAGGCTGGACTATTGTAATTCATTATTATCAGGTTGTCCTAAAAGTTCCCTAAAAAGCCTTCAGTTAATTCAAAATGCTGCAGCTAGAGTACTGACGGGGACTAGAAGGAGAGAGCATATCTCACCCATATTGGCCTCTCTTCATTGGCTTCCTGTTAATTCTAGAATAGAATTTAAAATTCTTCTTCTTACTTATAAGGTTTTGAATAATCAGGTCCCATCTTATCTTAGGGACCTCGTAGTACCATATCACCCCAATAGAGCGCTTCGCTCTCAGACTGCAGGCTTACTTGTAGTTCCTAGGGTTTGTAAGAGTAGAATGGGAGGCAGAGCCTTCAGCTTTCAGGCTCCTCTCCTGTGGAACCAGCTCCCAAGTCAGATCAGGGAGACAGACACCCTCTCTACTTTTAAGATTAGGCTTAAAACTTTCCTTTTTGCTAAAGCTTATAGTTAGGGCTGGATCAGGTGACCCTGAACCATCCCTTAGTTATGCTGCTATAGACGTAGACTGCTGGGGGGTTCCCATGATGCACTGTTTCTTTCTCTTTTTGCTCTGTATGCACCACTCTGCATTTAATCATTAGTGATCGATCTCTGCTCCCCTCCACAGCATGTCTTTTTCCTGGTTCTCTCCCTCAGCCCCAACCAGTCCCAGCAGAAGACTGCCCCTCCCTGAGCCTGGTTCTGCTGGAGGTTTCTTCCTGTTAAAAGGGAGTTTTTCCTTCCCACTGTAGCCAAGTGCTTGCTCACAGGGGGTCGTTTTGACCGTTGGGGTTTTACATAATTATTGTATGGCCTTGCCTTACAATATAAAGCACCTTGGGGCAACTGTTTGTTGTGATTTGGCGCTATATAAAAAAAGATTGATTGATTGATTGATTACAGTCATAAGCTGATGCACAAAAACGGCGTCATCAGCCACATTATAATTCGGCACAGTTTCAGGATATTGACAAAAGAAATGTGTGCAAGAAACTTACAATTTTAGTCCATCTTTTACCTCCGTCTGGATCTTTCTTTTCTATGGGGAAATTGTTTAGAATGAATGGAGGTTTACAACCACATTTCTTCTTCTTTCCGTCTTTGTGTGGACTCGGCGGAGCTTTGGAGTCATGTGTTTTCAGCCAACTTTCAAGCGACTGTGGCATGTTAGTGCACAGCGTACTTTTAAGGTGAATGTGGGCGGTACCAACGGGGCCTTTAAAGTGCGCAGGGCCACCTGGAGTGGGCTTGTGGTGGCGGCGTGCTGCGGGTTCTGTGCCGATTTGTTTGGGCACATTTGCATTGGACTCTGAAGGTTCCAGTCCTTCTTACAACCTAGGAACAAAAAGACTGGTCTTATTCAACTTATTTTAGTTTTACTAAAATAAACTGGCTGAACAAAAGGATACAAAGAGGGTGAAAAATATTTTCATTTATTATACTTTCTTCAATAATAAGAGCCGTGAGAATATAGTTTTTGTTTTTATTTTGTGTTTTTTGTTGTTCAGTGTACGGTATTTTTCATGTGTTTTTATATTCAGTAAACTGCTCGCTTTTTGAATTTAAAGAAACGGTCTCTGGTGTAATCATTCTGCTCCCCACTCCTTAGAACCTAGAACTGGTCCAGTAGTGCAGCAAATGGTGTGATACCGGTGCTACATTTATGTTTTGGCTTGCAGTGTTTTTTTGTATTTAATTTGTCTGTTTTTTTTTTTGTTTTTTTTTGTATGAGCTGGACCCTTGCTCACCCAACATTAATTTGGTTGAAGGTGAATAATTTAACTCGGTTAAGTGCAATATAGGATCTGGTTGAAAACTGAATAATGTAATTCTGTGCAATATAAGGTGAATGTGAAAAGCAGTACTATGATATGTGAAATTTGTAATGTTTATTTATATTTTTAAACTAATTTGACAGAATAAATCTACCTTGTGATAAGCACACCTCTCCTTGCACAGCCTTCTGTTACAAATTGGGCTTTGATTGGTCCCAGGGCCGTGTCCCTGGGTGGCGTTGTCGGCCCTTCTTTTAATTGAAATTAAATTATAGTGTCTTTTTAATTAGGATAAACAAACAAATAACCCTAGCCCAAGAGCGAGACTCCACTTCGCCACACCTATAAATTCCATTCGAGCATTTGAAAACAGCACAATGTGCACCTGTCATTATTGTATGCATCGCTTAAGGCTTAAAGCCTTTGAAACAATCCCTGTAAGCCTCAACTTTTACAGTCCGCTAATGGTACTGTATACGAAATTCAATGGGAGCGGTGTGAATTTGGTAGATGGAATTTTTACCCCCATTTGACCAGCGCATGCGCAGATGCGTTGCGCATTTCGCTTATTGGCCATACCGGCAGCCCCCTCATCCTCCACCAGCACCACAACAACCATCAACAGAGGGCCACACCGGACCCCAGCTGGGGGTCCCGCATGTGCCACCAATATATGTTGCCATAGGGGAGCCGAGATCTAACCCAGGATGAGGAGGATGTACAGTTGTATGCAAAAGTTTGGGCACCCCTGATAATTTTCAGGATTTTCCTTTATAAATTATTGGTTGTCTGGATCAGAAATTCCAGTTAAATATATCATACAGCAGACAGACACACTGATATTTGAGAAGTGAAATGAAGTTTCTAGTATTTACAGTATTTGGGCACCCTTGTCATTTTATTGATTCAAATATATTTAGCACTAATTATTATAACACTTGTTTTGGTTTATTAATAAATTGGTTTGGTAAGCTCATTGACCCTTGACCTCCTTACACTGGTGAATCCACACAAAGCTATCTCAGAGATTTCAGTTGTCAGTTTCCACTGTCAGGAACATAGGAAATGGAACACCACAGGCACAGTACTAGTTAAGGCCTGACGTGGCAGGCCAAGAAAAATCTCAGCTAAGCTGAAGTGAAGGATGGTGAGAACAGTTCTAGTCAACCCACAGACCTACAACATGATCTTGCTGCAGATAGTGTCTCTGTGCATCGTTCATCTGTACAGCACACTTTGCACAAAGAGATGCTGTATGATGCTGTAATGTAGAGGAAGCCTTTTCCTGCTTACACGCCACAAACAGTCGCTTGAGGTATGCTAAAGCACATTTGGACAAACCAGCTTCATTTTGGAATAAAGTGCTGTGGACTGATGAAACTAAAATTGAGTTATTTGGACATAAAAAGGGGCGGTATGCATGGTTGAAAAAGAACAGAGCATTCCAAGACACTTGCCACCTACAATAAAATTTTGAACCCAAGATGGCACCATGACCGATCAGCTCTCCTGATGAGCTTGTTGAGTCTGTTCACGTCAGCTGCCTTCAGTCTGCTGCCCCAGTACACTACTAGTGTGTTGCCCATGGGGATCCACGGCTCTAGATTGGGTCGTGTTAATTAAAATAGGTAGCTGAGTTTTTTCAAGGGTGTTAATAAATTGTGCAAAGTTTCTATGAGTTGGAATGGTGTGTGGTTCCAGAATGTTTTTAGAACCTTAGAAACAGTTTTTCCAAAGAACTCAACCCTTTTATGTTCTGTTAATTACATACTTTTTCAAATGTTAATTTACTGCCTTAATGTACTTATAAATGGTTTTGATTCTTGTTATCATATACATACAAATCAGTATTTTTATTTTTATGCCTATTTTGTCATTTGATTTTAAAATGGACCACAATGGAAAAAGTTGAGATAAACACATTTTTACAAACTATAGACCAGTCTCTCTACTCCCACAATTCTCTAAAATTTTGGAAAAGCTATATGACAATAAGATTAATTTATTGGAAAGTATGCAATTCTTAATGAATGTCAATATGGTTTTAGGAGTAAGCGGTCCACTTCAATGGCAGTAATTGAAGCGACAGAGGAGATAACCAATGCTATGGAGAGAAAGAAATATGCAGTTGGCATTTTTATTGATTTAAAGAAAACTTTTGATACTCTAGTGGACTGATATGTTAAACATGGTGTGAATTTACTGAACAAGTAGTAGACTTTTTTTTTTTGTTTTGTATATTGTTCTGCAAGCCACTTTAAATTACAAATTCATCCGCACACGCCTGAGTTTTCATTATCCTTCATTTGTTTGGCATTTTTTGTTGAAAATTTAGCAGGTGAACACTGGGTGTGTTTAAAACAATATTGTGGGTGCTCTTAATTCATAATGTGAAGTAAAACAGAGCATGTCATGTAAAAGAAAGTTTTATTTTTGCTTAATAAACTGTACTATGTAGTCAAGGCTATTTATATTTAGTTTCTTTTGTCTGTATTAGCATATTTGATATTGGTGTAATCCAGAAGTAATTGAAAGTAATCAAATTACATTACTTTAATATTATGGTACTTGGATTACGTTACTGATGACATTTTTCAACAGGTAACTAGTAACTGTATCGGAATACATTTTTAAAGTAACCCTCCCAACCCTGGGAATCATTTGGACAACCACATTAAACTGTGTGGAAACATTTATAAGTTCAAAAAGAAATATAAAGAAATTATGTTATCGAGTAAAAAATGCTTATAGAGTTAGTAAGAAGTGTAGACTATTGTATATACATTGAACAGTAGTATTAGGTGTACGGCATTATGATAGTAATGATCAGGGTGTAAGACTGTAATTGCTTAAAAGGTAAAAATGTGTTAAACTTTAAATGAATTGAAAATAATGTAAAGTCATTGATACAATTGTTAGTACCTAACTGTACATTCAAATATAGAAAAGTATAAATGAAAAGGATAATATGTATGCATGCATAGATGTATGTGTGTAGTTATCTATGGGTTTTCATGTACTTGTATATAGGTGTACACTTGTATATAGGTGTACACGTATAGGTGAATGTGCGTATATGGGTATATATTGATGAGCACTTGTAATGGGTTTGAATAATTGAATATGGAGTTGTTGAGTATACTGCTATTGAAAATTGAATGTGTACCTCACAAAGAAGATCTGAATACGAACGCAAGCAGAAAGAATTGATGGTGGTGATGGATGATTGTTGTAGTTCATTGCTCTACCATGAGTTTTATATTTTGCGAATTTTACTTGGGGGTGGGAGTTATAAGTTTCAGTTTGAGGAGGCACAGTATATGCACCGGTGTGACAAATGGTGATGAATGTATATGTTTGTTGTTATATCTGTATAGCCAAAAAAAAAAAAAAAAAAGTGTTTGAGGGTATGCGAATGAGATTACATGTGCCTTAAAACTTGAAAATAAACTTGAACTAGTACAATGATTTTAAATACAGACATCACATAATTTACAGCATTCTAAAAGACTCCAGAAATAAAGTCAGGAGACAGTTATTGTAGCGAAATGATCTTTATTCACACCTTTTTCTATTCCAGCTATGTTAGCATTTAACGTGTCATTCCTCTAGTTCCTATGATGATCTCTCATTCATCTGTACACACTAAAACAAACAACAACAACAAAAAAAGAAAATGTGAGAGTGCTGTGAGGAGGGCTGAGCCTCCCTCAACTCCACATTTCTGCTTAATCGAAAGGACACTGTACAAAGCATTTTGAGAAGGTCACTGTACAGCAGATGGCAAACATAAGTCACACAGACGGCATGTTCAAGAGCCCAGAACAACACAACCAACCAACCAACAAAAACATACCACTGAAAGGAATAGCTAGTCTTAGCAACTCTTTAAGCATTTCAGAGAAACAAAACAAAGATAAATGCAAACTCAAAGTAAACAAATTGAGTATATATATATATATATATATATATATATATATATATATATACACATACAATATATACAGTGAGGTAAAATACATTGGTCTTTAAAGGAGGTATTTTCTTTTTGATTACGTGACCTTTTTATCTTGTTCATCAGTTTTTTTTTTTTTTAAAGATACTCAACTTTTGGATGACATCTGTAAAGCAGATAATGCAGATGTACAATCACATGCAGTCTTGTTATTTGAGGTGAAAAAGTAAATCCATCTGTCAAACTGAGGCACCAAAAAAAAAAAAAAAAAAAACACATGATAAAGCTTTCTGCCACAATGGCCTCACTGCAGCGTCGACGCAAACTGAGCTGCAGTCATTTAGTGTCCTAAACCTGCTCCTGGTTCAGTCTCAACAACTTGCTCAAATTTGTCAGATGAGGTGTTTGTCACAGTGTGTGGATCATGCCAGCACAGACACCTGCGGGTGCCCGTGGGGCCTAACAGGGAGCCCTCTAACCGGACATTAATTTGCATAAGGGCAGATAGAAATGGACCCGTGTGGTGAGGACTTGCATGTTGTGGATGTCCTGATACATTCACAGCTACAGTCACTTTCAGTGAAGTGCCGCTGGCATAGTTTGTCCGGTTCTTTAAGCCTCATCAATCCACACAGCAAGAGAACCACATATAAAGAAAAAAGTCTGCATACGGTCAGGTCTGTGTCATTAAAGGGCCCCGTCACTGAACCCAAGTGATCCCAGTCACTATGTGACCTGGTGAGAGTAACATGGCAGCACCGTTCCCCCCGCTACGGTCAGCTGACGTGGGAGGAGGACAAAAGAAGAAGAAGAAAAAAAAGAATCAAAGGCAAAATTCTCAAAGAGGTACAGTGAGTTTTCTTTGCAAAAACTAAATGTATTCAACGGTTCACAGCCTGGAGAGTACCAAAGACACGAGACAAAAAATAAAGACAACAAGGTTTCCTAGTTCCACCCTGACATCTGTCCAGACAGAGAACAACACAAGACCACTGCTGGAAACCGAACACAAACAGATGTCATTATGTATTATTAAGTTTTTTTTTTTTTAATTGAATCCTTCCAAGAAGAACTTGATGAATTCACAGACATAGTCATAAATTCAACTACAGCCATCGGATGGGAAAGGCCTTGTTACATTTTGAGAGAAAACCATCTAGTTTAAGACAAAGGTTCATATTAAAATGAAACATGAATAGCTGTGGTGTGGATTGATGTCATGTTCCCCTTTTGAATGTCGTCTTCTACATTCAAATGAATTTTTTTCCCCTCTGAATGTAACTTTTTGTCTGGTGGTGCAGACTGACTCCTGGAGTCGAGGCAGCAGCTGTGAGCTGGATCACATCAGTGTTTGCTGCTCTGTGTACACACTCATGACGGTAACATAGCATGAGACCGTAACTTTGCACAGAAGCTTCTTTTTGATGTTTGTGAGATTGTAGTCACCAGTGTGCTGGTAAATGTTAGAGACACAACATGAACAAAGTCATTATCACCTGTGAGGATCAGCACCTCCTCACAGCTCAGCAAGAATCAGAGACACCCTTTTGGTTTTTATTATGAGTTTATCCTGAAAAGATTTGATCTTTCTGCTTCCCTCAGTGGTCTGTGCCAAATGTAAACCCTGTGTGGAGCTGTGAAGCCAGGTGAAGTCTGGCCCTTGCAGCTAGTAGAGAACTCCAAGTCCATAATTACAGAAGCAGCAAGAAGGCAAGTTAGAATCAAAGACTGTTTACAACATACAAAGCACAGCTAGGACAGACATCTTTTCACAGATCGTGGTTTTTGAAAAGAAAAGGCTGCTGGTGAAGTTAAGACAGAATGAAGGTTATCCAAGTGGAGCAGCGTATCAGAGGTGCTGCTCAGCGTTTCATGACGTTCCAGAATGACGTGTGAATGGAGCAGACAACAGAGATCCAAACATGAGCTGCACGCAGCTCACATACTGTCACGAACATCAGTTCATCAGAAAGACCCAAACGCAGCTGTGAATTCATGAAGGGCGTTCACTGCTGCTGTCTCCATGTGCTGCCTTAAGAGTTCCCAAGCAATCACATGCAAAATGTAAATCTCAGCCTTGCTCACAACATCTGGAACATGTCCCTATCCTCACAGCCTATGGTGCACAGTCTAAAGTGCATTGGGCATGTGTAAAATTCAACTTTTCCACTTACAGGGCTTGGGAGCACAAGATGCATGGGCACTAAATTAGTCAGTGGGCGTCTTTTTGGTCTAACATGACAAACCAATCTTACTGGCACCCCCCCCAAGAGCCAGCGTGGGCTGGAAACTGGCACGTTATTTTAAAACTAGACCCAAGTGAGAGGTTGTGTGGTGAGTGAGCAAGTCTGCAGTCAACGTGAGCAATGAGCAGCCACCAAAGCTTCCTGAGGTGAAGCAGTAAAGAGATATTCTGTATTTTGCCATTAGTGTTTACTTTTGTCATTTTAAGTTCAGTTTCATTGTGTTTACAAGCAGAGTGCACACAGGTTGCGAACTTGCCTGTGTGCAATTATCTGAATATTGCACTGTATAAATAGCAGAGGGGAAAAAAACTGATCAGGTTTTGGTGGTCTTTGAACAAGCAGATTCTGCTGCCTCATGACAGTGCACCAATACATAATTGAGCAAACTCAAGAACATGAGAACTGGGCATGAACAATTATATGTGTGTCAATGAAAGACTGCAGCTGCCCACATTTTCATTTGTTCACAGATACGTTTGCACCTTGACAACATGGCAGTGGTGTGTTGACATCCATCACCACTGACAAATATGCTGCAGAACACTTTTAGTTGGTATCTACACTTACTACACCACGACAAACAAAGCCTGCCACTTTAATGTTTAAAACTGATTGGCCATATTGTAACCACCTGCCTGATATTGGGTGGGTCCCCCACTTGCCACAAGAACAGCCCTGGCCTGCTGGAGGCATGTACTCCATATAGCCTTTCTATCAGAATCAATGTCAACGATTTAGCAATTTGAGCTACAGTAGCTGTTGGATCAGGCAACACAGATGACTCTTTACCCTCCACACACACATCACTGATCCTTGGTGGCCCACGACCTGGCTGTTGGTTCACTGGTTTCCCTTCCTTGAACAACTTTTGGTCAGCACAGACCAGGAACATACCACAAAACCTGCAGATTTGGAAACACTACAAACCTATTTTTCCTGCTTCGAACAACTTTGAGTACAAAATGTGGTACCACTTTATAATAACTACACACATTTGCAAAGCATTTTTAAGTATTACTGAATGCTTGGCTAATCATGTGTAAAGCATTGTTTGTACTTTAATTCTCAGTATGTAGTTTGTAAACATATGTTTTGTTTTTTAGTAAAGCTCATGTAAAAGGGGTCTATAAATTAATTTTTTATACTTTACAAAAGATTTATTAAACATTTGCCAATGAAGTATTTTTTGTTATTAAGCAGTTGCAAAGGAATTTATACGGTCAGACAGTGATGAAAGTTAATGATAAACCATGTAGACCTCCATTTATGCATGCCTTTATAAATAATGTAATGATTTAGATATTCACAAAGAACTAGTGAGCATGTTAGTATATCTTTTACAAACACTTCCCAATACTGCAATTCATGATTAATTCTGAAGTTACTAGTGGTTAGTTAAGTATATAGTATGATCTCATCTAAAGTAAGGACTTTCAGAACCACTTTCTATTAACATGTTGTCACTAGTTAAGCATTTACAAACCATTATGAACAAAGCATTGACTAATAGCTTACAAATGCTTTAAAAATTTGTTGTGTACTTGTTATAAAATGCTACCCAAAATGTTATCTTGCTGCCTAGTATATCCCACTGAAAGGGCCACTGTTACAAACTAACAAAGTTATTTGTTTCACGATGTTATGGCTAATCAGTGTTATTTACTGTTCTTTTTTGTGGCAGGAAGCTCCTCCCCCTGACTCACATGGCTTTTAAATTTGAATTCCTGGCCTTCCCTACTAAGCCCCCACATGTCCTACTGGTTTGCTAAACGTTGTGACTGTTCACTCAGCAGTGTTAGACAGGTCCATGCCAGGTAAAATCGGCCATTTTTTCCAGTCAAGGTTTTCTCAGTGGATTCTAGTAGTTTCAAACATGCTGTTTAAAATAAGACCTGGGGCCATCTTGAATTTTGCCTCAAATTCAATATGGCCACCAAAATTCCAATATGGCCACCAAAGTACCTAAAATCTTATCTGAAAGACCCTTATCAAGTGAAAAGCAGATATTTTTCACTAATCTGTCATGATAATAGCTGGTGAACATAATCCAGCTGGATTGATGTCACAGCAGTACATTATTGCTGTTTAAATCCAATATGGCCGACGGGGCCAACCACGTTTACGGAAAATAGCTGTATCTCCTGGTCTGTTCAAGATATGGCTGTGAATTTGGTGTCTATACCTAGGTTTACAGGTGTGAGGAATCCAAATATGACATCATATTTGAAATTAGGTCAGTAGGTCATGGGGTAAACTCAAGATGGCCACCAATGCCGAAGTCTATAATCTGCATGCTCAGCCTGCAACAGTCACAAAAGGTGATTCTAGAGCCAAGACATCTATTTTCAGAGAGTATTTGCGAGGGTATGTTCTGTTACATTCAGCTAAAATATCTGTTACTGATGTCATGATTCCAAGATGGCTGGCTTATCAAGCCTAAGTCCAAGATGGCTGGCTTATCAAGCCTAAGTTTACTACCTGGTAGCAGACATAGAGTCAGAACCTTTATCCTCTGCACTTAGAAGTAGTACTTCATTTTGGAGATCAAGTTTGCCAAATTCTTCCGGCATACCATAGTATCACTGGCTGTGATACCACTTCATACCCATAAGCAGGGATGAGATTGGCAAATTCGATTTTCAGAGGAAAATAAGCCAGGGTCCAGGGGCCGCAGGCCCCGGCGGGTCCATGGCGGAGCCAAAGCATTTTTGCTGTTTTAAAACATGTAAATTGCACTAAAATGATATTAAAAACTACTATAAATGCCAGGTGTTCATATCTATAATTCAAACTGTAAACCCTTACTAAGACCATCTACTGTACATGAGTATTTTTGTGACCAAAATATTTTTTCATAACTAGACTTACTTGATTTTCAGCATTCTCCACTTTCAGCATGGCACACTTGTCAACAAACATACATGTACATATATATCTCAAATACATGTACATGTATAATCCAGTGTTCTATGTCCATTGAACTATCACACTATATAAGGTTTATATTTAGTCGATGTGATCTCCACCTATAACACTGAATCACAAGATCATTGCTTCACTTTATCATACTGGACTAATTATACGAGGTCTGTTAGAAAAGTATCCGACCTTATTTTTTTTTTTAAAAACCATATGGATTTGAATCACGTGTGATTGCGTCAGACAAGCTTGAACCCTTGTGCGCATGCGTGAGTTTTTTCGTGCCTGTTGGTTGCGTCATTCGCCTGTGAGCTGGCTTTGAGTGAGGTGTGGTCTACCCCTCTCGTCTATTTTTTATTGCGAATAAATGTCTGAACGATTTGGAGCTTTGCTGCATCAATTTTTTTCCAGAAACTCTGAGAGACCTCCAGGTGGACACCGTTCGAAAAATTAATATGGCTTTCAGGGACGAATCTCTCTCTGACAGAGAGAGAGAGAGAGATTTTTTATTTTGAGGAGTCAGTCTCCTTAAAATAAACCCGCTCTCTCTCCTCTATCAGACTCCTTAAAATAAAATAAAATAAACCCGCTCTCTTGCGCGTGCACGCTCTCCCTCCCTCTCTCTCTCTCTGTGTCTAATCAGAGCTGCGACTCTTTAAAATAAACGCGCACTCGCTACATGTCGGTGCGCTGATCAAACGCACTGATCGATAGTCTGATCAAAGCAGAAAAGAGCTGTGACTCTAAAATAAACGCGCACTCGCTGCATAAAAAAAATAAAATAATAATAATAATGGTAAACGACTGTTTTTGAGCCACACCACACCATGCAGTAGAGAACAGAGCGCACTTCCACAGAGGCAGAAAATAGCACTGAAACTGGTGCAGCATGGCACAAGCGACTGTGTGCACATTAAAACACGAACACACGCAGCTGCAAGTATGAACGAACACCGTTAAAGGTACGCGCGTATTTCGGCCGTATTTAAATGAAACAACACTGCAATGAGCAGCTCTACGAATATACCAATGTGAAAGCCCCTAAAGGTACTCCTGGCATTTTTTTTGCATTCTTACCCTCCCTAAAATTTTCTCAACGGATTTGGACGTTTCACAAAATCGACCCCCAGGACTGTCAAATCCGCGGAAAAATCTCATCCCTGCATGTGGTATTGGTGGTATTGGTAAGATCAAGCCAATCAAGAAGATGATGCAACAGGACAAGTCCCACCTCCTCTCTGAACTTGGAAGGTCAGTTGAATCGGTTAAGGATGTTTCCAAAGCTAAGCATTTCTTCCGAACTTGCATGTACCCAGGGCTTGAACAAGAATCCCATGTGGAAACTCGGATCAGAATTTACAACAAGAAAAAGGTGAAGTCAAGCATGGGCATCCTCCCTGTTGAGAACAGCACCAATGAGCATATCAAGAGGAGTGACTTGCAGGCATTTATATGGTATCAGTGTCTCCAGACTAACATTGAGTATCCTGAGTTCACAGACAGAAGCAGGTATTCGACCAGTATGGTTCACATGTTCACAACTTCCACTGAGTCTCTCCAAGAAAAAGAGTCTCAAAGACCAAAAGCACGGTAATTTTGTCACAAAAGTACATCACCCTATCCATGCTTTTCTTAAGAAACTAATGCCAACAACTTTGCACATTTTAGTGATTATACAAAATGTTATTCTGCAGGCACTGGCGACTATGATGCAGATGTGGAAAAAGCAGCTGAAGACACTGCCAGTGAGCAGCCACCTCGTAAACAGCGCAAAACAACCTGCAAGCCCAGAGGTAGAGAAGGACATTCAGCTGCTAGAGGTAAAAGAATCACAAAAACAAAGAGGTACATTATTTCCTTAGACAGATACTTTCATAGAAAACTAGACAATGAACTTTTACATTTTAAAATCACTAAAATATTCATTAATTTATTTTCAGATCATCCCAACAATGAGACTGATTCAGAAAAGACTGCAGGAGATGAACAGCCTCTAATTCAACAGGAAATTGTTGCAGGCTTGAGATGTGGACGATCAAGAGTGGATGATCATGAATTCTTCGGAGATGATGAAATCTCTGACACTGAGTCCAGTGACACTGAAATAGCATCTCGTACTTCTTCAAATAGTTGTGAAATAGATTCCCTGTCTGACAGTGACATTTATAGTGACTTGAATAAGAACACATCATATGGAGCCTTTCGGACTCAGCCATGTTTTTTAGATTAATTTGGTTCAGTATCCCTATGTTTCATGACTAAGGAAAAGACTATATGACTTGAGGAAGTGAATAAATCTATGTCTTGGCTCTAGAATCACCTTTTGTGACTGTTGCAGGCTGAGCATGCAGATTACAGACTTCGGCATTGGTGGCCATCTTGAATTTACCCCATGACCTACTGACCTAATTTCAAATATGTCGTCATATTTGGATTCCGCACACCTGAAAACCTAGGTATAGACACCAAATTCACAGCCATATCTTGAACAGACCAGGAGATACAGCTATTTTCCAAAAACGTGGTTGGCCCCGTCAGCCATATTGGATTTAAACAGCAATAATGTACTGCTGTGACATCAATCCAGCTGGATTATGTTCACCAGCTATTATGACAGATTAGTGAAAAAAAAAATCTGCTTTTCACTTGATAAGGGTCTTTCAGATAAGATTTTAGGTACTTTGGTGGCCATATTGGAATTTTGGCGGCCATATTGAATTTGAGGCAAAATTCAAGATGGCCCCAGGTCTTATTTTAAACAGCATGTCTGAAACTACTAGAATCCACTGAGAAAACCTTGACTGGAAAAAATGGCCGATTTTACCTGTCATGGACCTGTCTATGTGTGCCACAGTTTGTTCTTTATATAGCAGCAACATCCACAATTTTAAAATATATTAACCATTTTTCAAACTCACTCCTTGTAAGCAAGTTACTCAAACAATAAGGAGTGCACTTTCAAAATAAATCCAGTTTACTTCAGTTACCTCAGGGACTTTGTAAATAACTTAAATAGGTCCTGTAGCAAATGCTTATACAGCTGTCACTTGTGTGGCTCCATCTTACAATAATTTGGTTTGTTGCATCATAAATTGCTAAGAGGACTTTGAAGATTTACAATCATACATCATGACCTCAAACATATCTGAGTATCATCTTCCTTATACATGTTTACATCCTTGGGTTTTGACCTACTGTATTTCTAACAGTGTTGAAAGAGTTTGCATCAAAGTGGCATTGAGAATAAGTTACACTCATGCCCAGTGATGGATTGGCACAGTGGTTTTCAACCATGGTGCCTGGAGGCCAAAGAGCATGCACATTATTTTCTCAGCGACCACAACAGCAGCAAAGTGAACACTACTGGAAACCAGCAATCTGAGCTGCTACACTGGATTTCTGGGCTCTTATGCTTCCAGGAAGGCTGGTTGAGAGCTCGTAACAACCTTCAGCAAATCATTCATATGACTGCCTCCCAAACGACGAGCCACATGGCACAAAATGATCAGATTTAGGAAATCCGATAATATATACAACCCCTGGTAAAAATTATGGAATCACCGGCCTCGGAGGATGTTCATTCAGTTGTTTAATTTTGTAGAAAAAAAGCAGATCACAGACATGACACAAAACTAAAGTCATTTCAAATGGCAACTTTCTGGCTTTAAGAAACACTATAAGAAATCAAGAAAATTTTTGAGACATATTGCTTTACGTTTTCTGTCTTGACACTTGATGTCTTCCTTGGTCTACCAGTATGTTTGCCTTTAACAACCTTCCCATGTTGTTTGTATTTGGTCCAGAGTTTAGACACAGCTGACTGTGAATAACCAACATCTTTTGCAACATTGCGTGATGATTTACCCTCTTTTAAGAGTTTGATAATCCTCTCCTTTGTTTCAATTGACATCTCGTGTTGGAGCCATGACTCATGTCAGTCCACTTGGTGCAACAACTCTCCAAGATGTGATCACTCCTTTTTAGATGCAAACTAACGAGCAGATCTGATTTGATTCAGGTGTTAGTTTTGGGGATGAAAATTTACAGGGTGATTCCATATTTTCCTCAGAATTGAGTGATTCCATATTTTTTTCCTCTGCTTGATCTAAAAAAAGTAACCGTTACTGACTGCCACAATCTTTTTTTCTTGATTTCTTATAGTGTTTCTTAAAGCCAGAAAGTTGCCATTTGAAATTACTTTAGTTTTGTGTCATGTCTGTGATCTGCTTTTTTTCTACAAAATTAAACAACTGAATGAACATCCTCCGAGGCCGGTGATTCCATAATTTTTACCAGGGGTTGTACATCCAAAGGCAGCTCACACCTCTACTCACAAACAGAGGTGGGCAACAGAGTAGCAGCAAAACAATAAATCATGTATCTATAAAATGGCAACACACCGACTCACCAACATCCATATTGCCACACAGATAAACCTCACAGTGGTTCATAAGTGCAATTACTGCTCAACAATCAAGATTTTAAAAGAAAACTGTTATTAAACAGGTTTATCAGTTATTGACCGATAACACTGGCGGCACAATGATTTGACCTATGTGACCAAAAAAAAAAAAAAAAAAAAGTGCTTTAGATTAGCTTTTCTGTAAAACTGGAGGAAGAAAGTGGGTTTAAGTGTATGGCAACAGGATAAATACTAGACTTAAATTTGATGCTACATCCACATATACATTTTGTCCTGTGGATAGAGTAATGACACCCCTTGTCATAGTAATCAGCAATATGTACTTTTTCTCTTGAGGGACAGAGAGAATCCTGACTCTTGTGTTGGTCCCTTAAGGCCTCGTAACATGTAATGGTGCCCCCCCCTTATTTCCATTAATGTACACTGCAATAATAATAAAGAGCAATGTTCAACAGAAACTGTGGGTTGGGAGACGGAGTTCTGGAAAAAGCAACCTAGAAATGCTATGGCTTAAAATGTATTCATTTGTTCTATGAAACTGAATGAAGCTCACTTTTTCATAATTTACCAACACAGAAGAAAACACTGATTCATGCTGCAGCACCGATAGTATTAACACATGAAAGAAGAAGAAAAAAATCCAAGAGTATACATTTATAGGGCAACAGTAATCAGTAATGCTTACAGGTAGGTGTCTTTTCAAAGTTTGAGGTGCTGGAGCTCAGAGTCCAGACTCGGCCCGCAGGCGGAGGAGCGGAGATGAGCTGTTGCTGAGGTGGTTGGTGCTTGGTTTGAGGACTCGCTGAGTGGGCAAAATGGCACCAGGTTGAGATGTGGTTGCTGGGATGTGCAGTGTACATCATCTTGCTGTCCTGGGTGTGCATAGTACAAGCTGCTCTATGCTGGGCGGGGCTTCACAAGGCAAAGCTGCATACATGCCACGCCAGCCGGCATTAGAGGACTGGGTTTTAAACACTGGCACTACCTGGTAACAGCTGGCTTGGAAGGCATGGTGGTAGCTGATTGTTGGTGGGGTTGCGTTTAGCAGAGCAGAATATAGAAAATAGATGCATTTCTATGATGTATATTGCATATGTTGCAGCATGTGATCCAAAAATGAATGAGGTCATAATGTCTGATTTAGTTTTGCAAAAATCCCCTGGCTCCAGAAAAACCAACACTGAAAACGAATATGCTCAACTGACCTGTTTCACTCCCTGGCAGTAAGACAGAAGGGGAAATATTGCAGTAACAAAATGAAAAATATGCTGAACTGTTATAGAAAACACAGAATCTGCTCAGTACTTGGCGAGATGTAGCGATTAGGCCAACGTCAGTCAGCACCCCTCAGGAGGAGGGTACACAGACCCCCAAAGTCCTCGTTTGAAACCCTACCCCTGCTACACTCCAGAGTAGGGCTGCAACACACACCTCAGAAAATAAAAACAAACAAGCAACAAAAATTTAAATTGAGAATTATTCCAATATGATTTATCATTTAGTGCAGACACGGCTAAACACTGATTTAGCTAGCTACAAGAATTCACCATGTCAACGGGGGGGGGGGTGTTCTATAAATACGTGATGAGCTAATGTCAATCTGGCTGGAGTCAGGTCACGTGTGACTCCCAAAAAAAAAAAAAAAAAAGAGAGATGGGTCTTTTTTGTGGCGAGTCATGATAGTTCTTAATAGAATGCCGAAAGAATAACTGCTGGCATTAGGTCATGTTAAAAATGTGTTTCACAACTGCAGGAAGCTTCTTTATTAGCAAGTAATTTGAAAAAAATAGTTATGGAGCCAGTAAAATGAAGCTGCAAAACAACTGAAACAAAGTTCAAACTAGATTTTGTTTTTCTAACTCTTTTTGCATAATGTAGCATCTAGAATGTAGAAACTGCTAAACTGATGTAAAATATGAATATGCATAGTTACTGTGAAAGAACAGTAACTGTAGCAATTTAATAAGAGTCTAAAAAAATGACAAAGCCGTTGTTGGGGATGACACAAACAGAACCACTGTACTGAAAAGTTGAAGTCTTCAGCTGGCTGTAGTTTACTGGCAGATTTTGCTGCAGTGCAAAAAAACAAAACAAAAAAAAAAACGGCACAATATGTCACATTACACAAATAAATGTTTCAAGCAGGGGTGGTGGCCAAGTGGTTAATGCACTTGGTTTCAGTTCAGAAGGTTCCGGGTTCAAATCCCACTCCTGCCACATTTCTCCATGTAATGTGGAGTTGCGTCAGGAAGGGCATCCGGTGTAAAACCAGTGCCAATTCAACATGCAGATCGACCTTGGATTTGCTGTGGCGACCCCGAGTGCAAACAAGGGAGCAGCCGAAGGGACTTACTTTTTACACAAATAAATGTTTCAGTGCATGCATTTGCAAGTGTTGAAAGATGGAATATACCATTCACCTTGGCTCCACCTCACAGAATGCTACATTCCACATTTCAAGGAATGAAAATATTCTTTCCGTTGTATGAATGGAAAATGTTTGTTTTATAGGACATTTTACTTCAAATCACAGAGGTGTTTCTTCTCTGAATAAGACTGGAGGGCAGTGGAGCCTTGCAGCAACTCCACTGAGCTACTGAGGCTAAGGCTGTGTGTGTGTGTGTGTGTGTGTGTGTGTGTGTAGCACATATTCTTGAATCCATTCTTGAAAAGAGAATGAGGACTAAAACTAGTTTGCTTTCTAAAAGCCATCCTTCACACAATGTCGTTAGCAGTGTGAAATGCTCTTTCAGTCAGCGGCTCGTGATGCCTCGGTGTTTCAGTGAATGTTTAGGGGGTCCTTCGTACCATCAGCAGTCAAATTTTTTAATCAGCAATTGTAATTTTTGCTATTTCCTTGCTGTACATCATGATTTTATTGTACTTTAATGATTTTACTGTTATTTGTTTTTACTGTGCAAACAGATAAAACTGTACCTACTAATTATTTTCACATTCGTCTGCCCTCTGTTTTTAAAAATAATCACAGAATCATGTAAGATTCTATGGTTTACTGAAACATTTGTCTAAATTTTAATCTGATGGTTTTCAGCTTGTGTAAAGAGAAAAGGAGCTGTAAAATACCTCAAATCAGTGTAGATTTTCACAGCATGGAGTGATTAAAATGTGCCAAATCATGCGACAGCACAGTCCACATATCCACTGTGCACACTAAATCCAATTCAGTCAAAATAACCTGACATCTGGCTGTGCACAGTGCTTCTGTTTGGTACTAAATAAGCATCATTATAGAGCACTGCAGTCTCGTTTGAACCCTGCGTGATATCGTTGGATTTGACCACTTATGGGGACAGCCGGTCCCGCTGTGCAATATATATACACAGCATAACTTCACATGGAAAAACGATGTACTGTTTTGTTTTTGGCTGAAATCACCAAAGCAGTTATGAAGTGTTTTTTTTTTTTTGGTTTCCAGTACAAGGCAAATGGGATATGTCATGTCGGTAAGTGTTGGCCTACACAGCTAAGCAGAGTAGCTACATTCTCTCACCTGCAAAACCGCCTCGACATGTTTGTGCTCCGGATCATAAACAAACTGCAACACGTCCACTTTCCCACCGCGTCATCACTTTTTCTATGCATTTTCACTTTGTCTGCATGTAATTTGGCCCCCCCCCCAGAAGTAAAGAAATTATGTCATATGCATCATATTTTACCCCTTTAGTGCCCGCCCTCAATCGAGACTGCGGTGTCCAATTACTGGCTCACAGCTGTGTATTTGTCCTGATGAAAGCACCGGCTTTTAACAGTAAACCTTCAGCACTCAACAGATCAGAGGATTATGCTGCCTGACTGCTTTGAAAGGCTTCTACAGACATTCTGCTAAGTTATATTTCCTCTACCAGAATGGTCAAAATGCAGCTGACACACACGTGTTGGTCCTTCAGTGAACATCATCCATGCCATCACTGCATCACCTTACATACTCACAGATAAAAGAAAATCATTCCTTTTGGCAAAACACTGCCTGGAAAATTTTTATTTATCAAATTACCAGCATGAATAGAGGAATCACTGCCCTAAATAATAATATTTATAATTACTAGCAGCATTCTGCCCTAAACCCACACTCAGCAGTGCATCTACAAGTGGAACCTCTGGTCCACAAGCTGTGACACGATGTGTGTTAAATGACTAAAGTCACAAAGTGTCGTTTTAGATGCATTACACTTGACAAAGTGTGTCTGAAGAGTGCTACTGTAATCAGATAAAATCATGCCAGTAATGCCCACATAAAAACTGGCAATAAATAATAAACAGCACCACAGAATGTCATGGCAGCACTTCTGGTACGTTCATTAACGAGTGCAGGTTTGTCTGAGTTTTGTTGGCTGAATGTGGTAGATGGTGGACACTCCGTGTCAAACTAAAAGTTGTGTTTAGGTTTGTAAACAGTTTAAGTGTTGCAGCCCTGCTCAAGAGTAGCTTATCCCCGCAAGAATGAAAAGCTAATGCAGAAATAAAAGGAAGACAATTATGATGTCATCAAATGACAGCAAAGCTTCTTGGGGGATTTCCAGCTGCCCGCCTGCTCTGCTGCATTTGCCTTTTGTTTACCTGATGAGATGTGAGCTGTTTTAGCTGGGTGTACAATGAGCAGTGTTGGCAGGCCTTGACGTGGACAGCGATCACCCCTGATGTGTGTTTCCAAGGCAAAATGTGACAAATGTATCAAATGACGTTAAATGAAAATGGAAGAAGGTGATGGAGGCACCACATCATCACACTTGCTATGAAGTGTCTCCTATTGTCTTCAGGCACAGCTATCCCTCATCAGATCACCCATCCATTTATTCACCTCTTCATCCATCCTGCTGTCTGCTGAACTCTCTCTGTCTCTGTATGAGTGTGTGTGTGTGTGTGTGTGTGTGTTCAGTGGAATGCACAAGTATGTTCACACACACACATCCTCAGTTTTAGCTGCAGGGTTCAAAGATGAAATGGACAGAAGAAAACTCAGGGTGGGAAAGTCTTCACTTCCAAAACAAGAGGGAGCAAAATCTGATGAATGGCCAAGACTTTGATAAGGATGCCAGTCAGAGGGTGTATGCATGTCTGTTTGCTGTCTACATCTTTATTCCTTCTTGTTGGCTGAGCTGAGAAAGGGTTTTCTTGATTCGAAGCGCAGTGAGCCGGGCAGCACCATTGGCATACCAACACTCCCTCATTATCTTTGCCATCACTCGTAAGGCCTGCAGACAACACAGAGACAACACAATGTTGGAATAATCTCACTTCTTGGGGAATTTGCTTCTTTGCTGCCGTGGGACAATAAGTATTTAGTCAGCCCCCGATTGTGCAAGTTCTCCTACTTAGAAAGATGAGAGAGGTCTGTAATTTTCATCATTAGGTACATTTCAACTATGAGAGACAAAATGAGAAAAACAAAACAAAACAAAAAATCCAGGAAATCACATTGTAGGATTTTTAAAGAATGCATTTGTAAATTATGGTGGAAAATAAGTATTTGTTCAATAACAAAAGTTCAGCTCAATACTTTGTAGCATAATCTTTGTTGGTAATAACGGGGTTCAAACATTTCCTGCAAGTCTTCACCAGGTTTGTACACATTGTAGCTGGTATTTTGGCCCATTCCTCCATGCAGATCACCTCTAGAGCAGCGATGTTTTGGGGCTGTAGCTGGGCAACACGGACTTTCAACTCACTCTACAAATTTTCTATGGGGCTGAGGTCTGGAGACTGGCTCGGCCACTCCAGGACCTTGAAATGCTTTTTACGGAGCCACTCCTTCGTTGCCCGAGCAGTGTGTTTGGGATCATTGTCATGCTGGAAGACCCAGCCATGTTGCATCTTCAATGCTCTCACTGATGGAAGGAGGTTTTGGCTTAAAATCTCACGATACATGGCCATGTTCATTCTTCCCTTAATATGGATCAGTCGTCCTGTCCCCTTTGCAGAAAAACAGCCCCAAAGCATGATGTTTCCACCGCCATGCTTCACAGTAGATATGGTGTTCTTGGAATGCAACTCAGCATTCGTCTTCCTCCAAACACGACGAGTTGAGTTTTTACCAAAATGTTCTATTTTGGTTTCATCTGACCACATGATATTCTCCCAATCCTCTTCTGGATCATCCATGTGCTCTCTGGCAAACTTCAGATGGGCCTGGACATGTACTGGCTTAAGCAGGGGGACACGCCTGGCACTGCAGGATTTGAGTCCTTCTCTGCGTATTGTGTAGCCTTTGTTACTTTGGTCCAAGATCTCTGTAGGTCATTCATCAAGTCCCTCCGTGTAGTTCTGGGATTTTTGTTCACTGTTTTCATGATCATTTTCACCCCACGTGATAAGATCTTGTGTGGAGCCCCAGATCAAGGAAGATTATCAATGGTCTTGTTTTCTTCCATTTTCTTACAATTGCTCCCACAGTTGATTTATTCACACCAACCTGCTTGACTATTGTAGATTGACTCTTCCTAGCCTGGTGCAGATCTACAGTGTTCTTCCTGGTGTCCAACAACTCTTTGGTCTTGGCCATGGTTGAGTTTGGAGTTTGACTCTTTGAGGCTGTGGACAGGTGTCTTTTATACAGATAATGAGTTCAAACAGGTGCCATTAATATAGGTAACAGGTGGAGGATAGAAGAGATTCTTAAAGAAGTTACAGGTCTGTGAGAGCCAGAAATCTTGCTTGTTTGTGGGTGACCAAATACTTATTTTCCACCATAATTTACAGGTAAATTCTTTAAAAATCCTACAATGTGATTTTCTGGATTTTTTCTCATTTTGTCTCTCACAGTTGAAGTGTTGAAAATTACAGTATTTCTCATCTTTCTAAGTAGGAGAACTTGCACAATCAGGGGCTGACCTAAATACTTTTTTTTACCCCACTGTATATGTAAATATGACAGCTATAGACTTGCTGAACAACATACACTCAATGACCACTTCACTGGGTGCACCTAGTGTGTCTTAATTGAGAGAGCAGCGACATGACGAGTTGGGGTTGGTCACATGGCTCATGGTGCCATTTTGGTTCCAAAACAGCGTTGGCTGTTAATGTGTCTACATGTAATCCAGCTATTTTATTTATTTATTCGCTGAAAATGATGGGTTGCTGTGCATTTGGAGGCACAAATAGACACAACAAGGGCTTCAAGATGTACAGATTCCCTTCAGATCCGAACAGAAGAAACATTTGGGAAAATAAAGTCAGCTGTGTAGGATGGAAGCGACTTCATCGTCAAACTTTTGAGAGGTAAATTTATTGTTCAGTCCCATGCACAGTAAAACTCAACTAAACCACCATTGCATAAACCAGATAGTTGCAGTCACCGGACAAAAAAAAAAATCCCAATGTTGTTATATTGTTTTCCATGTAACAAACACCGTATATAACAGATTTTGTAGAACGGATTTTCGTTCACATGAAATAAAATGTCCCGTCCGACCGCAATGTACTTCCATTAAAAACCCTGAGCAGTCTGGACGTGCACAGTAACAGAGCTACAAATTAAAGTTCAGCTCTGACACTCGCCAATTTGAGTAAAGTGGGTCATTTCACATCATTCATGTGATTAAAAGCCTGACCGTTTATTTTTTCACACCATGCTCAGACTCGGAGCCACAGCGTGACGTGCACCTGTTAAATCAGACACAAAAGGCTGTGATTTGACACTTTTTTACTTTTACTCCTTCGTCTGCCATCATATTTTAATAGTTTTTACAGTGTGAGCGCTGATTACAAACAGATCAGAAAAGTCCGCACATTTAGTCCAGCACGAAGTTGGTAAGAGAGGAAAATGTACATCTTACCTTTGATTTTGGAGATGATGATTGTAGAAAGAAAAGGTAGTTGAGGGTCAAATTAGTCCAGAATAAAGCATAATCCAGAGACGGAGAACTTTAAAACTGTCACACACGTCATTGCATAACATGGAATTACAGGGCTGCAGCTGCATAAATCAGGCTTTAACTTAATTAAATAAATCATCATAAATTGTAAATTTATGTAAATTTGATAGCTTAACTATTTTTATATTTATTTTGATAGCACCTGTGTTGCTGTATGAGGTTAAATGATTTAAAAAAATGCTGAAAACATAAAAGATTTATTCAGTAGTTCAGCGCACTTACACCCACAATGGCGCCATGTTCTGAGTTGACGCCACTCTCTCAATTAAGGTACAATAGTTGCACCTGTTTAACCAATCATTAAATCAAATATCTAGCCAGACAATCACATGGCACAAACAGTGCTGACGTTCAAATCAAGCATCAGAATGGGGAAGAAAGGTGATTTAAGTCTGGTTAGAGCTATGATTTTTTATTTTCACGTGTGTGGTCTCTCAGGTTTTGGAAACCTAAAGATAATTTTAAAATCCTGTTGTGTGCCCCAGGCTTTAAGTGACTCTGAACATTTTAAAATGGACAGGGTTCAGTTTTTCAACAAACAGTTGGTCTACTGGGATTTTTGTACACAACCACAAAATCCTTTGATGGTAAATGACAAAGAACAACAGCCAGACTGGTTCAGGTGGATTAAACAGCAACAGGAAGACAATAAACAGTCATTACAACCAAGGTCTGCAGAAGAGCAGCTCTGACAGCACAACACAACAAAACCTAAGAACAGGAGACTGAGACTACAATGGGCACAAGCTCAGCAAAACTGGACAACATAAGACAGGAATAATGTTTTCTGATCTGATGAGTCTTGATTTCGGCTGTCCCGCTGAGATGGTAGGGTCACAAGGTGTGATAAACAACATAAAAACATGGATCAATCTGCCTAACATCAACAGTTACAGGGTTAGAGAAATACATTTTGAACCTACTGGTCAGGACCAGTAGCACCAATTTTGTTCGTGGACCTCGTGGTCCAAGGTTGTCGCCCCAAGTATTTGAAAGCTCAGAACCTCTGACTGCAAGCCGGTGAGCCTCGGTGTAGCATTAATCATCATATCATGCACATGTATTCAATCAATATTGTATTTGTAAATCTATAGCATGACAGAACGTTTTCATTTTGTGTTGAATGTATGTAAAGTAATAAACATTTGCTTACATGATCCGCTGCTTTTATGTGAATGTACTGTGCACCTTATTCTTCGCTTTTCAAGTCTGGCCTTGTGCTTTTCTTATGCAGCCCAAACAGCCTTTACTCTTGTTACTTAATCCATGTGTCTATTCTTACTGTGTAAGCTCTATAATATCTCTGATGTTTTGGGCAACAATTATATTTATTGCTTGTCAGACTAGCATGACCAAAATTTCATGATTGTTGAAGAAAATCATGTTAAAATTTTACATCACATTCAGATTTGTAGCAAAATACAACAGTTGATTTTTATTTTGATTGACCAATCAAATAATTTATTATTGAAACATCACAACACACACATTAAACACACTATTAATACTGACTGTAATTTAGTGAACACCAGACAGCTGGTGCAAGAACAAGCACGTCCACTTATGCCTGGTTCACACAGCAAGATAATTAGGCAGATATCAGACCCGATCTTCCCTTTCCGACAATCTTAAGGACACACCAACAATCGTGATGACGCTAAAGATAATCTTATCAGATATTCCTGTCATGTGTGGTGTGTTAAGAGCACTCTGATCTGCTCAGAAGGACGTCAGGGGCGCTCTGATCGCAAATCAGGGATATTCAACATGTTGGATTGTCTTGGCCTGATATCGCAGTGTGTTGTGTCCTTCAACCACAAATGAGCACGCAGCCTGCTGAATGTGACGTGTAGCCAATCAGAAATTCAAATTCAAAACGGCTGTTCCGACTTAAAAGAAAGTCCGGTGGTCGCGCTGTCTCCACTCCTTTAAAGAACGCCTTTTCTTTTTCTTCTTGTATAGTTTTTTCCCCTCTGTTGTAAATAGTTCACCAACTATCTCTGTTTGTTTACTCTGAAGTCACGTTTAATCTTGAGAGATTTTGCGAGATTTCCTGTCTGACCTGAGAATGTTCATGTGTGAAATCTGTTCGTGTGCAGTGTGTTGTTTTTACAGTGTGGCTGAACACCACAAACTGTACGAGCAAAACTGTTAGATCTATGGATTTTTTTTTTTATATCTCCATGTGTCATTGTCTCTGAGGTTTTGGAAACCTACAGATAATTTTAAAATCATGCCGTGTGAACCAGGCTTAAGTGGTGAGTATGCTTTGGCTGAAGATGGCCTAAGTTTACCGAGGCAGGCCCAGAACTTACAGCTTGTTGTCTTTGACAACCACACAGTCATTTGCTCCATCTTACTCACACACAGTGTGCATGTTTATCACACTACTAGCGTGCAGTACACTGACTGTATTCAACATGGAAACAAGATTTATTTTAAAAATATCTGATATTTTCAGTTCTTCACTCGGCATGCAGGTGCTGTATCTGTCGTTTTTCAGGTTTGAAATGACGTATGTACCCGTTTCTAAGAGAAAAAAAAAATCCGCCCTCCCTCACCACTTTTTTCTTATGTCAAGGATAATAGACTATTTTTTTTTTTTTTTAAATAATGGGCCTAAAATTCAAATAGCTTCACTCATGAAGTCAGTGGTGTGACTGAGTGGCACAGCCCGGATCACTGTAGTCTGCAAACAGCACCTCAGTTATTTAAGGCCCAGCTTGGAAAAAAAAAAAAAAAAAAATCATTGGTCTTGTTGAACCCTTTTAATCACTAGACCCACAAAATTTTTAACTAGACACTGGTCTCGCAGGGGAAAATATCAACTAGACATAGGTCAAAAATTACTGGTCCATGTCCTCAGATCAGTGGATTTCTCTACTCCTGAGTTATGTAGGCTGCTGGTGGAGTAACGGCATGGCAACTGTGTGATGCCATCAGGTCAACAAGGACCAAAGAAATAAGACAATATAGACACTGTGTCCACAGAGACCATCGTGAAACACCAGCAATGCACTTATAAAATACATATTACAAACAGTAAATAGAAATGAAATAGATCTATACTGTGTACACATCAGCCTTCAGACATCATAAAACAAAGCACAGAGTCAATCAATCAATCAATTTTTTTTTATATAGCGCCAAATCACAACAAACAGTTGCCCCAAGGCGCTTTATATTGTAAGGCAAGGCCATACAATAATTATGTAAAACCCCAACGGTCAAAACGACCCCCTGTGAGCAAGCACTTGGCTACAGTGGGAAGGAAAAACTCCCTTTTAACAGGAAGAAACCTCCAGCAGAACCAGGCTCAGGGAGGGGCAGTCTTCTGCTGGGACTGGTTGGGGCTGAGGGAGAGAACCAGGAAAAAGACATGCTATGGAAGGGAGCAGAGATCGATCACTAATGATTAAATGCAGAGTGGTGCATACAGAGCAAAAAGAGAAAGAAACAGTGCATCATGGGAACCCCCCAGCAGTCTACGTCTATAGCAGCATAACTAAGGGATGGTTCAGGGTCACCTGATCCAGCCCTAACTATAAGCTTTAGCAAAAAGGAAAGTTTTAAGCCTAATCTTAAAAGTAGAGAGGGTGTCTGTCTCCCTGATCTGAATTGGGAGCTGGTTCCACAGGAGAGGAGCCTGAAAGCTGAAGGCTCTGCCTCCCATTCTACTCTTACAAACCCTAGGAACTACAAGTAAGCCTGCAGTCTGAGAGCGAAGCGCTCTATTGGGGTGATATGGTACTACGAGGTCCCTAAGATAAGATGGGACCTGATTATTCAAAACCTTATAAGTAAGAAGAAGAATTTTAAATTCTATTCTAGAATTAACAGGAAGCCAATGAAGAGAGGCCAATATGGGTGAGATATGCTCTCTCCTTCTAGTCCCCGTCAGTACTCTAGGTGCAGCATTTTGAATTAACTGAAGGCTTTTTAGGGAACTTTTAGGACAACCTGATAATAATGAATTACAATAGTCCAGCCTAGAGGAAATAAATGCATGAATTAGTTTTTCAGCATCACTCTGAGACAAGACCTTTCTGATTTTAGAGATATTGCGTAAATGCAAAAAAGCAGTCCTACATATTTGTTTAATATGCGCTTTGAATGACATATCCTGATCAAAAATGACTCCAAGATTTCTCACAGTATTACTAGAGGTCAGGGTAATGCCATCCACAGTAAGGATCTGGTTAGACACCATGTTTCTAAGATTTGTGGGGCCAAGTACAATAACTTCAGTTTTATCCGAGTTTAAAAGCAGGAAATTAGAGGTCATCCATGTCTTTATGTCTGTAAGACAATCCTGCAGTTTAGCTAATTGGTGTGTGTCCTCTGGCTTCATGGATAGATAAAGCTGGGTATCATCTGCATAACAATGAAAATTTAAGCAATACCGTCTAATAATACTGCCTAAGGGAAGCATGTATAAAGTGAATAAAATTGGTCCTAGCACAGAACCTTGTGGAACTCCATAATTAACTTTAGTCTGTGAAGAAGATTCCCCATTTACATGAACAAATTGTAATCTATTAGACAAATATGATTCAAACCACCGCAGCGCAGTGCCTTTAATACCTATGGCATGCTCTAATCTCTGTAATAAAATTTTATGGTCAACAGTATCAAAAGCAGCACTGAGGTCTAACAGAACAAGCACAGAGATGAGTCCACTGTCCGAGGCCATAAGAAGATCATTTGTAACCTTCACTAATGCTGTTTCTGTACTATGATGAATTCTAAAACCTGACTGAAACTCTTCAAATAGACCATTCCTCTGCAGATGATCAGTTAGCTGTTTTACAACTACCCTTTCAAGAATTTTTGAGAGAAAAGGAAGGTTGGAGATTGGCCTATAATTAGCTAAGATAGCTGGGTCAAGTGATGGCTTTTTAAGTAATGGTTTAATTACTGCCACCTTAAAAGCCTGTGGTACATAGCCAACTAACAAAGATAGATTGATCATATTTAAGATCGAAGCATTAAATAATGGTAGGGCTTCCTTGAGCAGCCTGGTAGGAATGGGGTCTAATAAACATGTTGATGGTTTGGATGAAGTAACTAATGAAAATAACTCAGACAGAACAATCGGAGAGAAAGAGTCTAACCAAATACAGGCATCACTGAAAGCAGCCAAAGATAACGATACGTCTTTGGGATGGTTATGAGTAATTTTTTCTCTAATAGTTAAAATTTTGTTAGCAAAGAAAGTCATGAAGTCATTACTAGTTAAAGTTAATGGAATACTCAGCTCAATAGAGCTCTGACTCTTTGTCAGCCTGGCTACAGTGCTGAAAAGAAACCTGGGGTTGTTCTTATTTTCTTCAATTAGTGATGAGTAGAAAGATGTCCTAGCTTTACGGAGGGCTTTTTTATAGAGCAACAGACTCTTTTTCCAGGCTAAGTGAAGATCTTCTAAATTAGTGAGACGCCATTTCCTCTCCAACTTACGGGTTATCTGCTTTAAGCTACGAGTTTGTGAGTTATACCACGGAGTCAGGCACTTCTGATTTAAAGCTCTCTTTTTTAGAGGAGCTACAGCATCCAAAGTTGTCTTCAATGAGGATGTAAAACTATTGACGAGATACTCTATCTCACTTACAGAGTTTAGGTAGCTACTCTGCACTGTGTTGGTATATGGCATTAGAGAACATAAAGAAGGAATCATATCCTTAAACCTAGTTACAGCGCTTTCTGAAAGACTTCTAGTGTAATGAAACTTATTCCCCACTGCTGGGTAGTCCATCAGAGTAAATGTAAATGTTATTAAGAAATGATCAGACAGAAGGGAGTTTTCAGGGAATACTGTTAAGTCTTCTATTTCCATACCATAAGTCAGAACAAGATCTAAGATATGATTAAAGTGGTGGGTGGACTCATTTACTTTTTGAGCAAAGCCAATAGAGTCTAATAATAGATTAAATGCAGTGTTGAGGCTGTCATTCTCAGCATCTGTGTGGATGTTAAAATCGCCCACTATAATTATCTTATCTGACCTAAGCACTAAGTCAGACAAAAGGTCTGAAAATTCACAGAGAAACTCACAGTAACGACCAGGTGGACGATAGATAATAACAAATAAAACTGGTTTTTGGGACTTCCAATTTGGATGGACAAGACTAAGAGTCAAGCTTTCAAATGAATTAAAGCTCTGTCTGGGTTTTTGATTAATTAATAAGCTGGAATGGAAGACTGCTGCTAATCCTCCGCCCCGGCCCGTGCTACGAGCATTCTGACAGTTAGTGTGACTCGGGGGTGTTGACTCATTTAAACTAACATATTCATCCTGCTGTAACCAGGTTTCTGTAAGGCAGAATAAATCAATATGTTGATCAATTATTATATCATTTACCAACAGGGACTTAGAAGAGAGAGACCTAATGTTTAATAGACCACATTTAACTGTTTTAGTCTGTGGTGCAGTTGAAGGTGCTATTATTATTTTTTCTTTTTGAATTTTTATGCTTAAATAGATTTTTGCTGGTTATTGGTAGTCTGGGAGCAGGCACCGTCTCTACGGGGATGGGGTAATGAGGGGATGGCAGGGGGAGAGAAGCTGCAGAGAGGTGTGTAAGACTACAACTCTGCTTCCTGGTCCCAACCCTGGATAGTCACGGTTTGGAGGATTTAAGAAAATTGGCCAGATTTCTAGAAATGAGAGCTGCTCCATCCAAAGTGGGATGGATGCCGTCTCTCCTAACAAGACCAGGTTTTCCCCAGAAGCTTTGCCAATTATCTATGAAGCCCACCTCATTTTTTGGACACCACTCAGACAGCCAGCAATTCAAGGAGAACATGCGGCTAAACATGTCACTCCCGGTCTGATTGGGGAGGGGCCCAGAGAAAACTACAGAGTCCGACATTGTTTTTGCAAAGTTACACACCGATTTAATGTTAATTTTAGTGACCTCCGATTGGCGTAACCGGGTGTCATTACTGCCGACGTGAATTACAATCTTACCAAATTTACGCTTAGCCTTAGCCAGCAATTAGAGTCTATCAAGAACAATTACAAGGAAACACCCATATCGAAATCCTCATTAAGACCTAATGGTTGTTGTGTACCCAAGGTATGAATCCAGAAAAGTTTCTGTTGCCATAGCTTTCTGAGTACATTAATATAAAGGTAGGCCTCTAGTCCTGGGACTGTATTTCCCATGGTGCTTGTCTACAGCGATGCGGCTGACGTGTTGAATTGCCTTTGACCATGTGCTTGTATTTAATCACCTGGTACTGACATCCTCATTTGTGCACTATTCTGCCTGAGGAAGGTCTTTCAAAGAAAGCTTGCAGAACAGATTTTCCTTGTTTATGTTACTTGGTTTGGTCTAAAACTCTTCAACAAGCCCAGGACCATATGAACAGTGTTTTTTTCCCTCCTTTTTTTTCTCCCCAACATGGCTTCATGTATGACACACACACACACACCTTTCTTTATGTTCCATGTGCACAAATGAGTGGACTTTTCACACTTGATTTTTGACAGCGTCTTTGTTTAATGGTGGAGACATGTCACTGTGAGACTCTGGGACACAGTTTTATGTAGCTGAGACACAATATCCCATTCACCACTCTCATAGGAAATTAAGTTGGAGCCATTACTGTGCTAAAATAATGAAGGGAGTCTGTCATAACGATCCCAAAAAGGTATAGTTTGGACAAATAATGTGGTATAGTTTTCAACATGATTGGAGCATTTTTAAATTTTGACCCGTGTATTTCTTTATTGACCCCTGTAGCTCAGAGGTCAGCTCCAGGATGGCTCCATATTTGAAAATAAACAGTTAATTTAGAATATGTGTGCCAAATTCCATGCTTTTATCACAAAATGAACAATTTTATAGAAATTTTAGCTAAGCTGCACCAATACAAGAGAGCTTAATGCTTTCAAATGATTAAAAACAAACAAACAAAAAAACACTTTCCTTACTGCATCAAAAATGATTTTCATTTTAGGCCATGCATGACAGTGGTTGGTGTTCTATCATTTAACTCCCCACATGGTATCAAAAAAATTTGCTCTCCTAAGAGCCAACATTTGACTCGACACAATTTCATTTTTAGAAAGAAAAAGTGTTTGTTGAGTTTCCAGTCATTTTCTCATGTCTGTGTTGTGTGGTAATAATCAGCATCTGACGGCTGAGTCAACATGAGTCTGTGTGTTTGTTTTGGTTTCTCAGAGCATCAGACTGCTAAGAACCCCTGTACAACTCCTTCTGGCAGCAGACGCATTCCATTCCTCAATTCATCACATGGAACAGGGCCAACTTATGATCTCCCACACATTTACACACACCTTTTTCATCACATTTCACAAAACACCACTGTTGTTCAGCACAGCCATCTCAAGATTATTTCTCATGTAAACAGTGCCCTAACCCTAACTACTCCATTTATCTGAGTGTATTAACCATTGTGATTAACAAGCAAAATGTAGTCACACTTAATCTGGGAAGAAAAATTTTTTTTATGTGGAATAGGCGAGGTAACGTCCCAGTTTACAGTGCATCTGGAAAGTATTCACAGCACTTCACTTTTCCACATTTTGTTATGCCAAAATGGAGGAAATTCGTTTTTTTCTTCAAAATTCTACACACAATACCCCATGACAATGGGAAAAAAAAAGTTATTTTTAGATGTTTGCTTATTTATTAAATAAATAAATCACATGTACAGAAATATTCACAGCCTTTGCCATGAAGCTCAAAATTGAGCTGCATCCTGTTTCCACTGATCATCCTTGAAATGTTTCTACAGCTTAAATGAAATCCACCTGGGTAAATTCAGTTGACTAGACATGATTTGAAAAGCCACGCACTTGTCTACATATAAGGTCCCACAGGTGACAGTGTATGTCAGCGAACAAACCAAGCATGAGCTCAAAGGAACTGTCTGTAGACCTCCAAGACAGGATTGTCTCAAGGCACAAATCTGGGGAAGGGTACAGAAACATTTCTGCTGCTTTGAAGGTCCCAATAAGCACAGTGGCCTCCATCATCCATAAATGAAAGATGTTTGGATCCACCAGGACTCTTCCTAGAGCTGGCCACCCGTCTAAACTGAGCGATTGGAGGAGAAGGGCCTTAGTCATGGAGATGACCAACAACCAAATGGTCACTTTTTCAAAGCTCCAACATTCTTGTGTGGAGAGAGGAGAACCTTCCACAAGGACAACAATCGCTGCAGCAATCCACCAATCAAGCCCCTATGGTAGAGTGGCCAGACGGAAGCCACTCCTTAGTAAAAGGCACATGGCAGCCCACCTGGAGTTTGTCAAAAGGCACCTGAAGGACTCTCAGACCATGAGAAACAAAATTCTCTGGTCTGAAGAGACAAATATTGAACTCTTTGGCGTGAATGCCAGGCATCATGTTTGGAGGAAACCAGGCACCATCCCTACAGTGAAGCATGGTGGTGGCAGCATCATGCTATGGGGATGTTTTTCAGCGGCAAGAACTGGGAGACTAGTCAGGATTGAGAAAAGATGAATGCAGCAATGTACAGAGACATCCTGGATGAAAATCTACACTAGAGTGCTCTTGACCTCAGAATGGAGAAACGGTTCATCTTTCAGCAGGACAATGACCCTAAGCACACAGCCAAGATATCAAAGGAGTGGCTTCAGGACAACTCTGTGAATGTCCTTGAGTGGCACAGTCAGAGCCCAGACCTGAATCTGACTGAACATCTCTAGAGAGATCTGAAAATGGCTGTGCACCGACGCTCCCCATCCAACCTGATGGAGCTTGAGAGGTGCTGCAAAGAGGAATGGGCAAAACTATCCAAAGATAGGTGCACCAAGATTGTGACACCATGTTCAAGAAGACTTGAGTCTGTAACTGCTGTCAAATGTGCATCAACAACGTACTGAGCAAATGGTGTGAGCAATTATGTACATGTGCTTTCTTAGTGTTTTTTTTTTTAATAAATTTGCATATACATCAAAAAAATTCATGTTGTCCTTATGGGGTGTTGTGAGTAGAATTTTGAGGGAAAAAATGAATTTACTCCATTTTGGAATAAGCCTGTAATATAAGAAAATATGGAATACTTTCCAGATGCACTATCTTGCACTTTCCCGGACACCTCTGAGAATAATAATAAGTTTACTAAAAAAAGCTAATTACATTTCATAGAAAGTAATTAGTAATTAGTATTAGTAGTAATTAGTGACAGAAAGTAATTTTACAGAAAGTAATTAGCACACACATGTCCGTGTGTAAATGTACGCACACAGTGCACATATGGTTTCAACCCAATTACTGTGGCTGTGCATAGCGAACACATACACTGTTGGCTTTATATATAAGATAAGGCTGACCGTGTGTGTGTGTGTGTGTGTTCGCTATGCAAAGCCACCATAATTAAGCAATCAACACCAAACTTGCTATTATGACCAGGGGCACCAGGGGGGAAGGTCACTGAGGCCCTTAGGTTGAAAGCGTATGTGCGCTTTAATTACAATCACTGCGAGCTCACTGGAGCCCTTATTTTCACAGTTCACATGGTACTCAGGTTAGGTCGTAAGCTTCACACTTTACTTAGTACATAGTTGCAGCTGGCTACGGTGCACTTTAATTAGAATCTGACCGGGCCGGGGCGTCACGTGCAAGTTAAAGTGCGCGTTCTTGCAATTATGCCTCCTAAGAAGTCGCAGGGACAATCACTGAAAGTGGTTGGGCTAAATCTGGAGACACCATGCTTCTTACACGGTCAGCTATATGTTAGCGCAGCAGATAACTGAAACAATCCTTCAAGTGAATGATGCGTCATCAATGAAAATAAGGTGCTCTTACAATGGAAATATCCGCCTCCGAAAATCAGCATGTAAGCAGAATTCATCCATCATCGATGATGTCATAAATGCCGCCATTGACACAATTTTAACCAATCAGAAAAAAAAAACCCTGAATCACTTGTGGGATTATTATGACGTAGCATGGGCACAGAAAGCTACACATGGCGATCACTCGCTGATGTAAAAGTTCTCTCTCTCTCGCTGTTTTCCTGCTGAGCAAACACAAAGCCTTTTAACTATAAAATAAATAAAATTTCTAAATGTATCATCAGTGGCACTTATGTGAGTAACTCTGGGTAAACACTGAAATATTTTGGTGGTTTTTCACCCATTCAGTGGAGAGAAAGTGAATCTCGGTTGGCTGTCCTCCTCAGCTGTGTTCTGAGCTGCTGTTAAAGCTTTTCACAGCCTCAGATCGTTGAAGTGGCTGATTTTCAGTAATAATTCAGCTCATTTTTTGAAAAGTCCGTGTTCTGCGCCACAGACCACTTGAACCAGAGAGCCATGTGGAAATTTGCCATTACCGGTGGCTTAACATTTGGCTGCGGTGCGCGGAAGAGCTCGCCTTCAGCTCAGAAACCTCCCCCCTCCCATTCAGCTGAAAACAGAGCAGAGAGCAGGCAGCACGAGAGAGGTTTCACATATGTGATTTCTCACCAGTATCGGAAAATCCCGCAGTTGGATCAGGAAATTCCGATCCATGAATTACGTCGGTATCGGAACCCGATACTGATCCGGGATGTTGAATGCTGCTTATGTGCTTTGCCCCTTTTATACTGAAGAGCGACACTGGCGGAGTGCTGAACCTCTGTACCCATGTGACGTCACACATCGCTGTTATAGCAGACAACATGGCAACCTGCTGGTGGCTTAAGACCAGTCATACAAAAATGCTCATACCTTTAACATAAATGATCACACATGCCTACAACTTTTCATATGGGCTCTCAATATCATAATCTACCAAACCAGTCATAAATTATGTTACTTTTCCTTTCCTTTAACAACCATTAGGAATTTTTTTTTAGAAGGGCTGGCTCTGGTGATACAGAGAACACTCCTGTCATCTGCCATCCTCCTGCACAAAAAGCAGAAGGATGGCAACAGCTGTGGGATTTTAGTGTTAGTGGTCAATATTTTCTGTAGGTTTCTTTTGACCATTTTTTACAAAGCTGTACTAATAATCTAAATAAGCAGAATGACTTTTTTGCATTTTGCTGAAGCCTACCTCAACAAAGGAGATTTGGTGAATACTGAAACCCACCAGGAAGCAATTGCTCAGGCTCCTTTGGAAGTGGCTTGTTCCCTACTGGAGAGAGGAGGGGCCTCATATACAAAGCACCCGCATGCACAAAAACGTGGCGTACATCAGTCTCCAGGCCAAAGTTCAGATGGACCAAAAATGAAATGGCCGTGGAAATGTGTGGTGCATCGCGCAAAAATCCCGGCTGGCGTACGGACGTTTCTACAACTATTGTTCCTCTGCCGACATGTAGAGGTGATGCAGGGAACCGTTAATAGTGTGACAACATGAAGTCAGAATGATGTGCACATCAGAGCCACACTGATGAACAATTAATACACCCAGGTGTTTGCAATTATATCGGTGGACATAAAAGCATGTGCAAAGTGATGCGTAAAATGGCACTAACAGTGGCTGCATTAGCGTTATTAAAACACCTTGCAAATGGTGCAATCCGACGTGAGCGTGTATTCAGGGAACGCGAGGATTTTCTTGCAAATGACAGTGATTTGCTCACAAGCCGATGTCGATTGCCAAGGCCACTGATACTGGAGTTGCGTGCAGAACTGTGGCCGTCCCAGAGCGCAATATGGCAAGGAGCCAGGAGGTTGTCTGTGACCACACAGGTGCTGACCATGCTGCGTTTCCTGGCAACAGGGCATTCCAGCGTGAGCTAGCCAATCAGTCAGGAGTGTGTCAGTCAACCTTGAGCTGAGCCATGCCAGCTGTGTGGAACGCAATCATCTGAATGCCATTCAGGTACATCACATTCCAACATTAAAGCACCATTTTCAGTGAGAGCCAGTTTCAATGTAATCAAAGTTATTGACACACATGTTCACATCATGTGATGCGCATTTGCGCATCAGACTGGTTGCTGGCATGGTGCACCATGGCTGGCTGCTTGCTGTGTAAATAGTGTATTCGTGTAATTGATCTGAATGTAAACCAGCGCATTTGGGCATGTGTGCATTAAAATATGTTTTCATCATTATTATTATTAATGTCTTTTTAGTATTGCTTGATGGCGAGCTGCAGCGCTTCTTAACAGGCTTCCTGTGTACAGTATTTGTCAATAAATGCGTGTGTTAAGTTGTGAATGTCACACTGTCAGCGGAGGAGCGCCTGACCTTTCTAACTTCAGTGTGTGTGCGCTGTCCTGAGCTCACAGCATGTCGGCCTCACACATACATGCTCCGTAGCTCCCACAAACATTATTTCCAGTTTCATAATTAGGCTAATCCGTTTAACAGCGTACCGAATAAACTGTCCCTGTGTGTCTCCACGTCATTTCCAGTCATCTGTAGTATAATTCCCTTCTTGTGTTCATGTTGTCTGATGTGACGGCGTGGGGAATCCCTGCTCAAAGGGCTTATTTACATGAAGCTGCATATTTAAATTTGGTGTGGCGAGGGATGAGTTTGGCTCCATGCTCAATTCTATGTTCAGTGGGATGTACAAACGTAATGTGCATGGACCCATGCATACACACACTTTAATACATCTGAATATTTTTGTGCTTACGCCAGTTTCTGGGTTTTGGCGTACACCATGTTTCAGTAGGAAATCCACGCAAGTCTTTGCACATGAGGCCCCTGGTGTACCAGGACATAAGACTAAACCAGGTTTAAAGAAGGTTTAATCGGGTCTAAACCAGGAATAAACCTACCTTGTCTAAGCCAGGTGTAAATCGGTTCTAAAAGTAGGACGGCTGTTGCCCACACTCCATCTCAGCCCTCTATCTCAGATCGCCCTCCCAGCTCTGCACTTACCTCCAGTATCGCTCCAACCAAATATTAACATGGCATTAACTGACCGAAATACTGACTTTATGACTTGAGAGAGTGAGGATTTTGGGGAGGTTATATAGTTGTGTATTGCAAATTCTATACTGTACAAAATGTGTTCATTGTTTTAATAAAATGCAATGCTGAAAAGTGTACACTGTAATTTATCAATCCATATACTCGGCATGGGATGATACTGAATTTTTTCTGTTACGATTATACGAAATTATTGTTAAAGATTATTGTGATGCATAGTTATTGCAATAATAAAAAAATAGCCATGATTTTTATTGCGATAAACGATAATAAAGTAGTAACTCGTACAGACCGAGCAAGTGAGGTAAATAATCCATTTGTTATATGGCTGTTCTGAGCTGTGTTTTCACTTGTTGGTCTTTATTTTAAATGTCCACTTCGAGGTCGTTTGCTGTTAATTCCTCCAATTCAAACTCGTCACTGTATATATTTTGTACTACTTTAGGAGCCTGCAATTATTAAGTAATTTGCATGTGTCCCATTGAGATGAATTCTACGGTGCAACTGCATATGTACGTTTACATCTCACCCATCAAGATGAGCCACAAAATGTATTAATTGTTTTAAAATAATGTAGTGTTGAAAAGTGTACACTGTAATTTACCAATCTGTATACTACACATGGGATGATACTGAATTTTTTCTGTTGTGATTATCTTGGACATATTAATTGCGATTAATGATAATATCACAAAAATAAATATACATTGTGTACAAGTTTTAAAAGGCCTTGAAGTGCTGGAATCTCAACAGTACATTTTATTGTAGGCTAACACTAATATTTTATTGTATAGTTTTTGCTATGGGCCGTTATCAACTGAACTTATACAAAATATAATAAATTATCTGTCCAATAAAGTCCACGGGGCACTGAGGTGCAAATATTAAAGGATTATTAAATGAGTGTGAAGTCTGTACGGGGAAATATCAGATTTAGGTGTTTAAGATGGGCTGACAGCGAGGTCCCTGCAAAAAACACAGAGGTCTGATATCCCCGTACAGACTGCCCAAGTGAGGTTAATAATTTGTTTATTATATGGGCATATACATAAACACGCAAACTTACAGGATCACCCGAATATGAAAGCTGCTGATGGTTTTGGGCTCGTAGTCAGACTCGTTCACTTTCTTCATCTCCAATAGCTTAACAGATGGTCAAGGTCGTTAGCTGGTAAGCTTTCAATCTGTGTTTTTTCTAATGCTATTTAAATATTTACAGAGTATGTTCATGTCTGAATTGGTTTTTCTAATTGTGTTTTTTGGTTCCTGGTTTGTAATGAAAATACGTGTTGCGCACAGATTGTCATGGTAACCGGTCGGATATGGGAAACTCTCCGACAGATAATCAGCCAATCAGAGCGTGCATAGCATCGTAGCCATATAATAAATGATTATTGTAATGAACGATTATTGCAATAATAAAAAATAGCCTCCAGGTTAAAAATACTTATCTTTTTACAGTGAGTACGCTTTAAACATTACTAAGTTAAGATGAACAATTTATACATTTATTTTCCCATCAAAATAAGCTAAATTTGTCAAGAGTCATATATTCAGTGAATGAAAGTGAAACATGAATAGGCAGCTTGTTTTGATGGGCGGGGGCTCATCTTGACACACGTAACTGTTGATCTATGCTACGGGGAGGTCAACTTGACAGAACACCGGCCCAACAGTCAAATAAAGTGCAAGTAGAAATATTAATGTATTAAAATCCCACATTTGCTTGATTCCATATGAATATAACCAGAGTTATTCCAGTACCAACTCTAAATCCTGACATTTTTGTTTTGCAGTCAGTTGCAGCAGTGACTTCTCCCACCTCACAGCTCTGCCAGCGGTTGGGGATGTTTGGCCGAAGTTTTTGCTCACAAACCACCTTCCTCATCTCTTCCACTGATGGATCTGACTGAACCAGGTCATAGTAGGGAAGCTGGTAGTCCTCATGAATGCCTGGAAAACCAAACAAAACAAAAGCACGCATTAGCTTATGTCCTGTCTTGAGCCCACATCAATAACATAACACTGTGAACTGATTTTAATTAATTTTTAAAAACACCACTGAAAGGATGTTTACGTTTGGAACATTTCAAACGGATAAACTTTATTGTTTTTGTGCAAATATTTGCTAATTTTGAAATGAATGCCTTCAACACATTTCAAAAAAGCTGGGACAGTGGTATATTTACCACTGTGTTAACATCACCTTTCCTTCTAACAACACTCAATAAGCATTTGGGAACTGAGGACACTCAAAAGTCTTAGCTGTTCATAAGCAAAGATGGGGTGAGGATCACCACTTTGTGAACAACTGCATGAAAAAATAGTCAACAGTTTATGAACAATGTTTCTCAACGTTCAATTGCCAGGAATTTAGGGATTCCATCATCTACAGTCCATAATCAGAAAACTCAAGAGAATCTGGAGAACTTTCTACATGTAAGCGGCTAGACCGAAAACCAACATTGAATGCCCGTGACATTCGATCCCTCAGTCGGCAATGCATTAAAAACCGACATCACTGTGTAAAGGATCTTACCGCGTGGGCTCAGGAACACTTCAGAAAACCTTTGTCAGTTAACACAGTTCGTCGCTACATCTACAAGTGCAAGTTAAAACTCTACCATGCAAAGTGAAAGCCATACATCAACAACATCCAGAAACGCCGCCGCCTTCTCTGGGCCCGAGCTCATTTGAAATAGACAGACGTAAAGTGGAAAAGTGTGCTGTGGTCTGATGAGTCCGCATTTAAATGGTTAATGTACTGCATTTATATAGCACTTTTCCATCTGCATCAGACGCTCAAAGCGCTTTACAATTATGCCTCACATTCACCCCGATGTCAGGGTGCTGCCATATAAGGCGCTCACTACACACCGGGAGCAGTATTTAGCACATTTAAAATTGTTTTTGGAAATTATGGATGTTGCGTCTTCCGGACAAAAGAGGAAGAAGACGATCCAGACTGTTACCAGTGCAAAGTTCAAAAGCCAGCATCTGTGATGGTATGGGGGTGTGTTAGTGTCCATGGCATGGGCAACTTACACATCTGTGATGGCACCATCAATGCTGAAAGGTACATCCAGGTTTTGGAGCAACGCATGCTGCCATCCAAGCAACGTCTTTTTCAGGGACGTTCCTGCTTATTCCAGCAAGACAATGCCAAGCCACATTCTGCACGAGTTACAAGAGCATAGCTTTGTAGTAAAAAAGTACGGGTACTAGACTGGCCTGCCTGCAGTCCAGACCTGTTGCCATTGAAAATGTGTGGTGCATTATGAAGTGCAAAATGCGACAACAGAGACCCCGGACTGTTGAACAACTGAAGTCGTACATTACGCAACGGGAAAGAATTCCACTGACAAAGCTTCAACAATTAGTGTACTCAGTTCTCAAATGCTTATTGTGGGTTGTTAGAAGGAAAAGAGAGCTTTTTGTAAACATACCACTGTCCCAGCTTTTTTGAAACGTGCTGCAGGCATCCATTTCAAAATGAGCAAATATTTGCGCAAAAACAATAAAGTTTATCAGTTTGAACATTAAATATCTTGTCTTTGTGGTGTATTCAATTGCATATAGGTTGAAGAGGATTTGCAAATCATTGTATTCTGTTTTATTTACATTTTACACAATGTCCCAACTTCAATGGAATTGGGGTTGTAGAACAGTTTGTTGGCATGTGCAGCATATCACTCGTGGTTTAAATCCAATTTGGCTGACAGGAGCTTCTTTGTTATGATTGCTGACCTTTCCTCATCAAATGCTCCTCGCTGTTGAGGAGAGCCACAGGGCACTTCTTGGCCCTAGTCCCTTTTAATTGCATTTGCTGTGGGGTTCATCGTAGCTAAACACAATCTGTCCTTTCATTGTTTAAGCTCCCTATGAGGATTAATGGAAGCAATGCAAGCAACTGAAATTTTTTTTGACTCAACATTTTCTGTCAGCGGATGGCTGAACGCCAAAACCGCAAGATCCCTTATGGGGGTCTGGGGGCAATTTTGAAAAAATGGTGCAATTTGATGCATTCTGAGAGGACTTTTTGTTTAAAACAGAGTGGAATTTGACTCTTATACTGGAACAAAATATGGCCCAAGTCTTGATTTCATCCAAATTTATTAACTATCTTGTATGTACTGTCTGTAATAGGCTTCCACAAATCAACTGACTGTCTGCATGAACTTACTTTAATTCTGCTTTCATTGTCTTCATTCTACATTTTTCAAACTCTGTGTCTTATGAAAGAAACCGATAATTCCACCCTTTCTGCTTTTAGTAAATATAAATAATACACTTAAAGAAATGATAACTATTGCCAATGAAGTGTTTTGCCACTTGTAAGTCATTTAAAACTGATTTAATACTTCAAAAATTAAATAAAAAAAGACCATCACCAGATGAATAACACATATTAATGCCAAATACCACCACCAAACCAATTGAATTGTAAATATAGTGTTGTGGAATGCCATCACCAGAATGCAGCACTTTCAAATGTCACCAGTTGTACAACCCCTGGCAAAAATTATGGAATCACCGGCCTCAGAGGATGTTCATTCAGTTGTTTAATTTTGTAGAAAAAAAGCAGATCACAGACATGACACAAAACTAAAGTCATTTCAAATGGCAACTTTCTGGCTTTAAGAAACACTATAAGAAATCAGGAAAAAAAAAATTGTGGCAGTCAGTAACGGTTACTTTTTTAAACCAAGCAGAGGGAAAAAAATATGGACTCACTCAATTCTGAGGAAAAAAATATGGAATCATGAAAAACAAAAGAATGCTCCAACACATCACTAGTATTTTGTTGCACCACCTCTGGCTTTTATAACAGCTTGCAGTCTCTGAGGCATGGACTTAATGAGTGACAAACAGTACTCTTCATCAATCTGGCTCCAACTTTCTCTGATTGCTGTTGCCAGATCAGCTTTGCAGGTTGGAGCCTTGTCATAGACTATTTTCTTCAACTTCCACCAAAGATTTTCAATTGGATTAAGATCCAGACTATTTGCAGGCCATGACATTGACCCTATGTGTCTTTTTGCAAGGAATGTTTTCACAGTTTTTGCTCTATAGCAAGATGCATTATCTTGAAAAATGATTTCATCATCCCCAAACATACTTTCAATTGATGGGATAAGAAAAGTGTCCAAAATATCAATGTAAACTTGTGCATTTATTGATGATGTAATGACAGCCATCTCCCCAGTGCCTTTACCTGACATGCAGACTCATATCATCAATGACTGTGGAAATGTACATGTTCTCTTCAGGCAGTCATCTTTATAAATCTCACTGGAACGGCACCAAACAAAAGTTCCAGCATCATCACCTTGCCCAATGCAGATTCGAGATTCATCACTGAATATGACTTTCAGTCATCCACAGTCCATGATTGCTTTTCCTTAGCCCATTGTAACCTTGTTTTTTTCTGTTTAGGTGTTAATGATGGCTTTCGTTTAGCTTTTCTGTATGTAAATCCCATTTCCTTTAGGTGGTTTCTTACAGTTCGGTCACAGACGTTGACTCCAGTTTCCTCCCATTGGTTCCTCATTTGTTTTGTTGTACATTTTCGATTTTTGAGACATATTACTTTAAGTTTTCTGTCTTGACGCTTTGATGTCTTCCTCGGTCTACCAGTATGTTTGCCTTTAACAACCTTCCCATGTTGTTTGTATTTGGTCCAAAGTTTAAACACAGCTGACTGTGAACAACCAACATCTTTTGCAACATTGCGTGATGATGTACCCTCTTTTAAGAGTTTGATAATCCTCTCCTTTGTTTCAATTGACATCTCTCGTGTTGGGGCCATGATTCATGTCAGTCCACTTGGTGCAACAGCTCTCCAAGGTGTGATCACTCCTTTTTAGATGCAGACTAACGAGCAGATCTGATTTGATGCAGGTGTTAGTTTTGGGGATGAAAATTTACAGGGTGATTCCATAATTTATTCCTCAGAATTGAGTGAGTCCATATTTTTTTCCCTCTGCTTGGTCTAAAAAAGTAACCGTTACTGACTGCCACATTTTTTTTCCTGATTTCTTATAGTGTTTCTTAAAGCCAGAAAGTTGCCATTTGAAATGACTTTAGTTTTGTGTCATGTCTGTGATCTGCTTTTTTTTGTACAAAATTAAACAACTAAATGAATATCCTCCGAGGCCGGTGATTCCATAATTTTTGCCAGGGGTTGTAATATAAATAATAAAAACCATAACCAGTGACTATACCTGTACAGTATTTAGCACAGCGCTTTAATTTTACTTGAAAATATTTTATTTTACAAAATATATCAGCATTTTGAATGGTTTATCAATTAAAGAGCAAAAACCAAAATCAATTCTAAGGCCTGAAAGAAGATTCTATAGTAAGTATTTCAGCCATAAGGTCAAATGAGAGGGGGAAGTGTTGGCTTTTTAAATACTTGAAAGACTCTGGACTCAGAGAGGATTTACTACTGCTATAAGGGACTGATGTAGAAGGTGGCATCAATGCAACAATAAGGACACCAGCGGCTGTTAAACGCCACAGAAGGGTGCGGTTGATCATGTCAAAATAAAGCCATTTTATATTATATATATACACATACATACATATATGTATGTGTGTGTGTGTGTGTTATTTTCAAGTTAGTGGTTTTATATGACAATATAAACAGAACATGGAGACAAATTTTGATGGAAATCCATATACAAAAAGAGGTTTTGCAGCCCTGCAGTCAGCTAAATCAGGGCCAAAAGTGTTCAATGATCCAAAATAATCAATACAAGGTTGCCACAGTTTTAGAAACCTATCAGCCCTCCCTCTGAGTTTAAACTTTTTCAAGTTAAAACATTAGATCTTTCAACCATAAAGAAATGGATGGGGGATGTAGAGCTTTCCATGATAGTAATACTGGAAAGGCACTGTGCATCTCAGCACAGCGCCTTTTGCTGTTTAACAGTGAGGAAAATAAGTATTTGAACACCCTGCGGTTTTGCAAGTTCTCCCACTTAGAAATCATGGAGGGGTCTGAAATTTTCATCTTAGGTGCATGTCCACTGTGAGAGACATAATCTAAAAAAAAAAAAAAAATCCACAAATCGCAATGTATGATTTTTTAATAATTTATTTGTATGTTACTGCTGCAAATGAGTATTTGAACACCTACCAACCAGCAAGAATTCTGTCTCTCTCAGACCTATTTTTTCTTTAATCAATCAAATCAATCAATTTTTTTTATATAGCGCCAAATCACAACAAACAGTTGCCCCAAGGCGCTTTATATTGTAAGGCAAGGCCATACAATAATTATGTAAAACCCCAACGGTCAAAACGACCCCCTGTGAGCAAGCACTTGGCTACAGTGGGAAGGAAAAACTCCCTTTTAACAGGAAGAAACCTCCAGCAGAACCAGGCTCAGGGAGGGGCAGTCTTCTGCTGGGACTGGTTGGGTCTGAGGGAGAGAACCAGGAAAAAGACATGCTGTGGAGAGAGGCAGAGATCGATCACTAATGATTAAATGCAGAGTGGTGCATACACAGCAAAAAGAGAAAGAAACACTCAGTGCATCATGGGAACCCCCCAGCAGTCTACGTCTATAGCAGCATAACTAAGGGATGGTTCAGGGTCACCCGATCCAGCCCTAACTATAAGCTTTAGCAAAAAGGAAAGTTTTAAGCCTAATCTTAAAAGTAGAGAGGGTGTCTGTCTCCCTGATCTGAATTGGGAGCTGGTTCCACAGCAGAGGAGCCTGAAAGCTGAAGGCTCTGCCTCCCATTCTACTCTTACAAACCCTAGGAACTACAAGTAAGCCTGCAGTCTGAGAGCGAAGCGCTCTATTGGGGTGATATGGTACTACGAGGTCCCTAAGATAAGATGGGACCTGATTATTCAAAACCTTATAAGTAAGAAGAAGAATTTTAAATTCTATTCTAGAATTAACAGGAAGCCAATGAAGAGAGGCCAATATGGGTGAGATATGCTCTCTCCTTCTAGTCCCCGTCAGTACTCTAGCTGCAGCATTTTGAATTAACTTAAGGCTTTTTAGGGAACTTTTAGGACAACCTGATAATAATGAATTACAATAGTCCAGCCTAGAGGAAATAAATGCATGAATTAGTTTTTCAGCATCACTCTGAGACAAGACCTTTCTGATTTTAGAGATATTGCGTAAATGCAAAAAAGCAGTCCTACATATTTGTTTAATATGCGCTTTGTATGACATATCCTGATCAAAAATGACTCCAAGATTTCTCACAGTATTACTAGAGGCCAGGGCAATGCCATCCAGAGTAAGGATCTGGTTAGACACCATGTTTCTAAGATTTGTGGGGCCAAGTACAATAACCAGTTTTATCTGAGTTTAAAAGCAGGAAATTAGAGGTCATCCATGTCTTTATGTCTGTAAGACAATCCTGCAGTTTAGCTAATTGGTGTGTGTCCTCTGGCTTCATGGATAGATAAAGCTGGGTATCATCTGCGTAACAATGAAAATTTAAGCAATACCCTCTAATAATACTACCTAAGGGAAGCATGTATAAAGTGAATAAAATAGGTCCTAGCACAGAACCTTGTGGAACTCCATAATTAACCCTAGTCTGTGAAGAAGATTCCCCATGTACATGAACAAATTGTAATCTATTAGACAAATATGATTCAAACCACCGCAGCGCAGTGCCTTTAATACCTATGGCATGCTCTAATCTCTGTAATAAAATTTTATGGTCAACAGTATCAAAAGCAGCACTGAGGTCTAACAGAACAAGCACAGAGATGAGTCCACTGTCCGAGGCCATAAGAAGATCATTTGTAACCTTCACTAATGCTGTTTCTGTACTATGATAAATTCTAAAACCTGACTGAAACTCTTCAAATAGACCATTCCTCTGCAGATGATCAGTTAGCTGTTTTACAACTACCCTTTCAAGAATTTTTGAGAGAAAAGGAAGGTTGGAGATTGGCCTATAATTAGCTAAGATAGCTGGGTCAAGTGATGGCTTTTTAAGTAATGGTTTAATTACTGCCACCTTAATAGCCTGTGGTACATAGCCAACTAACAAAGATAGATTGATCATATTTAAGATCGAAGCATTAAATAATGGTAGGGCTTCCTTGAGCAGCCTGGTAGGAATGGGGTGTAATAAACATGTTGATGGTTTGGATGAAGTAACTAATGAAAATAACTCAGACAGAACAATCGGAGAGAATGAGTCTAACCAAATACCGGCATCACTGAAAGCAGCCAAAGATAACGATACGTCTTTGGGATGGTTATGAGTTATTTTTTCTCTAATAGTTAAAATTTTGTTAGCAAAGAAAGTCATGAAGTCATTACTAGTTAAAGTTAATGGAATACTCAGCTCAATAGAGCTCTGACTCTTTGTCAGCCTGGCTACAGTGCTGAAAAGAAACCTGGGGTTGTTCTTATTTTCTTCAATTAGTGATGAGTAGAAAGATGTTCTAGCTTTACGGAGGGCTTTTTTATAGAGCAACAGACTCTTTTTCCAGGCTAAGTGAAGATCTTCTAAATTAGTGAGACGCCATTTCCTCTCCAACTTACGGGTTACCTGCTTTAAGCTACGAGTTTGTGAGTTATACCACGGAGTCAGGCACTTCTGATTTAAAGCTCTCTTTTTCAGAGGAGCTACAGCATCCAAAGTTGTCTTCAATGAGGATGTAAAACTATTGACGAGATACTCTATCTCACTTACAGAGTTTAGGTAGCTACTCTGCACTGTGTTGGTATATGGCATTAGAGAACATAAAGAAGGAATCATATCCTTAAACCTAGTTACAGCGCTTTCTGAAAGACTTCTAGTGTAATGAAACTTATTCCCCACTGCTGGGTAGTCCATCAGAGTAAATGTAAATGTTATTAAGAAATGATCAGACAGCAGGGAGTTTTCAGGGAATACTGTTAAGTCTTCTATTTCCATACCATAAGTCAGAACAAGATCTAAGATATGATTAAAGTGGTGGGTGGACTCATTTACTTTTTGAGCAAAGCCAATTGAGTCTAATAATAGATTAAATGCAGTGTTGAGGCTGTCATTCTCAGCATCTGTGTGGATGTTAAAATCGCCCACTATAATTATCTTATCTGAGCTAAGCACTAAGTTAGACAAAAGGTCTGAAAATTCACAGAGAAACTCACAGTAACGACCAGGTGGACGATAGATAATAACAAATAAAACTGGTTTTTGGGACTTCCAATTTGGATGGACAAGACTAAGAGTCAAGCTTTCAAATGAATTAAAGCTCTGTCTGGGTTTTTGATTAATTAATAAGCTGGAATGGAAGATTGCTGCTAATCCTCCGCCCCGGCCCGTGCTACGAGCGTTCTGACAGTTAGTGTGACTCGGGGGTGTTGACTCATTTAAACTAACATATTCATCCTGCTGTAACCAGGGTTCTGTAAGGCAGAATAAATCAATATGTTGATCAATTATTATATCATTTACCAACAGGGACTTAGAAGAGAGAGACCTAATGTTTAATAGACCACATTTAACTGTTTTAGTCTGTGGTGCAGTTGAAGGTGCTATATTACTTTTTCTTTTTGAATTTTTATGCTTAAATAGATTTTTGCTGGTTATTGGTAGTCTGGGAGCAGGCACCGTCTCTACGGGGATGGGGTAGTGAGGGGATGGCAGGGGGAGAGAAGCTGCAGAGAGGAGTGTAAGACTACAACTCTGCTTCCTGGTCCCAACCCTGGATAGTCACGGTTTGGAGGATTTAAGAAAATTGGCCAGATTTCTAGAAATGAGAGCTGCTCCATCCAAATTGGGATGGGTGCCGTCTCTCCTAACAAGACCAGGTTTTCCCCAGAAGCTTTGCCAAGAAGCCCTCTTATTCTGCACTCTTTACCTGTATTAAATGCACCTGTTTGAACTTGTTACCTGTATAAAAGACACGTGTTCACACACTCAGTCATCACACTCCAACCTGTCCACCATAGCCAAAACCAAAGAGCTGTCTAAGGACACCAGGGACAAAACTGTAGACCTGCACAAGGCTGGGATGGACTACAGGACAACAGGCGAGCAGCTTGGTTGAAGATAACAACTGTTATGAATATTTATTAGAAAGTGGAAGAAACACAAGATGATGGGATTCCATGCAAGATCTCACTTTGTGGGGTAAGGATGATTCTGAGAAAGCTCAGAACTCCACAGGAGGACCTGGTCAATGACCTGAAGAGAGCTGGGACCACAGTCACAAAGATTACATTAGTAACACATGATGCTGTCATGGTTTAAAATCCTGCAGGGCAGCAAGGTCCCCCTGCTCAAGCCAGCACATGTCCAGGCCCATTTGAAGTGCACGAGTGACCATCTGGATGATCCAGAGGAGGCATGGGAAAAGGTCATGTTGTCAGATGAGACCGGAATAGAGCTTTTTGGAATCAACTCCACTTACCATGTTTAGAGGATGAGAACAACCCCAAGAAAACCATCCCAACCTTGAAGCATGGGGGTGGAAACATCATACTCTGGGGGTGCTCTTCTGCAAAGAAGACAGGACGATTGCACCGTATTGAAGGGAGGATGGATGGGGTCATGTATTGCGAGATTTTGGCAAACAACCTCCTTCCCTCAGTAAGAGCATCGAAGATGGGTCATGGCTGGGTCTTCCAGCATGACAATGACCCCAAACACACAGCCAGGGCAACTAAGGAGGGGCTCCGTAAGAAACATTTCAAGGTCCTGGACTGGCCTGGCCAGTCTCCAGACCTGAACTCAATAGCAAAATCTTTGGAGGGAAACTCCAAACCTGAAAGATCTAGAGAAGATCTGTATGGAGGAGTGGAGCAAAATCCCCGCTGCAGTGTGTGCAAACCTGGTGAAAAACTACAGGAAACGTTTGACCTCTGTAATTGCAAACAAAGGCTACTGTACCAAATATTAACATTAATTTTCACAGGTGTTCAAATACTTATTTGCAGCAGTAACATACAAATAAATTATTAAAAAAAAAATCATACATTGTGATTTCCAGATTTTTTTTTTTTTTAGATTATGTCTCTCACAGTGGACATGCACCTAAGATGAAAATTTCAGACCCCTCCATGATTTCTAAGTGGGAGAACTTTCAAAATCGCAGGGTGTTGAAATATTTATTTTCCTCAACGTATGCAAAAGCTTGGGCACCTCCTACTAATTTTCATGATTTTCCTTTATACATAATTGGTTGTCTGGATCAGAAATTTCAGTTAAATATATCATATAGCAGACAAGCACACTGATATTTGAGAAGTGAAATGAAGTTTCCAGTATTTACAAAAAGTGTGCAAATGTTTCCCCTCAATGCGTCTCTTCTAATTAGTGGCAACATGGGAGCCTCTAAACAACTCTCAAATGACCTGAAAACAAAGATTGTTCAACATCATGGTTTAGGGAAAGGATACAAAAAGCTATCTCAGAGATTTCAGCTGTCAGTTTCCACTGTGAAGAACATAGTGAGGAAATGGAAGACCGCAGGCACAGTGCTAGTTAAGGCCCGAAGTGGCAGGCCAAGAAAAATCTGAAGGAATTTCACTTCACTGTAGATAATTAGATACTGTAGCATGTTCTTAATCTGATGCATTAAAAATAAACCATTTACTCACAAAAATGTGTATTTTCATTGAAGAAAGTATGACAGATCAGCAATTCAGGGGGATTTGTAGCAACAGTTTTTGCCTCTGATTATTACCCATTTATGCTCAGAATGGCAGATTTGAAGTCAGAAATCAGAAAGATTTTCCACACCGTACTGCTACCTTCCTATGCACAATCAAGAATACTACCCTGTAGCACATGGCCTCGATTTGCCCTAACTAAATAAATACATTAACGCTGTCTCAACAAAACCTGAGTTTTGAACTGCAGACAAAGACTGTGTTTTCCCTCTCAGTTGAGAAATTCCTAAGTCATCTGGAGATCTTAAGATAAGCTTGGAGACATCCCCCATGGGCCAACACTGGGATTCACAGCAAAACAAAACTGTAATTCAAAGTTCTTCAAAGGGGAGCCCTTGCCTTTTTGTCAGTGAGTTTTCGGTCATTATGAATTACATGACATTATAATGGCTTCGCGTCAGAATCTGAGTTTCTCCAGGCCAGGAGAACCCAAATTTTATGACTTCACGCCAAGGCCAGACCCTCTCAAGACTGCAAGACGATATCCCTTCCACAACACAGGGCCATAAAACTTTGTCTTGATAACAGCTATTATCTTTAGGTTTAAGTGAAGAAAGCCATTCTTTTAAAATAAAAATAATTGCATCCGTATTCTTTGATTCATATATCTAAAAACGTCTAATGTTGGTGGTATTGATCAATCAAATGAAATGCTTTGCATATCATCATTCCATTTTATTGACGTGTTATTGTAACTGATATGTGTTTAAGTGTGATCGTTCTGCATTATCAAATGTTGATGGTGAAATATTCTGTTATCCAAAGGATGTGTTTAAGTGACGATTAATAATGTGTATCCATTCAAGTGTCTTAGACCAATAGTATAACAAAATAGCTAATGTGTTTAAATAGTTGAATCATTTGGGTCGGCCCTGTGAAGACACACACCCTAAATGGGCGGAGTTTGGTGACGGCAGTCCCCCTTAAAAGTTAGAACAGAGTGCTGCTCTTCCCTTCTCGCTGCTCTTGTCTCTCTCTCTTCCTTTCTTAAATGCTTAATTTTTATTTTTGGGTCAACAAGGCCCCATGCTAAGATAAGCTAGCTAAAGCTACCACATTCATTCTTTGTTTTATTCTTGCCTCAATTTTTGAGAATTTTAACCTGACGCTTTAAGGTGCGTCAAGTCTTTCGAAGTTTTAAGACAACGTCCGAGCTGAACTTTTCACAATAATAGCAAATTTACAGAAAAGCAACTTTTCCTTTTTTTTTTTTATTTTCCAACGTTTTTAAAGTTTTAACTTTTTCCTAAATTTACAAAGACTTTTAATCTGGCTCCAACAAACTTTTTAAAAGCTACCAGAAACCATTTTCAACAAACGCCTTCCACCTCTGGGGTCCAGCAGCTGACGACGGAGCTGATTTCAAATCTGACTGCAAGCAGCCATTCTGTCGGTAAAGCCAGCCGACCCAAGCCTTTGGGATCACACGGGAAGACCACTGAGTTAACCCCTGACCCAAGTGAGCTCACGCTGCAGAGTCTACATCAACGACGGACGGACGGGCCGTCCAAACCACCTCTTCAACGTGTCAGCTAAGTGACCCAGTTAAAGGTTCCAGAAAAGGGTTTGCTATCAATGGATACAAAGTGGCTTCCTTTTAAGCATATTCATATGTTTGTTTAATATTTTTTCATAATTGGCTTCAAATTTCATCTCTTAATTCTAATCAGATTTATTTACTTAAAGTCTTTAAGCTTCATCTTTCTTTCTTTCACATCTCATGAGTAAGTAGGAATTGTGTCCATAAATGAACTTATTTAATCATTGTCCCAAAAATGCCAGTAAACTGTTCATTTCTATCTAATTGTAAATAAATTGTAAATATTTCTGCTGTGCTTCATTTTGTGTTCTTTGGGTCAACTGTATCGTGAATTCAGACTTTCAGATCAGAGACTGATTAATTGAGACTGATTAATTAATGAATGTTTAAATTAAAGTACCTATGCTATAAATAGGTGGTGCCCCGAGTAAGAATTAAATAATAAGTATTAAACCCTAAATTGTTAATTATTTTGGTGACCCATTAAATGAGTCCTAAGCCAATCTAATTCAATTTGGGAGCTTAACTGCTTACTCATTACATCGTTATGTTGCCCGCATGTGACGTTTTATTTAATCATTTTGTTACAACCCCAATAAACTTTTCTTTTCCCTCCCTGGCAGGAGCCCTGTACTGAATTTCACAAATACTGGACTTGAACATGGATTAAGCCAATACTAATCTTCCATTAAATGAGTGACTATTTTAGAATAGCTTCTCACCTCCCATTGAGCAGCGACTGGCAATCTCCCAGAAGACTAGGCCCATGGCATAGATGTCGGCTCTTTTGAAAGACTCAAAGTGTTTCATGTTTATAGAGTCATCCAGGACCTCTGGAGCCATATACCTGATAAAGCAAAGTCACATATTAGCCTATACTACCAATACAGTCAGACACACGATAGCGAGACACCAAACTTTGCACCCAGTAATCGCGCGCACACACACACACACACACACACACACACACACACACACACACACACACACACACACACACACACACACACACACACACACACACACACCCCCTGTTTGAGGTCTACAAAGTAACACCAATGTTTTCAGGTAATAAGGTAATACCAACAGCCTTGATTTTAAATATTAATCATCTGTGGTATGAAGGTCCTAATCACAAGGAGGATGGGTAGGACCAGAATCTGCAAGCACACAATGAGGGTAGTGACTAGAGCAGCATCTCTGATGCATCACTGGAGCAACACAAGAGGACAGTGAGGGCATTCAACAGCAACTCTGGCAATGTGACAAGGGCAAGAAGCCTTACATAAGATCTGACCTAACCTTTGGGTTTGATCTTTGGTCTGCTGGTTCAGAGTGCAATATCATCTAATAAACTTTACCATAGTCCACTTAGAACACCATGTTCCTGTCTCCCAAAATGAACTGAACTCAGTGTGTTCAGCCAGTCAAAGGTTAAACACTTGAATGAGCAAATCAGGTATTGGCAGAACGGGGAGAGATGAATATGTGCAGGCTAAGGGGGTCCCTCAAGTCCACTTGGGAACCACTGGAACTAGCAGCCAGCATTATCTACACGTCACTGGTAAAGTCACGGTTCTTTTTCATGTGGAAAAAAGACAAAACAGACCAAACCTCTAATGACTATAGAGGGCTTGTTGAGATCAACATAAAAAAAATATTGTTACCCCATGGTTCTCATCTGGTCAGGTTCCAAAGATTTGGAGATGGCCACTATTTCTTCCAAGTTGGACACCATCTTCAGAATCCATGAACCATTGAGTGGTAGATGTTTTTCCAAAACTCCCACAGTCATAAGTATCCTGTGATGACTATTGGTCTGACCAATGTGCCAGCATAGAAGGTCAAGGGATTGCTTCCCCCCCTATCCTTTCTACGTGAAGTTAGCATGTTTTTCCCATGTTTGTGTGGGTTCTCTCTGGGTGCCAAGGCCCAATGCACTTTGAATTTGCAAAAAGCCTGAGACTCAGGTATGCTGGATCCTGGTTTCAATGTCCAGATGGAGACCACTGGACATGCTATTCCTATACCAGCAAGGTTGCCAATGAGACTGACCATGTCCTTGTAGGAAACTACTGGAGAATTCTGTAGAACTGTAGTGTGTACAGAAGTGCCCAGTTTGTGAATTACTATCAAAGATTTTTTTTGAGGCTTCAAAGAGGATCCAGTTAAAGTCTTGTAGGCTACTGTCATATTAGTCTTATCAGAGTTTAAAAGTAGGAAGTTTCTAGACATCCAACTTCTCACTGATGCAAGGCAATCTTCTAAGGGTTTTATGTGAACGACATTACCAGAGGTTATCGGCATGTATAACTATCATCAGCATAGCAGTGAAAGGTAATCCCAAAATGCCGTAATATGTGCCCAAGGGGTGCTATATAAAGGGAGAAAAGCAGGGGGCCAAAGAAGGACCCATGTGGAACCCCAAATTTCATGTCACTAAGGTTAGAGGTAGTGTTAATGTACAAAACACAGTGAGAACGACTGGTCAAGTATGACGTCAGCCATGCAAGGGCACTCCCAGTAATCCCAAAATGATTTTCCAGCCTATCAAGTAGATTATGATGATCCACGGTATCAAATGCAGAATGCAGTGGCTCAAAGATTATTCTCACTTTTAGCAGACATTACAAGTTTCATCAGCACACCCAGTAAGATAGTACAACCCCTGGCAAAAATTATGGAAACACCGGCCACGGAGGATGTTCATTCAGTTGTTTAATTTTGTAGAAAAAAGCAGATCACAGACATGAAACAAAACTAAAGTCATTTCAAATGGCAACTTTCTGGCTTTAAGAAACACTATAAGAAATCAGGAAAAACAAATTGTGGCAGTCAGTAATGGTTACTTTTTTAGACCAAGCAGAGGGAAAAAAAAATATGGACTTACTCAATTGTGAGGAATAAATTATGGAATCACCCTGTAAATTTTCATCCCCAAAACTAACACCTGCATCAAATCAGATCTGCTCGTTAGTCTGCATCTAAAAAGGAGTGATCACACCTTGGAGAGCTGTTGCACCAAGTGGACTGACATGAATCATGGCTCCAACACGAGAGATGTCAGTTGAAACAAAGGAGAGGATTATCAAACTCTTAAAAGAGGGTAAATCATCACGCAATGTTGCAAAAGATGTTGGTTGTTCACAGTCAGCTGTGTCTAAACTCTGGACCAAATACAAACAACATGGGAAGGTTGTTAAAGGCAAACATACTGGTAGACCAAGGAAGATATCAAAGCGTCAAGGCAGAAAACTTAAAGCAATATGTCTCAAAAATCGAAAATGCACAACAAAACAAATGAGGAACGAATGGGAGGAAACTGGAGTCAACGTCCGTGACCGAACTGTAAGAAACCGCCTAAAGGAAATGGGATTTACATACAGAAAAGCTAAACGAAAGACATCATTAACACCTAAACAGAAAAAAACAAGGTTACAATGGGCTAAGGATGACTGGATGACTGGATGAAAGTCATATTCAGTGATGAATCTCGAATCTGCATTGGGCAAGGTGATGATGCTGGAACTTTTGTTTGGTGCCGTTCCAATGAGATTTATAAAGATGACTGCCTGAAGAGAACATGTAAATTTCCACAGTCATTGATGATATGGGGCTGCATGTCAGGTAAAGGCACTGGGGAGATGGCTGTCATTACATCATCAATAAATGCACAAGTTTACATTGATATTTTGGACACTTTTCTTATCCCATCAATTGAAAGGATGTTTGGGGATGATGAAATCATTTTTCAAGATGATAATGCATCTTGCCATAGAGCGAAAACTGTGAAAACATTCCTTGCAAAAAGACACAGGGTCAATGTCATGGCCTGCAAATAGTCCGGATCTTAATCCAACTGAAAATCTTTGGTGGAAGTTGAAGAAAATGGTCCATGACAAGGCTCCAACCTGCAAAGCTGATCTGGCAACAGCAATCAGAGAAAGTTGGAGCCAGATTGATGAAGATTACTGTTTGTCACTCATTAAGTCCATGCCTCAGAGACTGCAAGCTGTTATAAAAGCCAGAGATGGTGCAACAAAATAGTAGTGATGTGTTGGAGCGTTCTTTTTTTTTTTCATGATTCCATAATTTTTTCCTCAGAATTGAGTGATTCCATATTTTTTTCCCTCTGCTTGGTCTAAAAAAGTAATCGTTACTGACTGCCACAATTTTTTTTCCTGATTTCTTATAGTGTTTCTTAAAGCCAGAAAGTTGCCATTTGAAATGACTTTAGTTTTGTGTCATGTCTGTGATCTGCTTTTTTTCTACAAAATTAAACAACTGAATGAACATCCTCCGAGGCCGGTGATTCCATAATTTTTGCCAGGGGTTGTAGATATGATTGGGTTATGTAAAACCTGGCTTTTAAATCAAGGTACTGCAAACTGTTCTTCTGAACAGTTTCTGGAATGACCCATTTTACTTAGATTACAACCAACAAGTACATTTGCTGCCTTCATCCTTAAATAAGGGTAAATTTTTTCACCCCTAGCAACAGTGCTACCCACGAAGCCTCTGTACTGCCTTAAATAACACACACACACACACACACACACACACACACACACACACACACACACACACACACACACACACACACACACACACACACACTTGAGTCTGATGTGCATGTGAACATGGCTGATGTTCCCACTGTAGCCAAGTGCTTGCTCACAGGGGGTCGTTTTGACCGTTGGGGTTTTACATAATTATTGTATGGCCTTGCCTTACAATATAAAGCGCCTTGGGGCAACTGTTTGTTGTGATTTGGCGCTATATAAAAAAATTTGTTGTGTGGGCCGCTGAAGAGGAGGTACTGCTGGCCCACTACCACCAGAGGGCGCCCTGCTTGGAGTGCGGGCTCCAAGCACGAGAGGGCGCCAGACCCAGAGGAAGTGACAGCTGTCACTCATCACTCCAGCTGTCACTCATCTACACCACTATATAAGCCGGACTGCAACTCCACCTCCCCGCAGAGAAATCGACTACCAGTACCAAGGTAATTTCTCTGCTGACTGACACATTGTGTAACAATCTGAACTTCTGTTGCAGCCGTTTTCCTGAAGTGTTGCCTTGTCTGGAGGATTGGCGTTTGGTGTGACAGTGACGGCTTCACCTCACACCCCATCCCAGATAAGTGGTTGACCAGGAGCTGCACGAGTGTGTGTGATTTGGAGGTGGAGGTGTTCCCTCCTAACGGTGTCTGGACTGTGAATTACTGAGTGTGCGGACTCACACTCACACATCATATTTCTGCTTTCTGCCAGCAGTACCAGGGTCGACAGCCGAAGACAGAGGCCACCTGGGGACTCGGGACTTGGCGGCTCCGGTGTTCTTCAGGCCGTTGGTGGTGGAAGCCGTGTGGGATGCGGCTTCTCTCTCGTCGGGCGTCTTCTATCTTCGAGCCTGCCCACACGTCACCTGGTGTTTATTGACTGTGAAAATTACGACACATTTCGTTGTGTATTATCACAACATTAAATTGTTACCTTTTGGCTTACTCATTGTCCGTTCATTTGCGCCCCCTGTTGTGGGTCCGTGCTACGACACCTTCGCAACAAAATTGATTGATTGATTGATGTGACCCTTTTCCTGTCTTATTCCTCTGGCAGGACACAGCATAACTCACCATCTTACTTACAATCATTGTGGGGACATTATTATTATTATTTTAAATTAGTGCATGCACATGCTCAGTTGTCTGACTGAGGTCACAGGCAACAGACCAGATGGAGTCAATGAATGCAGACACAGCACTTTGAGTCTTCACAAACTTCATTTTCAGACTTAATCCAGTCTTTAGTCATTAATCTGTTTGTATTTGACTCAGAGGAATTAGAAAAGAATTTGGTCCCTAAATGAATCAACACACCTGTTGTGTGGCAGCACTTCAGACAATCAATTAAACACAGTCACAAGCCACGGGCAACCATTTTGCATAGCAGCTCTTCATCTCAGGACTCTTCTTCATGTACATCTCAACATTGTGTGCTACCATTCTCTAAAGATTCACTGGAATAAGGAAAAACTGGTTTAGGAGCTGCACTACAAACACTCATGGAAAGACGGATGGAAAGAGGGACCTTATGTAACTAAATCCAGTTACATCTTCTACATAACACTGCTTGGTTGCAGGTTTCTTGATCTGATGTTCATGCATTAAAACTTAGATTAGATCAAAAAGGCACTCCCAAGGAGTATTTAGTTACCTCTTGGTGCCCACTCTGTGGTTTGGAGCAATGTCAATTGTGTCAGTGGCTGAATCATGCCGAACAGCTAGGCCCAAGTCAGCAATGCAGCAGGTTCCATTCTTCTTTACAAGAATGTTCTTAGATTTCAAGTCCCTGTGGGCAATGGCTGGCTTACCTGGGAATTGGCAGTCACACATTAACTAAGATCATCATCAAAATACAATACACACAACAAAAATTCAATTGAATGGGAAAGTGTGCACAAATGATGATGTACGCACGTACGCACGCACGCACGCACACCTTCATGATCAAGTGGTGGGGAGGATTTTCAGAAAGACAAGAGTTGAGCTACAGTTTGTCATAAAGCACATGAGAGATGGAAGCTTAGATTTGATCTGTTCTGTTGAATGAAACTCCTTTGCTCCAATCCACTATGAAGCTGTGTGTGGTGAGGCAAAATGCTAAATTTGTACTATGCACAACTTCTCCAATTGCAGCCACAGAGGCCTATAACTTCTTCAGTGTTGTCTGGGCATCTTAGGGTCTTTCTTCGCAAGTCTCCTTCATGCATGGTCAGGCAAGATCATGTATCCATCCCTTAACTTGTCTAAAGAAAGGTGACGGTGAAAGTGATGATTCACTTCTCTTACACAAAACATACCCAATGCCCCCCGCTGCCTACCCAGCAGTAGAAGGGGCACCTGACTAATAGTTGGCGAAGGCATACATCGGCGAAGAAAGGAACTGGCTGCCCTACCTTATTATGCCGTGGTCCAGCACATGTCCAACTCTAACACACCCCTGAAGCTCAGTATGGGACTGTGCATTTACCTATTTTATTTCATTTATGTCTTGTTGTAGAGATTAATTCTCACCTGAATTTAATGCACACCATTTTAGACTGACTTTTTTTTTAAATTTGTAATTTGATGTTACTTCAAAATAAAGACATGCAATAGCTTAAGACATAAATGTTCAGACACCACTTTTCTTTCAAGTAGAAGCAGGACTGAAAATGCTTATGCTGTATGAAGAGGCATTCATCTTGATGAATGGGTTCATTCACAGATTGAAAAATTTAATAGTGACTTGAAAGTGAAATAAATCTATCTTTTAACAATAATTTTTGAAAAACTGAATGGAAATAAAGTAGGCATTATTAATTCTCTTAACACAATGTTTGACAAAATGGAATGTGAGGTAGGAGAAAATTTAATATGAAACATTTTTGCCAAGATGTGCAGAAAATAATGATTAAGTACAACATATACTCAAACTACATTTTACAGCGGTCACAAACGTGTATGTGGTCCATGGGAAGATACATGTGCCTTTCTCACCTTGTGTGCCCACTATTTCCATGTGAAGGTGGGCAAGACCACTGGCTGTGGACAGGGATAGTTTGATCATGCCTTCTACTGTGACAGTGTAGCGGTTCAGGTAGTCAAACAGGGATCCATGCTCATGGTAGTCCGACACTAGCCACAGTTGAGTCCAGGTACCATTATCTATAACAAGTAAGTATGGATAGGGGGGAGAGAGATCAATAGGCAGTTGTTATAAACTTGAAGGTATAACAAATACTGTTCCATCTAGCTGTCCCATTATTCACTCTGTAATGCTCACCAGCTGATTTTCTACTCTGCCACTTAGATTAAAGCCACCCAATTTCTTGGTTACAAACCTCGACATGGCTCACCATGCTAATTCACCCCTTCACCTCAGTGAGCGTTGTGGCTATCACCCCTTCTGATAGGCTTACTACAATCCATTAATATGCCAGAAATTCTTTCACTTGTGAAAGAACAGGCACTACTCTGACAGGGTGATCATGAACATGTTCGGACAACAATGCACTCATGCCTAATGACCGTGGTAAACCCAACCCCTTGGCACCTACTGCTCAACTTTGCACTGGTATTTCTCACCGCTTTGATAGCAATGTTGGAGCTGACAGAGCCCAAACAGACTTGCACTCCATGCGTAACATGTTGTCCACCATCAAGACAAAGTTGAAAAACTGAGTGCAGGCAGGATGGCGTGGGGTCTAGGGCCCGTGGGGCCCCAGAAACCAAATTAATTTTGTATTTAATGATACATTTTCAGCAATCTCCTGGAAGAAAAAATCTCAAAAGAAGTGCATATTTAAATGATCCTATATTCAACCTTTCATTTGAACTGCCAATGATATGTTGAAATAACAGAATATGATGTGTAAGTAGGATCTGGAATGATTTTCCTTTTAATTGTAAGCCAAATTATGCATTAACTCAGAACAGTTCAACTACATGAAATTCATTAAGACTGAAAAGACTATTAAATCATTTCAAAAACCACAGGTAAAGCTTGTAGAATATTTTGAAAATCAGGGTTAAATATCAATAACAAACATAGTAAAAAAAGCCACTTGTATTCTTGTGTAAATTCCTGTAAATCCATTCAAAGCCATAGTGTCTTTTTTTCCCACGAAAAAACTCTACATTAATAAAAAATAATTTATATTCTTGTGTAAATTACTGCAAAATCCATTCAAAGCTACAGTGTCTTTATCCAATGAAAACGTCTAGATTAATAATAATTAAAAAAGCCATATAATCTTGTCTAAAATCCTGTTTGAACAGCACAATCTTTATTTTCCAGGAAAATTCTTACCTTGTTTCCTGATAACACAGTTCGCTTTTCACGTTTCTTTTATCCTTCAGATGTGTTCATGAAGCCATTGACAATTCCACGGATTCTTGTCCTTATCAAACCTTTTCAAACAGTCTCTCTCGCCATCTTCCCTCTGTCCAACGTCATTCCATGACACAGACATGCTGCAAAATTCTTCTTTTAAAAACCTGAATGCTCTAAAAGTTTGCGATGTCCACACGCTATGTTTAGCTTAAGCGTCTTGCAGCAGCCACACAGCATCGCCGCAGCAACCAACCAGTCCTGCATTGCAACAACTGTCATAACAGCCACACTTTGAGTGGCATTTTTCTCTGCGGAGTTCCGCAGATCCAAAGGCACAGATTTGTATCTGTTATACAGATCAGTGTCCGTGGAGTTATAAAACTTGCACAATGTCGTAAAAAAAGAATGCTTCGCAATAGACATTTTAAAAACTCAGTGACGATCATGATGACATGATGAACACTAACACCCCTCCCCAACCTCCCGATGATGAAATCTGCATAATTCCTCAGATCCATGGAGTTTTCACAGCCCTGCAGTTGTAAAGAAATGATATTGAGGAAGAAACCTCAAAGACCCACTGCTTCGGCCATTCGAGTAGTCACAAGGTTTTTACTAAGTTTTACAAAGATGAAGAAAACCAGAAAAAAAAAAAAAACAGAAAACAGGAAATCAAAACATCCGCTGCAGCAGCTTCAGGCATGGCATCTCGCACTCAGTCCAGCATTCGGTTTTCCGCAGACACTACTTTCCAATGTCCTCTGCACCTTGGACAGAGAGAAAAAGAGCAGAATCAGTAAGCCGGAAAAACAAACACACCTAAGGTATCAGCAGCAGTAAATTGACAGGAAAACAGAGAAAATACTAAGATGATCGCCAGTCACTAGCCCTAAGCTTCACTAACAGAGCCAGAAGTTTGATAAAGTTGAGGCTGAGACTTGTTCTGTTACTGTACTGTAAGGTTGGAATGTTCTTTATCAGGCAGTGTCATTACTTTTCATGTAGTCACCTTCCATGTCAACACAATTACGCCCAAGCAAGGCAAGTCTATGTATCTCATCAGGTAAGAATCCGGGTGTCCTGTCTCTGCACCAGTGATGCACAGCTCCATCATTAGTATAACTCTGTCCATACAGGTGTTCTTTCAGCTTGAGAAAAAGGAAGGAGTCAGACAGTACAACATCCAGACAGTATGGAAGGTGGGGCAAAATATAAAATTTGAGCAGCTGCAGTGGGCCCTACATTTGTTGGCTAGTGCAAGGATGAATATGGTTATGCTGAATAACTGCATCTTTTCCAGGCTGAACCTGCTTCAAGCGTGTGCGCAGCTTTTGCAAGCTGTCCACATTTTGGTCAGAGTTCCCAGTAGGGGTATCACGGACCACAAAACCCATGTTTTGGATCGGATACAGTTTTTTTAAGACAGGGATCGGCTCATTTTCTGATCACTCAAAAACATCATATATCATATCATATCACTCAAATAACATCACAAGAACACATACAATAAAAAAGTGTATCAGTAACAATTTTCAAAGTAGCTCATTGCACAGAATTAAAAGCACTGACACCTTAAAGAAGCTGCTTCTAAGTCTTTAAGTTTAGATTTAAACTCCTTCAGAGAAAGTAGGCAGTCCAGTTGTAAAGTATCTTGCAGATTGTTCCATGAAGTAGGGGCAGAATAAGTAAATGCCTTTTCCCCAAGCTCAGTACAAACATTTGGAACTGAAAGTAAGTAAAGGTCATGAGAGCGCAAGGAGTATTGTCCAGTACTCCGTGGTATAGTAAGGACACAAAGGTAAGATGGAAGCAAACCTAAAATGGCCTTGTATATGACAATATAACAATGATGAAGCCTGTGGGTGGCCAAAGAAGGCCATCCTACCTGAGAATATAACTCGCAATGATGAGTCAGGAATTTACAATTTGTTACAAATCTCAAGAGAACATGATAAGCTGTATCAATTTTATGAAGACACTGAGCAGAGGCAGGCCTGTACAAACATCACCATAGTCCAGCACAGATAAAAAAAAAAGTGGCAGCAACAAACCGCTGTTTTTTTTTTTTTAACATGAAAAGAAAAAACACAACTTATTATAAAAATAGAAACCCAATTTCAATCTCAGTTTTTTCACTAGTTGAAGCACATGCATTGTGAAAGTTAGGGAGTCATCAATTAAAATACCCACATATTTACAAGAACTAACAGCCTCTGTGATATTTCCATCCAGGGTGACCACAGCAGGGATGTGTGCTCTAAGTTTTGAGTTACTAAAGATCATGAATTTGGTCTTTTCAGCATTCAGAACAAGCTTCAGCTGATGTAGGTTATCATGAATGACATTAAAAGCATCCTGCAGGTGCTTAATGGCCAGGGCAAGAGTAGATGCACAACAGGGTAAATAAAAGGGGACCGAAAATAGAACCCTGTGGTATGCCCTTGGAGACTGATACAAATTCAGAGCATTGACCATCGTATGTAATGCACTGAGATCTGTCACTAAGACAGTCCAAAAATCAGGCAACTGATTGCTCTGAAAGTCCTGAGTGAAAATGTTCAAGATTTAAGACATCATGATCAACTGTATCAAATGCTTTAGACAAATCTATAAAAAGTGACGCACAGTACTGCTTCTTATCAAGTGCTACCGATATGTCATTTACCACTTTCAGAGCAGCTGTGACGGTACTGTGCTTTTTCCTGTGCTTTAAGCCTGACTGATATGTAGAAAGAATGCCATTGAAACTGTTTTAATTGGTTACTAACCAAACTTTCAAGGATTTTGGCCTGCACTGGTAGGTTTGATATCGACCTATAGTTGTTTAAACAAGCTGGGTTACCTCCCTTCAATAAAGGGAGGACAAAAGTGGATTTCCACAGCCTAGGAACAACCTTAGTTTCCACTTAAATATTAAAAATATATGTCAAAGGCCTTGCTATGAAATCAGATGCCACTTTCAGGAAGTAAGGTTCATTTAGATCAGGCCCTGGTGGTTTTCTAGGATCTATATTTTTTAAGGCTTTGCAAACTTCCTGCACAGAAAAAGGTGCAAGGTTAAGGTTGTAGTGTTCAAACATTTGTTCAGAACAAACGTCTTTCCTTCTTCCTTCACACTACATATTTATTAGGAGAAGGCAAATACATTGTATGTAAAAGTTTTGGCACCCCTGATGATTTCCATGATTTTCCTTTACACATTGATTGTTTGGATCAGCAATTTCAGTTAGATATATCACATAGCAAACAAACACACTGATATGATAGCCAAGTGCTTGCTCACAGGGGGTCGTTTTGACCGTTGGGGTTTTACATAATTATTGTATGGCCTTGCCTTGCAATTTGGAGCGCCTTGGGGCAACTGTTTGTTGTGATTTGGCGCTATATAAAAAAAAATTGATTGATTGATTGATTGATATGTGAGAAGTGAAATGAAGTTTACAGGATTTACAGAAAGTGTGCAATAATTATTTAAACAAAATTAGGCAGGTGCATAAATTTGGGCACTCCAACAGAAAAAAATACATCAATATTTAGTAGATCCTCCTTTTGCAGAAATAACAGCCTCTAAACACTTACTATATAGTCTGGATTCTGGTTGAAGGTATTTTGGACCATTTTTCTTAACAAAACATCTCCAGTTCAGTTAGGTTTGTTGGTTTCAGAGCATGGACAGCCAACTAAAAATCACACCACCGATTTTCAACAATATTCAGGTCTGGGTACTGAGATGACCATTCCAGAACATTGTACTTGTTACTTTGCATGAATGACTTAGTAGATTTTGAGCAGTGTTTATGGTCGCTGTCTTGTTGAAAGATCCAGCCCCGGCACAACTTCAACACTTATTCACTGATTCTTGAACATTGTTCTCAAGAATCTGCTGATATTGACTGGAATCCAGCATGATAGAACCACCTCCAAATTTTACTGTAGGAAGCAAGTGTTTTTCTTGGAATGCTGTGTTCTTTTTCCACCCCTTATTATGTCCAAATAACTTTGGAGCAGGTCCAAATCCATCAAATGTGAAATGGTAATTCTTTATCAGAATCCATACCAATACTTTCGTACGGTGGCTTTAATTCACCAATTTTGGCGGCAGTCGAGCCGAGGCAGTGTCCCTCCAACAGCGGGTCAGGGCACAGAGTAATCCATCAAATGTGAAAATCCATCAACTGTGAAACGGTAATTCTGTATCAGAATCCACATCCATACTTTCATATGGTATCTTAAATTCACCCATTTCGGCAGCGGTATGTGACTTTCTCTCGCTCTCAGCGCTAACAGCGCGCAGCCGGTGTTCTGTTGAACTGTGCATCTCGTCGCATAAATCGACAGTCCCGTGTCCCCGACTATATTGCGCGGAGGACAGGAATGACATCATGTCAGAACACAGGTCAGGGCGCGGAGTAATACATCCAAATGTGAAACGGTCAAATATTTTGCCACAGTGACCCCAATATTACACAGTCTGAAATCTCACACGCTTAACCAATCAAATTCATGAAAAAAAAACTAATTGGATTTGAATTCACTTTATATACGCTTTCAAGGATTACATCAAAACTGTGTCATGGATTCTCACCAAATATGCACCACAGGTAGATATCAGGGCATGGAAGACTCCACTGAATTTTGGAGGTGATCTGGATCTAGATCCAGATCTGGATTCTGGATCAAGATTCACATTATATAGGCTTTGAAGATTACATCAAAACTATTTCACAGATTTAGATGAAATTTTTAACACAAATACCATGGCCATGGAAGACTCCATAAAATTTTGGAGGTGATCTGGATCAAGTTTCACTTTATACAAGGTCTGTTAGAAAACTATCCGACCTTTTTATTTTTTGCAAAAACTATATGGATTTGAATCATGTGCGCTTGCATCAGCCAAGCTTGAACCTTCGTGCGCATGCGTGAGTTTTTTCACGCCTGTCGGTTGCATCATTTGCCTGTGTCAGGCTTTGAGTGAGCAGTTGTCCACCCCCCTCGTCAGATTTTCATTGTCAGGAAAATGGCCGAGCGACTGCCGCTTTGCTGCATGAAAATTTTTTCAGAAACTGTGTGAGACAGCCAGGTGGAAACCATTCGGAAAATTCAGATGGCTTTCGGTGAAGATTCTATGGGGATCACACAGATTAAGGAGTGGTACAGCCGGTTTAAAGACGGCGCACAATGGCACAGGGCGCGCCGCTCTCCGAGCAGCGATCGACAGGCTGAAACGAACAGATCATTTCCAAACTGAATGCTGTGTTGATCCGGGACGTCGTCTGACTACCAGAGAAATGGCACAAGAGGTGGACATCAGCCATTTTTCGGCAGATTCCACTGTTACATGAGATTTTGTAATGAAAGATGTGCAGAGGCATTCACGCCTCGGGACGGAGCCGCTAATGGCGGACAACAAAAGCAAGTCCGTGTTGGAAGTCTCACAGGACATGTTGTGACATGTCAAGCTCTCCACAATTTCTCGGATACTCACTCGACTAAAAAGCCACTGAAAGCCGTCTGAATCTTCTGAATGGTGGAATGGTGCTTTTGTTCTCCGCCATTAGTGGCTCCGTCCCGACGCGCAAATGTCTCTGCACGTCTTTCATTACAAAATCTCCTGTAACAGTGGAATCTGCCGAAAAATGGCTGATGTCCACCTCTTGTGCCATTTCTCTGGTAGTCAGACGACATCCTGGATCAACACAGCATTCAGTTTGGAAATGATCTGGTCATTTCAGCCTGTCGATCGCCGCTCGGAGCGCGGCGTGCCCTGCGCCATTGTGCGCCGTCTTTAAACTGGCTGTAATGCTCCTTAATCAGTGTGATCTCCATAGAATCTTCACCGAAAGCCATCTGAATTTTCCAAATGGTTTCCACCTGGCTGCCTCACACAGTTTCTGAAAAAGTTTTCATGCAGCAAAGCAGCAGTCGCTCGGCCATTTTCCTGACAATGAAAATCCGACGAGGGGGGTGGACCACTGCTCACTCAAAGCCTGCCCACAGGCGAATGACGCAACCAACAGGCGTGAAAAAACTCACGCATGCGCACGAAGGTTCAAGCTTGGCTGATGCAAGCGCACATGATTCAAATCCATATAGTTTTTGCAAAAAATAAAAAGGTCGGATAGTTTTCTAACAGACCTCGTATATTCTTTGAAGGATTGTGTCAAAACTACTTCACGGATTTTCACCAAATTTGCACCATAGACAGACATTAGGGCATGGAAGACTCCATTAAATTCTGGAGGTGATCCAGATCCAGATTGGCAGACATGAGAAATCTCTGCTCTTGTTGCAGACTGTGTTCACTAGCATTTGCAATGGTGGCCTGGAGCTCCTTTTTTAATCTTGTGAATTTTAACCATTGCAAACTGGAACCATCTTTACCCAGCTTTGAACAATATGTAACATGTGACACATGGGATAACAGAGTGCTAGATAAGTGCTATGGAAATGTAAAATGTGCTTACATTGCAAAATCAAAACCTCCTTTGTCAAATTCTGGCCATAATGAAAAGGAATAAGCCTCAAACCAAATGGGTGACTATATGGGATAGTGATAGTATAGAGACACTTAAAGGATTCCTCCTTTCTACAGACTCTGATCTTTTCCCTCAGCTGGAATTGGAGGTGGCCTCAGAAACAATAACTGATTATTGGTTTTGCGTTGACTGTGTGGTCACCAAAAAGAACATTGTAGTTTATCCCAACAACAAGCCATACATAACCAAGGATGTAAAGGACTGTATTAATAGGAAAAAGACAGCTTCCATGAATAAGGAAAAAGCTGGTGAAAGTAATACAAAAGGAGCTTGATCAGATGCTCAAAGATGCCAGAGAACACCACAAGGAGATTTTAGAACATAAGTCAACAAATTTCAGTAAGATGTGGCACTCTGTGAAGAGAATAACCAACATACGTTCAACTAGGAAATGCATGGTTATACTAATAATGATGTAGATACAGCAAATTAATTGAATGTTTTTTTTTTCTCCAGGTCTGAAACTGCAAATTTTACTGAGGAAAGTGATAGGATAATGAATAATATCTCTATTGACCCCCAAGTGTAGGACTGTAAATAATCCTCAGCAGATTTCAGTCTATCTTGAAACATACATCAGACTCAGACTCACTTTTATTGTCACTCAACCCTTACAGGCAGAATAAGAACTGAACATTTTTGAGAACTGGGACATTTTTTTTCACCTATCCTATTGTATAAACTTTTGCAATGTAAACTTTGCAATGTGCAATATGCACACCCCTGTGGCCATAGTATGTATGTATATGTGTGTGTGTGTGTGTGTGTGTGTGTGCGCGCTCACACACACACACACACACACACACACACACACACACACACACACACACACACACACACATATATACAAGGCACAGGGTCAGCAGCACCAGCAGCGTTAGAGTATTAAGAAGGTGACAATGTGCATGTAGTGCAATGTTCACAGTTTGGAGATGGATGTTGAACTGTTCAACAGTCTGACAGCATTCGGATAGAAGCTGTTTTTCAGCCTGGACGTTCTTGCCCGGATGCTGCACAGCCTCCTTCCAGAGGGAAGGGGTGTGAACAAACTGTGCGCAGGGTGGGTGGAGTCTCGGAGGATGGAGGTGGCTTTATCTCTACATCTGGAGATGTAGATGTCCCCAGTGGGTGGAAAGCTGCATCCAATGGTCCTCTGTGCAGACTTCACCACCCGCTGCAGTGCTTTCTTCTCTGCCACTGTGCAGCCACCATACCACACAGGGAGGCAGCAGGAGAGGACACTCTCCACTGCACAGCTGAAGAAGGCTCTGAGGACCAGTGGTCAGTCCGGCCCTTCCTAATTTCCTTAAAAAATAGAGACGTTGGTGGGCTTTCTTGATGACAGCCGTGGTGCTGGTGTGCCAGGTGAGAGTGTTGGAGAGGTGGACTCCAAGATACCTGATGGAGGAGACGATCTCCACCGTTTCTCCGTTGATGTAGGGGCGGGGAGCGGATGGTGGGGGCTGACCTGCGGAAGTCAACAACTATCTCCTTGGTCTTCTGGGTTTTGAGGATGAGGATGTTGTCTCCGCACCACCGTGTCAGGTTCTCCACTTCTCGCCTGTATGCTGTCTCATCCCCTTGGCTAATGAGCCCGATCACTGGTGTATCGTCTGCAAACTTAACAACAAGATTATTCTTGTGCTGGGCTCTGCAGTCGAAGGTCATCAATGTGTACAGCAGTGGACTGAGCACACAACCCTGGGGTAAGCCAGTGTTCAGGATGATGGTGGAGGATGATGTGGTGTTGATCCTGACACTCTGTGGCCTCCTAGTCAGGAAATCCAGGATCCAGTTGCACAGTGCTGAGGGGGGCTCCTAGTTCAGCCAGCTTGGACACCAGTTTCTGTGGGATGGTGGTGTTGAACGCAGAAGTGAGGTCCAGGAACAACAGCCTTGCATAGGAGTCCTTGTTCTCTGTGTGGGAGAGGGCCTGATGCACCACGGTGGAGATGGCATCAGCTGTGGACCGGTTTTGCCTGTATGCGTACTGGTGCTCATCTACAGTCACATCGCTGGTCTGCTTCAGGCGCCTCATCACCAGCCTCTCAAAGCACTTTGTGGTGATGGGGGTGAGTGCAACTGGCCTGTAGTCGCTGAGGCAGGATGGTGCAGAGGTCTTTGGCACAGGGATTATCCTTGATATCTTGAGGCACAGTGGAACTCTGGCTTGGGACAGAGAAGTGTTGAATATATCCGCCAGAACATCAGACAGCTGGTGTGCACAGTCTTTTAGGACCCTCCCTGGTAGTCTGTCAGGGCCCGGGGCCTTTTGGGGGTTGATCCTCTGCAGCACGTTCCATACCTCAGCTGTAGTGATATTGCTGACTTGGGGGTCTTTGGGGGAGGGAGGGACTCGGGAGGGGGTGATGGTGTTGGACGCCTCAAAACGCGCATAAAAGGCATTCAGAGTGTCCGGGAGTGCTGGGTCTGCAGAGCACTGTCCTACATTGTTTTTGTAGTCTGTGATGCATTTGATACCCCTCCACATGCTCCGTGGGTCGTCAGCTTGGAGGTGGCCTTGAACCTTGAGGGCATATGTGGACTTAGCTCTTTTTATTCCCACCAACAGGTTCCTTCTGGCTGCTCTGAGTGCTGTTACATTGTTGTCTTTGAATGCAGCATCACAAATTTTCAGCAGGGAGCGCACCTTTCCGGTCATCCAGGGTTTCTGGTTTGGCCTGATGGTGATGGAGGTGGTCACATTGTCTATGCAGCTCCGGATGTAGCAGTGCACAGTCGATGAGTATTCCTCCAGGTCCACATTGCTCCATGTTGTTGCAGCCGCTCTGAACATTTGCCAGTCGGTGGTCTCAAAGCAGTCTTGAAGCATGGACACAGTACCAGTTGGTCACACAGAGATGGTCTTTGTGATGGTGTCCCTGCTTTTCGACACTGGACTGTAAGCAGGGAGCATGAGGAGTGAGATATGGTCTGAGGCGCTGAGAGGGGGCGGGGGCTGCTCTGTAAGCTCCACGCATATTAGTATACACTTTGTCCAGCGTGTTTTCTCCTCGTGTGGCAATGTTTACATGCTGGTGGAACAGACATTATCTTATCAGAGATTATCTTGCAGGTTTACATGGTTGAAGTCCCCTGTTCTTACATACAGCGCATCTGGATGTTTATTTTGATGCAAGCTGATGGAGTTATGTAGCTGCTTCAGAGCGTCGTTAGCATTAGCTCATGGGGGAACGTAGACGGCCACAATAAACACTGCTGTAAATTCCCACGGCAGATAGTGAGGGCGGCATTTTACTGTAAAGCCCCTTTCACACCGCAACTGGGACCAACTGGGAGCAGCCCCGGTGTGAAAGGGGCTTAAGATATTCTACAGCTTCAGAGCAGTGTCTTTCCACCTCAACAGTTTGTGCACCAACCTTTGTTTATATAGATGCACAGCCCTCCTCCTCTGGTTTTACAGGAGTGCTGCTGGTCTCTGTCCGCACGGAAGAGTATCCGCTCGTGTAGCTCGAAGACAGAGTCCGGCATGTTGTTGTTGAGCCACGTCTCCATCAGGACATAAACACTGCAGCTCTGCATGTCTGGCTGATGTAATCTCAGTCGTAGCAAGTTCATTTTGTTATCCAGCACACGGACGTTGGATAGAAATAGTGACAGGATAGCCGGTCTTCCGACGTTAGCTTTTAGCTTGTTTAGCAGACCTCCGCGTTTTCCCCATTTTCACCCATGTGCGCAGCGCTTCCTCTTGGGTCTGAGCCAGCTCCAACTGCGACTCGCTCTCGAGACGGTCAATCTGCCGAGTGTAGCCTTTATTTCCGGGTGGATTCGGACATGACAGCATTTGTTGTTTAGCTCGAGCAAATCGTTGGAGCTGTATTTTATGCTCGTTGTGTTCCTTGGAGCACTAGAGCCGCTGACACCACTAAAACTACTATTTTTACTAAGGACTACACCGGGAGCTAGAGAAGCCACTGCGTCGATGCACTCCGCCATCTTGAAAAAAAAAGGCGTGCAGCATGCAGCAAAAAAGCCTCAGGCCCAGATGATATCTCTCCTATGCTGTTAAAGACATGTGCAGAAGAGCTTACTCCAGTGTGATGCCCCATTTTTCAGAGGTCAGTGGACTTGCATACAGTACCCACCATCTGGGGAAAAAAAAAAAAATCAGTTACACTGCCAATAGCCAAAAGGAACTGCCCAACAGAAAATAATAACTTTAGACTTAAACTTTTGACTTCAATAGTCATGAAATGTCTGGAAAAGTATATGGTGGCTGTGCTGAAGTTAGGGGTCAATTTGGCACTTGACCCATATCAGTTTGCCTATAGACACAGAAGGGCTACTGATGACGCCATTGCCAGTATTACCCACCTCATCATCAAAGGTCAGTTGACTGACAGCATGGTGTTCAGCTAACAACCTGCAGCTGAACACCACAAAAACAAAAGAAATAATCCTGGACTTCAGAAAGGGCAGGGCTGACCCAGCCCCGCTCTACATCCAAGGGAACTATGTGGAAAGGGTCAGCTCCATCAGGTTCCTGGGAGTGCAGCTCTCTGACAGCCTCTCCTGGACTGCAAACAGCACAGTGGTGGTGAAGAAAGCCCAGCAGCGACTCCACTTCCAGAGGGTGCTCAGGAGAAACAATCTGGAGGAGAAGCTGCTGGTGTTGTTCTACAGAGCCACCATCGACAACATCCTGACGTACTGCATCACAGCGCGGTATGGGGGTGCTCAGCAGCACACAGGAGAGCACTGCAGAGGGTGATCAACATGGCCCAGAGGATCACTGGTTGCTCTGTGCCCAGCTTGGAAGACATTGCCAGCTCTCACTACCTCAGCAGAGCTGCCAGCATCAGCAAAGACACATCCCACCCCAGCAGCCACCTGTCTGACCTACTACCCTCCGGCTGATGGTACAGGTCAATCAAAACTAGGACAAACAGACTCAAGGACAGCTTTCTCCCCAGAGCGATCACTGCACTGAACAATAACAAACCACTTTAATCTGCACTTTTCAAGTTTCTTGTGAAATATCTGTAAACCGTGTGCAATATTTCCTGTGCAATATTATCCTACAGTTGTATATAATTCTCGTTTTACATTTTACTTGGTCAACATTTATTTTATTTAGTTGTACATATACTTTGAATAATTTAGTGTTAAATTTTATTATCTTTAATTTGGCTAACAATTACTCGCACCTCGGAAAAGCACCTTGGAGTTGCCCTCAAATCTCGTTGCAGTGCAAATTACAATGACAATAAAGGCGATTCTGAAACACTTTGAGGACTCCCAAGCATATGCACATTTTATTTGTTGATTATAGTTCAACTTTTAACACACTCCAGCCTCATCTGCTTATTGAGAAACTGATGCAGTTTAATATAAATCTCTTTTCAATCAAATGGTATTTTTCTTTTTTAACCAATTGTAGTCAGTGTGTAAGACTCAATAACACTCTCTCAGAGTTAAGAACCATCAGCACAGGTGCTCCACAGGGCTGTGTTAGCTCACCAGTTCTCTTCACACTGTACACAAATGAATGCTCACATATTCATCCAGGAAATTATGTTTTTAAATTTTCAGATGACATCTTTAGCCTATTGCACATAGACACATGCATATCAGCTCATCGCTCAAAAATAGAGAACTTCGTTCAGTGGTGTGACACCAACCATCTACAACCCCAATTCCAATGAAGTTGAGACGTTGTGTAAAATGTAAATAAGAACAGAATACAATGATTTGCAAATCTTCTTCAACCTATATTCAATTGAATACACCACAACGACAAGATATTTAATGTTCAAACTGATGAACTTTATTGTTTTTGTGCAAATATTTGCTCATTTTTAAATGGATGCCTGGAACACATTTCAAAAAAGTTGGGACAGTGGTAACAGAAGACGGGGAAAGTTGATGAATGCTCAAAGAACACCTGTTTGGAAACAAGTGAGGGTCATGATTGGGTATAAAAGGAGCATCCCCAAAAGGCTCAGCCGTTCACAAGCAAAGATGGGGTGAGGATCACCACTTTGTGAACAACTGTGTGAAAAAATAGTCCAACAGTTTAAGAACAATGTTTCTCAATGTTCAATTGCAAGGAATTTAGGGATTCAACAGTCCATAATGTAATCAGAAGATTCAGAGAATCTGGAGAACTTTCTACACGTAAGCGGCAAGGTCAAAAACCAACACTGAATACCCGTGACCACTGCATTAAAAACCGACACTGTGTAAAGGATCTTACCGCATGGGCTCAGGAACACTTCAGAAAACAATTGTCAGTTAACACAGTTCATCGCTACATCTACAAGTTCAAGTTAAAATTCTACCATGCAAAGCGAAATCCATACTTCAACAACATCCACAAAAGCCGCCGCCTTCTCTGGGGTCGAGCTCATTTGAAATGGACAGACACAAAGTGGAAAAGTGTGCTGTAGTCTGATGAGTCCACATTTCAAATTGTTTTTGGAAATTATGGATGTCGTGTCCTCCAGACAAAAGAGGAAAAAGACGATGCAGACTGTTACCAGTGCAATGTTCAAAAGCCAGCATCTGTGATGGTATGGGGGTGTGTTAGTGCCCATGGCATGGGCAACTTATACATCTGTGATGGCACCATCAATGCTAAAAGATACATCAAGGTTTTGGAGCAACACATGCTGCAATCCAAGCAACATCTTTTTCAGGGATGTCCCTGCTTATTTCAGCAAGACAATGCCAAGCCACATTCTGCACGTGTTACAACAGCATGGCTTCGTAGTAAAAGAGTGTGGGTACTAGACTGGCCTGCCTGCAATCCAGGCCTGCCGCCCATTGAAAATGTGTGGTGCATTCTGTAGAGCAAAATATGATGATGGAGACCCTGGACTGTTGAACAACTGAAGTCGTACATCAAGCAAGAACGGGAAAGAATTCCACCTACAAAGCTTCAACAATTAGTGTTCTCAGTTCCCAAAAGCTTATTGAGTGTTGTTAGAAGGAAAGGTGATGTATCACAGTGGTAAACATACCACGGTCCCAGCTTTTTTGAAAGGTGTTAAAATGGTAAATGGACTGCATTTATATAGTGCTTTTCCATCTGCATCAGATGCTCAAAGCGCTTTACAATTATGCCTCACATTCACCCCGATGTCTGGGTGCTGCCATTCAAGGTGCTCACTACACACCGGGAGCAATAGGGGACTAAAGGCCTTGCCCAAGGGCCTTAGTGATTTTTTCTAGTCAGGCGGGGATTTGAACCCATGATCTTCTGGACTCAAGCCCAATACCTTAACCACTAGACCATCACCTCCCCTGTTGAAGGCATCCATTTCAAAATGAGCAAATATTTGTACAAAAACAAAGTTTATCAGTTTGAACATTAAATATCTTGTCTTTGTGGTGTATTCAAATGAATATAGGTTGAAGAGGATTTGCAAATCATTGTATTCTGTTTTTAATTTACATTTTACACAACGTCCAAACTTCATTGGAATTGGAGTTGTAATCGTAAATGTTTCTAAGACTAAGGAGATGGTCTTGGACCCTAGGTCTGTAGAGTACCATAGTCCAGTGGTCATACACAACACACATATAAGCCAGGTCTGCTCACAGAAGTACCTAGGAATCAGGGCTGTGAAATGAAAATTGTAAAATCCGAGGAAAATTCGCAGGGAGTCTGGGGGGCGCAGCTCCCCAGGAGCTGGGGTCTAGGGCCTTGTGGGGCCCCAGAAACCAAATTAAATTTTCATCTACTGATACATTTTCAACATCTCCTGGAAGAACAAATCTCAAAATGAGTGCATATTTAAATCATCCTAGATTCAACCTTTCATTTGAACCATCAATGATTATGTTGAAATAACAGAATATGACGTGGAAGTAGGACCTGGTATGATTTTCCTTTTAATTGTAAACCAAATTATGCATTAACTCAGACCAATTAAACTACATGAAATTCATGAAGACTGAAAAGACTGTTAAACCATGTCAAAACCCACAGCTAAAGATTGTAGAATATTTTAAAATCAGGGTAAAATATTAGTAACATACCTTATAGTAAAAAAGCCACACATTCTTGTGTAAATTCCTGTAAATCCACTCAAAGCCACAGTGTCTTTTTTCCCATGAAAAAAGTCTACATTAATAAAAACTAATTTACATTGTTGTGTAAATTCATGTAGCCTAAATTCATTCAAAGCCACGTCTTTTTTTTTTTCAATGAAAGAAAGTCTAGATTAATGAAAGAAAAAAAGGCACATAATCTTTTCTGAAATGCTGTTTGAACAGCACAATGTTTATTTTCCAGAGAGAAAAAAAAAAATTCTTACCAGTTTACTTTTCCCGTTTATCTTTCAGGTGTGTTCATGAAGCCAGCGACAATTCCACGGATTCTTGTCCTTATCACACTTTTTCAAACCGTCTTTCTCACCATCTTCGCTCTGTCTGATGTCGCTCCGTGATACAGACATGCTGCAAAATTATTTTTTTTAAAACTTGAAAGTTCTAAAAGTGTGCGATGTCCACATGCTACGTTTAGCTAAGCTTCGCACAGGAGCCACAGTGTCACCGCAGCAACCAACCAGTCCTGCTTTATGACAACTGTCGTAACAGCCAGGCTTTAAGTGGCATTTTTCCTCTGCGAATCTCCGCGGATCCGAGGAAACTGATATGTATCTGTAACACACAGATCAGTGTCCGCGGACTTATAAAACTTGCATGATGTTGTAAAAAAAAGACGCTTTGCGATAAGCATTTTAAAAACTCAGTAACGATCACGATTAAAGAGTACATCACTAACACCCCACCCGCCCATGATGAAATCCACGGAATCCCGCGAATCAGCGGAGTTTTCACAGCCCTGAGGAATTCATTTAGATAATACTTTTAGCTGTAAGGTCCATGTTGACAGACTGTGTTCTCGAATCCAGCAGAGACTATACCTTTTACTCAGACTCAGAGTTTTTGGTGTGGACCAGAGGATCATGTTTACAGGCTGTCCTGGACAGTTTGATAAGGTTTGGATTATCAGTGTGGTGTGGTAACCTCACTGTAAATTAAAAACCAAACTCAGTCGTCTGGTCCACACTGCTATGAAGGTGATGGGATGGAAGGAGTATCAGGGCCTGCAGTCTTTATATGACCAGGTTGGTCTCAGGCAAGCTCAGAGGATATTGACTGACTTGTCACATATAATTTATAAAGAATATGAACTTTTTCCTTCTGGCAGGTGATATAGATTTCCTCAATGTAAGTTGAACCATTTTAAAAAGTAATTTGTGCCTACACATATCAAACTTCTAAACGAGGTTGCGGAAGGAACTGTGTGATGGCTCCATGGTTATGGGATGTGTGCAATATCGGGGGGGGGGGGGGGGGGGTTTGGTTGTTATACTGTTGTGCAATATTTATACAGTGTGTTTATATTGGGTGTGTTTTGTTGTTTTTATCATGCACTGTATGCAGCATATGAGTCCAAGTTGAATTTCCCTTTTGGGATAATAAAGTACACTCAACAAAAATATAAACGCAACACTTTTGGTTTTGCTCCCATTTTGTATGAGATGAACTCAAAGATCTAAAACTTTTTCCACATACACAATATCACCATTTCCCTCAAACATTGTTCACAAACCAGTCTAAATCTGTGATAGCGAGCACTTCTCCTTTGCTGAGATAATCCATCCCACCTCACAGGTGTGCCATATCAAGATGCTGATTAGACACCATAATTAGTGCACAGGTGTGCCTTAGACTGCCCACAATAAAAGGCCACTCTGAACCAAGTGTTGCGTTTATATTTTTGTTGAGTGTATTTTGTCATTGTGATGTCATTGGTGCATAAACAACAATAAAAGAAAATACTTCTGTAAGAAGTAATACAAAAGGTGCATAAACAACAGTAACTGCAGATGAACATGTAGGGATGATCAGTCGGTACTTTGTGGGACTGTAGGGGAGGCAAGGTAAATGGGGTCTCTGGCATTACTTATAAGTCTAACTGCAGACGGAAACAAGTTGTTTTTCTCACATGGTTGCAACAGGCCTGAGAGAACTACAAACAATTTCAGCAAGATGGCAGCATGGAATCACATAATTCTTTTCTGAGGAGCCTAGGCTAAACAAAGTCTGGTCATATGATTTAAGTAGAGCACCACTGAGATTAGGGTTCTATATCATTTCTCAAAACTCAATATAACATATGTATCACTGGATGTCCAACACTTGATACATATCACAATACAGACACATATACAGTAAGTGCTTAATATTACTTATATAAATTGTATTTAAATGCATGCATAAATTGTGGTATTGGTGTGTAACTCAGCTTTTTAATACTTTAGATGTAATGCCTAATGTGTTGAAATGGTATTTTCTTTTGCACATTTTCCCCTTTTCTTTACCTTTACCCTATTCCAAATTGACATGAGAAATTACATGTTTATTTGATGAGATTACTAATCCCCAAGACCCTTAATCATTTTTATATTTACAGTTTCCTTATTGACGAGCTTGCCGGTTTTTAAAGTTAGAACCCAAAACAGATCGTGATGCCCTGGCTTAGATACTGCTTTGACGACAACAACAACAAAATATTGCTTCACATCCCACTTTATTTATGTAGAAATGTTAATTTAAGTAAATATATTTTTGTATGACTCATCAATTCCACTTAGTGCAGAAGTGTAGTAAAACATAGGCAGAGTAATATTGATAGTACATAAGTTTATTTATATAGTATGTTATGGTTAGTTTATTTATTTACCTGTTTGATATTAGTTTGGTTATGTGTTGGTTTAGACTTCCCTCTTGTGGCGACAGTTAGGTTTGCAACTTCTCCTTTTTAACTGCAAACTCATGGCAGAAGCAGCCGTCTCCGTCGTCTTGGCCCACATAAGGCTGTAAGTGTTTGGTGTTTCATTTAAAAATGTATTTTGCCAATAGGCTACAGTTTATCGGATTGCTTTCTCTGTAGAAAATGTTAGCAAAACATGTTTGTTATCTGTTCTGAGAAATGTTAGCATACAGCTAGCATTTGGCAGGATAATTTACAAGCTAACTCTAGAGTAGTGATTTAAACAACATATTTTACTTATATATGGAAATGTTACAACAAAAAGATGAATGACACTGATTGCTGTATTTTTTGTGTGTTACAACTTTACAATTTCATTAAATGAGATGAAGCCAACTCTCATTCTGTTCACTGTCACAGCTAGATTAAAGCACATCTAGTGAGGACAGAACAGTAAAGAGCCTTATAAACAGCAGACGGCACCAGAAGCTGTTACTTCAGTCATCCGGTCATCATGTGGCAGCCAGCGGACCCACAACCTCAAAGTCAAGTAAGAAACCACATGCAGGAGAGTCAAGGGGAGCAGTTTGAAACGAGGTCTCGTTGCTCTGGATCGTCAAAGTCTTCCAGGTCATCTGCAAGCGTTGCAGCACTCAAAGCACGAGCCAAAGCTGGAGCTGCACAAGCGCAGTTGGACTATGCAGAAGAGGAAGCTGAGGCCATGAAACAACAGGCTGAAATTCAAGCTCAACTACACATCCTAAAGGTAAAGAAAGAAACAGCAGCTGCAGCAGTGGAAGCGGACATTCTCGAGGCAGCCACTCAGTATGAAGAACAGCAACCTCTCTGCCAAGAGCGTCTGTCCGACAACTCTGTGGACCCCAGACAAAGGGTTCAGAATTACATTGACAGTCAAGTCTTCCTGCCAGACAACCTCCAACACAACCTCCAATACTTAACATAAACCCCATTCACCAAGATGAAATCCCAAATGCTGATGCTCAGCCAATCCCCCTTGATGATGTCAAGCTGAAAACACAACAACAAAGTCCTGTAGCTTACAACCACACGTCAACACCCGAACCTCACTCTGTGTATCCAGCAGCAAACTACCAATACCAGCCATTCAGTTTATCTCCATTTAACGCTCAGCAAACATCCAACAGCAATGATGTAGCTAAATATTTGATGAGACATGAACTTGTGACAGGAACAATGCAGAAATCTGCCCACAAAACTATTGTGGCTGGAAATCCTCATTTCTGAACATCACCAAAGACCTATCTTTGTCACCCAGAGAAGAACTGGATCTCCTTTTGAAATGGCTCGGACCAAAGTCAACAGAACAAGCAAAGAGAATCAGTGCAGCTCCAATCAACAACATCAATGCAGCTCTCCAAATGGTTTGGCAGCGCCTGGAAGAAACATATGGTGCACCAAAGGTAATAGAACATGCCCTCTTTAAGAAAATTGAGGACTTTCCCAGAATCACCTCTAGAGGCAATGTTAAACTAAGAGAGCTAGGGGACTTCTTACTTGAACTTGAACTAGCAAAAGCAGAGGGTTATTCTCCTGGGCTTGCCTTTCTAAATACTGCTCGCGGACTTAATCCCATAGTAGAGAAGTTGCCTTATTCCCTACAAGAAAAGTGGATCTCACACGCTTCTCAATACAAAGTAAATTATAGGGTCACCTTCTCACCTTTTTCTATTTGTGCAAGAGCAGGCACGCAAAAGAAATGATCCCAACTTCTCTTTTCTATCAGCAGCCCAACCCAAGATTGAGAAATCATTTAAAAACAGAGCTCGCCCTACAATATCAGTGAATAAGACCGATATAGCACAGGGAACAGTATTTACCAATGGAGATGGAGTTTCAGATAAGCAATGTCCTCTCCATAAAAAGCCCCATCCCCTCAAAAAATGTCGCAGTTTTCGCAACCAGCCTCCTGAAGAGAGAAACGCATATCTGAAAGAGAAAGGCATTTGCTTCAAGTGTTGTGCCTCAATAAAACACCAAGCCAAGAACTGTCCAATTAAAGTCACATGCAAAGAATGTCAGAGTGAAAGACACAATACCGCTCTGCATCCCGGCCCTCCTCCATCACCTGACATCACAGCGTCAACAGAGATGGAGCAGCATGGCAGGGAGCCCGAGCCAAGTCCTCCACCACAAGTATCTGCTACTACAATGTGCACTGAGGTATGTGGGGAACAGCGCAGTCCTAGGTCCTGTGCCAAGATCTGCCTAGCTAAAGTTTATCCAGCAGGCCAACCAGAAAAGGCAGTAAACTTGCTATGTTGTTATGGATGAGCAGAGTAATCAGTCTCTTGCTCACTCAGACTATGACATTTTCAGAGTTAATGGAGGCACAGAGGTTTATAATTTAAAGACATGCTCTGGTGTCATGGAAGTGAGTGGGAGGAGAGCTAAAGACTTTATCACTGAGTCCATGGATGCCCACATTAGAGTGCCACTGCCTCCTATGCTAGAGTTTGACATGATCCCAGATGATCGCTCAGAGATACCCTCTCCTGAAGTCGTAAAACACCACCCACATTTAAATGCGCTCACGCACAAAATCCATCCTGTTGATCCAAATGCACAAAATCTGCTGCTACTCGGCAGAGACATCCTGAGGCTGCACAAGGTGAGACAGCAGTGCAATGGTCCCAACAATGCACCATTTGCCCAGCGTCTCAACCTTGGGTGGGTCATTGTGGGTGATGTATGTGTAAGTGGCGCTCACAAACCAGTTGCTGTAAGGGCATACAAAACTAACACCTTGCTCAATGGTCGTCCATCCTATTTCAGTCGCTGCACTAATGTCCTGCAAGTAAAAGAGAAAAATGTGAAACAAGTTACGAATGTGGCTCAAAACTGAACAGATACTTACCAAACAAGAAAAACAGACAGTCTTGGGGACACCATCTTCATTAAACAAGAGAATGATGAGAGGTTGGCACCCTCTCAACAAGATGCACAGTTTCTTACTATAATGCAAAATGAAATGTGCCAAGATGAGAAACAGCTGGACTGCACCCCTTCCCTTTGTTACACCCAGACAACGCTTACCAAACAACAGAGAACAAGCTTTAAAGAGACTTTACACACTCCAACGGAGTCTTCACAAGAAACCCGATATGAGAGAACACTTTCTGCAATTCATGCAGAAAATCCTAGATAACCAGCAAGCTGAAATTGCACCCCCCTTACAGCCTGATGAAAAGCGTTGGTACCGCCCTATGTTTGGGTGTACCACCCACAAAAACCTAATCAGATCCGTGTGGTTTTTGATTTAAGTGCCAAACATGAGGGCATATCGCTCAATGATGTCCTCTTAAGCGGCCCAGATCTTAACAATGCCTTGCTCGGGGTCCTCATGAGAATCCGTAGAGAGCCTAATGCAATAGCTGCAGACGTGGAGGGAAGATAATCGCAATTTCCTGCGATTCCTTTGGCACAAAGACAATGACATCTCAAAGGAGATCATTGAGTACCGCATGAAAGTTCATGTGTATGGAAATCGGCCATCTCCTTCAGTCGCAATCTATGGACTACGCTAAGCAGCTGAGGCAGGAGAGGTGGAGTATGGTAAGGACGTAATGCGGTTTGTCACTAGGAACTTTTATGTGGATGACGGTCTGACCTCACTCCCCACAGAACTCGAAGCAATCACTCTACTGCAGAACACACAGAAAATGTTGGCAGAGTCAAACCTGCGTTTATACAAAATTGCTTCAAACAGCAGCAAGGTCATGGAGGCATTCCCATCAAGTGACTTGGCAAAGGACATTAAAAGCCTCAACCTAGACAGTGACCCACTGCCTGTTCAGAGAAGTTTAGGCATTAGCTGGAGTCTTGAAACTGACACTTTTACTTTTCAAGTGTGCAAAGAGCAAAAGCCCTTCACCAAAAGAGGTATACTATCCACTGTAAATAGTTTGTATAACCCTTTAGGTTTTGTTGCACCGATAACTGTACAGGGAAAGGGACTCATAAGAGAACTCACCTCTGAACCATGCGACTAGAGACCTCGTCTCTAGTCTTATGGATTCTCTTCTGGAGTTAGAGCATATACATATCCCCAGACCATATGTACTATTGTCTCCCTCCTCAGAATGAGCATGGAGAGTACTTCACTGGTTTTGTCATGGGAAAATCAAAACTAGCACCAAAGCCAGCACACACCACTCCCCGTCTGGAGCTCTGCGCAGCTGTCCTCGCTGCAGAAATGGCAGAACTTAAATGCCAGGAAATGGACCTTACCATGCATGCTGTTAAGTTCTACACCGACAGTAAGACTGTGCTTGGTTACATCTACAACACATCCAGAAGATTTTATGTCTATGTTTCAAACAGAGTCTCGAGAATTAGAAAATCATCTGTGCCGTCCCAATGGCATCATGTCTCATCAGAAAACAATCCAGCAGATGTTGCTACACACCCAATAACAGCACCTCTACAGTCGCAAATGTACTGGTTCACAGGACCACCTTATCCTGACAAAAGAACTTACTCAGCTGCTGCCTACTGCAGACACAAGCAAGTTCAAACTAACTGAACCAGAACATGATAGAGATTCGTCCTGAAGTCAATGTCTCTGCTACCAAAGTCAGCATCAAACCTCTCAGTTCACACCGTTTTGAAAGGTTTTCAACATGGAAACATCTCATAAGAGGTATGACAAAACTTATCAAAGTAGCCAGGAACACACCCAAGGCTGCAAACAAAAACACCACAAATCCACAAACTCAAGCTAAACTGACAGTCATTGCAAGCGTTCAACAAAGTGCATTCAAAGAAGAAATAAAGAAGCTGCATAAAGGGGAACAAATTTCAAAACCAAGCCACCTTTGGTCTTTAGACCCATTCATAGACTCAGATGGACTGTTAAAAGTAGGAGGTCGCATGTCCTATGCTGACTTTTCACATGATGAAAAGCATCCTCCAATTCTCCCCAGAAAGCACCACGTGTCAACTCTTCTTGTGAGACATTATCACCAGGATGTCGCCCACCAAGGTCGTCATCTCAGGGAAGGGGCACTACGATCGGCAGGGGTTTGGATTATAGGAGTCAGAAAACTAGTCAAGTGTAATCTATCAATGTGTCACATGCCGTAAGCTCAGAGGTAAACCCGCTGAACAAAAGATGGCCAACCTTCCTGAGGACCGTCTTGTCATGGAGCCTCCATTCTCTTGAGTCGGCTTAGATATTTTTGGGCCATGGACCATAGTCTCTCGCAGAACTAGAGGAGGCAATGCTGAAAGCAAAAAACTATATATTATCAATATATATTATCAAATATTAATGTCTTCATTTTGATGTACTCTCTGTGATCATGTCTTTGATTCTGTTCTCTGTTTTTCATATATACGTATATGCATGTGTGAGAGTTCATGTACCATTATTCCTTTAAATAATTACTTATTGTCAAAGCAATCATATACACTGAACGGCTCAAGTGATCATTAAAACTGTCAAATGAGAAAGTGAGCAGATGATCTTTGGCTTAGTCAATGTGCAGACTGTTTTGCTAGGGTCATGTTTTTGCTAAGCTCAGATGTGCGCCTTTAGAATCAGAATCAGAAGAAGTTTATTGCCATTGCCAATGAAGAGGATTCACAGACTAGGAATTTGCTTTGATATAATGGTACAACATTAAACAGAGCAATATAAAATGCTAAGATAAAATATACAATATGTGCCAAAATAAGACAAAATATAAGATAAAAAATGACATATGAAATATGAAAGGCTGTGTGCAACAGAAAAACATAAAGAAAGAGGAACAGAAAAAAACAGTGCAGTGGGAGGAGTGCAATTAAAACCAAAGTACATTGTCTAAAGTGACCCGTGACAAAATGATAAAGTGACAGAGTTAAGCTTAAGGTGACTGAGTTATGAGGAGTTCATGAGTCTAATGGCAGAGGGGAAAGAAACTGTTCTTATGGCAGGAGGTTCTGGTCCGGATGGACTGTAGCCTCCTGCCCAAGGGGAGTAGTTTGAATAGACTGTGTGCAGGGTGAGAAGGGTCAGCTGTGATCCGACCTGCTCGGCCCAGAGTCCTGGAGACGTGCAGGTCGTGGAGAGATGGAAGGCTACAGCCGATCACCTTCTCAGCAGAGGCTACAATGCGCTGCAGTTTGTGTCTGTCCCTGGCTGTGGCCCCGGCGTACCACACCGTGATGGAGGAGCAGAGGATGGACTCGATGATGGCCGTGTAGAACTGCACCATCAGCTGGACAGGCAGCTTGGCCTTCTTCAGCTGCCGCAGGAAGTACATCCTCTGCTGGGCCTTCTTGATGAGGGAGCTGATGGTTGACTCCCACTTGAGGTCCTGGGTGATGGTGGTGCCAAGGAAGCGGTGACGGTCCACAGTGGTGATGGGGCTGTTGGTGAGGGCAAGGGAGGGCGGGGGGGGCTGTGGCTTTCCTGAAGTCCACGATCATCTCCACTGTTTTCTGGGCGTTGAGCTCCAAGTTGTTGCTGCTACACCAGGTCACCAGCCGGTCCACCTCCCTCCTGTAGGCAGACTCATCCCCATCCGAAATGAGTCCGATGAGGGTGGTGTCGTCCGCAAACTTGATGAGCTTTACGGAGTCGTGACTGGAGGTGCAGCAGTTAGTGTATAGGGCGAAGAGCAGAGGGGAAAGGACACAGCCCTGTGGAGATCCTGTGCTGAGAGTCCGAGTGTTCGAGACATTCTTTCCCAGCCTCACATGCTGACTCCGGTCCGTCAGGAAGTCAATCAATCAATCAATTTTTTTTATATAGCGCCAAATCACAACAAACAGTTGCCCCAAGGCGCTTTATATTGTAAGGCAAGGCCATACAATAATTATGTAAAACCCCAACGGTCAAAACGACCCCCTGTGAGCAAGCACTTGGCTACAGTGGGAAGGAAAAACTCCCTTTTAACAGGAAGAAACCTCCAGCAGAACCAGGCTCAGGGAGGGGCAGTCTTCTGCTGGGACTGGTTGGGGCTGAGGGAGAGAACCAGGAAAAGACATGCTGTGGAGGGGAGCAGAGATCGATCACTAATGATTAAATGCAGAGTGGTGCATACAGAGCAAAAAGAGAAAGAAACAGTTCATCATGGGAACCCCCCAGCAGTCTACGTCTATAGCAGCATAACTAAGGGATGGTTCAGGGTCACCTGATCCAGCCCTAACTATAAGCTTTAGCAAAAGGAAAGTTTTAAGCCTAATCTTAAAAGTAGAGAGGGTGTCTGTCTCCCTGATCTGAATTGGGAGCTGGTTCCACAGGAGAGGAGCCTGAAAGCTGAAGGCTCTGCCTCCCATTCTACTCTTACAAACCCTAGGAACTACAAGTAAGCCTGCAGTCTGAGAGCGAAGCGCTCTATTGGGGTGATATGGTACTACGAGGTCCCTAAGATAAGATGGGACCTGATTATTCAAAACCTTATAAGTAAGAAGAAGAATTTTAAATTCTATTCTAGAATTAACAGGAAGCCAATGAAGAGAGGCCAATATGGGTGAGATATGCTCTCTCCTTCTAGTCCCCGTCAGTACTCTAGCTGCAGCATTTTGAATTAACTGAAGGCTTTTAGGGAACTTTTAGGACAACCTGATAATAATGAATTACAATAGTCCAGCCTAGAGGAAATAAATGCATGAATTAGTTTTTCAGCATCACTCTGAGACAAGACCTTTCTGATTTTAGAGATATTGCGTAACCGCAAAAAAGCAGTCCTACATATTTGTTTAATATGCGCTTTGAATGCCTTACCATGAACAAAAATGACTCCAAGATTTCTCACAGTATTACTAGAGGTCAGGGTAATGCCATCCAGAGTAAGGGTCTGGTTAGACACCATGTTTCTAAGATTTGTGGGGCCAAGTACAATAACTTCAGTTTTATCTGAGTTTAAAAGCAGGAAATTAGAGGTCATCCATGTCTTTATGTCTGTAAGACAATCCTGCAGTTTAGCTAATTGGTGTGTGTCCTCTGGCTTCATGGATAGATAAAGCTGGGTATCATCTGCGTAACAATGAAAATTTAAGCAATACCGTCTAATAATACTGCCTAAGGGAAGCATGTATAAAGTGAATAAAATTGGTCCTAGCACAGAACCTTGTGGAACTCCATAATTAACTTTAGTCTGTGAAGAAGATTCCCCATTTACATGAACAAATTGTAATCTATTAGACAAATATGATTCAAACCACCGCAAAGCAGTGCCTTTAATACCTATGGCATGCTCTAATCTCTGTAATAAAATTTTATGGTCAACAGTATCAAAAGCAGCACTGAGGTCCAACAGAACAAGCACAGAGACGAGTCCACTGTCCGAGGCCATAAGAAGATCATTTGTAACCTTCACTAATGCTGTTTCTGTACTATGATGAATTCTAAAACCTGACTGAAACTCTTCAAATAGACCATTCCTCTGCAGATGATCAGTTAGCTGTTTTACAACTACCCTTTCAAGAATTTTTGAGAGAAAAGGAAGGTTGGAGATTGGCCTATAATTAGCTAAGATAGCTGGGTCAAGTGATGGCTTTTTAAGTAATGGTTTAATTACTGCCACCTTAAAAGCCTGTGGTACATAGCCAACTAACAAAGATAGATTGATCATATTTAAGATCGAAGCATTAAATAATGGTAGGGCTTCCTTGAGCAGCCTGGTAGGAATGAAAAGAGTGGCGGCGAAATTCATCGGCATGAAGCTGATGGCGCAGCAACAGCGCCTCCGTGATGAAGCCTCACAGGACATGTTGTAACATGCCCTGACATGTCCAGCTTGTCCACAATTTCTCGGATAGTCACACGACTGAAAAACGCCACCGAAAGCTGTCTCAGTCTTCCAAATGGTTGACAAGCTGGGCATGTCACAACATGTCCTGTGAGACTTCAACACGGAGACGCTGTTGCTGCGCCATCAGCTTCGTGCCGATGAATTTCGCCGCCACTCTTTTCATGGCAAAATCTTCTTTCACAGTGGAATGTGTCAAAAAAGTGCTGATGTCCACCTTTTCCGCAATTTCCCGGATAATCACATGATGGTCCCACATCATCATAGCGTTCACTTTGGAAATGATCCGGTCGTTTCAGCGTGTTGATGCCGATTGGAGCGCGGTGTGCCCTCCACCGCTGTGCGGGCGTCTTTAAACCAGTTGTACCGCTCCTTAATCTGTGTGATGCCCAGAGGATCGTCACCGAAAACCGTCTGAATAATCTGAATGGTTTCCACCTGGCTGTCGCCCAGTTTCTGCCAAAATTTGATGCAGTCACGCTGCTCCAGTCGTTCCGCCATTTCCTTGCAAAGAAAAAATGATGAAAGACTCCACCCATCCTCACACAAAGGCTGTCACACATGCGCACAAAGGTTCAAGGTTGGCTCATGCAAGCACACGTGATTCAAATCCATCAGGTTTTTGAAAAAAATAAAAAGGTTGGATACTTTTCTAACAGACCTCGGATATGCATGTGTGAGAGTTCATGTACCATTATTCCTTTAAATAATTACTTATTGTCAAAGCAATCATATACACTGAACGGCTCAAGTGATCATTAAAACTGTCAAACGAGAAAGTGAGCAGATGATCTTTGGCTTAGTCAATGTGCAGACTGTTTTGCTAGAATGTGCAGACTGTTTTTCTAGGGTCATGTTTTTGCTAAGCGCAAATGTGTACCTTTAACGGTTCAGCCTTGAGGAAAGAGCATTGTAACCGGAACACCGATTGAGGGCTGGAAATTATTATGGGAAGCTTAGGGGACTGAGGGCTCAAAGCCATAACAGTTTTCATATCAATGTGAGACCAGACTTTGTGTCTTTCCATTGTTTTGTGATATTGTCACTTCTATATGCTGTATGTAACTATATTCAATAAAAAGGAGACGCAAATGGGTGGGGCCTTCAGAGCAGACGACAGTTCTTGCTGAAGGAGCTCCTCGTTTGTCCTCTTCTGATCAGGAAAAGAAATTCAGTGTCTCTTGCGTGATCATTTTCTGTGTGTGTAAACTGGGTTGTTCTTTCCAGGTCCAACTCCGAACAACTCTGACATCAATTAAGAAGGAAAAAGAACTTTAAAATTAATAAAATCCATACAAACAAGAAAAGATTCTGCATTTCATTATGTGGGGTGAGACCATGGAACAGTGTGGGTGAGGAGTTAAAGCAGTGTCCATACATTCAACAGTTTAAAACAAAATATAAAGATTGCGTTTTCACAGGATACAGGGATGAAGTCGGGGTATGAGTCACTCGGTGTTCACAGGAAACTGTTATTTATTTCTATATTTATTTATTTAGATTGATAGTTGGTTTTATCTTTTCTGTTGTGTTTTGTTTTACCAGGTTGTTTTTGTCTTTTTCTAAAATTGTAACATTATTATTATTGCCGTTGCTGCTATTTTCATCCCTGCAATCAGGACACACTTTCCAAATAAATACACATTTTAAATTCTTACTGCTCACCGACTACGTTGGGCATGCCAGGGGCTTATCCATGCAGAAAAATGGTCAGAATAATTATTTTTGTCATCATTATAACTTCTGCTCTATTGTCTTATGGTGCAGAGTTCATCCCTTGAACTTGAGGCAGTCATAAGTCTGATGGATAGGGTCATCTCGAGAATGTGAGCAGTTCCAAGGAGGACAATGTTTTGAAGCTCTTCTTTTCTGATATTACAGTTTACAGGGATTTTGTCACTATTCATTAGAAACTCAGACAGATATTTAACAAGAGTGCTCTGAGAGCACAATATCCCCCACTGGCAAATGCTGCTTTGGTACAAGTGTTTGCTACATTCTGGTAACATCTCAAGGTATGTGATCTCTGAATTCAGAATGTAGACACCAACTCATGAAACTGGCATTTTTCAATTTCAATTTATTTTCATTTATACAGCACCAAATCACAACAAAGCTGCCTCAAGGCATTTCACACAAGGTCCAACCTTACCAACCCCCAGAGCAAGCACACAGGTGACAGTAGTAAGGAAAAACTCCCTCTGAGGATCTGAGGAAGAAACCTCAAGCAGACCAGACTCAAAGGTGTGACCCTCTGCTTGGGCCATGTTACCAACACAATTTACAAAATAATTCACAAAATGAATACACAGGAAATGTTGCCAGTGCACAGGACAGGAGGGTTTCAGAAACAGACACCACACCCATCTCTGGATGGGACCGCAACTCAAACAGAGAGAAAAAGAATCAGGCATCAGAAAGACAACAAATACAGTATAATTTGTCAGCATTAAGCAACAAGACAAACAGAAGAAATACTAAGGTGATCGCCAGCCACTAGCCCTAAGCTTCACTAAAAGACCCAGACTTTAGGTAAAGTTGAGGCCGCGACCCGCTCCATTTCTTAATAAAATGAATTTAAAAGGGCAAAAGCATAGTAACATCCTATGCCAGTATGATAGCCATACGAAAGGGGAAATAAGTGCATCTTAAGTCTGGACTTGAAAGTCTCTACAGAATCTGATTTATTGATGCAAGGAGATCATTCTACAGAACAGGGGGACAATAAGAGAAAGCTCTGTGACCCACAGACTTTTTATTCACCCTAGGGACACAAAGAAGTCCTGCACCCTGAGAATGCAAAGCCCGGGCCGGTACGTAAGGTTTAATTAGGTCAGCTAAGTATGGAGGTGCCAGTCTGTGAACAGTTTTATAGACTAGTAGCAGAACCTTAAAATCTGACCTCACACGGACAGGAAGCCAGTGAAGAGATGCCAAAATGGGAGTAATGTGGTCAAACTTTCTGCTTCAGAATGGGGTGCTGCACTGCTCTCGCTTGGCCGGACTCCTGATCTTGGGCTTTGGTGTTTGGGGTGGGGGGCCTGCTGGTTGCACTGTGGAAGTCTTGGGTGTTGGGGGAGCCTCGCATGCTTCATGGTCCAGGGGATTGGGTCTCGCCTCTTGTCTGGGGGCCGGGCTCCGCCCTCATATGGCTCTGTGGTCCCTGCCCATGCTTTGGGATCGATTGCAAGGTTCCTTTGCTACCCGTCCTCACCGCTGCTCACTCCTTCCTTGGGGACTGGTGGTGTGGTGCTGGGGCCCCCCCTTTTGTGGGCACATGCCGGCGCCCTGTGTGCTTCTATTGGGTATGGAGTTGCTTCCTGTGCCTCCGTGGGGGGCGTTCCGGGCAGTTCCCCTGGTGGTTCATCGGGCTGTCCATGTGGCTCTGGTGGCTGCCCTTCCTGGCCCCTGTGCCTTTCTGATGCCCTTTTTCTCCTGGTTTCTCCTGGGGCCCTGCATCCTGGACCCATTTCCGTCTGTTGCGTGCAGTAGGCCGTATGGCTTCTGATGTCCCAGAGTGGTTCACGTCATATGGTAAGGTTCTGTACTTTTGTCTTGGCCCAACACACCAGCCACAGTAGTGATCAGATATTTAGTTGTGATCTGGGTCTCTGTGCGTGGATGGTTGTGTGTTTGAGGCCATCACCACCAGTGTTGCCACAGTTACTTTGAAAAAGTAATCCAATTACTGATTACTCCTTGAAAAGGTAACCTAGTTACTTTAATGATTACTTAATTGGAAAAGTAACTGTTAGATTACTAGTTACTTTTTTAGTCACTTTCCCCAGCTGCTGACAACAACCCCCTGCCATCTCAACATGACAATGATACTTGTTTTGCCAAAACTCACTTTACAGTCACCCTTTCTTGACTTCAATGAAAATAAATACTTGTTTTATAAAAAGTAAAATAAAGACCTCTTTCTTGACCTCATATTTAACTGTTGACAGCACTGTAACAGTAAAACTTGCCATTTCTAACCTACATTGTTTATAAATGGAACTATTAAATTATTTCTAACATTTTTCTAACATTTAAATTCTCTCTGAACATTTTACTTGTCGAAATTATTATTTTAAGTAGTATTAGTACAACCCCTGGCAATAATTATGGAATCACCGGCCTCGGAGGATTGTTCATTCAGTTGTTTAATTTTGTAGAAAAAAAGCAGATCACAGATATGACACAAAACTAAAGTCATTTCAAATGGCAACTTTCTGGCTTTAAGAAACATTATAAGAAATCAAGAAAAAAAAATTGTGGCAGTCAGTAACGGTTACTTTTTTAGACCAAGCAGAGGGAAAAAAATATGGAATCACTCAATTCTGAGGAATAAATTATGGAATCACCCTGTAAATTTTAATCCCCAAAACTAACACCTGCATCAATTCAGATCTGCTCGTTAGTCTGCATCTAAAAAGGAGTGATCATACCTTGGTGAGCTGTTGCACCAAGTGGACTGACATGAATCATGGCTCAAACACGAGAGATGTCAATTGAAACAAAGGAGAGGATTATCAAACTCTTAAAAGAGGGTAAATCATCACGCAATGTTGCAAAAGATGTTGGTTGTTCACAGTCAGCTGTGTCTAAACTCTGGACCAAATACAAACAACATGGGAAGGTTGTTAAAGGCAAACATACTGGTAGACCAAGGAAGACATCAAAGCGTCAAGACAGAAAACTTAAAGCAATATGTCTCAAAAATCGAAAATGCACAACAAAACAAATGAGGAACGAATGGGAGGAAACTGGCGTCAACGTCTGTGACCGAACTGTAAGAAACCACCTAAAGGAAATGGGATTTACATACAGAAAAGCTAAACGAAAGCCATCATCAACACCCAAACAGAAAAAAACAAGTTTACAATGGGCTAAGGAAAAGCAATCGTGGACTGTGGATGACTGGATGAAAGTCATATTCAGTGATGAATCTCGAATCTGCATTGGGCAAGGTGATGATGCTGGAACTTTTGTTTGGTGCCGTTCCAATGAGATTTATAAAGATGACTGCCTGAAGAGAACATGTAAATTTCCACAGTCATTGATGATATGGGGCTGCATGTCAGGTAAAGGCACTGGGGAGATGGCTGTCATTACATCATCAATAAATGCACACGTTTACGTTGATATTTTGGACACTTTTCTTATCCCATCAATTGAAAGGATGTTTGGGGATGATGAAATCATTTTTCAAGATGATAATGCATCTTGCCATAGAGCAAAAACTGTGAAAACATTCCTTGCAAAAAGACACATAGGGTCAATGTCATGGCCTGCAAATAGTCCGGATCTTAATCCAATTGACAATCTTTGGTAGAAGTTGAAGAAAATGGTCCATGACAAGGCTCCAACCTGCAAAGCTGATCTGGTAACAGCAATCAGAGAAAGTTGGAGCCAGATTGATGAAGAGTACTGTTTGTCACTCATTAAGTCCATGCCTCAGAGACTGCAAGCTGTTATAAAAGCCAGAGGTGGTGCAACAAAATACTAGTGATGTGTTGGAGCGTTCTTTTGTTTTTCATGATTCCATAATTTTTTCCTCAGAATTGAGTGATTCCATATTTTTTTTCCCTCTGCTTGGTCTAAAAAAGTAATCATTACTGACTGCCACAGTTTTTTTTCCTGATTTCTTTCCTAGTGTTTCTTAAAGCCAGAAAGTTGCCATTTGAAATGAATTCGCCCCTGCGTTGGCGTTTGAGCACAAAGAATGGCTAACATTTATTTATGCATGAAACATGACCAGATTTACAGGTAAGAAAGTTTTATTGCGTTTTCACATCATGTGGTCCTCAGAAAGAGAGTTTAGGTGCATTTGAGTGGAAAATAGTGTTAGTTATTGACGCGTCGCGGAGGATCAGCTATTTTTAGCAGCAGATACGGAGCGGCTCGGAGAAAAAAAAGCATAAAAATGTCTTTATAAAGCTTAGTGCAGGTGTGGTGGTGTCACCGCGCTTTAAGAGGTCAGGACGAGTCGTAGCTGCTGCAAAAAACTACGGATGAAAAGCTCGCAGCCCGCTTAAAGTGGGCAGTTCAGTCAAACCCCGACCTCCTGCCCACGGACCAAGTTTAATGCTGCTATTGACCCACAATGCAAAAATAACAGTAACGCACAGTGACTTGGAGAAGTAACTTTAATCTGATTACTGATTTGGAAAGATTAACCCGTTAGATTACTCGTTACTAAAAAATGTGGTCAGATTAGAGGCATCACTGCTCACCACAATTCGGTTTTGGGTGCTCTCAAGGGGATCAAGACTCTGGTGTCCTAGATTAAGGTATGGATGCTACTAATCAGACAAGAGACTGTTGCTGTCACTACTTGTTCATGTGTGGTTGTTTGTCCTGGTGAGTTGTATGGTTGGGGCCCAGTCTCCTCAGTGTGTCACTTCTAATCACTTCACAGTTACTGCCTTTACCACTTGTCTTTCATTCTTGTTTGTCTTCATGTTGTTTTGGTGTTCGGCCCTTCCTGACAAAAGTTGTCAGTTGGCCTTTGAGTAGGATGTTGTAGGCTGATCGGGAAGGGCGGATAGGGGTCACACATGCACACCACGTTCACCCACACACTACATACCTTCTGTCTTGCAAGAATAAATTGCATATATGTGTTTTAATGTACATAAATGGTTCTGCCAGTGTGGAATTTGCCATTACTATATATGCAGACTGGGGGGGGGGCTTCATGTTCATGTCAAAAGTCTGGCAGCAGTGTTTTGAACTAACTGCATAGCCATAATGCTGGACTGCAGTAAACCAGAAAATAGAACCAATCAATTTTCAATCAATTTTTTTTTTTATATAGCGCCAAATCACAACAAACAGTTGCCCCAAGGCGCTTTATATTGTAAGGCAAGGCCATACAATAATTATGTAAAACCCCAACGGTCAAAACGACCCCCTGTGAGCAAGCACTTGGCTACAGTGGGAAGGAAAAACTCCCTTTTAACAGGAAGAAACCTCCAGCAGAACCAGGCTCAGGGAGGGGCAGTCTTCTGCTGGGACTGGTTGAGGCTGAGGGAGAGAACCAGGAAAAAGACATGCTGTGGAGGGGAGCAGAGATCGATCATTAATGATTAAATGTAGAGTGGTGCATACAGAGCAAAAAGAGAAAGAAACAGTGCATCATGGGAACCCCCCAGCAGTCTACATCTATAGCAGCATAACTAAGGGATGGTTCAGGGTCACCCGATCGAGCCCTAAATATAAGCTTTAGCAAAAAGGAAAGTTTTAAGCCTAATCTTAAAAGTAGAGAGGGTGTCTGTCTCCCTGATCTGAACTGGGAGCTGGTTCCACAGGAGAGGAGCCTGAAAGCTGAAGGCTCTGCCTCCCATTCTACTCTTACAAACCCTAGGAACTACAAGTAAGCCTGCAGTCTGAGAGCGAAGCGCTCTATTGGGGTGATATGGTACTACGAGGTCCCTAAGATAAGATGGGACCTGATTATTCAAAACCTTATAAGTAAGAAGAAGAATTTTAAATTCTATTCTAGAATTAACAGGAAGCCAATGAAGAGGGGCCAATATGGGTGAGATATGCTCTCTCCTTCTAGTCCCCGTCAGTACTCTAGCTGCAGCATTTTGAATTAACTGAAGGCTTTTTAGGGAACTTTTAGGACAACCTGATAATAATGAATTACAATAGTCCAGCCTAGAGGAAATAAATGCATGAATTAGTTTTTCAGCATCACTCTGAGAAAAGACCTTTCTGATTTTAGAGATATTGCGTAAATGCAAAAAAGCAGTCCTACATATTTGTTTAATATACGCTTTGAATGACATATCCTGATCAAAAATGACTCCAAGATTTCTCACAGTATTACTAGAGGCCAGGGCAATGCCATCCAGAGTAAGGATCTGGTTAGACACCATGTTTCTAAGATTTGTGGGGCCAAGTACAATAACTTCAGTTTTATCTGAGTTTAAAAGCAGGAAATTAGAGGTCATCCATGTCTTTATGTCTGTAAGACAATCCTGCAGTTTAGCTAATTGGTAATTTAAGCAATACCGTCTAATAATACTACCTAAGGGAAGCATGTATAAAGTGAATAAAATTGGTCCTAGCACAGAACCTTGTGGAACTCCATAATTAACCCTAGTCTGTGAAGAAGATTCCCCATGTACATGAACAAATTGTAATCTATTAGATAAATATGATTCAAACCACCGCAGCGCAGTGCCTTTAATACCTATGGCATGCTCTAATCTCTGTAATAAAATTTTATTGTCAACAGTATCAAAAGCAGCACTGAGGTCTAACAGAACAAGCACAGAGATGAGTCCACTGTCCGAGGCCATAAGAAGATCATTTGTAACCTTCACTAATGCTGTTTCTGTACTATGATGAATTCTAAAACCTGACTGAAACTCTTCAAATAGACCATTCCTCTGCAGATGATCAGTTAGCTGTTTTACAACTACCCTTTCAAGAATTTTTGAGAGAAAAGGAAGGTTGGAGATTGGCCTATAATTAGCTATGATAGCTGGGTCAAGTGATGGCTTTTTAAGTAATGGTTAAAAAGTAATAGAACATTGCAGTAGTCCAATCTAGAAGAGACAAACGCATGAATCGGGGTCTCAGCATCAGCCAAAGACAGGATGGGATGGCAGTGTCTAGGTTTGTTAATAAGGGCCAAAATTCAAAATGTGTAAGTATTGTACAATATTACAATATGTGTATTACCAACCTATAAGAAGGAATTGTACCAAGTTTCCCAAAATTCCTAATGAAAATGTGAGAGGAGTTTATTTCAGAATGCAGGCACCCACTCTTGAAACTGATGGAGTCTATAGATTTGTTAATCAAGGGCCATAACTCTGGTAAAACAGACCCAACTCGAACGATATAATATGCTTATTACCAACCCATAATAAAGGCTTGTCCCAAGTTTCATGAAATACCGCCTATAAATCTGTGAACAGTTGATTTCAGAATGCTTATACCCTTTTTGGGATGGAGAGACAAACTGACAGAAATTGCCACGGCATAATCCCCCTTTGGGCCTTCCGGTCAGTAGGGGCTAAGGAGTGAAATGTCCACCAACCCTCTGTAAATGAGTAGCTAGCGAAGGAGTCTGTAGTAACGTGAAATCAATGGCAGTTGGCTGTTATGAAGAAGGCAGTATTAATGCATTCTAATATTTTGTCAGGCTCTCACCTTTGTTGTCAGCAGCGATGAAGCCTAGAATGTTCTCGTGCCTCAGCATCACTGTTTGGTAGATTTCAGCTTCTCGAAACCAGGAGCGTTCTTCACGAGAGGAAAAGATTTTCACTGCCACCTCCTCACCACGCCATTTCCCCCGCCACACCTCCCCAAAACGACCCTTTCCAATACTCTCCTGGAGGATGATAGTTCTGGCAATGGTTCTCTGAACCAACAGTGGCAAGCCTTGAGGAAAAAAAAAAGGCAATTTTAAGTTTGTCTTCAGCAACATCTTAGGTGTTTTGCATTTAACAGTGACTTGAGACTTGATATTTGACAAATATTTTAATATGAACATTGTTTCTCTTCATATTCCCAATATAATTTTAAAACAAGATGTTCCAAAAAATGTTAGCAAATCAAAGCATAACAGCAGCGTGTTGAAATCTACCTTGCATTGGTTAAATGTCCTGGCAGGACAATTCACCTGTCCTCACTGCAAATGCACACCTGCTGCCAAGGTGTGCATTTATCTTTTAAGAGCCATTCTTTAATTATTTGAAGGACCTGATCATTTTATACTTTAACATCAAATGAATAAACATTTACACATGTACCATATTTCCTGAGGTCCAAGTCAATCTTTTTAATAGTTTGGGAGTACTCCAGTGCAAGTTAAATATCAAAAAAAAAAAAAAAAAAAAAAAAATGCATCCTCATCTTTACATTATTATTATTATTATTACAGTATTCGTGCATGAGAGTACACAGGGCCAACCATCTAGTGTGCCTTAAATGAGAGAGTGGTGTCAACTCAGAACATGGCACCATTTTGGTTCCAACTGCACTGAACTACTGAATGAGCCTTAAATGTTTTCAACATTTTTTGTTTTTTAAGTCATTTAACCACATACAGCAACACATCCAGGTACAGGTGCGATCAAAATAAATATAAAAATAGTTAAGCTATCAAATTTACATGAATTTACAGTTTGTGATGATTTATTTAATTAATATAAAGCCTGATTTATGCAGCTGCACAGCTGTAACTCCGTCTCATACAATGACGTGCGTGACAGTTTTATGCCACGTTCACACCGGACACGACCAGACGCCACAAATTTGCATCGGTCGCGTGGCGACGGATGCGCCACCATCACCCGGTGTGTCGCTCTGCTTTCGATGCGAAAATTCGCCCCAGTGCAAATAGGAGGAGCTTCCATTCCGCTCGCCGTCTCCGGTTGTCAGTCAAGTTAACATGACGGACCTTGGTCACACGGAGCGAGTTGTTGTGGAAAGCCGACAAACGCCATGAGACGTTCCCAATTCGGGGAGTATCATTATTTGCTGCAGGAGCTGCGTCTGGAAAAGGGCCGCTTTCAGATGACCTCCTGTCCTGTTCACACGTGCACATGTAAACAAAAAAAAAACTCCGCTGCCCCTGCTGTGGGGCTGCTCCTCACTCTTCCCTCAAAAACACTGTCATAATTGTGTTTAGAAACCAGTCACCATTTGTTTTATTATACATTTCTGTAGTTAATAAATAAAATAATCTTCACGGACGATTCGCTCGCATGCATGTTAAAAATAACATTTTAAAAAATCCGCTCCCCCTGCTGTGGGGCTGCTCCTTGCTCTTCGCCCAAACTCTGTCATAATTGTGAAATAAAGGACAAAAGGGACATAAGTCTTGCTCACAGGCTGGCTACCAGAGACAGGACATGTCCACTAGGGTTATGACAAATCTCAAATTTATTAGCCTGGGGTTATAAATGATGAATTTTTACCTAAAACTCACAAAGATGTCTTTGGTTTTGCCTGACCTTGAAAAAACCTTCCGTACTTAAGACAGTTTCATATTTCACATTAAAACACCTCGTGGCTCAACCACTTTTTATTATAACATGTCAGTTTTACATACAATACACATGAGGAATACATGAAAATGAGTACATATAGCATTTGTAGTGTTTTTAATAGTGTTTCAGATTTGTGTATTAGTGCTAATAAATTTGCTGTTAAGATATTTGTCTGTTCTGCAAGTAGAACAAACCTCCTCCATCAACTTTACAGCTCCTTCAGCTACTATGCTGGAGCGAGGCACATCAAGCACTGATGGTTCCTTTTTCCATTGAGTAGAGAAGCATTTCACAGCTTTGGGACACTTAGGTTTGGATACTGCTGACAGCAGGTCTTCATAATCCATCTCTGAATAGTGTTGGTTAGAAAACCAGGCCCATTACCATGTAGTTGCAATGAAATCGCAAGTTACCCTCAACTGTTCTCACCAATATGGAAGAAGGAATAAGGCAATAAGTGTAAAAAAATTCCTCTTGAGTTCCACCATGGCACTGTGAAGTGATGGCAGCTTGTGCCATTTGATGCAAGGCCATTTTTCCTCTGTTTTGTAAAACTTGCTTCACAAAGCTCAAAAAGGAATTTAAAATCATCTCTCAAGCCAAGGTTCTCATACTCTGGTATCACTTCTGTGCCCATGTATGCATTTTGCAAATCATCATACTGTTCCAAAATCTCATCAATAAACTTGTAGTTAATGTTAGGTGGCCGTGACCGTATAGGAAAAAAGAAGTTCAACACGTCGCATAACAAGATCAAGAACGTAGTGTTGGCAGCCGATGTATTGAGGTTCATCGAATCCCTTGTCTTGAAATGTTCTCTGAAGCCTGGCTACAACACCATTTTTGCGACCACTACTGACTGCTGTTGTGTCAGAGATAATCATCTGAATACTGTTCCATGCATTGTACTCATCAAGCAGGTCCTGTAGTGGTATATAGATGTCTGCAGCCAAGTTGTAATGTTCTTCTGTCATTTTTCAAGCACACAACTTGGTACTCTTACCATCAAACTGCAAAATTTCTCTTCAGAGAAAAGTTCCATGAGGCGGTTCTTAACTTGTTCTGCATCTCTGATTGTTCCGACGCCAGACTCCAGACTGTGATGGTGTTGGGACACTAACTCCATCTTAAACCAGACTTTGAAGCACCTGTGGCGCTTTTCTGGTTGACAAAGAGTGTTTAGACACCAGTTTGGCAGCAGACTTTGTTGAGTGGCGTGTTCACTTTTATCTGTTTTACCTTTATTTTTTTTCTTTTAATTATTGTTTAATTAATATATTTTAGCAATATTCATTTGTATATATTTTCTTGTTATTTCCTCATACTTGTTAATTCTTTTCTTGTTACGTTATTTTTTTAAATAGTATTGTGTAAACTCATGTATTTTTAAAAGTGATATGGCGCTAGGTGCGGGAGGTTTTTTCAAGATCCAATGAAATAAACTTCAAAAATGTGATCTATGGGTAAAAGTTCATCAAATGCAACATCAGGAAAATAAAAGTTTTGAAAAAAAGTTTTGTAGTCATAACCCTAATGTCCACATCCAACTCAGTCACACGCCAGACATCTCCATGTCACTACATACCCAGTCCCTGATTGGACATCGCGGCGCGACAAGACGAAAAAGTTCAGATTTTTCAAGTTGGGGAGGAGGGCAATGCGACGCAATATCGCGCCACAAACGCGCTAATCGCTCAAAATTGCTTCACTCGCGTCGCTTCATTCGCGTCCATCGTGTCGCGCTGCATGGCTTGGCACCATAACGTGTCCTTCCATAGGGATTACATGGCAACCTGTCGCTGCTGTCGCTCATGTCGCACCCGGTGTGAACGCGGCATTAAAGTTCTCTGTCTCTGGATTATGCTTTATTCTGAACAAATTTGATCCCCAACAAGCTTTTCTTTCTGCAGTCATCACCTCCAATTCAAAGGTAAGCTGTACATTTTCCTCTTTTACCGACTTTGTGCTGTAAAGTTGTGGACTTTTCTGATCCATTTGTAATCAGCGCTCACACTGTAAAAACTGTTATAATATGATGGCAGAAGAAGGAGTAAAAGCAGAAAAGTATCCAATCACAGCCTTTTGTGCCTGATTTAGCAGGTGCACATCAGGCTGCCAGTCCGAGTCTGAACACTGTGAAAAAAATAAACGCCCGGACTTTTAATCACAGAAATGACTCCGGTCCCACTTTCCACAAATTGGTGAGTGACAGAGCTGAACTTTAATTTGTACCTCTGCACATCCAGACTGCGTGGGGGTTTTAATGGAAATACATTGTGATTGGACAGGACATTTTATCCAGTGTGAGCGAGAAATCTGTTGTACAAAATCTGTTGTATGTATAAAACAGACAAAGTTAGTTATATGTATGTAATGGATTAATTACAGTCAGGAGCCGCCGAACATCTATGGGGAATCCTGCATCAGCACACGTGCCTCATTTAATGACCGGGTCAAAATTTCCTCTGAAATTTTTTTTTCTGCCAAATGTGTTTGATCCATTATCAAAATGTAATCTGTGTCTGCACTGTAAATACTATGGCAGATGAAAGAAGTGAAAGCAACAAAGTGTCAAATCACAGCCTTTTGTGCCTGATTTAACAGGTGCACGCCCAGGCTGTAGCCTGGGAGTCCGAATCTGAGCACGGTGTGGAGAAAAAAAAAAGGTTGAACTTTTAATCACGGAAATGACTCCGGTCCCACATGCGAGGGGTTTAATGGAAATACATTGCAATCAGACGGGCATTTTATCTGATGGAAGCGAAAAATCCGCTGTACAAAATCCATTATATACGGTGTTTATTACATGGAAAACAATACAAAAACTTTGGGACTTTTTTGTCTGGTGACTGCGAATATCTGGTTTATACGATGATGATTTAGGTGAGTTGTACTGTACATGGGACTGAATAATAAACTTACCTCTCAAAACTTTGACGATGATGTCGACTTCCATCCCACACGGCTGACTTTATTTTCCCAAATTTTTCTTCTATTCGGAGCTATACATCTTGAAGCCCTTGCTGTGTTTATTTGTGCCTCCAAATCAAACCAAATAAATAAAATAGCTGGATTTACATGCAGACAGATTAACAGCAAATGCTATCTGAACCCAAGCTGGCACCACGAGTCATGTGAATGATTTTTTTTGACTTGTCATGTCACCACTCTCTCTAATGAAGGCACTCTACGACGACTGGCCCACCCTCTTTTTGAAGAAAGCTGATTAAGCACCCACCCAAAAATCTTTGGTTATTAAAGTTTATTATATGCCTTTTTTTACTCCAACACATCGTAAAAAAACAAAAAATAACAGGATTTCACATTTTTCTTATTGCTTCTGCATCTCACCTGTGATGATATTAGTGTTTAGTAAGTTCTTTAAATGTGTTTAACCTTTAACCAGGTTAGTCCCACTGAGACTGAAGCCTCTTTTATAAGCGAGACCTGGACAATTTTTGAAGTTTCCAATTAACCTGCATGTCTTTTGATGTGGAAGGAAGCCAGAGCACCCGGGCGAAGCCCACACAAACATGGAGTGAGCATGCAAACTCCACACAGAAAGGATACAGGTGGAATCAATCCCATGACCTTCTTGCTGTGAGGCAACAGTGCTAATCACTAAGCTATAGTGCTGCCCAAATGTGTCGGGTCAGCCGTAAAAGTGCGTGTAATATCATTCACTTTCTTCAGCATTTTGACAACTGGACATCTGCTGTTTTTTATCTTTAACAAGGAGGAAAAACCAGTGAGAAATGGACTATTAGAGTTTTTATCACTGCTGCTTACGGCACTGACAAACTGGATGCACAAAACTTTCAGACGGATTCGCCAGACATCAGCTGACAAAGAGGAACACATTTAATGAATGAGAAAAGGATATGTATAGGACAAAAAAAAAAACAGACAAACAAATGAGTTATTTGTGATGAAATCTGACATTTTACTGAAATAGGAATTCTGACAAATGTAATATTGGTCATGCTCGTGCATTGGCAGACCCCCTCTTCAGGTAAAATGTCCCGCGGAATGCTCACGGCACTCTGACACGTGGATACAGTAAGTTATTTATGCATGGGGTGTCCTGAAGCATATGAGATCGAGTCTGCCACAGACAAAATAGCTTAGCTACAATCTTCCTCTCCCCCACCACCTGCACAAATAAAAATGGAAGCCATTTCCTGCAACTTCAGCTTTACACCTTATCTGAATTACAAACTTAAGGCCTTGTCCACACGGAAACAGATACTGTCTTTATATTTGCCATTTTCAAAAAGTGTTCCGTAAACACGGTGTAGTATATATACCAGGCCTGTATGTGGCACTGTGCACGGAGATGGTTTTGTTACATTGAAAAAAGTCAGAATTAACAGACTTTATTTAACATGCCACAATAGTGAGAACTGAAGTCAGAGCTGCAGCTGGTGATCGCACGTGTGCATGTGCGTGATTCTTTGATCGTGTGGAGTTTACATTTGGAAAACAATCTACAACTAGGTGAGACTGACATATTTGGTTTTCCCCCTTTTGTGTTTTTTTCCCCCAGTCAGTGGAGCTGGAAAGCTTCTTTATTTTATTTTTTTTTGCTTTGAGAGAGTGAATTTGGATGTGGAGTGTGTGTGTGTGTGTGTGTGTGTGTGTGTGTGTGTGTGTGTGTGTGTGTGTGTGTGTGTGTGTGTGTGTGTGTGTGAGCTGCACGCTGCTGCTCTCAGCTATTTTACTGCCACTGTGAACATGAATGAGTGTCTCTACAACATTTTTCCCAGGCAGATTTTTTTTTTTTTTAGATTTTATTGAGAATAACACTTATAATTAATCGTACACAAAGCTGAGCCTCAAGCATAGACTGTAACTGACAGGCTGCGTTTATGACTAATTGCCACAGGTGCATTCAGAGTTTCTACCGTGACTGCATTAAAATGAACAGTTTTCACTTAAAAACGAGTCATCATAAAACGACATCACAGATATGTCAACTTTGTAATTAATGTCTGCCTCAGTTCTTAACTTTAGCAGCTACATTCCATTCAAGTGCACGCTGGAACACTTCGAAGAGTCACGTCACCTGTCGGAAACACACAAGTACTCACGAGTCCTTTGTTTTCGGAAGCCTCCGTAGCGGTTTGTTGCGAATGCCGTATACAGTGGTCCCTTATTTATCGCGGGAGTTATGTTCTAAAAATAACCCGCGATAAGCGAAATCCGCGAAGTAGTCAGCGCTATTTTTTGCAATTATTATAGATGTTTTAAGGCTGTAAAACCCCTCACTACACACTTTATACACTTTTCTCAAACAGGCATTAACATTTTCTCACTTTTCTCTCCTGTGTAAACACTCTTTTCTTCTGGGCGAGAAGATTATAAACAGACACACGCAGAACTCTCCCTTCACTCATTGCCTCCGGAGGTCCGGAGGTACGGATGCGGGACCCGCAAAGAATCCAAGTCCTCTCTCGGTGGCCACGGAGCTCTGCGGCTGCGGTCAACATCCGACTTAAAATAGCGAGCGTAGTCTCTGGACCTGTTGCAGCTCCGCACAGCAGACAGGAGGGTGGTGTAAGTGGCCCGCTGCTGCATTTACCGAGCCCACAGACTCACTAAGCGCATCAGAGGCAGTGAGAGCAATCGCGGTGATGCCAACCGGTGCCACGACCGGCCCACCTGATAAGGACGCAGAACACAATGCGATGTTAAATAAAAAAAAAAAAGCACGCAAAATTGCACTAAAAAAAATCTGTATTTCCAGCGGCTCCTACCCCACGATGTCATGGAGAAGATGCAGACCTAAATTTGACATGGCTTCACCAAGCATTTTATGCCATGTACTCATTTCAAATTGTGTATATACACACATTTATATACATACGTATGTACAGACAGACAGACAGCCCAGGGATACCGGAATCCTGAAATTCAGCTTCAATACCTGATCCAGAGCCTGAGGTGGTCATATCATAGATGAGATCCTTCAGTGTTGTCCCTACAGTAATGAAAGGGTGGTCCATTGAGGGGTCCTCTTCATTTGGCACCCGATGGTGGTGATGGTGGTGGGCTCCACCCCCACCTGCTCCAAGACCCCTATGGCTGTGACAAATGTAGAATGCCAATACCAGCAAGAGGCAGAACACACACACCGGGGCAGCAATTACTGCTGCTAGAGCCACCGGGCCCAAAGATGGAGTCTTTTCAACATGATCTACAAGACAACAGGGAGACAAGAACAGAGTAGCTTCACAAAACAGCAACCCTCATTGAAAATGCAATAAATAAAATTTGTAGATTAAATGGTTTCTAACGTCCTCACTATATATATATGAGACCAATCAACTGAATTTACCCCAGTTGAACTCCAGTTAAGCTGCAGAAACATCTGAAAGATGTTCAATGGAAATAGGATGCACCTGAGCTCAATTTTGAGCTTCATGGCAAAGGCTGTGAATACGTATGTACGTGATTTTTTTTTCACATTGTCATTATGGGGTATTGTGTGTAGAATTTTGCAGAAAAAAAATTAATTTCATCCATTTTGGAATAAGGCTGTAACATAAAATATGTAAAAAGTGATGCAATGTGAATACTTTCCAGATGCACTGTATTTCAAACCATAATAGCTGAGGGTGGAGCTGCTTTGAGTGACTGCTGTGCACCAGCAACAGACGCCAGAAGTTAACACAGGTAGTAAACAGAGCCTGCTAGCAGCTGTGCACCAACTGTGTCTGTCCTTTCTGAGCATTTTATTCCAAATATCTGAGATAATGTGGCTTGCCGTTCAGTACATTTAATTAGTCGATCTGTGCTTGAGTATTTCCACTGAGTGAAATTTTAACCTAATTTTAACAAACAGATCTCTGATGCAGTTTCTTGACTGGGCAAGTGGTTGGGAGAGGAATTAAAAAAAAAAAAAAAAAAAAAAAATAGCTTTTTGCATTCCACTTTAAAAAAAATGATGTTTGCAATGTTTTTACACCTTCAATATGCATTTAATGACATTTTTAAGGCCTAGTGGGCAGTTTTCCACTGAGGACTGCCAGAGCAGTACAATAGTGAATGACTATAATGCTAATTAAGTATCACTGCCTACATTTTTAAAACCATTTCTAACAAATCTGTACCCAAACCAGCATTTAAAGAAATGCAAACAAGGGTTTTTGCAAATACAGTGTGTGCCTGTGTGTGTGTGTGTGTGTGTGTGTGTGTGTGTGTGTGTGTGTGTGTGTGTGTGTGTGTATACCACTGAAGGTAGGGGGCTCAGGGTCTTTATTGCAGTAGTCCGTGTTGCAGCACATTGGATAAATGCCTGTCTCTTGTTTAACTGACGGGGCACAGATGAAGGGACGGTCTCGTGGGATGAGTTCATGTTCATGTACACAAATGCTGCTCTCAGTGGTCAGCTGACTGCCCGACTTCCGAATGGCAACAAAACAAACACCATCTGTTGTGCAGCTGGAGTTGGCACTGCAGCGTTCACAGTAACACTGAAGGGCTGGTGGAACAACATGATGGAGAAGGAGAGAGAATAAACACTTAAAGTTGGAGTATGTTTCATATTATTATTTATTTTATTAATGTTATGGAATGTATTACAGTTTAAATTAAATGTGAAAAATCAAAAAATATAATTATACGCTGTGTTTATAGAGCTCCTAGTTCAAACTAGGGCTGAAACGATTAGTTGAGTAACGAATAATTCGATTACAAAAATGATCGAGGCAAATTCTGTGCCTCGAAGCTTTGTTTAACATTATAGTACACATGCCAGGCCTGTGTGTGGTGCTGTAACGTCCCCAGAAAACAAAAAAAATAAAAAAAAACAAAAAAACAAAACAAGACTAGAGCATGTGCATAGGCCGTTAAGTGCTAATCAATTTAGCACAAAACCTACATCCTTCCAACGTGACACACAGAGTAAAATAAAGCCTTTTAGGAGAAAGAGGGGCCACGAAGATCATCTGAAATAGCTTACTGTGCATTTAAAATGAAGCAGTGTGTTTCTGTTTTTTTTATTTATATATATATATATATATATATATATATATATATATATATATATATATATATATATATGTACACATACATACATACATACATATATATACACATACACAGATACAACCCCTGGCAAAAAATTATGGAAACACCGGCCACGGAGGATGTTCATTCAGTTGTTTAATTTTGTAGAAAAAAGCAGATCACAGACATGAAACAAAACTAAAGTCATTTCAAATGGCAACTTTCAGGCTTTAAGAAACACTATAACAAATCAAGGAAAAATAATTGTGGCAGTCAGTAACGATTACTTTTTTAGACCAAGCAGAGGGAAAAAAAAATATGGACTCACTCAATTCTGAGGAATAAATTATGGAATCACCCTGTAAATTTTCATCCCCAAAACTAACACCTGCATCAAATCAGATCTGCTCATTAGTCTGCATCTAAAAAGGAGTGATCAAACCTTGGAGAGCTGTTGCACCAAGTGGACTGACATGAATTATGGCTCCAACACGAGAGATGTCAATTGAAACAAAGGAGAGGATTATCAAACTCTTAAAAGAGGGTAAATCATCATGCAATGTTGCAAAAGATGTTGGTTGTTCACAGTCAGCTGTGTCTAAACTCTGGACCAAATACAAACAACATGGGAAGGTTGTTAAAGGCAAACATACTGGTAGACCAAGGAAGACATCAAAGTGTCAAGACAGAAAACTAAAAGCAATGTGTCTCAAAAATCGAAAATGCACAACAAAACAAATGAGGAACGAATGGCAGGAAACTGGAGTCAACGTCTGTGACCGAACTGTAAGAAACCACCTAAAGGAAATGGGATTTACATACAGAAAAGCTAAACGAAAGCCATCATTAACACCTAAACAGAAAAAAACAAGGTTATAATGGGCTAAGGAAAAGCAATCGTGGAATGTGGATGACTGGATGAAAGTTATATTCAGTGATGAATCTCGAATCTGCATTGGGCAAGGTGATGATGCTGGAAGTTTTGTTTGGTGCCGTTCCAATAAGATTTCTAAAGATGACTGCCTGAAGAAAACATGTAAATTTCCACAGTCATTGATGATATGGAGCTGCACGTCAGGTAAAGGCACTGGGGAGATGGCTGTCATTACATCATCAATAAATGCACAAGTTTACGTTGATATTTTGGACACTTTTCTTATCCCATCAACTGAAAGGATGTTTGGGGATGATGAAATCATTTTTCAAGATGATAATGCATCTTGCCATAGAGCAAAAACTGTGAAAACATTCCTTGCAAAAAGACACATAGGGTCAATGTCATGGCCTGCAAATAGTCCGGATCTTAATCTAATTGAAAATCTTTGGTGGAAGTTGAAGAAAATGGTCCATGACAAGGCTCCAACCTGCAAAGCTGATCTGACAACAGCAATCAGAGAAAGTTGGAGCCAGATTGATGAAGAGTACTATTTGTCACTCATTAAGTCCATGCCTCAGAGACTGCAAGCTGCTATAAAAGCCAGAAGTGGTGCAACAAAATACGAGGTCTGTCCAAAAAGTATCGGACCTTTTTATTTTTTGCAAAAACCATATGGATTTGAATCACGTGTGATTGCATCAGCCAAGCTGAACGATTTGGAGCTTTGCTGCATCAATTTTTTTCCAGAAACAGAGAGACCTCCAGGTGGACACCGTTCGGAAAATTAATATGGCTTTCAGGGACGATTTTATGGGGATTACACAGATTAAGGAGTGATCCAGACGGTTTAAAGACCGCCCACAACAGCTGAGAGCGCGGCGTGCTCCGAGCGCCGATCGACAGGCTCCCACCCCGCTGGAAAAACCAGATCATTTCCAACGTGAAGGCTTTGTTGATCCGGGACGTCGTCTGACTTTCACAAAAAGGCAGAAGGCGTGGACATCAGCACTTTTTCGGCACATTCCACTGTTACAGGAGTTTTTTTTTCATGGAAAGAAAAGCTGAGGGACGCGCCACGGAGCCGTTCATTACGCGGCACAAAACCACCTCCGTGCTGGTCTCACAGGACGGCTTTCAGGTGGATTTCAGACGGCTGTCGGTTGCTTTTCAGTCGTGTGATTATCCGAGAAATTGAGTATGAGCTGGACATGCCCCAACATGTCCTGTGAGGCTTCATCACGGTGTTGCTTTGCGCCATGCTCCGCTCCTCTTTCCATGACAAAAACTCCTGTAACAGTGGAATGTGCCGTTCATTTCTAAACTGGCCGCTGATCTGGTATGTCGTCTGACTAGCACAGGAATTGTGAAAAGACATGGACATCAGCACTTTTTCGGCACATTGAGACAGACGTGCGGAGGAGTTCCACGCGTTGCGGTGGAGCCAAATTTTACAAGTTGGGGGAAAAAAAAAAACCCCAAACAAACAGAAATCCATATCCCATCACCATTTCAGCAAAATGTCAAGACTTTGGCCCGGCTTTGGCCAAGCTCCTGACAACAGGAAAGATCCAAAACTTGTAAAGACGTGAAAAAATAAATAACTACCAAGGAAAACAGGGATACACTAAATTTGACAATCTGCGTGGTGGCGCAGTGACATTGTGTCATTGCTTAGGGAGAGCCCTGGACTGTTGATGTTGTTTAAAAACGCATAAGTACTTTTTTATCCGATTACTCAATTAATCGCCAGAATAATAGATAGAATTGATAGAATACTCGATTACTAAAATAATCAATAGCTGATAGTTTCCTAGATTAGGGAATGATTGCTCACTAAAAAAAAGAGAAAAACAAAACAAAAAAAATAATAATAATCAATAGCTGCAGCCCGAGTTCAAACATTAATATTTTTTGACGATAAACTGATCGAAATGTATACCACAATTAAAAGAAATATAAAAATAAAGGAACTGATAAGTTCTGTGTTTTATCTGGGACTGTATCCAATAATTACACATCTAAGCAGGATAACTATGAAAAGAGCAAAACTTATTGATAATATATTAACAAACGTTAGTGAGGGGAACTTAACGGGTGGACTCATTCTTAGTGATGTCAGTGATCATTTGCCAGTTTTAGCTGCCTTTAATTTATCAGTCAATAAAAATGATCATCATGAAACTAGTAATTTAACTAGAAGCACTCACAGCGCAAACCTCCGCCAAGGCCATAGGGTCACTGACGTCACATGGAATACCCTTTGGCAAAGAGACTTATTCCATATCATTTCATGCATCTACCTTCATGTTTCAGATTCAGTGGTTAACCCTCTGGGGTGCGAGGGCATTTTTTGGACAGTTCACTCGCCTGGCATAAATGTTTTATTATTGCTGTTAACAGCTCTCCCTGCATCCCACAATCAAGTTTTATGTCTCTTTTTATCAGGACAACTTGTAATTTCAAAATATATATGCTATAGTTGTGTTTAATAAGTGTAATAAAGGTTTACAATTAGAAATAAGAAAGGAAAAGTAAAGCAGAAAATAATTTTCCACACACATGTATTCAAAACAGACAGCAACTATAATAAACAACTGTTTTGACACTTTATAAAGGTAATTTGGGCTCTTGTGTGAAAGACTGCACAACAAAAAGGTTCAAACAGTAAACACAAATGCACATTTTGAACAATATATACAAAATGGTTTATGCATTTTGTTAAATGATGTAAAGTGCTTCACTGCCTTCACCACCACATTGTTTTCCTCCAAAAGGCTCATTTAGTATCTGTCAATCATAACAGGGTACAGAGAACATGGGTTAATCAAGCATTTTATTCTGCATTTCAGGAGTCTCCAGATTTGGAGAGTTATCTCTCGATCTCCCGATTCATACTTAAAATTTAATGATATCAAAGTTAACAAGCGAGTATGGCTGACAAACAAACAGCAGAAAGCGCAGAGACCCTCTGTGTGGCCGCTGACTCTGTAAAACAGAGATATTCGTCTAGCTGGTTAATTGTGACTACAATGACTTAAACAAAAAAATAAAATAAATCACATATTGTGTGGTAAAAAGCAGTGGCGGCAGGCGGGCGGATTTCACTGTTCTCTCCATTCGGTCCTCGCAGCCCTGACACGAACTGAGTGGACAGCTAAGAGCGCACGTGCTCCGGGGGTCAGCAGCAGTTTTCCAGGTAGAGGGTCTTCTGTGCATGATCATCCCTCATTCAAATGCTTCAAGTGAAAGAACTTTCTCCACAAGATTGTAACAGAAAGCAGAACAGATTCAGGCAATGACACTGTGCTCTTCTTCACTACACCTGCACTCCACTGTCCCTTTCCATTATATTTTAGATATTTAACATTTTATATTTTACATTTTATATAGTTTTGTCTATTTGACTCTTACTTCTTATAGAAGTATTTGTCTTTTCTTTTCTTATTGCTCCAATAGCCCCAGATCAAATTTCTTGTATGTGTAAACTTACTTGGCAATAAGTTCTATTCTGATTTTGATTCAAATTCCACTCAGATTGCAAGGCCACTGACTTCAAACCTACAGAAAATGAACTCAAAGTTGCAAAGAGTGGCACTTAGCTCTACTGGACTTTTTTTTTTTTTTTTTTTACTGTTTTACATACTGTGCAATAAATAAATAAATTCATTCATGAATTAATTAACTGATTCGTCATGCATTCATTCAATAGGATTTTATAATTAATTAGGATTAATTAACTAATTAATTAATTAATAAGAAAAAATGGGGAGTTGGGGATTTCAATTTGTGACTTGATCCCGTGTTGGACTGCTCTTATACTAAAACTGAGGTGCCGTCAAGGTCCTCCAGGACTATCTGACCCCTGGTGTTTCCTTAACCCATCTGGGAAAACATACTTTGTTTTTTTTAGAAACAGAATAGTCTTTATTCGCCAAGTATCTATAAAAATACAAGGAATTTGACTCTGGTTTGAGCTGTACTCTCTCTGTACAAGCATGGAAATATACACTAAACACTAAATTCACAGTAAAAATGTGTGAGTAAAATGTGAAAAAAGGAGAGGTCATATGGGTTCACTGAGCCAGATGGACGCGTGAAAGAGCTCTCCCGATCATGGCCCTCGATTTTATTTTACTTAGCTATTAAAATTCACCTCTCAGTAATGAATTGTTGTTACTGGCTGGTCATAAATGTTTTCTGGTGCAGTGGTAATCATTTTGGAGTGAACAATGATGACCAGGATGGCGGCAGCTAAACAAAGTGTGGTAGCTAGCAGAGCGGCGGCTAATCTGAGGCCAGCTAACAAAACCGCGGACTCCGGTATGCTAAATGAAATACAACAGTCCCTACAGAAAGCTATGGAAGAAATGGCTAAAGTTGGTCAGCTTCTGATTATGCTACAAAGCGAAGTGAAGCAGGCTAATGTGGAAATACGTGGTGATGTGGATGGGGTCCTGCAGAGATTGGAGGCTAAGCAATGCATTTCCGAGCTGGAAGATGATAACAAGAAGCTTCGCCAATCGGTAAGTAAAAGCACAAAAAGAAGGCAGAAACTCCATCAGGCAGTAGAGAATGCAGCTAACCGAGATAGAGGCCAGCATTTACACCTGATTGGGTTGAAAGAGATGATGGCGATACTGGAGGACAATAAACCACCGAGACCAATATTTCTCAGGTTTCTGAGCTACTTGGAATGAGAAAGAGTGCTCGGTGCTGCGAGGGAGAAGTATAACAGGAGAGAGAGTATCATCTGGAAGGGCTGCAAGTTGTCATTTTTCCCTGATATGACCAGGGAAACCGCGGAAAAAGTTCACGGACATCAGACGAAGTTGCACGAGCTGGATGTGCGTTTTACCCTGGCTTATCCAGCAGAGTTACGCTTCACATGGAGGGGTAAACAGGTGAAGTTTACTGACTATCGCTAGGCTATGTCCTTCTTAAACAACGGGGAGAAGGAGGAAACAGCAAAGGAACTGCAGCAATGTGGCTTTTGGCTATCTACAGATTTTTATTTATCCTTTTTTTGGGTGAAGTTTACTGTGGAGGCAATCATTATATACAGACATTCTATAAGCTGAATATAGGGTATTTCTTGGCTGTATTTTATTGATAACTGTCAAGGTCATTTGGTTACATTTGTTTCATAATTGTTACTGGAGAAGTTATAATGCATACACGAGGGAGAGATAGACGGGGGTCTGTGAGGGCGACCACTCGTGTGTCACATGGCCATGTTTATGGGAGGTTTTTCCTCTGAACAGAGAGTAAGGGGGAGGGATATGGGGTTGTGTAAATTCACGGGATTATTACAGTTTGTTCTTAAACAACTGTGTTTTTGTTTGTTGATGTGTTTTAATGTGTATTCAAGTGTTTTTAATAGAAAAATAATGGCACTACATTTTACCTTTTCATTGGCAGCAAGGTCTATTACAATATATTTTTTTATAATGGCTAAGTGTATAAGCGTGTGTTAGAAAGGACTTCAAAATCCAATAAAGCTTAAGAAATGCCTAACATATCTGAAATCACATTAGACTCAACTGGCCTTTATACAGCAAACACATTTGTCAGATTCAGAGGTACTTAAATTAAGGAGAGACTGGGTGGGGCAGGTGTTTCACAGTTCATATACAAGTAAGCAGGGGGTGGCTACTTTGGTGCACAAAAAACTTGATCTTTCTATTATAAAAGAACAAAAGGACTCAGAAAGTAGAGCGATATGTGTGGAAGCTAATGCTAAAGGGATTAAGGTTAATTCATGCAATATCTACGCCCCGAACATAGAGAATGGACATTTTTTTCCATAAAGTAAACAAAATAATGGGGGGCATGTCTGGGGATCATACAATAATTTTGAGAGACTTTAATCAATTTCTAGATGTTGCATTAGACAAGACCACCTTCATCAGAAATAAACCAAAAGACAGAATGGCTATTAAACTAATGATGATCTTGGACTAATGAAGATCTTGGATTAGTGGATATGCGGAGAGTAGTCAACCCGAGGGAAAGGGAAATCACATTCCAGAATTGATTACTTTTTAATAAGTAATAATTTGGTTGGGAATGTTTCAGATTGTAGAACAGGACCAATAGCCTTCACTGATCATGCTGCCGTACACCTGGGAGTGATTTTGGAGCCAGATCTGGGCAGGAGGGGTAGATGGAGACTGAATGTGTCTTTGATGCAAGGCCCCAAATTTCTTATACTGGAAGATGAGTTGGATAGTTTTTTCAAAATTAGTATAGGCTCAACAGAAAAGATTGGTACAATTTGGGAGGCATCCAAAGCTTATATGAGAGGGAAGATTGTTTATGTCAGCAAACAAAAAAGGGAACACTCAAAAAAGATAATAACAGGAAACAAAGGAACTGGAGAGGAAGTTATCAGGGCATTATTCAGACAATACAATGAAACATGTTTGTGACTTAAAACTACAGATAAATGAAATATATAATTAAAAGTTGAATATGCTCTATTTAGACTAAAGAGTAATTTTTATGAGTGGAGAGAAAACAGGCAGGCTGTTAGCCAGGCAGCTTAAAAAGAAAGAGGCTAGTTATACAATACCTGCTATTAAAGAAGAGACCGGGGTACTTAAGACCAGTACTAGTGACATAAATACAGTCTTTCTGACATTTTACAGGAAACTTTATGAGTCAGAGGTAGTATATGATGAACAGAAGTGTGACATACTCTTTTCAAAATTTAACTTGCCCAGATTGACAGTAGATCAGCAGAAAGGTTTAGACAGTCCAATAACAGTGGAAGAGGTGCAAAAGGTTCTATCCCTAATGAAAGTAGGAAAATCACCTGGATTAGATGGGTTTCCGTCAGAATATTATAAAAAGTTAATGGATAAACTGGCTCCTGTTTTAACTGAAGTTTACCAAGAATCTTTTTCATCGGGAAAGATGCCAGACACATTTAATGAGGCTTTGATTTCTCTCATTTACAAAAAGAGACCCTACTGATCCAGGTAGTTTCAGGCCAGTGAGTTTGATTAACATGGATTGTAAAATATTGACTAAGGTTATTGCTCTTAGAATGGAAAAAAAAAATATATTACTGTGCTTGATTCATTCAGATGAAGTGGATTTTGTAAAGGGCAGATCATCATCTAATAATGTCAGAAGGCTTCTACATCTTATGTGGCTGAGTAGAAAAAATAGCACTCCAATAGCTGCTTTATCATTTAACTAGACATGGACCGATAACCAGTTTCACGGTATACTATGGTATGAAAAAGCCACGGTATCAAAACCATGAAAATTTTCCGTTATACCGTCCCTACGAAATGAGCGGGTTATGAGAATTTTGACAGGCAGAGTGGAGGCAGCCACTGCCACCCTTCCCCCTGGTGCGTACCTCTGTCTCTGTTTACAAACAGGCAGCTAACATGAGCTAGTGCTGCAACATGGCTGAAGGAGGCGAAGCCTGCACTGAACTCTTCCCTGCGTCTAAATGGACCAAGTCGGGGTTTTCGTTTTATTTTCTGCAGAATAGCCCTTCAAACCAAAAATGGTGGCAACAAAGCACCGTAGCTGTGGGCTGTGTCGGACGCGGAGTGATTCAAGATACCCGCAATGGATTATATGGAAGGAGTAAACTTTATCCCATCTTTAAAACCACTGAGAAGTACAAGCGGTGGACTCGAGTCATGCTTGTGGTCGACCAAATTTTTCCCACAAACATGTCAAGAAGGACAAATCCATCTATTCCAAGCACTTTGTTTGGTGAAGCTGGGACAAGTATTGAGCATCCGGAGTTCCTGACCCCATTCCAGCCATGTTTCTCCCAAAGCAAGTAAGTCATATTTCCCCATAGGGCAGATGCAACAAATCTAAAAGAGAGACTATCATTTTGGTATTTTCTCTAACGTTATCAGTGGTATAGTGCTCGTAGCAGTAGACACTGCGTCAATTAGTGCACCTGAATCATGCGCGCTTCATATGCAAATAGCAATAATGTTGTTAAAGCACATTTTAAAGCTATATATAATACCGTGAAACTGCAGTATTTTTGCCCACGGTTATCATACCGTCCAAATCTCATACCGGCCCATGCCTACATTAGAAGCCCATAAAGGCTTTGATAGAGTCCTTCCTTAAATATACTCTTAAAGCATTTGGGTTTGGCGAAGGCTTAATTAGATGGGTGAGTGTTATTTATTCTGACCCAAGGGCGGCAGTTTTAACAAATGGACTGGTATCTAGGGATGTCCCGAGCGAGGTTTTTTTTGGCTTCTGATCCGAACCAATATTTTAAATGATTAGTCTTGCCGATACCTATTTCGAAAGCATAAAATAACATAATCATTATTAATCCTCATTCTCCTCTCCTGAATATGATTTGACTTCATTTCATTCTTTCATTCATTGCATGACAGACAGAAAGTATGGCCAAATATACATCGTGTACATAAAAATGGAAACAGGAATAACAGATAAAAATATAAGTGAAAATCAAAATTAAAATACTGACACAGATTAACATAAAGCTCATTATGTGCCGAGAACACTCATCACTCCTACATTTTTTAAAGCACTCATCAGTTTTGCACCAGCCAGGCAACTTTAAATTAAACTTGACTTTTCAACTGGAGTGACGACTGTTCGAAGCGTGTCATGAACTTTATTTATATTTATGATAATATCTTGATTTTTGTTTACAAATTGATGAACTTCCTACTGGTGTGTAGTTTTCTGGGTGGCGTCAGCCACGACACACACATGCCAGAAAGAAAACAAAAAATATTAGAAGTGCCAGACTGTGATAAGCTTCACCTATATCTCTTATAAATGCAGTAACTTACCGAGCGAACCACTCAGGAGGTCAACCCTGCAGTGATGACTGCACACCACAACACAGTCAGAAGCTCCGGGCAGTGTGCGCTCATGCAGGCTGATTTGTAGCTAAAGACTACGAATCCCATGGTGCACTGGAAAGCTTATCTCATTGGCTAACAGAAAATATGAGTCATAGGTTTGATACGTCACTGAGTTTGCTGACTCTGATTGAGCAAAGTCTTCAATGCGGAAGTGCCTTGGAGCGCACGTGTTACAAATGAGCGTCCACCAGATGAATGCACGTACCAAGAATGGAGCTTACGGTGGATTTAGAGAGTAAACAGCTTCGTGAATAAGCCCAAGTGACGTGGAAAATCCAAAAATATGGAAAACCGGTTGTTATTCACGGGAATGACGCGTTTTAATCATAAGATTTTCATTTTTTATGGAGCAAAATGGACTTTGGTGGATTATATAACAACATACAACATTACTTTATGGGACATACAACTGGATATTTTCTGTGGAGTGTCATGAACAAAATGAGCCCACTTATGGCCGGATTCTATTTCTTGTAGAGGTCCAAAAGGCCCGGACAAGGTAATGCTGCATTTACACATAGGCAGGATGCGTTACGAATGTCATATCTGCATCATTCCTTGAACATTTCTGACATTCTTAATGTGACTTAACGCATCTAAATAGGTTTCTTAATAGTGCGTGCTGGTGCATGATATTCATGATTTTCTTACCCATTTAAAGTTTGAGAATAGGTTGAGATCGTTTCGGCCCCAAGGCCTCTAGTCATTCGCTTTACCAGATAAAACTGCAAGCATCTGAGCGCCTGCTATCCTGGGGGAAACTTCGGAGGGAACCAGCTACTAGATGGTTCAATTAGTCTTTCGTCCCTATACCCAGGTCGGACGACCGATTTGCACGTCAGGACCGCTGCGGGCATCCACCAGAGTTTCCTCTGGTTTCGCCCTGCCCAGGCATAGTTCACCATCTTTCGGGAAATCTTCATGATTCATGATTATCTTAGGGACCTCATAGTACCATATCACCCCAATAGAGCGCTTCGCTCTCAGACTGCAGGCTTACTTGTAGTTCCTAAGGTTTGTAAGAGTAGAATGGGAGGCAGAGCCTTCAGCTTTCAGGCTCCTCTCCTGTGGAACCAGCTCCCAATTCAGATCAGGGAGACAGACACCCTCTCTACTTTTAAGATTAGGCTTAAAACTTTCCTTTTTGCTAAAGCTTATAGTTAGGGCTGGATCAGGTGACCCTGAACCATCCCTTAGTTATGCTGCTATAGACTTAGACTGCTGGGGGGGTTCCCATGATGCACTGAGTGTTTCTTTCTCTTTTTGCTCTGTATGCACCACTCTGCATTTAATCATTAGTGATTGATCTCTGCTCCCCTCCACAGCATGTCTTTTTCCTGGTTCTCTCCCGCAGCCCCAACCAGTCCCAGCAGAAGACTGCCCCTCCCTGAGCCTGGTTCTGCTGGAGGTTTCTTCCTGTTAAAAGGGAGTTTTTCCTTCCCACTGTTGCCAAGTGCTTGCTCACAGGGGGTCGTTTTGACCATTGGGGTTTTTCCGTAATTATTGTATGGCCTTGCCTTACAATATAAAACTGTTTGTTGTGATTTGGCACTATATAAATAAAATTGATTTGATTTGATTTTCGTGGAGCATGTTTCTGGCTGTCAAAAAAACTTTCAGGAATGTCACACACCACCCTCATTTCACCTCATGTTGCGGAGGACGCAACTGAGCGGGTTGATCCGTCTTGATTAGTGGTGATCCTTAATAGAGCTTGAGAGCGTTCTTCTCCGACAGTGCACAATTAAACCCTTCGGTTTCATTGCTGTAGTATACTGAAGAAGAACAGTGACGCCAAGTCGGCTAAAAGTCTCATACCGATGCTCCTCAGTGCACTCTTGCAGTGGTTTCACCTGCCGCTGCTGCACCTGATGTTTGGGAAAAACGAGCAAGACGAGCCGCGTGGAGCCACACATCTGGCTCTCTCCGTCTCCTCCTCTCTGCAGCACTCCACGACACAAAGCCTAACTAAGCATGCAACCAAAAAGTTCTTCTGCTGTGGATGAATCTAGATTTTGAGGAGCAAACTAGAGCGATCTGAATTGCTCAGCAGCTGACGGTCGGATGAATATGGGTGTGTGTGTGTGTGTGTGTGTGTGTGTGGAGAAAATTCGCCTCATTCCCAACATGACAGAATGAACGCAACAACGCAGAACATTATTTTTGACCGTGTGTAATGGTTCCTGATATTTCGCCAACAACACATGCCATTAGTCATAACGTGTGGTAACAGGTTGCAGCAGCTCCTGAGGAGACCTGACGCCTCTGCCCCGAATCATCACATTCATGATCAGCGGCCAAGAATGTGCACTTTGTGGCATTCGTGACTTGTTGCCATTATGTGTAAACGCAGCATAAGAACTAGGGATGGGTATTGATAAGATTTTATCAATATCAATACTATTATCAATTCCGCTCGTCAATCCCATTCCTTAATCAATGCCTCCTGTGAATTTTCTGTGTACTAAATGTAGGGTTTACAGGTTTTCTATGTCAGCAATATTTTATTGAGTCTTAAAGTAAATAAATATGAAATTGGTCACTGGATCCTTGATCTCTGGACATAAATAAACTCTACATGGTGGCTCCTTGATCTCTGGACATAGAAAAAAAAAAAAAACTAGTTTTTGTCAAAAGCATTTCCTTTCAGACAATAACGGCATGGATGTCTCTCCATACATCTGAGCTGAGCTCACCTGGCTGCTGGGGTCTGCAGGTCTGCAGCCATACAGTCTTGGGCTGCTGCACATCAGCCAGGACGTCTCATTTTGGGAGGAAAAAAAAACCATTTTGATCGATTGCAGTTTATTGTTTGTATTACAATGTTTGGAAAGAGGCGTCATTTGATTTAAACAGCAATTTGCTTTGAAGATATTAATTCCGAGCGGACACTATCTTTCTAACGTGACTTGGCACAAGTCTTGTTTCTTTCTCGCAACAAGACAGGATTCCCAGTTAGTCACTTTAATCCGCACGAAAGTGACTCACAATTGACATATTTTAATGGCTTTGAGAGGGCTTAAGAAGCAGAGTTGTCGCTTCTGAAGAGGAGCGAAGCAAAGATCCAACAAAGCAGTGGATCGAAGCACTGCTTCATTGGTTCAAGGCTGAAAGCAAAGCAGCGCTGCAGAAACTGTTGACAACAGACCCGCTGGAGGGTCTGTAATCAGTGTAGAGGAATGATCAATTTTCTCGACAAACAGCCTCAAAAACAACGGCCACTCCAGACCGATAAGGAAATCATTAAGCAAAAAGGCTATTGATGTCGATGGATCGAATAATTTCTTAATGATATCTGAAAAGAACTGTCCCTTGTAAGAACGGAAAATTATGAATTCTAATATGATGACAAATTATTAGTCATTGGCGTTAGTGGTGGTTCATTTGCTTAGATTGGAATGATGGTCGTTTTGAGATTGCCTGATTCTGAAGAGGCACAACATGCAGGTATTGGTTTAAATATATACATGCAATAGTGGGCATTACAAAATATTATGCAAAACCCCACCGAGCTCAGGTGGTGGGTGTATACAGGTTATATTGATTCAGCAAACTCGAAACTGGCTTATCTGTGTTGCATCGACATCGCTGAAAAGCACGACAATGCTGAAAATTTCAGTTCAGTTTCAACTGAATCACCTTATAAAGCGCCAAATCACAACAAAAGCCGTCTCAAGGTGCCTCACATAGAACAGTTCAACATAAAAAAAAATTAAATAAATAAATAAATTGAAAAATTCAAATACATAATTAAAAATAGAAGTAAAAGAATAAAACAGATAAAAAAAACTATTCATAACAAAGAATAAAAATAGGTTTTAAGCCTCAAAGAAAAAATGTCCACAGACTACAACTGCCTCACGGCCAAAGGAAGACCATTCCACAAAGCGGGTACACGATAAGAAAAGGTTCTTTGACCCGCTGACGACTTCTTCATCCTGGGAACACAGAGAAGTCCTACATCCTGCAACTGCAAAGCCCAGGCCGGCACGTACGGTTCCACCAGATCGGCCAGATAAAGCTGGGCTTACACTGTGCTAGTTTTGGCCCTTTTTCAGCCGATATTTCACTCGTGCGAGAGTTTTTTGGATCGCACCGAGTTTCATCTTAATCACGTGCCCTGCATCGTGTAGTATACATGGAGTAATGAGCTGCGTTTAACCTCTCACGACCACCTCCCGATCGGCAATCGTATGGTCGGATGAAAATCAAACCTGTTTGATATTCTGGTCGGCCGTCGTGAGGGTTCCATGCTGTTAAAGCAGCGCTACAAGTGTCTCTCACACTGTGCATGTGCAAACACCGGAGACAGCATAAACAGTGATCAGAAACAGTGATCAGAAAACAGAAGCTGCTCTTTGGGAGAGAAGATTCTGTTTCTTTTTTCCCCATTATTCTTCAACTCATTTAAAGTCTTGTATTTTTTTTTTGTTGTTGTTGTTAAAACTGACGTCTCCCATCAGGGCTTGAAATAGTACGTGCATGTGCTAGTTTGTGCACGTATTATTCGAGCGGTGCACAGAATTTTATACTCCAATAGCACTGGTGCAAGTAACTTTATCCAAGTTTTATCAACTATAACCACCAGTAGAATGAAAAAGAAAAAACAAAACAATTTCAAGTGTGTTGTCTTTGTCTTCCCTGCGTTTTGTGACTCTCACACGGAGCGAGTTGCTGTGCTCTATTTGTTGTGTTCGCGCGTGCACATGTAAACAAAGAAAAAAAAAATTGGCTGCCGCTGCGGTTCCCCCCCTCAAACTCTGTCATCAAACTCTGTCATCAAACTCTGTCATCACTGTGTTATAAACCAGTCACCATTTGTTTTATTAGACATCTGTGTAGTTAATAAAATTATCTTCACGAACGATTAGCTCGCACGTACGTGAAAAAAAAAAAAACTGGCTGCCGCTGCGGTTCCTTTACAGAACCCAGGAGAGGTCACTTAAAGTGATTTTCTTTTCTGGCCATGATAATTTGTGCGCACATTTTCCTTTAATTGAGCCCACGAATTAATAAAACGTACTCTCAAATTAATATAATGTGCGCACGTTTTCCTGGCCGTGATAATTCGTGTGCACGTTTTCCTTTACGAAGTGGCTAAGGATACGTATATCCGTATCTTCTGCGGGACTGCTAAAGGTACGGACTGAGGAGAATTACGGCCAAGAGACTTCCCCTAACCCTGACCGCATGCGTATCATGGGTGCAATAAAACAACACTTGGAACAACACTAGTAACTGGACATCTTGACCTGTTTACAGCAAAGTAAGACTTTCTACTGTTGGACTTTTATGATCTTCAGACCAACTGACTTGTTTACGGGTAGGTAATGACTTTTTTGCTCCGTATCTTTAGAATGGTCTCTGTAGATACAGGTCCGTACCCGTAGCCATGGCCTTTCTTTTAATTGAGCCCTCAAATTAATAAAACGTGTGCACGTTTTCCTTTCGTTCAAAATTAACTTCATAATATGACCTAAATTGTCATCCTCGCGACAGAGATGCTTCACCCTCAGCATCCTTTTTAATGTGCTTAAACTCTAGATGATGCCATGCTGGGCAGCTGGAGTTCTCTGTATGTCCTTGAGCGCCCAAGCCATGGTGATACGCCCTGACCAGATCCATTTCTAATGGGGAAATGTATTACACTGTCTCCTGGTTTGTTGGCTAATAGCCAACATTTATGTGTCAAGACAATGTTGAGCACATGTTTTACAAATTGTGGCCACGTTTAAGTAGATCGTGTCCTTGTTTCACTCAAACGATGCTTAAAACGAGCGCAAAATATCATACAATGTGCGCACAATATAATAAAATGTGCGCACATTCTCTCTACATGCAAACATTTTGAGATGCCACTTCCAGGGCTCTGTAGTTCTTCGCTCTCTCTCCCCCTCAAACTCTGTCATAATTGTGTTATAAAGCAGTCACTATTTGTTTTATTATACATCTATGTACTTAAATAAAATAATCTTCACGGATGATTCGTTCGCACGCGCATGTGGAAAAAAAAAAAACCTGTCTGCCGCTGCTGCTGTTCTCCCCTCAAACTCTCCCCAGAGAGGAAGAGTCTGACACATCAGAGGACGAGTTTTAAGGTTGATATAAGACAGACTTTTGGTTGTGCAAGTAACTTTTTTTGGTGCAAGTATTTTTGTTTTTTTTGTTTTTTTTACTAGCACCAGTGCAAGTAGGTTAAAAAATGTATTTCGACTCCTGCTCCCACAGAGAGATTTTGTAAAAATAAGAAATGTAAATAAAGTTTGAAAAAAAGAAAAAAGAAATAAAAAAATTCTGTTTACGTTTTGCTTCCGGAATCACGAGTCCGACATGTGGCTTTTGAAAGTACAATGTGCGCAGTCAGATCGCATCAGAGCATCAGGCCGTACAGTGTGAGAAGATTAATTGTGCGCTCTGAACTTTTACACCCTGCAGTTTTGTCGCCGTGTCGCACAGTTTGAGCTGGAGCCATGTACAACGATTGAAATTATCGTACAGTGTCTGCCCAGCTTAAGACGGCACCAGTCCATTAACAACTTTATAAGTCAATAATAAAACCTTAACATCTGCTCTCACAGAGACAGAGAGCCAGTGTAAAGATGCCAAAATGGGTGTGATATGTTCAAACCTTCTGGTTCATGTCAAAAGTCTGGCAGCAGCATTCTGAACCAGCTAAAGACCCCTAATGATGGACTGCGGTAAACCTGAAAATAGGACATTACAACAATCCAGTCTAGAAGAAACAAAAGCATGAATCAGGGTCTCAGCATCAGCCATAGACAGGATGGGGCAGATCCTCGCTATATATCGCAGATGAAAAAAGCAGTCCTAGTAACATCCCTGATGTGGAGGTCAAAAGATAACGTGGGATCAAAAATTACCCCAAGGTTCCTCACTTTGTCTGTATGATGTATGACACACAAACCCAGGCTGAGCATCAGCTGGTCAAAGTGATGCCGGCATCTCGCTGGACCAAGAACCATTATTTCAGTCTAATCAGAGTTTAAAAGTAGGAAGTTACTAGACAGCTTCTCACTGATAGAAGACAGTCCTCCAGGGATTTTATGGGAATAAGATTTCCCGCAGTTATCGGCATGTAAAACTGAGTATCATCAGCATAACAATGAAAGGCAATCCCAAAATGCCGCAGTATACGCCCAAGGGGTGCTACATAGAGAGAAAAAGCAATGGGCCTAAAACGGATACCTGTGGAACTCTAAATGAAAAGTAATGTGAATTGGCCCGATACTGTTCCCAAATCCGATACCAACCTATTCTCACAAATAGCCGTATCGGCATCTGATACCGATACTGAGTATTGGCTCGGGACATCCCTACTGGTATCACTATTTTTCAGATTAAGGCGGGGAACAAAGCAAGGGGAGTCCCCTACTATTAATACTAATTTTAGAACCTTTAGCAGCCTCAGTTCAAAATCATAAAAGCATTAGGGGAGTAAAACATGGTTTGGAAGAGCATAAACTGTTTCTGTATGCTGATGATATTTTGCTTTCAAGAGATTCTTCCTCTTAAATTCCAAAGGTTTTATATACACAAATGACAAATTTTCAGAATTATCACGCTATAAAATAAATTGGCAAAAAGTCAGAAGCTATGCCCATATCAAAGGGATGTCTCCAACCGCTTCTTTGGCCATTCCAGTTTTGGTGGGTTCCCATTGGAATGAAATATCTGGGTATTAGATTATGCTCAGAATTGACAACCATAATCTCAATAAATATTATTATTACAAAAATGGAAAATTAACTTCAATAAGTGGAAATTGCTGAACCTTACACTGTGGGGTAAAAGTAACACTTAAAATGCTGTTTACTCCTCAATTTAATTATATACCAGATCGGTATTGGGTTCCGATACAAACGTAATTCACGTATTGGAAAATACCGATCCAACCCGTGACATTTTCCAATATCGGAGAAGAACCACTGTGAATCCTTTCAACTGCTGTTGTTTGCTCTCTGCTTGTTTACTTCCAAGCGGGAGTAAGGGAAAAGGGAGGTTTCTGAAGCTGGGCTGTTTGAGAGAGTGCTCTTCCGCAGTATTCCAGCTGTGGTTAGTGGCAAATTTGTTGCTTGGCTCTCGGGTTCAAATTCAAGTTCAAATTCGTCAAGCTAGGATTTTCCAAAAATTAACTGACTTGTTGCTGAAAATGTGTGCTAAAAAGTTACCGCTTCACTGCCCCGAGGCTGTAAAACGGCATGACAAGCCAGCTCAGTGTGCAGCTGAGGAGAAGCTGAACAGAGATTTAGTCCGCTGAAAATCCTCCATTCTGTCTCCATTAAAATCCTTCGTGTGAGCGCCGCTGTTGATACATTTATTTTACAGTTGAAAGGCTTCATTTTTCCCACAAGTTCGAAGTTTGCTCAGCATGAAAACAGCAAGAGAGAAAGAAAAAGAGAGAGATGTAGAGACAGAGAATGTGAGCGAGACAGAGAATGTGTGAGAGAGAGAGAGAGAGTGTGCGAGCGACAGACAGGGAGACAGGAAGAGAAAGAGACAGGTACACAGGTAGAGAGGGAGAGAGACAGGCAGAGAAAGAGAGGGAGAGAGTGCTGTCTTTTCTCTTTAAGTATATAAAAGTCTATAAAGAAATAAAAGTACTTAATTCTTTCACCAAAGCATCAAATCTAGGCTTTCCTCTTATGGCCCAGTCACATGGCATACAATGATTCCTGACCGAAGGGAAAAAAGTAAAAAAGTCACAATTCTTTGAGAAAAGGTGGATGAACGAGCTTCATCACCAAATAGCCTGCGAAGCAAGAGCACAAAAGGGATGGATGAAAGAGGAACAAAATGAAACTGAAGCCAATGTTGATCTCGATGTTTTAAACGAAATGCGCCTGGAGCCACAGCTGGAGCAGTGTGTCTGCATTTCTGAGTTCCAAGACTTGGCACTGGGACGCAGCTCATAGTGCCTGAGTCCTGGAGAAGCTGCAAACAGAAGCTGCGGAGATCTGTGCACACATCGGTGGGTCCACCTGCTCTGGTTCCTTGCCCTGAACAAAAGAGGGATCATCTCCATCATCAGAAACCTCACTGTCTGACGACATGCTGGGCACTACATCTTGCTCAAAAAAAAAAAAAAAGCTGGTGTGCCGTGGTGGATTGCTGTATTACTGCATTACGTTAGTAAGCAATATATAATGATTTATGACAGAAAACTGTCAAAACAGGGAATATAAAGATGACTGAATATATCAGAGCAGTAAACTGATCAGTCCATGTGAAGGCACACTGACCCCCCATGTGCGGTTATTACCACATGCTGCCACTGATCCACAGCGTACATCTCTTATATAATCATCTGAATCATCTACCTGTTGCCACATGTACGAGGGTAGGCTGAAAAGTTCTAAGGCTCACCAAGAAGGAGAAATGCCATTTCAATAAAACTTGCATGCATACAATAAAACTTGCATTCATTAACATGCATTAAGTTCAACTCTTCTGATGACTAACTGTTTTTTTCTTCCAGGTTGTGAGGTAGTTTGTGGTTCATAGCCAAGTTTGAAAGTTCGTGGTAGAGGGAAATGGCAAAAATGGACAAAATCTGGCATCGCGGTGTGATTAAGTACCTGCATAAGAAGGGGTTAAAGCCCAAGGACATTCGTGCGGATATGGTTGCTACATTAGGGGATGAAGCTCCCTCCATATCTGCAGTGCAGAAGTGGGCAGCTGAATTTAAGAGGGGCAGAGAGAGCCTTGAAGGCGACCCAAGGTCTGGGCGGCCTGCAACAGCCACAACCCAGAAAAACATTGACCTTGTTCATGAAATGGTGATGGACGACAGACGATTAATCAGCTAGCAGATGCTGTGGGAATATCCCGTGAGAGAGAATTGAACACATTCTGTATGAAGAACTTGGAATGTCAAAGGTGTCAGCTTGGTGGGTGCCACGTCTTCTGACGCCTGATCAGAAACGCACCAGGTTAGTCATGTCGAGGGCAAACTTGGCGCAATTTGAAGAGGATCCAGCCAATTACATGGAACGTTTTCTTACCCAGGATGAGTGTTGGATCACCACTTTGAACCAGAGACAAAAAAAAAAACAATCAACGCAGTGAAAACACCCAAGGGCACCACCTCCAAAGAAGGCCAAGGTCGTTTCGTCTGCGGGGAAGGTCATGGTTTCAGTTTTATGGGATGCCAAGGGCATTGTGTTCATGGACTATCTTGAAAAGGGACAAACCATAAATGGACAGTACTATTCTAACCTACTGAGACAGTTACGCGAGACTATCAAAAAGAAGCGACCAGGAAAGCTGACGAAAGGGCTGCTGTTCCATCAAGACAATGCCCCAGCTCACAAGTCAACAGTGGCCATGGCCACTATCCACAAGTGAGTATTCGAACTGGTAGATCACCCACCATACTCCCCTGACTTGGCATTCTCGGACTTTCATCTGTTCCCAAACCTGAAAAAAAACTTGGCTGGGAAGCACTATCAGAGCAATGATGAGGTGATGGCTGCCGTTGAGGACTATTTTGACTCTCAAGATGAAAGCTTCTATGCCAAGGGAATCGAAGCACTCAAGCACCGCTGGAAGAAGTGTGTGCAGTTACAGGGAGACTATGTAGAAAAATAACCCTGAATTTGTTCAATTCGACAACTGCATCATAGTCAGCCTTAGAACTTTTCAGCCTATCCTCATACATCAACCAATCAATTCAATCAATTTTATTTATATAGCACCAAATCACAACAAACAGTTGCACCAAGGCGCTTTATATTGTAAGGCAAGGCCATACAATAATTACGTAAAAACCCCAATGGTCAAAACAACCCCCTGTGAGCAAGCACTTGGCGACAGTGGGAAGGAAAAACTCCCTTTTAACAGGAAGAAACCTCCAACAGAACCAGGCTCAGGGAGGGGCAGTCTTCTGCTGGGACTGGTTGGGGCTGCGGGAGAGAACCAGGAAAAAGACATGCTGTGGAGGGGAGCAGAGAACAATCACTAATGATTAAATGCAGAGTGGTGCATACAGAGCAAAAAGAGAAAGAAAGGGATGGTTCAGGGTCACCTGATCCAGCCCTAACTATAAGCTTTAGCAAAAAGGAAAGTTTTTAGCCTAATCTTAAAAGTAGAGAGGGTGTCTGTCTCCCTGATCCAAATTAGGAGCTGGTTCCACAGGAGAGGAGCCTGAAAGCTGAAGGCTCTGCCTCCCATTCTACTCTTACAAACCCTAAGAACTACAAGTAAGCCTGCAGTCTGAGAGCAAAGCGCTCTATTGGGGTGATATGGTACAATGAGGTCCCTAAGATAAGATGGGACCTGATTATTCAAAACCTTATAAGTAAGAAGAAGAATTTTAAATTCTATTCTAGAATTAACAGGAAGCCAATGAAGAGAGGCCAATATGGGTGAGATATGCTCTCTCCTTCTAGTCCCCGTCAGTAGCATTTTGAATTAACTGAAGGCTTTTCAGGGAACTTTTAGGACAACCTGATAATAATGAATTACAATAGTCCAGCCTAGAGGAAATAAATGCATGAATTAGTTTTTCAGCATCACTCTGAGACAAGACCTTTCTAATTTTAGAGATATTGCATAAATGCAAAAAAGCAGTCTTACATATTTGTTTAATATGCGCTTTGAATGACATATCCTGATCAAAAATGACTCCAAGATTTCTCACAGTATTACTAGAGGTCAGGGTAATGCCATCCAGAGTAAGGATCTGGTTAGACACCATGTTTCTAAGATTTGTGGGGCCAAGTACAATAACTTCAGTTTTATGTGAGTTTAAAAGCAGGAAATTAGAGGTCATCCATGTCCTTATGTCTGTAAGACAATCCTGCAGTTTAGCTAATTGGTGTGTGTCCTCTGGCTTCATGGATAGATAAAGCTGGGTATCATCTGCATAACAATGAAAATTTAAGCAATGCCGTCTAATAATACTGCCTAAGGGAAGCATGTATAAAGTGAATAAAATTGGTCCTAGCACAGAACCTTGTGGAACTCCATAATTAACCTTAGTCTGTGAAGAAGATTCCCCATTTACATGAACAAATTCTAATCTATTAGTTAAATATGATTCAAACCACCGCAGCGCAGTGCCTTTAATACCTATGGCATGCTCTAATCTCTGTAATAAAATGTTATGGTCAACAGTATCAAAAGCAGCACTGAGGTCTAACAGAACAAGCACAGAGATGAGTCCACTGTCTGAGGCCATAAGAAGATCATTTATAACCTTCACTAATGCTGTTTCTGTACTATGATGAATTCTAAAACCTGACTGAAACTCTTCAAATAGACCATTCCTCTGCAGATGATCAGTTAGCTGTTTTACAACTACCTTTCAAGAATGTTTGAGAGAAAAGGAAGGTTGGAGATTGGCCTATAATTAGCTAAGATAGCTGGGTCAAGTGATGGCTTTTTAAGTAATGGTTTAATTACTGCCACCTTAAAAAGCCTGTGGTACATAGCCAACTAATAAAGATAGATTGATCATATTTAAGATTGAAGCATTAAATAATGGTAGGGCTTCCTTGAGCAGCCTGGTAGGAATGGGGTCTAATAGACATGTTGATGGTTTGGATGAAGTAACTAATGAAAATAACTCAAACAGAACAATCTGAGAGAAAGAGTCTAACCAAATACCGGCATCACTGAAAGCAGCCAAAGATAACGATACGTCTTTGGGATGGTTATGAGTAATTTTTTCTCTAATAGTTAAAATTTTATTAGCAAAGAAAGTCATGAAGTCATTACTAGTTAAAGTTAAAGGAATACTCGGCTCAATAGAGCTCTGACTCTTTGTCAGTCTGGCTACAGTGCTGAAAAGAAACCTGGGGTTGTTCTTATTATCTTCAATTAGTGATGAGTAGTAAGATGTCCTAGCTTTACGGAGGGCTTTTTTATAGAGCAACAGACTCTTTTTCCAGGCTAAGTGAAGATCTTCTAAATTAGTGAGATGCCATTTCCTCTCCAACTTAAGGGTTATCTGCTTTAAGCTGCGAGTTTGAGAGTTATACCACGGAGTCAGGCACTTCTGATTTAAAGCTCTCTTTTTCAGAGGAGCTACAGCATCCAAAGTTGTCTTCAATGAGGATGTAAAACTATTGACGAGATACTCTATCTCACTTACAGAGTTTAGGTAGCTACTCTGAACTGTGTTGGTATATGGCATTAGAGAACATAAAGAAGGAATCATATCCTTAAACCTAGTTACAGCGCTTTCTGAAAGACTTCTAGTGTAATGAAACTTATTCCCCACTGCTGTGTAGTCCATCAGAGTAAATGTAAATGTTATTAAGAAATGATCAGACAGATGGGAGTTTTCAGGGAATACTGTTAAGTCTTCAATTTCCATACCATAAGTCAGAACAAGATATGATTAAAGTGGTGGGTGGACTCATTTACATTTTGAGCAAAGCCAATTGAGTCTAATAATAGATTAAATGCAGTGTTGAGGCTGTCATTCTCAGCATCTGTGTGGATGTTAAAATCACCCACTATAATTATCTTATCTGAGCTAAGCACTAAGTCAGACAAAAGTTCTGAAAATTCACAGAGAAACTCACAGTAACGACCAGGAGGACGATAGATAACAACAAATAAAACTGGTTTTTGGGACTTCCAATTTGGATGGACAAGACTAAGAGTCAAGCTTTCAAATGAATTAAAGCTCTGTCTGGGTTTTTGATTAATTAATAAGCTGGAATGGAAGATTGCTGCTAATCCTCCGCCTCGGCCCGTGCTACGAGCGTTCTGGCAGTTAGGGTGACTCGGGGATGTTGACTCATTTAAACTAACATATTCATCCTGCTGTAACCAGGTTTCTGTAAGGCAAAATAAATCAATATGTTGATCAATTATTATATCATTTACTAACAGGGACTTAGAAGAGAGAGACCTAATGTTTAATAGACCACATTTAACTGTTTTAGTCTGTGGTGCAGTTGAAGGTGCTATATTATTTTTTCTTTTTGAATTTTTATGCTTAAATAGATTTTTGCTGGTCATTGGTGGTCTGGGAGCAGGCACCGTCTCTACGGGGATGGGGTAATGAGGGGATGGCAGGGGGAGAGAAGCTGCAGAGAGGTGTATAAGACTACAACTCTGCTTCCTGGTCCCAACCCTGGATAGTCACGGTTTGGAGGATTTAAGAAAATTGGCCAGATTTCTAGAAATGAGAGCTGCTCCATCCAAAGTGGGATGGATGCCGTCTCTCCTAACAAGACCAGGTTTTCCCCAGAAGCTTTGCCAATTATCTATGAAGCCCACCTCATTTTTTGGACACCACTCAGACAGCCAGCAATTCAAGGAGAACATGCAGCTAAACTCCCGGTCCGATTGGGGAGGGGCCCAGAGAAAACTACAGAGTCCGACATTGTTTTTGCAAAGTTACACACCGATTCAATGTTAATTTTAGTGACCTCCGATTGGCGTAACCGGGTGTCATTACTGCCGACGTGAATTACAATCTTACCAAATTTACGCTTAGCCTTAGCCAGCAGTTTCAAATTTCCTTCAATGTCGCCTGCTCTGACCCGGAAGACAACTGACTATGGTTGCTGGTGTCGCTAACTTCACATTTCTCAAAACAGAGTCGCCAATAACCAGAGTTTGATCCTCGGCGGGTGTATCGCCGAGTGGGCGAAAAACGGTTAGAAATGTTAACGGGTTGGCGGTGTACACAGGGCTTCTGTTTAGGGCTACGCTTCCTCCTCACAGTCACCCAGTCGGCCTGCTTTCCCGGCTGCTCGGGATCTGCCAGAGTGAAACTAACGGCGGCTAAGCTACCTTGGTCCGCACCGACTACAGGGGCCTGGCTAGCTGTAGAATTTTCCACGGTGCGGAGCTGAGTCTCCAATTTGCCCAGCCTGGCCTCCAAAGCTACGAATAAGCTACACTTATTACAAGTACCATTACTGCTAAAGGAGGCCGAGGAATAACTAAACATTTCACACCCAGAGCAGAAAAGTGCGGGAGAGACAGGAGAAGCCGCCATGCTAAACCGGCTAAGAGCTAGTAGCTGCGCTAAGCTAGCAGATTCCTAAAAACACACAAAGTGAATAATGTGTAAATAATTTAAAGGTGATTCAGCAGAGGGAGTGCTTTAGTTAAGGCACGTGAAGATTACACTGTGAAACAAATCGTTATCTAGGTAACTAGATCAATCTAACTGCGCAGATTAAACAGCTAACAGATACAGCAAAACACCACTGTGCTCCGGAACAGGAAGTGATACAATACCGCAGTGAGAGCCAACCAACCATAAGGGCTGGATTGTCATTCCCACATTCATATTGTTATATTTAATGAAAAAATAATAAGCGCACACAGGAGCTGCTGCTGCCGCTGCGTTCAAGTACTGTAAATTACACAACTTTTTGTTGTTTAAATTTCAGCAGTTGCTTGTGGCAAAATAATTCATTGTATCCACACAAAAGATTAATTCTGGCCTACATAAGGTGCCTCAGCCCACTGAAGCAGACACGCCCACCCAGATAAAAAAAAAAGATCCAAGCAAACAGGCTGAGTTTGCCCAGTAATTTCCAATGGTACATGAACGCAGCAGCAGCGGCGGCGCTCAGAAACGGCTTCTGCACTGTGTGAAAACATTCAACTGGTCAAACGAAGTCAAACTAAACACTAACGTTACAAAAACGAAGCAAACTATAAAAAAATGTCAAAAACAACAGCAAAACGAAATATGGACAAATTGAGGTTTTTGGTGGCATTCGTTCAAATTTTTCACACAGTTTAAAAATTCTGACGAAGAGCCAGCTGCAGGAACGAAGCTGCACAAAGGTTAAACGATGCCAGAAAAAGTCCAGATTTCTGGTTTTGATTGTGCTTCTTTGTCCTTCGTTAAGTGCCGTGTGACTGGGCCATTAGATACACCTTCTGGCAAATTGTAGCTCAACTTTCAGGTCTCCTTTTTAAGAAAATCCTCATATAGAATCCTCATATAAAATCAACAATAATAATAATAATAATAATAATAATAATAAAGCAAACAGCTCTGGTATCGGATTAGAAAAGTATCAGTATCGGCAGATATCCAAATTCAGGTATCGGGATTGGATCAGAAGTGAAAAATTGTGGATCAGTGCATCCCTACTGCAAATTGATATTTTTTTGTAACTGTGCACATTTTCACAGGGGCAGTGTGGCCTGCACCCTTAGTCAAGTTCTTTTATACATGTGATGAGAGGTTGCCACCACAGCCCCAATAGCTTGCCACACTGCACTTAAACTTACAGAGGCCCCGTTACCCTGTTATGGGACCAAATTCTGCAAGTTTCATGAATATTGGACAAAGTTGCCAATTTACCATATTTGGACTCTTTGTGAAGTGGTCTAACAAAACAGTGCAAAAAGGGTCAATACCAAAATCAGCCACAAAACTCTCTTTAGCACTGAAGCTAGAGATGCTGAGTGACAACATGAGCCATATTTCATCATTTTTGACTTAGGGCGCATGGAGAAATCACTTTGCGATAAAGTGGTAATTTCGCATTTTGGGGCAAATAGCGCCCCTATACTTGTACACCCAAAGTCAGCTGCCAAAATTTTCATCAAAATCAAAGTAAGAGGTCCTAATCTATCATTACATGCATAAAAGCCACATGTTCCTGCTTCAATCTTAAATATGATCAATCTATCTTTATTAGTTGGCTATGTACCACAGGCTTTTAAGATGGAGTAATTAAACCATTACTTAAAAAGCCATCACTTGACCCAGCTATCCTAGCTAATCATAGGCCAATCTCCAACCTTCCTTTTCTCTCAAAAATTCTTGAAAGGGTAGTTGTAAAACAGCTAACTGATCATCTGCAGAGGAATGGTCTATTTGAAGAGTTTCAGTCAGGTTTCAGAATTCATCACAGTACAGAAACAGCATTAGTGAAGGTTACAAATGATCTTCTTATGGCCTCAGACAGTGGACTCATCTCTGTGCTTGTCCTGTTAGACCTCAGTGCAGCTTTTGATACTGTTGACCATAAAATTTTATTACAGAGATTAGAGCATGCCTTAGGTATTAAAGGCACTGCGGTGCAGTGGTTTGAATCATATTTATCTAATAGATTACAATTCGTTCATGTAAATGGGGAGTCTTCTTCACAGAATAAGGTTAATTATGGAGTTCCACAAGGTTCTGTGCTAGGACCAATTTTATTCACTTTATACATGCTTCCCTTAGGCAGTATTATTAGAAAGCATTGCTTAAATTTTCATTGTTACGCAGATGATAGCCAGCTTTATCTATCCATGAAGCCAGAGGGGACACACCAATTAGTTAAACTGCAGGAATGTCTTACAGACATAAAGACATGGATGACCCTAATTTCCTGCTTTTAAATTCAGATAAAACTGAAGATATTGTACTTGGCCCCACAAATCTTAGAAACATGGTGTCTAACCAGATCCTTACTCTGGATGGCATTACCCTGGCCTCCAGTAATACTGTGAGAAATCTTGAAGTCATTTTTGATCAGGATATGTCCTTCAATGCGCATATTAAGCAAATATGTAGGACTGCTTTTTTGCATTTGCGCAATATCTCTAAAATTAGAAAGGTGATGCTGATCTCAGAGTGATGCTGAAAAGCTAATTCATGCATGTATTTCTTCTAGGCTGGACTACTGTAATTCATTATTATCAGGTTGTCCTAAAAGTTCCCTGAAAAGCCTTCAGTTAATTCAAAATGCTGCAGCTAGAGTACTGATGGGGACTAGAAGGAGAGAGCATATTTCACCCATATTGGCTTCTCTTCATTGGCTCCCTGTTAATTCCAGAATAGAATTTAAAATTCTTCTTCTTACTTATAAGGTTTTGAATAATCAGGTCCCATCTTATCTTAGGGACCTCACAGTACCATATCACCCCAATACAGCGCTTCGCTCTCAGGCTGCAGGCTTACTTGTAGTTCCTAGGGTTCGTAAGAGTAGAATGGGAGGCAGAGCCTTCAGCTTTCAGGCTCCTCTCCTGTGGAACCAGCTCCCAATTCGGATTAGGGAGACAGACACCCTCTACTTTTAAGATTAAGCTTAAAACTTTCCTTTTTGAAAAAGTTAGGGTTACAGTAGGGTAGTTAGGGTTGGATCAGGTGACCCTGAACCATCCCTTAGTTATGCTGCTATGCTGCTCACTGAAAAAAGCTCCTCCCAGCAGGGTGATGTCAGTCATGTTATTCTGCTTTTGCTGCTAATCTTGATTATGAGTGCTTTGCTTTTTTTTTTTTTTTTTTTTTTTTGGGAACTCAAGCCTTCACAAACATGACAACTTTCAGACGTGTTCAGCCTCCAGAAAAGAAACCTAGTGATGTAGAAAATTCTGCCCCTACGCGCCTTCCGCGGTTTGGAAAACTGAGCGTGCCCTGCACACAATGTGAAAGGCCTTTGAAATAGCAACTGACAATCATGCAGAAGACTGTCCGAAATGTAAAGCAGCAAGCCGAACAGTGAGCAGAGCAGCCCTGCGGTCACCAAATCTTTTAAAGTGTTCCAGGGAGGGACTTTGGAGTGGACAGTAAGACCAAAGATTAACATCACAGTATTCAATTTATTCAACAGAGACTGTATTATACACTTGTGTTCAGAATAAGAGCAGTGTGTTTAAACAGCATGTGTGACAATGAAATCAGTCCAGGTTCAGCTCTTCTTAAAATAAGACAATTACTTTTTTTTTTTTTTTTTTTTTTTAAAGGAATAGAATCCTACTCAAAAATGTTGAAAGAAGAAAATCAAGATGACAAAAAAAAAAAAAAAAAAAAAAAAAAAATTCTGACACAATTCTGCCTCACTGGCTTAAAGCTACTGTGTGTCATTTTTGAATAAAAGTGGAAATGCTATGTCCATCATACCATGGTACCAATTAAGCCCATTCCAGACTTTTGACTTCTTCCCAAAAATTAATTACTTAATTACTTAAATTCATTAAATATTCAAATGAGAGGTAAATCTTGCACTTTAACAAATGATGTCACTTAAAATTTTATGTCAATACATAGGAAAAATAGTGAAACTTAGATTTTGGTGGGCTTAATGGGTACACTTACCCCAAATATTAATGTGTTTTTAACCTTTAAAACATTATTTATGACCTACGCATAACATAAAATTACATGAAATGTAATAGAAAAATGAAATATGTGTCATATTTAAGTTAAATTGTGTGTCATGTTGTGTGTCTCACAATATATTATAAAACATTACAAATCATGAATTGCTTTAATTTATTCTGCTCACTGATGTGTGTCAAGGGTCCATCATATTGAGCAAATAGACCCTACCCTGACTTCAGGCACTGGCCCATACAACATTTTAAAAATACAAATCGCAGCTTCTTGGTATGGAGCAAAGTCCCTCCCACAGCACTACTGAATTTGGTAGATATCACAAGTTCTGCCTGTCAGTGCCGAAGGCTGCTGTCCACCAGACTCACGCAGAAGACACCAGTGTGCAGGTTGATGTCGTGTTGGCTGTACCTATATGTTCATTTGTTCAACTTCATAAATGTTTATTATTATTTTTTATCTTGGTGGACCATTTTCATTGTGTACAGAATGCTGATGAGTCGACTGGGTGTGGTAAATGCTGCCGTGAATGAATGGAGTGCTGTTATGAAAAAGTTTTGAGGCGCCACGCGGTTGCTTTCTGATCAGGTCATCACAGACCTGATCAGATCTGCTGATCAGGTCATCACAGACATGAATAATGAAACGCTGTGATGATTTAAACTTTTATAGTGCCAGTCAACCGCGATCAGGTGTGATCAGACCTGCGACAGTGCTTTAAAAGTTTAAAGAGTCACAGCACTTCATTCTGCTCTGATCACACCTGATCGATCAGGTCGTCTGATGATCACACTGACAGAGATGGTGCTTTAAAAGTTTAGCATTACAGAGCTTTATTTGCTCACCCCTGATCGATCAGGTCGACTGGCACTTTAAAAGATTAAATCATCACAGCACTTCTGTGTGATCAGAGTGTGACACCACCATCCGCTGAGAAAAGCACCTGAGCAGAAAAACCACCGAGGGACTTTATTTAAAATGCTATGTTTCCAGCCACGGCAGCTTTATGTGGACACGTGTCTGGCAGACTGTGATGATCAATCAGACTGTGAAGCGAACACTCCGTGTTTGAATGAAACACAGTCTGTTTGCACGAGGACATCCAGGTTTCAGCCAATCAGTCGACAGCATTAATGGATGTATTTAGACTTAGGAGAAAATTACAATCGCATAACTTACCTACAACTTATGTTGCACATGTGCGGGACGTATGAGTCACACGCTGGCATGTATTGAAAATTTTCAGCATGCCCAAATTTTTTTCAAGGAGCTCAGCATATTGGGACGTACATCAGCGAGCTTCAAAGTGCTCTTAACTTATAAAAAAAAAAATCCTCCCCTTAACTTATTAGACTTAGGCAAGCGTTTTTTTAATACGGTTGGCATACCGTAAAGCTTATAACTATAAGCTAAAGCTTATAGTTAGGGCTGGATCAGGTGACCCTGAACCATCCCTTAGTTATGCTGCTATAGACGTAGACTGCTGGGGGGTTCCCATGATGCACTGTTTCTTTCTCTTTTTGCTCTGTATGCACCACTCTGCATTTAATCATTAGTGATCGATCTCTGCTCCCCTCCACAGCATGTCTTTTTCCTGGTTCTCTCCCTCAGCCCCAACCAGTCCCAGCAGAAGACTGCCCCTCCCTGAGCCTGGTTCTGCTGGAGGTTTCTTCCTGTTAAAAGGGAGTTTTTCCTTCCCACTGTAGCCAAGTGCTTGCTCACAGGGGGTCGTTTTGACCGTTGGGGTTTTACATAATTATTGTATGGCCTTGCCTTACAATATAAAGCGCCTTGGGGCAACTGTTTGTTGTGATTTGGCGCTATATAAAAAAATTGATTGATTGATTGATTAATACACTGGTTACATCATCAAAGTGTGACAGGGCCTTTAGAATTCATTTACATCAATTAAAAAGAAGACCTGAAAGTTTAGCTACAAATTGCCAGAGGGTACATCTGCGATGCAAGCCTAGATTTGATCTGTTTTGGTAAAAGAATATCTTTCTCCGCTCTACTCCACTATGAAGCTAAGAGTGGTGATGCAAAATGCACAACCCGCCACCCCACCCCACCCCTACCAGTTTGTAAAGCCAAACAAAGAGGAGATCTGACCATAAGAATGAGAGGGGGTAGAAGGCAGGACATCTGTCTGAGCTCATATCAATATGCAGCAGCTTGACCAAAAGGTTAGACAGCATGCACTCTGACAGCTGTTACTGATCCAGGGTGAGCACAAACACTGCATTCATTTCAGTGTAAAGCCAACCAAGAACTCCCTACAAACAACAACTGTCATTATCTCATAAGCAATAGAATAGCAAAGTCTCAAATGCTTAATAATCAAATACATACTGAATCAGCACCCAAGTATCTTACTAACATCAAATGAGGAGATAAGTGGAATGTCCCAGTCAAACATGTTAAAAGAGTCAGGTACTCAAATATTAGAATAAAAGTAAAATTAATTTTGAGAATACTGTGTCAGGATTTGAACTAGGCCTGGGCGATATATCGCTAAAATCGATTAATTCGAATTTTTTTGGGCGGACGATTTTAAAATTAAAAAATTTGAGTTTTTTCCCCCCTTCTTGCTACGGCGCACCTTTTGTCCCCAGGAGCTTCCGTAGCTTACCCCCTCCCCTCCCGTTTCCTTCACAGAACTACAACATGGCTACTGCAAATGAGAGCGAGTTTGTTCTCAAGAAAGAAACTATCATCAGTGGTGTGGAACTGGTTTGGATTTGCAGCGACAGATAAGGAACAAGTGACTGCACGCTGCAAAATGTGTCTGAAGCCCATTGCAACAAAAGGCGGCAGCACAACAAACCTTTTCCAGCATCTTAAACAGGCATCCTGCCAAGTGGGAGAAATGCTGCGTTTTACGACAGGAACAACAAGACCGCGAAAACAAACAAGCTCCCGCTAAAAAGCAACTAACTCTGGTGGAATCTTTTACTAAAGGCAAATGCACCTTTCTTATCATACGCGGGTATGATAAGAAAGGTGCACGATGGAGAGCGATCACTGAAGCGGTCGCTTTGTACATCACTAAAGATATGGTACCAATAAATACAGTGGAAAAAACTGGGTTTATCCATTTGCTGAAAACTATAGACCCCAGGTATGTGCTACCTAGCTGAAGTATTTTGCTGAAGTTGCTTTGCCCGATCTGTACAACCATACTCGTGAAAAGAAAAAAAAATATCAGCAGAGAGTTGGAGGGGGCGCAGTTTTATTCTGCAACGACGGACTTGTAGTCCAGCCGAACTATGCAACCATACTTGAGTCTGACGGTGCACTTCATCAACAACGACTGGGATCTGCAGAGTATTTGCCTCCAAACAGCTTACTTTCCGGAGGATCACAAAGGTGAAGTTATTGCCCAGGGACTAAAGGACGCTCTGGGTTCCTGGAACCTGCCCGAGCACTGTCTAATCTGCATGACCACTGATGGCGGCACCAACATGATCAAAGCTCTGAGAGTGAACGGGTGAACCAACCTCCAGTGCTTTGGACACAAACTGCACAATGCTACTGGTAAGTCTGAACAATAAGTCAAATACATTAATCATTTTTGGTTGTCCATCTGGAGCGACTGAATAGATTATCATCCCGCATGCTGAAATCGGCCCGCATCATTTGTTTTTTGTTTGTTTGACAAATTTAATTGACGGCAGTACAGATTATGCAAGAACCAGCACATCCGCTAGGTGGCGAGTATGCTTTGACCGAAGACAGCCGAAGTTTTCCGAGCCGAGCCCGGAACTTGCCGTTTGTTGTCGTTGACAACCACACAGTCAGTTGCGCCATCTCACTCACACACAGCATGCATGTTTATCACGGTACTAGTGTGCCTTGACTGTACTCAACATTGAAACAAGATTTATTTTAAAAATGGCGGATAATTTCAGTTCCTCACTTGGTGCTGTATGTGTTGTTTTTCAGGTTTGAAATGACATTGTATGTACTGGTTTTCTAAGAAAAAAAATCCACCCGCCCTCACCACTGTTTTCTGATGTCAAGGATGACAACTTTTTTTTTCTTTTTTTTTTTAAAAAGGGGCCTAACAATGACTTTACGGTCTCACCGTGATGTGAATCACAAACTATAACTAGCTAACCTATAGAAAGCTTCATTATAACTTAGCTGGTTTCCCATTAGCAAACAATTATGAATGACAGAACATGTAACATTGGATTTGTCATGCAGGCCGTATTCTTCAGTCACTCCGCCCATCATTTGTCCTCATCCACCATTTTATAAATATGGTTAAATTATGTTTAAAGCACTTTCAATTAAAAGTGCTGTACAGGGGTTATGAAAAGAATTAAAAATACACAAAAACAGGACAAATTCATTGCTATTTTATGTTAACCTAACAAGAATAATGAAGGCGGCATATCCATTTGATCTGTTTTTGACATATTAGGCCTAAGCCACAGTTAATCTGAATTAATTACATTACTAAGTACATTCATATTTCTCTATAAAATGCACATATGTATATAATAAACACAAAGACACTGTTTGTGTGTATGCTTAAGTGTGTCTGTCTGATCTTTGAATTGATAAAGTTCTGAATTACAGAAGAAAAGAAAAACCCTTTTTGACATATAGACCAGTACGTTTCAATGTTATTAATATCCCAGCTGTGATGATGTCTTTGTTTGTGTTGCATTCCTGTCATCATACAGAGAATGGTGTTAAGGATCCCCGCATAGATCGTGCCATCGGAGTTCGCAAGAAAGTTGTCGCTGCTTTTTCCTATAGCTGGAAAAAAGAAGAGAGAAGAAGAAGAAGAGAGCTGGGTGAAGCACAGTCAGAACTTGGCCTACCCCTTCATCAGCTAACAACAGAGTCCCCAACCAGGACTGCCAAAAAAATGATTGAGCGATTCCTGGAACAAGAGAAGGTTATGTCCCGTGTCCTGATATGAAAAGTTGCCATCTTGTGCCCTCTTGGCAAGACATTCAGGTTTTGGAGTCAGTAAATAAGGCAGTCAAACCACTGCAAGACTTTACTGATGCGCTGTCAGGGGAAATGTATGTAAGTGTCTCTTACATTAAACCCATTATCCATTTGTTCAAAACCAGTCTTTTGCAGCTTGAGGAAGACGACATAGAGCTTACTAAAACAATAAAAAGGAACATACTGGAATACCTTGATGAAAAGTACAGTGACCCTGTAAGGATGAGCTGTTGGACATGGCTTGTCTGATGGACTCAAGGTTCCGGACAACCTACATTGACCCAGACAAGGTGGAACAAGTCAAAAGAAGAGCTGTCAAAGAAATACTATCTTTCCCCACTGACAAGTTCACCACAGCCTGGTCCAGTTTTGCAGATGGACCAAGAAGAGGCAAGGCCTCAACCAGACCCCAAGAGGAAAAAAACTTTAGCAACCTTCTTCAAGAGGAATCATGCCCCAACCACTGACCAGTCAGAGGCAGTTAAAATAGAGACTGAACGAGCAACCAATCTGCTAGGGATGTGAATCGTTCAACAACTCACGATTCAATTCGATTCCGATTCTTGGGGTGACGATTCGATTCAGAATCGATTTCCGATTCAAAGAGCTCTGAGAAATAGTTATATTACTTAAAAAATGTTGATGTTTAAGAAAATGCAACTTTACAAGGTTAATCAAGTGATTCTAGATGTAAATTTACTTATCTGCTTTGCTTGTTCGGACTTGGCCGGCAGTTTAGCGAAGCGCTGGTCAGTAGTCGGCAGATAACGCTGCTCCCCTCTTTTAGCTCCGGGTGATGGTGTAGCATGTGGGCTTGTGGATTTGAAGTGTTTCTGAAGTACTTGACTTTCATTTTGCAGATTTTGCGCACTGCATAAGTCATGTCAACCTCCTTACGCAGCAAATAATAAAATCCAAGATGCGCCCAAACATTTGCCTTCAGCAAAGACGGTGCTGGCTGAATTAGCTCTTTGTCTGCCATGCTAAGCTACAGCCACTGAACTCTGCAGCTCACGAGTGTTTGAAGGACGCCGGAACCCCCCCTCCCCTCGCCTCACGGGGACGCTGTAGTACGGAAGCCGCTGCCTGACAAACAGTACACACAGCGACTAAGCAAGAAAATGTTTAAAAAAATGCTTTTTAAAACTCGATTCTTGGACATTTTGGATCGATTCAGAATCGTAATAAATAAGAATCGCGATTCAGACGTGAATCGATTTTTTCTGACACCCCTACTATCTGCTATGACCAGAGGCAAACCCCGACACTGATCCACTTAAGTGGTGGAAGAGCCATGAATCCAACTTCTCAAGGCTCAGTAACCTGGCCAAGAAGTACCTCTCTATCACGGCAACAATTGCCCCATCTGAGAGGGTTTTCAGTGTGGGAGGAGGAGTTGTTACATGCAGCAGGGCATGCCTGAAGCCAGAAGCAGTGGACAGGCTGGTTTTCCTTGCCAAAAATGTGTAAATGTTAGACAAGCACAAATCTCATGTCCTGCACCTCAACCAAAAGGTTTATTTTATTTCAGTTGTAAGAACTCCTCATTTTCATCGATACACATCAATTGTTAGTTTAGAGCACAGTCTGTCTTCCCAGCTGTATTTTATCAGTGGGTTTTCTTTCCCTTTAAGTTTGCACTTTATCAATTTCAGTGTTGAAAGAGTTAATTATTTATTTGTATAAAATGTGCTCTGCTACAGTTTTGTTTACAGTACATAAGTATTTTATTCAAATCAAATCAATTTTATTTATATAGCGCCAAATCACAACAAACAGTTGCCCCAAGGCACTTTATATTGTAAGGCAAGGCCATACAATAATTACGGAAAAACCCCAACGGTCAAAACGACCCCCTGTGAGCAAGCACTTGGCAACAGTGGGAAGGAAAAACTCCCTTTTAACAGGAAGAAACCTCCAGCAGAACCAGGCTCAGGAAGGGGCAGTCTCCTGCTGGGACTGGTTGGGGCTGAGGGAGAGAACCGGGAAAAAGACATGCTGTGGAGGGGAGCAGAGATCAATCACTAATGATTAAATGCAGAGTGGTGCATACAGAGCAAAAAGAGAAAGAAACACTCAGTGCATCATGGGAACCCCCCAGCAGTCTAAGTCTATAGCAGCATAACTAAGGGATGGTTCAGGGTCACCTGATCCAGCCCTAACTATAAGCTTTAGCAAAAAGGAAAGTTTTAAGCCTAATCTTAAAAGTAGAGAGGGTGTCTGTCTCCCTAATCCGAATTGGGAGCTGGTTCCACAGGAGAGGAGCCTGAAAGCTGAAGGCTCTGCCTCCCATTCTACTCTTACAAACCCTAGGAACTACAAGTAAGCCTGCAGTCTGAGAGCGAAGCGCTCTATTGGGGTGATATGGTACTATGAGGTCCCTAAGATAAGATGGGACCTGATTATTCAAAACCTTATAAGTAAGAAGAAGAATTTTAAATTCTATTCTAGAATTAACAGGAAGCCAATGAAGAGAGGCCAATATGGGTGAGATTACACAAGACATAAGATTTGCCTTACAGAGGAGGCTTGTTATTTAGTTGTTGGAAAATTAATTATATTCAAAGTGCAATTTATCTGTTAAAAAGAGAACTTTATAAAATTTTAGAATTTTCCAAGGAAAAAGCTGCAATGCATGTTCATGCCATGTATCCCTGTACATTGTGGCATGGTTTGAAGTCAAGCTAGAGAATGAAACATATCACTGAGTTTTTCTTCAGTACTAAGAGAATTCCTTGTTAATGTTCTTGAAAATGGTGCAGCTTTGAGTATGAATGTAAACAAGTCTGTTTCTTTTCACTACAGTATTTTTTTTTTGTTCAACAAAAGAAGAGCTGGCACTTTAATTCTGGGGGGAAATAGGGGTTACTTTTGTTAGTTTTTGATCAAATAAAAGTAAAACTTGTTTTGAGTTACCTGTTATTTGCACTTATTGCTTTCTTTAAAAAGTAGGTAAAAAAAAAGAAAAAGAAAAAAAATCAGACAAAATCATTTTTGTGAAAAAAATCTGAGATTTTCTTTTTAGACCATATTGCCCAGCCCTAATTTGAACTGAAATATGCATGCCATTCCAGACAGGTTTGCACACTGAGAAAAACCTGCAAACCCAAACTGTTCAAAATTAAACAAAAAGACAGTTCTCCAGACTAACATTTTCCTGTAGAAGCACTATATACATAGCCCTTTAGTAAAAATTTTAGAAGTGCAAGTAGAAAATTTGGAGGGGACCATAAATCATCCTACAATGTAATTATTCACATTTTTCCCCACTTTAACTTTGTAATTGTAAAGCCTGGGTTCCACCGAATAATAAGCCATGCATGGGTGTGTCAGCGATCATTCGAAGAATGACCCACGTTTTCATCTATCACGTATCAGCTTTGAAGGTGCCTTTATGTGCCTCTCTGTAACCCGCGTGTGCCACGTAGCAGCCTGTAGTGAGCCACGGCTGACCTATCATTAGAGCCTCAAATGGCTCGCATCAGCCACACTAAGCCACACAGCGCCGTGATAACACAATGGTGGCGCACGTTTAGGCATGGGTTTGGTCCAAACCTCCAGCCCTCCCACACCTGGTCCCTTTAAAGTGTTGGTTTTCAATTCACAGATTCACAGCAGCATTTAAAGATGTCACATTTTTTAAAATGCAGTCCAAAAATAGAGGCTCCAGTACAGTCCCGCGTTCGTGCGCCAGGATGCTGTCCACTTGTAATGCACCAGACCAGCTAGAACCGAACCAAAGGTTCTTGGACAGCTGCCTCTGTGCTCCTTGCTGGCTCCGCGGCTTGCTGGCTTTATTTCTTCTGCGGCTTTAAACACACACACCGTGATCCCACGTTTAACTTTATGTTTGTATATTTATTTCTGCAAAATCGCTCTTTTGCTGCTGTTCTCCATCCCTGGAGAGCTGCCTCTGTGCTCTTTCTCACTGGCTTCCTTTCCATCCGTGGCTTGCTGGCTTTATTTTTTTACCTCGCTTTAAACAGTCATTTTCACACCGTGATCCCACTTTTAACTTTGTGTGTGTCCTTCCTACATACATTCATACACACACACACACACACATAGTGGGGAAAATAAGTATTTGACCCCCTGTCAGTTTTGCAGGTTTTCCCATCTACAAAGAATGGAGAGGTCTGTAATTTTTATCATAGGTACACTTCAACTGTGAGAGACAGAATCTTAAAAAAAATCTAGAAAATCACATTGTTTGATTTTTAAATAATTTGCATTTTATTGCATAATATAAGTATTTGACCCCCTACTAACCAGCAAGAATTCTGGCTCTCACAGACCTGTTCATTTTTCTTTAAGAAGCCCTCTTATTTTGCACTCTTTACCTGTATTAATTGCACCTGTTTGAGCTTGTTACCTGTATAAAAGACACGTGTTCACACAATCAATCACACTCCAACCTGTCCACCATAGCCAAGACCAAAGAGCTTTTCTACTACAAAACTCCAGCACTACTCGGCTCTACTCGGTTTGGTTCCAGGTGAGTCCTTTTCTACTGCAAATAGTACCTCTTCAACGTGGGTGGGGTCAGCAGAGCAAACTGCAGTGACATTGTTTTATACGCGACACAAACATAAACAATGGCAAACTCCGTGTGTTTACTGCTGTGTGAGTTTTTAAGAGAAAGTTGCTGGCGGCGAGACAAAACATACTTGAAAAGTACAGAAGACTTTGGGAATTCATACAACAATATGAAGACGACGAGAAGATACGAAGAGGCAAAGCATGACGGTAAGCTAATCGTTAGCTTCCTAAGTAGCTCGTAAATAAGTAATAACTGCAGGCTGTCGCTATTAACTATTAAAATTGTGGCTGTCAAAATAAAGCGTTAATTTAAATTAATTAATTACAGCACCTATCACGCCTCCAGTCACTTTGCTCTGTTTTGGTTTGACATCAGTGACTTGGTCTGTAAATAAAGACGCGTTTCTGAGAACAATAAACGTGTTAATGTCAATACTTTTTTTTTAACCAAAGTAACTTGCTTTGATAACTTATTGTTAAATCTCAAATGTGGGAGTTTGTGCATTTACTGACGTTCACACACAAAATGTTGATTTGGTTTTAAGGACTGTTAATTAACATCATCCCTGAACTTGAACAGGCTTAAAACACATTAAAAATGTTTGATTTGTTTTTCATCCAAATTTTAATGTTCAATGGACAAATTAAAAATATGAAATCTAATGAGATAATTATTAAAGGAGCCATATTGTGCAGAAAGAATCAGCCTCCAAACTCCCACAATTCTGTTTTTTTTACAGACATTCTTTACAATATAGCCTTTTATTGTCATTGTACACATACAATGAAATTTGTCTGCATTTAACCCATCCAAAGATTAATTTACAGCTTGTTTAATACCTCCTTGATATGTAACAAAAATAACCCTGATCCTTTTTTTTACCTGATTATTAAATGCCCCAAGCACACACAGATCTGAGGCTTTTTTTAATATACGAGGTCTATTAGAAAAGTATCCGACCTTATTTTATTTTTTTTTCAAAAACCATATGGATTTGAATCACGTGTGATTACATCAGACATGCTTGAACCCTCGTGGGCATGCGAGAGTTTTTTTCACGCCCGCCGGTTACGTCATTCACCTGTGGGCAGGCTTTGAGTGAGGAGTGGCCCACCCTCTCGTCGATTTTTTCATTGTTTAGGAATGGCTCAGAGACTGCTGCTTTGTTTGATAAAATTTTTTTCAAAACTGTAAGGTACAACTGAGTGGACACCATTCGATAAATTCAGCTGGTTTTCGTTGAAAATTTTAACGGCTGATGAGAGATTTTGGTCTGGTAGTGTCGCTTTAAGGACGGCCCACGGTGCCTGACGGCGATCTGCGCTCTGAGGCAGCGTCATCTCGCTGTTTCAAGTTGAAAACTTCCACATTTCAGGCTCTGTTCACCCAGTAAGTCGTCAGAGAACTTTCAGAAGAAGTCGGCATGAGGAGTTTATGCGGACATTCCACTGTTAAAGATTTTGTAATGAAAGAACGTGCGGGCAGAGTCGCATGTCGGGCCGCACCCGACCGCGGGGGGTCGCGACAGGAAAAACACCTCCGTTGGAAAACTTAACGGGCAAGTTGGAACATGCCCAAGCTGTTAAACAATTTCTCAGTTACTCACTTGTTGAAAGCCATCAAAAGCCGCCTGAATTTTACAAATGGTTTTCAACACGGAGGTGTTTTTCCTGTCGCGGCGCACAGATTTGCGTCGTCGTCACGGAAACGACTCGGCGAATTTGCGCACACGTTCTTTCATTACAAAATGACCTTTAACAGTGGAATGTCCGCATAAACTCCTCATGCTGGCCTCTTCTGAATCTTCTGTTCTCTCATGACCTCCTGGGTCCACAGAGCCTTAAATTAGGATGATTTCAGCTCGAAACAGCCAGACGACGTCACCTGGGAGCTCTGCGCGACGTCCCGCTCCGTGGGAAGTCCTTAAAGCAACAGAAACACCCCATAATCTCTCATCAGCCGTTAAACTTTTCACCGAAAACCAGCTGAATTTCTCGAATAGTGTCCACTCGGATATCCCTCACAGGTCCTGAAAAAAGTTTGATAAAGCAACGCGCGCCGTCTCGAGCAGCGTCTCAAACAAGGGTTAGTTTTATAAGATACCTCGTACCTGCAATTAAATGATTCATTTAGATTAACTAATCACAAACCCTGTAATCAATTACTTTATTCTTTTAATAACCTGACAGCACTAATTAAAATATGTATGCTGTGTGTGTGTTTCAGATGGTTTTCTTAGAGTCACGGCTGCAAAGGTTCATGCCATGGAATGGGACACCTTTGTCATCATCATCATGTTATGTTTCACCACTTTTGTGTAACATCAGTTTGATTTGTAAAAGTTACCAAGGTTTACTGATTTAAAGGCTAACAGTTTGAAAAGCTGTTTCAGCATAATCCAGTAGTAAAATAAGTTTTACATTTAATGGGGTCATAAATGTAAATTGAAGTAAACAGACAATAAAACTGGTTGTTCAAAATTCCTTGAAGTAATGGTACTATCACTAAAGTGACTAAACCTTTTTGTTTATGTTAAATACCATTTGGTAAAAATCTCAGATTAGAAAAGCTTATTCCAGCATCTGTGTAATGATTCAGCCAGGTGTAGTGTGCAGTGTCTTCTGGAGTTGCAAAAACCCAAATTAAAAATTCTTAGAAATGAACCATCATTGCACCAAAACATCAATGACAAAATGTTTTTTACTGTTGACTCAGCCAGAAATGACAAATTATGACACAGACACGAGTCAAATTGTTTACTGCAACAAAAAAGAGCAAATACAAAAAAAAAAAAAGCAATACAAACTATATAAAAGTTTCATGTGTCTGTAGTCTGGGGTGGGGGCGCAGGTCACATGTCCCAGTCACGCATCATGTGCACAAGGTCATTGAGCACGCCAAGATATGCCTGATTAAATGCAGCTTCCACCACCATTGCTTCCTCAAGGATCAGTCAGATGTGTCAATCACACTGGGCCCAGTTCAGCTTCAGCCTCAACATCACTCAAGATGGACAAATTCGCTTGCTGGAACAGACTTCTTTTTCTCTTGCCTGGACAATAATGAAGGTAGAAATGGGAAAGCAAGTTTAAAAAAAAAAAAAAAAAAAAACTTCAGTCTCTGGTCATTCCACAGAGTTTCAGTTATCTTGGTCACTTTGCATAAAAAGTATGTTCTTTCAAAATTATCTTCCAACAAATCAGACCATTTGGAGCATCATTTTATGCAAAGTGACCAAGATAACAAACTTTGGGAACGTCCAGCAAAATTTGCTGGACCTTTATGGGATTTATTACAATATTTAGGGGGTTTTTTGGTGAGGGGGGGTTCACCCTGTATATATTCGTATTTGGGAAAGATACGTGATGTGAGACATTATTCTTACCAGTGATGACACGTTATTGTGTGGTGCTGGACGTTGATACTGATGTTGAAGCTGGTGGTCGAACCCTCGCTTATGGAACTGGATTCTTCAACAAAAACACAAAATGGAGACATGTCAAAAAAAAAAAAAACACATCACAGTAATATCACTAAATGAGTCAAATGTACTTGTTTGTTGTCATGCTGACTTGAGGTGTTTTTCTGTCAGAAGTTAATACTTTAAAGCGGAGCATGGAGTTAGCTAGCTCACTAGTTAGCAATCAGCTAGCTCACTGTGTCCACATACATGAGACACCGATGTTACTTTAACACAAGTTTAGATTCAAAATCTTCGTTTGTTAAACGGTGCTTTCAAGCAGACTACAGTCACAAAAACACTTACCATCTGTCACTTCCAACAAAGCCGTGGACGAGTTGCGGTCATCCTGCCTCCCGTTGCTCGCCGGTCGGTGTCCGTAAACAGTGTTCCTGCGGTCGAACAGTTTCCAGCCCTTACGGTCCGACCTACTCCGGTCGTAGTGGTCCTGTAATCACTTTTAAGTTTTTTCAGCTGTTCTCTGCGTTGCTGTAATGTCCGGTGAGCCGGGCGCGGCCAAAGACTGAGATTTTCTCATTTCGGATCACTTCATCCACCTCTCTCCTCCGCCACAAAACACAAACGTCCGCAACTCATCCACAGACCACGGTGTGGTTTTGTGCGAGTAAAAAAAAAAAACTCACCGTGAAACGAAAGAAAAGGACGGTCGCTGTAACGCCGCTGTGACTATTTAAAAATGGTGGGTTTTGATTTTCGTCTCGGACGGCGTGCTCATGACTCATCCAGTGACAACATTCTCTGACCAATTAGTGGCCAGCAGCCTGTTGACGTCACATTTTAGTATCGGCTCGGCTCACTTGGAGCCGCTCCTGAGCAGGTACTAAAAAAAATTTAAAAAAAAGCACCCGGTACCAGGTACAACCCCTAGTGGAAAAGCAAAAAAAACGAGTAGAGTCGAGCCGAGTAGTGCTACTTTTGTGAAGTAGAAAAGCGCCTTAAGGACACCAGGGACAAAATTGTAGACCTGCACAAGGCTGAGATGGACTACAGGACAACAGGCAAGCAGCTTGGTAGAAGACAACAACTGTTATGATTATTTATTAGAAAGTGGAAGAAACACAAGATGACTGTCAATCTCCCTCGGTGTGGAATTCCATGCAAGATCTCACTTTGTGGGGTAAGGATGATTCTGAGAAAGCTCAGAGCTACACAGGAGGGCCTGGTCAATGACCTGAAGAGAGCTGGGACCACAGTCACAAAGATTACATCAGTAACACATAGGGGTGTCGGAAAATAACGATTCACGTCAGAATCACGATTCTTATTTATTATGATTCTGAATCGATCCAAAATGTCCAAGAATCGATTTTTAAAAAGCATTTTTTTAAACACTGTCTTGCTTACTCGCTGCGTGTACTGTTTGTCAGGCAACGGCTTCCGTAGTACAGCATCCCCGCGAGGGGGGGGGGGGGTCCAGCGTGCTTCAAACACTCGCGAGCTGCAGAGTTCAGTGGCTTTAGCGTAGCATGGCGGACGAAGAGCTAATTCAGCCAGCACCGTCTTTGCTGAAGGCAAATGTTTGGGCGCATTTTGGATTTTATTATTTGCTGCGTAAGAAGGAGCTTGACATGACTTCTGCAGTGTGCAAAATCTGTAAAATGAAAGTCAAGTACTTCGGAAACACTTCAAATACGCAAGCCCACATGGTACGTCATCACCCGGAGCTAAAAGAGGGGAGGAGCGGTCTCTGCCGACTACTGACCAGCGCTTCGCTAAACTGCCAGCCAACTCCAAACGAGCAAAGCAGATAAGTAAATTTACATGTAGAATCACTTGATTAACCTTGGAAAGCTGCATTTTCTTAAACATAAACATTTAAGTAATATAACTATTTCTCAGAGCTCTTTGAATCAAAAATCGATTCTGAATCGAATCGTCACCCCAAGAATCGGAATCGAATCGTGAATTGTTGAACGATTCACATCCCTAATTATCATCCCTAATTATCATTATTGTAAATGAGACCTGAAAGTTGAGCTACAATTTGCCAGAAGGTGTATCTGATGAAAGCCTACATCTGATGTTTTGGTGAAAGTATTAAGTACTTTTATTTTTATTTACTTAAAGACAAAAAGACAGCACTACCTGTCTGTCTGTCTCTCTCCTTGTCCGTCTCTCTCCCTCCGTCTCTCTCTCTTTTTCTTTCTTGCTGTTTTTGTGCTGCTCAAACTTTGAACATTTGAGAAACACGAAGCCTTTCAAATGTAAAATAAATGTATTATGCCGTGTTCACACCGGGCACAACGCAAGCGACAGTGGCAACAGGTTGCCATGTAATCCCTATGGAAGGACGCGTTGTGGCGCCAAGCCACGCAATTATCTCAATGACAGGTCCCAATGTGTTAAATCAGATAATGAAAGAATATTAGAACAAATATTAACTAAAGGAGTGCCCCAAGGATCTGTTTACTATCTATGTGAACAATGTTGGCCAGGATCTTGTGGGCACCAATTACCATTTTTACGTTGATGACATGGTTATCTACAGTTTTGCAAAAACTCTGTGCTAGTGTTTTTACATTACAAAATGCTTTTAACATAGTTTAAAACATGTTTCTACAACTGGATCTTTCTTTAAATGCAAATAAGAGCAAGTTGATGCTATTTTCAAAAACAAAGAGCAATTTGCAGATAAGTCCTCCAATTGTCACTCTTCAAGGGACAGAAAGCGAAGAGTTAATCTTTTAAATATTTAGGTATTCTAACTGATGACAATCTTAGCTTTAAAGGACATGTTGAACATTCGGTAAGGAAACTGAGGCTGGAAATTATTTTTTACTTCAGAAATGGGCTATGTTTTTCCTTCAATGCAAAAAAGAAACTTGTAGATGCAACATTTTTACCCATTCTGGATTATGGTGACCTCATTTATATGAATGCCCCAATTCAAGTATTGAAATTACTGGATTCTGTTTATCATGCTTCGCTGCGGTTTATTATAAACTGTAATCCTCACACACACCACTGTGGTGTGTGCGAGTATGGTAAGAGTGTGTTGGAAGTTAAGCGAGTGTCTGGCAGGGTGATGAGTGTGAAGTTGGAAATTGAAGGGCTGATGATTAATATCATCAGTGCATATGCCCCACTGGTACATTGTGAGATGAAGGAAATAGCTGTGGTGAACACCTACTTTAAGAGAAGGGAGGAGCACAAGATGACATAACAATGGAGGAAGGTGCACCCATATGGACTACATTTTGTGTAGGAGATTCCACCTAAAAGAAATTAGAGACTGTCAGGTGGTGGCAGGAGAGAGTGCAGCTAGACAGCATAGGATGGTGGTTTGTAGGATGACTTTAGAGGTGAAGAAGAGAGTGCTCAACAAAGGATCAGATGATGAAAGCTGAAGTGAGTGTCACTGGTCGGAAATCATTCAGCTCGCTGGGCTAGTTCTTCTTTGGGACTGGAACGACGCATGAAGTCTTCCAGAGGGTGGGCACTCTCCCTAACGGCAGGCTAAGGTTGAAGATATGCTGTAGCTGTTCTGCCAGTTCAGTCGCGCAGGCCTTCAGTAGTTTGGGGCACAACTTGTGATTCCTGTGATGAAACTTCCTCAGCTGTCCTCTGACCTAGTCCACAGTGATGTATGGAGGAGGTTGTGTTGAGGTGAGAGAGGAGGAGGGGGCTGCCACTGTGATATCTGAGGTTAGATGTGCTGAGGGAAGGCAAGATGGCCAGAGTGAGGGAGAGGGTTGGGGGAGCATGGACTGGTTGAACCAGTTGAAGAAGTTATTAAGTTTGTTCACCCTCTCCATTACCCCCCAATCCATGACTCTGGTCTTTATGTTATGGCCTGTTAAGTTTTCACACCTTCCCAGACCTCCTCCATGTTGTTTTCTTTCAGTTTCTGTTCCACCTTTTCTCCTGTAGCTGTCCTTTGCTTCCCCTCACACAGTGTTTCATCTGCCGCTATGCTGCTTTCATAGCCTCCATGTCTCTCCTTCTGAAGGCGGTGTTCTTCCTGCTGAGGACCGCTTTGACTTCCCGCGTTACCCATGGTTTGTTATTGGGATAATAGTGGACAGTCTTGGTTGGGCAGACCAGTATTATTCAGTAAACATTGCCAGACAGGGCAATTCCATGAAAACAGGGACATGAGCAAAAAATAAATCTCTGTTTTAAATGAAGTAAAGGCTCTTAGTCTAATCATTATACCTTTAACTTCAAGAAACAATTCAATCTTTTTCTGCATGAATTTTTCTTCAGAACGTATGGTGTAGATTTTTCACTGAACTCAGCCCCAAATAGCTAATTTTGAGCCCTGGATAAAACCAGTAACTATGGGTACTACTGGAGTGGTATCAGTCAATTTGTTACGTCTCAAACATGAATCTTAAGCAGAAAGGAGCTTAAACCATACTGACGAAGCTGCAGGCTGGTAGGGTGGGGTGACCGTAACTGGCCTGTCAATGTAACGTCCGTCATAGAAATTGTGAATTAATTTGATAGGAAGAGAATAAGATAGAATATTCACAAAAGCTTTTCAATTCTCCAAGATGAAGATAGGGCAAAGTCAATGATATGCAGTTTGCCCCAAGTTTGGTAAGTACAGTGGGCAAAGGGATCAAAAAACATCCGTCACAGTAAAAGGGGTCATGTAACGTCTGTCACATGCCCAGAGAGTGGTGGAATGCTCAATTTCTTTGATTCTCTCTGCTATTCTTAAGACAAATACCGTATTTTCCGGACTATAAGTCGCACTTTTTTACATGTTTTGGCAGGGGGTGCGACCTATACTCCAGTGCGACTTATAAATGAAAAATATACCGCTAGATTCTCAATTAATTTACCGTAATAAAACAATTTTACGTGACAGAGTTGCTCTATGTTTTAAAATGGCCACCGGAAATGGAAATGCAATGCATCATGGGCACTGTAGTATGGCAGCCGTCCTATAGGTTACGCTGGTCACGATAACCAATCAGAGAACAGAACAATGGATGCGTATTCCTCACTTCACCCAGACAATGATTGTGAAACAGTGTGTGAAGCAGACGAACACGGTGCTTATTCTGGGAGGGCTAACAAAACAGCTTCAACCCTTGGATATCAGTGTGAGCAGAGTTGATGCTGAGAGCTGCGTGGGAGCAATGGGTGAGCGACGACGGAGGATTAGCATCTGCACTTGGAAGGAGCTGGCTTCGACACCACAGGTCAGTCATGAGCTGTGCAGGTAGGTGCTGCATGGTTCGGCTCGCAATGTGGTCCGCAAAATACAAACATATCCGTAGGTAAAATGTAGCTCACGAGAGGGCACTCAAGGCTTGTGTGACTGTTCCTGCGACTTCTGACTACCATAGAAAAATTTAAATTTCGACATTACTGATAACTTAACAAGACAACGGAGAAGGCCAGAAAAAAATGCCACCAAAAAGAAAAGCATACTCTGCAGATTACAAGTTGCGACTGGTGAAATATGCATCCGAAAATGGTAATCGAGCAGCAAAGAGAGAGTTTGGAGTGAGTGAGAAACTGGAGGAAAGCGGAGGTTACTCTAACCACCATGAAAAAAACAAAAAACTAATCACGGGCTAAAAGCTAGATGGCCACAGCTAGAGGAACGAGTCCGCACATGGGTGCTCGAACAACGTGCAGATATTATCATCATAATATAATATTATCATCTGAACTTTCATGTTAAGTTAACATACTTGTATGTCCATGCGACTTATACTCCAGTGCGACTTATCTATGGTTTATTTTTCTTTATAATGGATAAAGTGGCTGGTGCGACTTATACTCTGGTGTGACTTATAGTCCGGAAAATACGGTAGTTATAATTCCACTAATTAACCAGAGGTGGCACTGTAGAAGCTAAAACAATAAACCCACAATGCACCTGTACTTCCTGTTTCTTAATTCAAGGCCAAGAACTGAAGGCAGACCTTTCAATTTTCTTAATTTCAAAATCAAGCAAAATCGTCATAACTAATGGTATGTATCCATTATTACTGTGTTTTTTGTAACAACTAGTAAATACAGAAATATAAGACATTGAAGATTATTAGTAAAGCAATGTCAGTTTTGTTGTAAATGAGACATGTCAAAGCACATGTTTTGACTGCTAATTTGGGTGGACAGTTGGGTATTGCCTGGAGGTCTGATAAATCAAAGGTGGATCACATGCTTGGCATGGCCGATGTTTAAATAATATTTATTAGCAGATATAACTGTTAGGTTACAATGAAACATGTTTTTCAGGGCTCGAAATAGTACGTGCATGTGCTAGTTTGTGCACGTATTATTCGAGCGGTGCACGTAATTTTATACTGCACTTGCACTGGTGCAAGTAACCTTATCCAAGTTTTATCAAGTATAAGCACCAGCAGAATGAACCAATAAAGGAATAAATAAGGAAAAAAAACATTTCCAGTGTGTTGTCTTCGTCTTCCCTACGTTTTATGAATCTCACACACTGAGCGAGTTGCTGTGATGATTCGTTCATGCGCACGTGGAAGGAAAGAAAAAAAAAAAAAAAAAAAAACTGTCTGCCACTGCTAACGCTCTTCCCTCAAACTCTGTCATAACCACACCGGACCTGCTTCGAGTTGCTTCAGCCCCTTTCATACCAGGGCTGCTCCCAGTTGTGTCGTGTGTTATGACGACGCCATGTGGAATCAACTCAGTGTCGAGACAATGCAGCTCGGCGCCACAACAGCACGAGGGGCGCAAAGGACAGCAAAGCAAATCGGATGCCGAAAATTAAACATGTTTAATTTTTGTTTACGTCCACTGCTCGACGCAGAATTAAGTGGTTTCAGTGCAAGTCAGAGCAACAGGACGGTACTCAGTAGGGCTGCAGCTATCGAATATTTTTGGAATAGAATATTCTATCAATTATTTTACCGATTAATCGAGTAATCGGATAAAAAGTACCTTTGTGTTTTTAAACAATATTAGTAGGGGCAGGGCTCTCCCTAAAGCAGTGGCACAATGTTGCTGTGCCATCATGCAGATTTTTAAGTTTAGGGTGTTCCCTCTCTCTGTTTTACTGGGTTATTAATTTTTTCATATTAAGAGTTTTAGAGCTTTGCCAAACCATAAGCCCAGGCAGTCTGTGAAATCTTCAGTCTGCGGACAGTGCATTCTTTTTTTCATTCTTATTGCATATTTCATTTGCACTTTTTATTACTGTGATTTATTCAGTGTTTAGTGTATATTTATACATGCCGTACAGAGTGTAGCTCAAACCAAAGTCAAATTCTTTGTTTTCTGTGGATACTTGGCGAATAACACAGCCTTTGAAAAACGGCTGTGGATTGCAGCGTTTCCACAAAAGCTACCTGTTGATAAAAACTCTTACCAAATCTGAATTAAAGGTTTTTTTTTAAATCATTAAACATGACTCATTTAAAGTGTGCATCCTTTCGCTTCATCTGCGGAGGTGGAGAACGGCCAGTGGAGCAAAACATGTTTTTTTTTTTAATATATACAAACACACTGCTTCGCTTTAAATGCGCAATAAGTCTGTTTCAGACAATCCGCGCAGACCCTTTCTCTTAAAAGGCTTTATTTTACTCAGCGTGTGGCTTTCCAAACTTGTAGCATCACCTGCTAAATTGATTAGCGCTATGGTCTTCTGTGTTTTTTGTGGGAGCGTTACAGCACCACATACAGGCCTGGCGTATGTACTAGAGCTTTAAACAAAGCCTCGAGGCAAAGAATTTGCCTCGAACATGTTTTGTAATCAAATTATTCTATTTACTCAATTATTCTATTTACTCAATGAATCAATTCAGCCCTAGTACTCAGCGTGACTAGAAGCCACATCCTCACAAGACGTTACCCGACGCCAATTTATGATTCCTGCTGTGTTCCATTGTTCCCGCAGTATAAATCACAGAGGATTGTTTTTATACCGTGTACACAAGGCAGTAAAAACTACACACTCAAAAAAAAGAGCACAAAAAAAAAAGGAGCAGGAGCAAACACTTTTGTGAAAAGACTCTCACAAAACGCTATGGTTCTCTGGCATGAGCACCAGCCTTTGCGTGAACTGAAGTTGTCCATTAGGTAAAGGAAATAACAATATCCTCTGTTTTGTGGGCCTAAGTGCACGTAGATTCCAGTCAGAATTAATAACTGCAGAGCGAATCACCATTTTAAATCAAAAGACACCACTTTGCAAACAATAAACTACAACCAACCAAAACAGTTTTGCTTTTTCTAGGGCTTCCAGGGTGATTCTAAGGCGTCATTATCACATTAATTAATTAATGTCGACAATTTTTTTTTTTTTTTTTTTTTTTTTTTTTTTTTTTTAAATCGCAAGTAACACAGTGCTCTTTTTTTATTGTAAGAGTCTCCTGCTCACAGGCTTTTGTTTTGCAAGTCTGTCGCTGACTGCTGCTGTGCTCACAGGAACCGGAGTGACCTGACACCGGAAAAGAAAAGAATTGGCAGATAAACCAACCAACATGGAGACGGGCACGGAACTTTTAGGGTAAGTGTACCCATTAAGCCCACTAAAATCTAAGTTTCGCTATTTTTTTCTATATATTGACATAATTTGTAAGTGACATAATTTGTTAAAGGCCAAGATTTACCTCTCATTTGAATATTTAGTAATTAGTTGATGTACAATTCAAAAAACGAAATTAAGAAATTTTAGGGAAAAAGTCAAAACTCTGGAACAGGTTTCCATGTGTGTTCTAAATAAGCCCATAACATCATTTATTGATAAAATAAAAACTTGTTTAATGCAATAATTAATGCATAAAAATATAATTAAGGCAATATATTTTATAAGTGACAGTGAAATGTCATTTGAAATGAAATGTTTTATTAAAAAAAAAAAAAAAATCACTTTTGAACAAGACTGTCATCTGAACAAATGACATACATGGCAAACAGTGCAGTACACAACACAGAACAATGAATCTGTTAATTCAGTTTCATTTCAGGCACTTTGGGCAATCCAATTAAAAATAAACAGCAATATATTTATCGGAGTGACTATTTTCACCGTACGGTGATACTAGTGTGTCAGGCTATTTTCACCGTATGTATCAGCCAATCAGAGGCCAGGCAGAAACTGTGACGTAGTATCCGGTCCAGTTTAAACCAACCTCATTTCTACCATTAGAGCGATAGCGTGCGGACGTGTGATACTTCAAGTTGAGAGTAGGGCTGCAGCTATCGAATACTTTTGGAATCGAATAGTCTATTGATTATTTTATCGATTGAGTAAAAAAAAAAGCTGCCTGTTGATAAAAACTCTTACCAAATCTGAATTAAAGCTTCTTTTTTTTTAATCATTAAACATGGCTCATTTAAAGTGCGTGTCCTTTCGCTTCATCTGCGGAGGTGGAGAATGGCTAGTGGAGCAAAACATGTTTTTAAAATATATACAAACACACCGTTTCACTTAAGATGCGCAATAAGTCAGTTTCAGATGATCCGCGCGGACCCTTTCTCTTAAAAGGCTTTATTTTATTCAGTGTGTGGCTTTGCAAACTTGTAGCATCGCCTGCTACATTGCGCTATGGTCTTCTTCTGTGCTTTTTGTGGGCGCGTTACAGCGCCACATACAGGCCTGGAGTAAGTACTACAACTTTAAACAAGCCTCGAGGCATTCTTTGCCTTGAACATTTTTTGTAATCGAATTACTCAATGAATCGTTTCAGCCCAAGTTGAGAGATTTTGTTGATCAGAGTAATATTACAGACTGTAGAGGAATGGCGAACCAAGAAACATACAAGTACAAATGAAATTGTGGGCTTGTAAATCACTGTACTGTGAAAGTGGCCTATTATTATCATAGTCTGAATTAATAATACTGAGATAACAATACAGTGAAAATAGCCAGCCAAGCTATTATCAATGTACGGTGAAAATAGCATCATCCTATATTTATTAGATAACAAACATGTCTTTTCAAAAACTTACATTTTATCTAATCTAGTAAAGTAGATCAGTTAGATCAGTAATTGAAAGTCACACAGTGAGCTGTTACTTTTAAACACTTTTGAACAGAAAAATGTCTAACTTGTACTACAAGAAATTCTCTATTGAAATACATGAGATGGGCTTAAATGGTTCCACCGTGAAGAACGCTTAAAAAAAGACAATGCTATCCTTTCAAAATGTAAGATATGCTCACAAAACTATGTATGGAGCTATATAGTTTGCATCAAACATTACAGCAGTTACTACTGTGCACAGATTCAGAAATATAGTTTTTGTCACTGAATATTCGCATGTCTCGCTGTAGTTTACATGAATTTTGTTGGGACGTACCATTTCAGCCCAGCTGTTAAAAAAAAAAAAAAGTTAAATCCTATTCCTCCCAACTCTTCTGTACTTTGCTGCACGGTGAAACCGTCTGATAAGACCGATATTTCAGTTGTGCGCATATCATTCATTCATAGAACCTACTGTGGACAAACTGTATCTGCATGAATTACCGACTAATTCCCATTTAAGTCAAAATGGGAGCCTTGCTACTGTCAAGACATGAAGTTTGTAAAATGTGTTAAAAAATATATATATATATACACATACATACATACATACATACACACACACACACAACCCCTGGCAAAAATTATGGAATCACCGGCCTCGGAGGATGTTCATTCAGTTGTTTAATTTTGTAGAAAAAAAGCAGATCACAGACATGACACAAAACTAAAGTCATTTCAAATGGCAACTTTCTGGCTTTAAGAAACACTATAAGAAATCAAGAAAAAAAAGATTGTGGCAGTCAGTAACGGTTACTTTTTTAGACCAAGCAGAGGAAAAAAATATGGACTCACTCAATTCTGAGGAATAAATTATGGAATCACCCTGTAAATTTCCATCCCCAAAACTAACACCTGCATCAAATCACATCTGCTCGTTGACATTAACCCTATGTCATGAAATTGACCCTATGTGTCTTTTTGCAAGGAATGTTTTCACAGTTTTTGCTCTATGGCAAGATGCATTATCTTCTTGAAAAATTATTTCATCATCCTTAAACATCAGAAAAGTGTCCAAAATATCAACGTAAACTTGTGCATTTATTGATGATGTAATGACAGCCATCTCCCCAGTGCCTTTACATGACATGCAGCCCCATATCATCAATGACTGTGGAAATTTACATGTTGTCTTCAGGCAGTCATCTTTATAAATCTCATTGGAACGGCACCAAACAAAGGTTCCAGCATCATCACCTTGCCCAATGCAGATTCGAGATTCATCACTGAATATGACTTTCATCCAGTCATCCACAGTCCACGATTGCTTTTCTTTAGCCCATTGTAACCTTGTTTTTTTCCGTTTAGGTGTTAATGATGGCTTTTGTTTAGCTTTTCTGTATGTAAATCCCATTTCCTTTAGGCGGTTTCTTACAGTTCGGTCACAGACGTAGACTCCAGTTTCCTCCCATTCGTTCCTCATTTGTTTTGTTGTGCATTTTCGATTTTTGAGACATATTGCTTTAAGTTTTCTGTCTTGACGCTTTGATGTCTTCCTTGGTCTACCAGTATGTTTGCCTTTAACAACCTTCCCATGTTTGTATTTGGTCCAGAGTTTAGACACAGCTGACTGTGAACAACCAACATCTTTTGCAACATTGCGTGATGATTTACCCTCTTTTAAGAGGGTGATAATCTTCTCCTTTGTTTCAACTGACATATCTCATGTTGGAGCCATGATTCATGTCAGTCCACTTGGTGCAACAGCTCTCCAAGGTGTGATCACTCCTTTTTAGATGCAGACTAACAAGCAGATGTGATTTGATGCAGGTGTTAGTTTTGGGGATAAAAATTTACAGGGTGATTCCATAATTTATTCCTCAGAATTGAGTGAGTCCATATTTTTTTCCTCTGCTTGGTCTAAAAAAGTAACCGTTACTGACTGCCACAATCTTTTTTTTCTCGATTTCTTATAGTGTTTCTTAAAGCCAGAAAGTTGCCATTTGAAATGACTTTAGTTTTGCGTCATGTCTGTGATCTGCTTTTTTTCTACAAAATTAAACTGAATGAACATCCTCCGAGGCCGGTGATTCCATAATTTTTGCCAGGGGTTGTACGCACACACACACACACGAGGTCTATTAGATAATAAACCGACCCTTTTATTTTTTTTAACTATATGGGTTTGAATGACGTGCGATTACACCAATCATGCTTGAACCCTCGTGCGCATGCGTGAGTTTTTTCACGCGTGTCGGTGACGTCATTTCCCTGTGGGCAGGCCTTGAGTGAGATGTGGTCCTGCCCTCTCGGCTGAATTCCTTTGTTTCACACGCTGCTCGAGACGGCACGCGTTGCTTTATCAAAAATTTTTCTGGACCTGTGAGGAATATCCGAGTGGACACTATTCGAGAAATTAAGCTGGTTTTCGGTGAAAAGTTTAAGATTATGGGATGTTTCTGTCGGTGTAAGGACTTCCCACGGGGCGGGACGTCGTGCAGCGCTTCCAGGTGCCGTCGTCGGCCTGTTTCGACCTGAAAACATCCTAATTTAAGGCTTAATTCACCCAGGACGTCGTGAGAGAACAGAGAAGATTCAGAAGAGGCCGACATGAGGCTTTATGCAGACATTCCACTGTTTAAGGACATTTTGTAATGAAAGACGTGCGCGCAAATTCGCCGAGTCGTTTCCGTGATGACTCGGCAAATCTGTGTGCGCCGCGACAGGAAAAACACCTCCGTGTTGAAAACCATTTGTAAAATTCAGGCGGCTTTTGATGGCTTTCAACAAGTGAGTAACTGAGAAATTGTTTAACAGCTTGGGCATGTTCCAACTTGCCCGTTAAGGCTTCCAACGGAGGTGTTTTTCCTGTCGCGACCCCCCGCGGTCGGGTCCGGCCCGACATGCGACTCTGCCCGCACGTTCTTTCATTACAAAATGTCCGTTAACAATGGAATGTCCAAATAAACTCCTCATGCCGACTTCTTCTGAAAGTTCTCTGACGACTTACTGGGTCAACAGAGCCTGAAATGTGGAAGTTTTCAACTTGAAACGGCGAGACGCTGCCGCCTCAAAGCGCAGATCGCCATCAGGTGCCGTGGGCCGTCCTTACGGCGACACTACCAGACCAAAATTTCTCATCAGCCGTTAAAATTTTTACCGAAAACCAGCTGAATTTATCGAATGGTGTCCACTCAGTTGTGCCTTACAGTTTTGAAAAAATTTTGATCAAACAAAGCAGCAGTCTCTGAGCCATTCCTAAACAATGAAAAAAATAGACGAGAGGGTGGGCCACTCCTCACTCAAAGCCTGCCCACAGGCGAATGACGCAACCGACAGGCGTGAAAAAAACTCTCGCATGCCCACGAGGGTTCAAGCATGTCTGATGTAATCATACGTGATTCAAATCCATATGGTTTTTGAAAAAAATAATAAGGTCGGATACTTTTCTAATAGACCTCGTATATATATATATATATATATATATATAAATAAAATTTTGCCTGGGCTGAAAAGGATTTTAAATTATGAAATTAATCAGCTCCACTGAACAATTTATGATGCATTAAACATGTTATAAACATGTTACAAAATGCATTAAACATGTTGGCAAAGCTTCTGGGGAAAACCTGGTCTTGTTAGGAGAGACGGCATCCATCCTACTTTGGATGGAGCAGCTCTCATTTCTAGAAATCTGGCCAATTTTATTAAACCCTCCAAACCGTGACTACCCACGGTTGGGACCAGGAAGCAGAGTTGTAGTCTTACACACCGCTCTGCAGCTTCTCTCCCCCTGCCATCCCCCAATACCCCATCCCCGTAGAGACGGTGCCTGCTCCCAGACCACCAACAACCAGTAAAAGTCTATTTAAGCATAAAAATTCAAAAAGAAAAAATAATATAGCACCTTCAACTGCACCACAGACTAAAACAGTTAAATGTGGTCTATTAAACATTAGGTCTCTCTCTTCTAAGTCCCTGTTAGTAACTGATTTTATTTACTGTTTTACATTTTTAAAAAGCAAATTTATTTATTTGCTTTTGATACTGTTGACCATAAAATTTTATTACAGAGATTAGAGCATGCCATAGGTATTAAAGGCACTGCGCTGCGGTGGTTTGAATCATATTTGTCTAATAGATTAGAATTTGTTCATGTAAATGGGGAGTCTTCTTCACAGACTAAGGTTAATTATGGAGTTTCACAAGGTTCTGTGCTAGGACCAATTTTATTCACTTTATACATGCTTCCCTTGGGCAGTATTATTAGAAAGCATTGCTTAAATTTTCATTGTTACGCAGACGATATCCAGCTTTATCTATCCATGAAGCCAGAGGACACACACCAATTAGTTAAACTGCAGGAATGTCTTACAGACATAAAGACATGGATGACCTCTAATTTCCTGCTTTTAAATTCAGATAAAACTGAAGTTATTGTACTTGGCCCCACAAATCTTAGAAACATGGTGTCTAACCAGATCCTTACTCTGGATGGCATTACCCTGACCTCTAGTAATACTGTGAGAAATCTTGGAGTCATTTTTGATCAGGATATGTCCTTCAATGCGCATATTAAGCAAATATGTGGGACTGCTTTTTTACATTTGCGCAGTATCTCTAAAATTAGAAAGGTCTTGTCTCAGAATGATGCTGAAAAACTAATTCATGCATTTATTTCCTCTAGGCTGGACTATTGTAATTCATTATTATCAGGTTGTCCTAAAAGTTCCCTGAAAAGCCTTCAGTTAATTCAAAATGCTGCAGCTAGAGTACTGACGGGGACTAGAAGGAGAGAGCATATTTCAACCATATTGGCCTCTCTTCATTGGCTTCCTGTTATTTCTACAATAGAATTTAAAATTCTTCTTCTTACTTATAAGGTTTTGAATAATCAGATCCCATCTTATCTTAAGGACCTCTTAGTACCATATCACCCCAATAGAGCGCTTCGCTCTCAGACTGCAGGCTTACTTGTAGTTCCTATGGTTTGTAAGAGTAAAATGGGAGGCAGAGCCTTCAGCTTTCAGGCTCCTCTCCTGTGGAACCAGCTCCCAATTCGGATCAGGGAGACAGACACCCTCTCTACTTTTAAGATTAGGCTTAAAACTTTCCTTTTTGCTAAAGGTTATAGTTAGGGCTGGATCAGGTGACCCTGAACCATCCCTTACTTATGCTGCTATAGACTTAAACTGCTGGGGGCTTCCCATGATGCACTGAGTGTTTCTCTTTTTGCTCTGTATGCACCACTCTGCATTTAATCATTAGTGATTGATCTCTGCTGTCTTCCACAGCATGTCTTTTTCCTGGTTCTCTCCCTCAGCCCCAACCAGTCCCAGCAGAAGACTGCCCCTTCCTGAGCCTGGTTCTGCTGGAGGTTTCTTCCTGTTAAAAGGGAGTTTTTCCTTCCCACTGTCGCCAAGTACTTGCTCATAGGGGGTCGTTTTGACCGTTGGGGTTTTTCTGTGATTATTGTATGGCTTTTGCCTTACAATATAAAGCGCCTTGGGGCAACTGTTGTTGTGATTTGGCGCTATATAAATAAAATTGATTTGATTTGATAAACATCCACCATGTATTCTGTCAGACACAAAAACGACAAAAGTTCTGCGTTTTGAATGAGTGGCGAAACCACGACGATCAGAGCAGGAGTTTATCTGTCACAGCACATCTGTGCCAAAACAAAGTGTCAGCAGGAAACATAATTTAACCGAGAACAGAAACATACAGCCAGGGGGCATCAAAAATGTGAACGCTCCTCCACACCTGCGGAGTGGAGAGAGGCTGCAGCTACAGAGTAAATGAACAACCCGAGTGTGACAAAAACAAACAGTCACTGATGCTGCCAACTTTCAGTTTGCCAAAGCGAGCCCGAGTCCTCGGACGGCTCTTTGTCACAAAGCACAATACCGGGACAAAAACCGCAGCTTCAGCCCGGATCCACAGCGCTCGTCTCGCTTCACACCAACAGCAGTTTCATGTGCCAGCTGTGTTTGTACCCGGACAATAAACATTCCTCAGACATACAGCAGCGGGCTGGCGGCCGACCCGCGCCATCTTAGCTCCAAACACTCCGCTTCCTCAGGCTTCTTCAACAAAGAGCAGAGCCAACGCCACTGTCCAGACCCAACACTCTAACTCCACACAGCCACTGAAAAAAAACACACAACACAACCTAATCCTTTCAGTAGACTCACCGGTACTCGCCAGTATCCTTGTCCCAAACAAGAGCAGAAAGAAAAACCTCGTTATGGCATCCATCGCAGCAACAAACCAGACTGTCAGCCGACCGCCAACTTCTCCCTGCTCGATGGGAAAAGGACACTGATTGGCTGAAAGAGCAGACACGCCCCGCCCAAACAGTGTAGACCGGAAATTACTGACCATGCTGATTGGCGGAGAAATCAATTTAACCCCCGCCCCGTGAAAACAACTCCCCCTGCTATAAACAAACCCTGTTGCTCTTTACGAGTAAGTATTCACACTTTTTAATGAGCTTTGTTCAAGAATGTTTATGTTGTGATTTGTTCTATACTATAGAAAAACAAAATACAAATGTAACAAACAAATAAACAAAAAACAGTAAATTACTCCTGCAATTCCATATATGCAACATACCTAATAATATAATGAAGGCAAAGCCTTTGACCGAGCAGCGTTTTTCTCTATGGAAAAATATTGAAGTTGTTTGATGAAATACTGTCAAAATTGAAGATTCAATTGGGCAATATTATTTTAATAATTTTCTTCGGGGGTTGATGAGTTCATTAAAAAAGTGATGTTTATACAACAAAAGATATTTATTCTCCTGACTTGTCTGACACTGACAACATGTATAACATGTATTAAATTGCAATTATAGATATACTGAGAGATATTTAATGACAGTATCATAAAACAACATTTTAATTAAATGAAACTAGATACTTATGCTACGTACAATGTAGAAATATTCACGACAGGACCTCCAATTATAAATAAGCAACAAATTAGTAATAGTTCACAGTATTTCTATATGTAAAATGTTCATTACCTGCCATTATGAATATGGGACAAATTACTAACAGTTCATGCTATTTCTATATATATCATAGAAATTCGATTCTTTCTTCAAGATCTGTAATCAATGTCACAACAATATATATTATTTATGCCTAATTCACAAATTTGATTATAAATGACTAATTACCACTGAGCACTTTTTAAGAAGCTGGTCCATTAGATAGACAGATTTCATCTGCTTCAATTACTTTTATGACTATCTGAAGAATACAGACTACTGCACAGGGGAGAAGTCTACGACCTATTTCTCTCTCTCTCTCTCTCTCTCTCTCTTTCTCTCTCTCTCTCTCTTATTTTATTTTGTGGATGTTAACCTCCTGACTTATACTCCAGTCCAGCTGATGGCGGTAATAATACAATAAAATGCTTTTGGGGGGCCGTATGCATTTTCTGAGTCCCTCCGCCCATGCCCAGTCGTCTCATTTTAGATGAATGGGCATGGGCGGAGGGACTCAGAAAATGCATGCCGCACAACTAAATGCTATTTGCATTATTATCACTTACTGAGATACACAACATGTGGAATCACATTAACAGTATTTAATGCCGTTTCAGAACACACAACACCCAGCAAACGCATACATAAAAAGTTGGCTCACTTTAACTTTTGTCGTGTTGGCTGGTACCACGCTGCTCTCCAAATTCGCCAGGGCGTCCTCATCAAGCTGATTGCTTTGGCTGCTGTTCATTGTCAGACTATCCATGAAAAAATCATCTGTAATATCCATATTGGGACCAACACCAACGTCTCGCCTTTTCATTTTTCGTCTACAGACAGTTCTTGGGCTGCGCACTGTGACGTCATCAGTTTATGCACAGTGGGCGGGTACTGGGATACCCACCTGTTACTGCGGGCAGGTATAGCCAGGTAGCGTAAATGTAAATCCAGTGGTGGGCACAGATAACCAAAAAATTAACTTTGATAACAGATAATCAGATAACTGAAAAGTTATCTTTGATAAAGATAAAATGATAAACCACCGAAAAATGTATTGGAAGTTACAGAAAACCGATAAATTACAGTATTGTCTCTGGTACATTTGAACAAACTGAATTTGAGTTTTAACACCACAATCGCTTCTGGTAGCATCAAAAGCTACAACAGACCCAAACAATGAGCCCACACTTCTGTCTTTGAGCATCCTGCCCCCTACTGGGAGCTCTTGTTTACAACAAGGCTGCCAGCACAGACACAAGCCGAGCATAACCACAAAACCAAGCTCTCTACCCAATCACAATGCTCAGGCGGAGGTCTTGGAAAATATGGTTTTGATTTATAAATAACATTAATACCGATAGAATAACTCCATTAATGCCAATTCTGTCATTTGTACAAAGTTAAAATATAGCATATATCTTTTAATGTTGAATAATGCACTAATTCTGAGGTTTTGTAGCAAACACAGACAGATCGCAAAGGATTCTGGGTAAAATGTGCCTCTGCTAAACACTGATTGGTTCAGTAAGTCATTATGTAAACCAACACATTAATGTGATGTGTCATGTGTTGGTGTTTACAGATAAATGTGCTTTTGTAAAATATTCCATTTTTTTATTTGTAAAAACAGGCATTTTTACGGAGCCCTGGAAGTGTCATCGCAAATGTTTTGCATGTGTAGAGAATGTGCGCTCATTTTATTATATTGTGTGCACGTTTTATGATGTTGTGCGCACGTTTTATGATGTTGTGCATGTTTTATTATATTGTGCACATGTTTTATGATATTGTAACACGTGCACTCAATATTGTCTTGACACATAAATGTTGGCTATTCACCCTATTGACGTTTCAAATCCCGCAAAACTTCGGAGAGGTCGCCGCGCTGTGAGATCTCAGTAAATTGAGAACTGCACTGAGACGCTCTGATCACGCTACACTAACTGCTGCACACAGACAACACCATTAACATCGTAACATAAAACTATTTTTATATTGTGCCTAAGACTCTCGTGAATATATTCTCTGGGTTTATAGATGTTGTTATTGTGTTTATTTTATGCAAACATGCGAGAATCACAGGCTGTCTCTCCGTTTTTTTCAATGGGAGCTGCTGTGAGCTACAATCACTTCCTGATCATGTCGTTCTGGGGGAAAGTGAAGTTTGCTCTTTAACGTCTTGATTATTGTTCTTTACAACACTGTTTGTCCTCTTTGTTCCAGACTAATATATATAATATGTCTGAAATTCTAGTTCTCCTTTGCCTGCAGAGGATAAAGCAGTTTCTTCTTAAAGCAGCTCTTCTCTGTTTTGCAGAGGGTAGAACTACACCTCACCTACGAAACATTTAACAGGTAGGTGCTCAACTGATTTTAAGTTTTAGAAATATTTGTAGTTGTTCAGCTTTATTTACCACGTTATCGGTCTGAAAATTAACGGACAAAAATTTATTGCAAGATAATTAGTCCGATAATGGTTTTTAAAGTTATCTAAAAAGATAATCCGAAAATGAAAACATTATCTTCAATAATTATCGGTTATCGGATTATTGGAACTGTGTGTTGGGGAAAGTGTAGTGACACGGACCCACAACAGGGGGCGCAAATGAACGGTCAATAGATGAGCCAAAAGGTAACAATTTAATGTTGTGAATGTGCACAACGAATATACAGACAATCTCAGAATCTGATTATAGTCAATTCACAAAGGTGACGTGTGGGCAGGCTCGAGGATAGAAGACGTCTGTCCTGAGAAGAGCCGGAACCACACGATTTCCACCTCCACAGAACCTGGTGAATACTGGAGCCGCCAAGTCCCGAATTCCCAGGTGATCACCGTCCCCGACTGTCGGATCTGGTACTGCTGACGAGGAGCACAAACAGTGAGATGTGTGCACACCCAGCAACAAAAACAGTCAGAAGGTGGAAAGTCACCTCCACCTCTAATCACACACATGTGCAGCTCCTGTTAAAGCACTTATCTGGAAGGAGTGAGAGGCGAAGACGTCGGCACTCTCATAAACCACCAATCAGCTGACAAGGCTCCACAGGAAAACGGCTGCAAACAGATCACACGTAAGTCACAGTTCTGACACAGCAGAGAATATTACCTTCACAGGTAGATGATATCTCGGCAATCAGGTGGAGATGACGTCCGGTCTTTATGGAGTGAGATGATGTAGAGCAGATGGGTGACAGCTGTCACTCATTATCTCTTGACAGCTGTCCCGGTTGTGTCCGTGGCGGCAGCGCCCTCTCGTGCCTGAAGCCCACACTTCAGGCAGGGCGCCCTCTGGTGGTGGGCCAGCAGTACCTCCTCTTCTGGCGGCCCACACAACACTGTGCCCACCACTGTGTAAATCTATGCTACCAGCCCAGCAACGCCTCAGTAAGTGATAATAATGCTTTGTATAAGCTGGTTGCCAACTGCCATTAAACGTGAAGAAGAAGAAAATAGTCAGCTTTCAGGCGGATTCTTTTCCAAACTATTTTGTTTATCGAAGCTATACAGTTACGGCGGTAATGCAGCTCACTCAGTGTATTCCTACGCCAGCCTTTCGCTGGTGTCTGGTGTCAGGGGCTCGATAAATGCAGCGAAAGTGGTAATCAGCTAACATGGTTTCTGCACATTTGCGGGGAAAAGTTCTCCCATCATGCACCTCAGTCTCTCCCATCATGCTTATGTAATTCCTGTTTGAACTTGAAATGCTGCTGCCAGACTTTTGACAGGAAGTAGAAAGTTTGACCACATTACACCCATTTTCGCATCGCTTTCTGATTTTAAGGTTCTGCTACTAACCTATAAAATTGTTCACAGACTGGCACCTCCCTACTTAGCTGATCTACTTAAGCCCCAGAGCCCGGGCTCTGTGTTGTGAGGGTGCATGATCTCCCTGCATCAATAAAACAGTCAGATTCTGTAGAGACTGTTGTGTGGGCCGCTGAAGAGGAGGTACTGCTGGCCCACCACCACCAGAGGGCGCCCTGCCTGGAGTGCGGGCTCCAGGCACCAGAGGGCGCTGCCGCATCATGGGAGTAATCTGGGTGACAGCTGTCACCCATCACCAAACACAGCTGTTTCCACTCAGCACCGAGGTATATCAGGAGGATGGCGTCTCCACCTCAGTGCCGAGATATCACCTAAGACCAAGGTAGTATTCTCTGCAGGTATACTTTGCATTATTACTTAAGACTGTCAAAACTGTTTTTCAGGACTGGTGACTACTAAGAACCTTATTCCTTGGATAAGTACTCACCTTCCTGCTGAACTTTGTCAAGAGGTGGAGGCGGCTTCTCCCCTCTCTGTAACTGGGTGCGTTCATCCACTCCTGTGTGTTGTTGCTCTCTCCTGCCAGCAGTACCGGATCCGACGAGCGGAGGCAGTGGCCACCTGGGAAGTCGGGACTTGGCGGTTCCAGTATTTCCAGGGTTCGGTGGCAGAGGAGATCTGGGTGGTTCCGGTTCGACTGAGACGGACGTCTCCTACCTTCGAGCCTGCCCACACGACACCAGCGGATTCGACCCTAAATTGTGTTTGTTGTATTACTCTTGCTTGTTCAGTAGTAAATCTTGTTATTTACTTTCTCCATTGTCCGTTCATTGCGCCCCCTGTTGTGGGTCCGTGTTCCAACACTTTCACAACAGGATATCTCGGCCAGCGTCATGGACCCCGAGGGGCGTCAACCGGCTGTTGAATGGCCAATGGAAGACCAAGACGCGGCGGAGGCTTCGGGAGGGGTAATCGGCGAGTTGCAGCGGATCCTCACCGCTTTCACCTCTCGGATCGATTCAATGACCGAGCAATACGTTCTCCTAAACCGCAGGGTGGAGGCTCTCGCCGCACACGTGGAGGCGCGCCCTTCGGGCGCCGCTGCGGCTCTCCCTCCCGAGGACCCTGCGCGTAAAAGTGACGTTCCACTGGTCGTTCAACGGTCCCTTCCTCCGTCCCCAGAAGCATACATAAGCCCTCCAGAACCGTACGGAGGCTGTGTGGAGACGTGCGCGGATTTCCTGATGCAGTGTTCGCTCGTCTTCGCACAGCGTCCCGTGATGTACGTGACTGACGCTAGCAAGGTAGCTTATGTAATAAATCTGCTTCGCGGGGAGGCACGCGCTTGGGCTACAGCGCTCTGGGAGCAGAACTCACGGCTCCTTCATACGTACGTTGGGTTTGTACGGGAGCTCAGAACGGTGTTCGACCATCCCAACAGAGGAGAGTCCGCTTCAACCGCACTACTGTCAATGAGACAGGGGCGTCGGAGCGCAGCTGCCTATGCAGTCGCCTTCCGCATCGCGGCGGCGAGATCCGGCTGGAATAGCACTGCCCTCCGCGCCGCCTTTGTAAACGGACTGTCACTGGTCCTAAAAGAGCATCTGGTGGCGAAGGACGAACCGCGGGACTTAGACGGGCTCATCGATCTAGTCATACGACTCGACAACCGGTTAGAAGAACGCCGTCGGGAACGAGGCGAAGGGCGTGGCCAGGCACGCGTCGTCCCTCTCCCTTCCGGTTCCGATCGAGCACCGCCTTCCCCACGCTCCACAGCCCCTGCACTCCGTGGGGTCACAGCTCCCCCTACTGACGAAGCTAGGGACACGAGTAGGGCAACATTTAGGGCACCAGATGCACAGAGGAAATGGACCCACGGAGCGTGTCTGGTTTGTGGTTCAATAGAGCACCATGTGAGAGACTGCCCCGAGCGGTCAAACGCCAAATGCCCGCCCCTAGAGACTGGGCCAGGGGTGGGTCAAAACATTCACGTGGGACACACCCACATTGCTACACGACTCCCAGTCACGATCCTGTTTGAGGATTCAACCCTGAAGGCCCCAGCACTGGTGGACACGGGCTCTGAGGGGAATCTGCTTGACAGTAGATGGGCCAGGGAGATAGGGCTCCCTCTGGTGGCTCTTACCTCGCCTGTGCAGGTTCGGGCACTGGATGGCTCCCTACTCCCACCAATTACGCACAAGACACCTCCAGTAACTCTGGTGGTGTCAGGTAACCACCGGGAGGTGATCGAGTTCTTCGTGACTAAGGCCACCTCCCGTGTGGTTTTAGGGTTTCCATGGATGCTTAAACACAATCCCCGGATTGATTGGCCGTCCGGGGTAGTGGTTCAGTGGAGCGAAACCTGCCATCGGGAGTGTCTCGGTTCCTCGGTTCCTCCCGGCTCCCAAGCTAAAGAGGAGGTCCGAGTCCCGCCCAATCTGAAGGCGGTGCCAGCGGAGTACCATGACCTCGCTGACGTGTTCAGCAAGGATCTGGCTCTCACGCTTCCTCCCCACCGCCCGTATGATTGTGCCATCGATTTGGTTCCAGGCAGTGAGTTCCCGTCCAGTAGGCTGTACAACCTCTCACGGCCGGAACGCGAATCAATGGAGACCTACATCCGGGACTCATTAGCTGCCGGATTGATCCGGAATTCCACCTCACCGATGGGCGCAGGTTTCTTTTTTGTGGGTAAAAAAGATGGCGGGCTTCGTCCATGCATTGATTACAGGGGGTTGAACGAGATCACGGTTCGCAACCGATACCCGTTGCCCTTGTTGGATTCAGTGTTCACTCCCTTGCATGGAGCCAAAATCTTCACCAAGCTGGATCTTAGAAATGCGTATCATTTGGTTCGGATTCGGAAGGGAGACGAATGGAAGACGGCATTTAACACCCCCTTAGGTCATTTTGAGTACCTGGTCATGCCGTTCGGTCTCACTAACGCTCCCGCGACTTTCCAAGCATTGGTAAACGATGTCTTGCGGGACTTCCTGCACCGGTTCGTCTTCGTATATCTAGACGATATACTCATCTTTTCCCCGGATCCTGAGACTCATGTCCGGCATGTCCGTCAGGTCCTACAGCGGTTGTTGGAGAACCGGCTGTTTGTGAAGGGCGAGAAGTGTGAGTTCCACCGCACTTCTTTGTCCTTCCTGGGGTTTATCATCTCCTCTAACTCCGTCGCCCCGGACCCGGCCAAGGTTGCGGCGGTGAGAGATTGGCCCCAACCTACAAGCCGTAGGAAGCTGCAACAGTTCCTCGGCTTTGCAAATTTCTACAGGAGGTTCATTAAGGGCTACAGTCAGGTAGTTAGCCCCCTGACAGCCCTGACCTCTCCAAAAGTTCCCTTCACCTGGTCGGACCGGTGCGAGGCCGCGTTCAAGGAGTTGAAACGGCGCTTCTCGTCTGCACCAGTTCTGGTGCAGCCCGATCCTAGCCGCCAGTTGGTGGTTGAAGTGGATGCCTCGGACTCAGGGATAGGAGCGGTGCTCTCCCAGAGCGGGAAGACCGATAAGGTCCTTCACCCGTGTGCCTATTTTTCTCGCAGGTTGACCCCCGCTGAGCGGAATTATGACGTCGGCAATCGGGAACTCCTTGCTGTGAAAGAGGCCCTCGAAGAGTGGAGACATCTGTTGGAGGGAACAGCCGTGCCATTCACGGTTTTCACTGACCATCGGAACCTGGAGTACGTCAGAACCGCCAAGCGTCTGAACCCCAGGCAAGCCCGCTGGTCACTGTTCTTTGGCCGTTTTGACTTCCGGATCACCTACCGCCCCGGGACCAAGAATCAGAGATCGGATGCATTGTCCCGGGTGCACGAAGATGAGGTCAAAACGGAACCGTCGGATCCCCCGGATCCCATCATCCCGGAGTCCGCTATCGTGGCCGCCCTCACCTGGGACGTGGAGAAGACCGTCCGGGAGGCCCTGACCCGTGTCCCGGACCCCGGAAACGGACCAAAAAACAGACTATACGTCCCACCAGAAGCTAGGGCTGCAGTCCTGGACTTCTGTCACGGTTCTAAGCTCTCCTGTCACCCAGGGGTGCGAAGGACCGTGGCAGTCGTCCGGCAACGCTTCTGGTGGGCATCCCTGGAGACCGACGTCCGGGACTACATCCAGGCCTGTACCACCTGTGCCAGGGGCAAGGCAGATCATAGAAAAACCTCAGGGCAACTACAGCCATTGCCCGTGCCTCATCGCCCCTGGTCCCACATCGGCCTGGATTTCGTCACGGGTCTCCCGCCGTCCCAGGGAAACACTGTCATCTTCACGATAGTGGACCGTTTCTCCAAGGCGGCCCACTTCGTGGCCCTCCCGAAGCTCCCTACGGCCCAGGAGACAGCGGACCTCCTGGTCCACCACGTCGTCCGTCTGCATGGCATACCATCAGACATCGTCTCCGATCGTGGTCCCCAGTTCACCTCACATGTCTGGAGGAGTTTCTGCCGGGAACTGGGGGCCACGGTCAGCCTCTCGTCTGGGTACCACCCCCAGACCAACGGGCAGGCAGAGCGGGCGAATCAAGAACTGGAGCAGACACTTCGCTGTGTGACAGCCGCGCACCCGACGGCCTGGAGTACCCATCTGGCCTGGATCGAGTACGCCCACAACAGCCAAGTGTCATCAGCCACCGGCCTCTCCCCGTTTGAGGCGTGCTTGGGGTATCAGCCCCCCTTGTTTCCGGTGGTTGAGGGAGAGGTCGGTGTGCCCTCGGTCCAGGCCCACCTACGGAAGTGCCGTCGGGTGTGGCGGGCCGCCCGCTCTGCTTTGTTGCAGGCCCAGACGAGGGCGAAGAAACATGCAGACCGGCGACGGGCCCCGGCTCCCAAGTATCGTCCTGGGCAGGAGGTCTGGTTATCCACCAAGGACATTCCCCTACAGGTTACCTCTCCTAAACTGCAAGAACGATACATCGGACCATATAGAATCCTCAAAGTCATCAACCCCGCCGCAGTGAGGCTCCAGCTCCCGGCCTCACTGCGGATCCATCCAGTTTTCCATGTTTCCCGGATCAAGCCTCTTCGCACCTCACCCCTCTGCACCCCGGGTCCGGCACCGCCTCCTGCCCGGATCATCGACGGAGCACCGGCTTGGACTGTCCGCCGGCTCCTTGACGTCCGTCGGATGGGCCGGGGTTTTCAGTATCTGGTGGACTGGGAGGGGTACGGCCCCGAGGAGCGCTCCTGGGTGAAGAAGGGCTTCATCCTGGACCCGGCCCTCCTGGCCGACTTCTACCGTCGCCATCCGAACAAGCCCGGCCGTGCGCCAGGAGGCGCCCGTTGAGGGGGGGGTCCTGTTGTGTGGGCCGCTGAAGAGGAGGTACTGCTGGCCCACCACCACCAGAGGGCGCCCTGCCTGGAGTGCGGGCTCCAGGCACCAGAGGGCGCTGCCGCATCATGGGAGTAATCTGGGTGACAGCTGTCACCCATCACCAAACACAGCTGTTTCCACTCAGCACCGAGGTATATCAGGAGGACGGCGTCTCCACCTCAGTGCCGAGATATCACCTAAGACCAAGGTAGTATTCTCTGCAGGTATACTTTGCATTATTACTTAAGACTGTCAAAACTGTTTTTCAGGACTGGTGACTACTAAGAACCTTATTCCTTGGATAAGTACTCACCTTCCTGCTGAACTTTGTCAAGAGGTGGAGGCGGCTTCTCCCCTCTCTGTAACTGGGTGCGTTCATCCACTCCTGTGTGTTGTTGCTCTCTCCTGCCAGCAGTACCGGATCCGACGAGCGGAGGCAGTGGCCACCTGGGAAGTCGGGACTTGGCGGTTCCAGTATTTCCAGGGTTCGGTGGCAGAGGAGATCTGGGTGGTTCCGGTTCGACTGAGACGGACGTCTCCTACCTTCGAGCCTGCCCACACGACACCAGCGGATTCGACCCTAAATTGTGTTTGTTGTATTACTCTTGCTTGTTCAGTAGTAAATCTTGTTATTTACTTTCTCCATTGTCCGTTCATTGCGCCCCCTGTTGTGGGTCCGTGTTCCAACACTTTCACAACAGAGACTTTCAAGTCCAGACTTAAGATGCACTTATTTTCCCTTTTGTATGGCTAGCATACTGGCATAGTATGTTACTATTGCTATTTACTGTTACTATTACTTTTTACCCATTTAAATTCATTTTATTAGTAAACGAAGAGGGTTGCGGCATCAACTTTATCTAAATTCTGGATCTTTTAGTGAAGCTTAGGGCTAGTGGCCGATGATCACCTTAATATTTCTTATGTTTTTCTTGTTTCTTAATGTTGACAAATTATGCTGTATTTGTTGGGTTTTTTAAGCCTGATTCTGTTTTTTTTCTCTCTGTCTGAGGTGCAGCTCCATCCAGAGATAGGAGTGGTGTCTTCTTCTGCAAGCCTCCCGTCCTGTGCACCGGCATGAACTCCCATAATTTCCTGTATATTCCTTTTTTTAGTTGTGTTGGTTGCATGGCCCAAGCAGGGGGTCACCCCTTTGAGTCTGGCCTGCTTGAGGTTTCTTCCTCAAATCATCAGAGGGAGTTTTTCCTTACTACTGTCGCCTGTGTGCTTGCTCTAGGGGCTAGTAAGGTTAGACCTTACTTGTGTGAAGGGCCTTGAGGCAACTTTGTTGTGATTTGGTGCTATATAAATAAATAAATTGAATTTAATAAATTTAACTTCCTGTTTGTGGTGACGAAAGTGTACTAACAGTTTGTGTTCATGGCGGAAACTGAGTTGAATAAGCAACAAATTACTAACAGTTGATATTATTTCTATATATATATCACAGAGATTTCATTCTTTCTTCAACATCTGTAATCAATGTCACAGCAATATATATTATTTATGCCTAATTCACAAATTTGATTATAAATGACTAATTACCACGAAGCACTTTTTAAGAAGCTGATCCAATACATAATCAGATTTCGGGCAGATTCCTGGGATATTTCAACATTGAAAAGACTTGTGCGACACATGAATAGATTACTAACAGGGCTTTATATTTGGCTTTCAGATAAAAACATTAATAACCTCAATGTAGATTGTTCTCTGTTTTGAGTGACTAGATGAAATATATCAATCCTTGGCAGATGACAGCATATGTTTCTGTGACAAGTGCCTCAGTGTTGGCAAATTTTGGAACTAAAAAAGTAAGCTTAGACTGGTCCGCTGCTCACTGATGTTCCGGAGGATCGCAGACTACTTTCGTTGGCAAGGTTACGATCGTTTCAGAGCCATATGAAGAAAAACTAGCAGAATTCTTTGCAAATCCTTTTAATATCCCTCAATTGGGTGAGAACAGGTAGTCTTACAAGTCCAGAGGGTAGTTTCATTTTTATTCCGTTGCCTTTTAATTAGTATGCAAACGGATAATTATTAATTAATTTTTCCGAACTACTTCACTGATCGAAGCTATACAGTTATGGCAGTAATGTGGCTCGCTCAGTATATTCCTACACCAGTCTTTCACTGGAGTCCAGTGTCAGCACTCTCCCAGACTCAGCACTCCCCCTGCCTTCACTGCGCATACGTCATGGCGGAACGTTAGCAGCATTATGGCAGAGTGCTAGCAGCAATTAACAGATTATTGCCTAGTTTCTATTTAAAACTCCCGTTTCTGCTTAAAATGCCTTGTTTCTGCTTAAAATTGAGTTTTGAATGATTTAAGAGGTTTGACGTTGTCATCTGATGTGTCTGCTTTGGGTGAACAGAGTCAGACTCAGAGAGACAGTCGCAGACGTGCTGCTGTTGTGCTGTAATTGTGCCCCCCCCACACACACACCAATCTTTTAAGTGGAAATGACTGCAGTACAAAAGCTTCAGAAATCTGTCGCTAAGATAAATGGTGACTGGAGTGTAGTTTATGCAGAAACAAGGTGATAATCAGTGAATCGCTGTTGATGCTCCAAAATAACACATGCGCTGTGAAAGTGCAGTGAAGGCAGGCAGAGTGCTGAGACAGAGGAGGGCTGTGCTCCTGACACCGGCGTGACAGCTGCAAAATAAATGCAGCAAAACAGTAACCAGCTAACAAGGTTTTTACACGTTTCCGGGAAAAAGTTTCTCCCATCATGCACCTCGGTCAGCCATATTGTCTCTTATGTACTTCCTATTTGTGGTCACGAACTTGTACTTCCTGTTTGCTGTCATGAAAACTGAGCTGGATGGGCTATGAGAACGCACTCGTGCTTGTTTGTCAAAAAAAAGAGTGCTCTGAGGGCACAATATCCCTCACTGGCAAATGCTGCTTTTAGGCCATAAGGTGAACCAAGAAAAAGCGGCTAGAAAATGACTGATTACACTATGTAACACAATTTTTGTTCCTGGCTTCTAAGTGTTATATTTCAACTGCTTATGTCTAAAGTCTATGGAAAAATGACTACATTCAGCACAAACTTTGATTTGATTTTTTTTTTATGTTCTAAAAAGTTCTAAAAGTTTCTTGAAATTTCTAGATAATTCTGGAAACTTCTAGAAAATTCTGGACAGTTCTCGCAGTTAAAGAATATTCTAGAAGACTACTCAGAAGTAGTGAAGGCGAATCGAGAATATTCTTGAAAACAGACAAATTTCAAAATATCATTGTTCTGATCACAGAAGCAAAGTTTCTGTGGAATAACAGCTATTTTCTATTTATTTAAGGCATAACAGGTTAGGAAAACACACGGTGTACCCAGGAACAAAACAAAAATAAAAATTTGTTACATAGTGTTATGATTACTCATAAGTAGAGTTGGGTATCAAGAACTGGTTCTTTTCGGGTATCGTTAAGACATGATTCGATCCACCAACATCAATAGCCTTTTTGCTTAACGATTCCCTTATCTGTCCTTCAGAGCGGCCGTTGTTTTTGAGGGTGTTTGTCTGGAAAATGATCATTTCTCTACATTGATTACAGACCATGCAGTGGGTCTGTAATCAACCACTTCTGCAGCGCGACTCCACTTTAAATCTTGAATCAATGAAGCAGTGCTTTGATCCGCTGCTTTGTTGGTTCTTTGATTTGCTGCTCTTCAGAAGCGGGAAGTCCGCTTCTTAAACCCTCTCAAAGCCATTAAAATATGTCAATCGTGAGTCACTTTCATGTGGATTAAAGTCACTCACCGGGACTCATATCTTGTTGCAGTCAAGAAACGAGAATCGTCCTCCGTTCTGTTGGCACAGCTCCAAATGCTGCGCCGCTCTCTGCCGAGACAGAGTCCGGTCGGAATTAATAACTTCAAAACGAATTGCTGCTTTAAATAAGATGACACATCTTTCCAAATGTTGTAATTCGGGATGTCCCGATCAGGTTTTTTTTGGCCCTGAGCTGATTCCGAGTCATCTGATTTTGAGTATCTGCTGATACCGAGTCGCAATCCGATACTTTAAAAAAACTGAATGAACAATGAACAAATGCTAAATATATAATATTTTCATTTCAATCACCTTATTTTATTATTTATCACTTAAACAAGGCACTTCTCCTTGAGGTAGCTTGAACAATCAAGTAATAATCTACCAGACTTTAAAATGTACAAATTTCCATGTTATTTTATTTGTCTAAAAATAAATGTCCGAGGTTCCTTATGTTAAACAAGAAATGATCTAATCTGAAATAACAGGTGGTTTTAATTTACAGATGAAAGGTTTCTAAAGAACCATTTATTGATTTAGCTATTTTAATTACAAGTGTTCTAAACTTTTTTATACAGTAATCAGAAATTTTGAGGTAACAAACAACAACAAAAAACATTTCCAAGGATTTTTCTTCAGAAAACTGCTCTATAAATGAGCAGTCCTGTGACACATTTCTATTTTGTACAGATCAGTGGCCACTGCCACTAGTCTTCTGTGTTTTGGCCCGAAGCATCGTTCCTACTGGACAGCGCGAAGCTATGTCACAGCTCAGAGTGTCGAAACTTGGATTGGGTTGACTGCGCTGAAATCACAACTGGATATTGCCAAGCACCTGATCTTACGCTCTAAAAGAAAGAACCTCCGGGTGAGGGAGCGGAGGGGACCGACTTCCGGCTCTTCATGGCAACTCTTCTAAAGAAAGTGACCGGGGATGCGCTGCAAGACCTGTACCTTGAGCTAGAACGCGTGCATCGCAGTCTGGCCCCCAAAGCGCTTCAAGGATCCCGGCCCTTTATTGTCCACTTTCACAAATTTATCCACAAAAAAAAAGTGTTGCAGTGGGCAAAGAAAAAACGTAATGTCTCGTACTTGGGACAGCCCATCAGGATTTTTGAAGATTTAAAACCACACATTCGCCAAGAAGCGGGCCAGCTTCAACAAGGTGAAGAGCCAGCTCTACAAAGATGGAATACGCTTTGGTGTTATTTATTCAGCCTGCCTGTGGATCACCATGAAAGGACAGACGCATTTTTGACTCGGCTGAGAAGGCGGAACAATTGTATTTGGGACAACAGAAGTAAGTGGAAACTATGGACTCAGGTAAAAGTGATTGGTTCACTGAAAACTGAATGATCATTAAAAACACTTCTGTGTCGGGGTCTGACGGGGGGGTTTGGTTTTCTGCTTAGCTTTGTTCATGTATGCTTTTCCTTGTGGAAGGTGTCTGCTGTTTTTTTTTTTGCACTCTGTCTCTGGCCACGCCCTGTTTCCGGCTCTTTCCATGCACACCTGTCCTAGATTTCCTGATTAGGTCTCAGGAGTATATATGCTCCCGGCTTGTGTCTGTTCCTCGCCAGATTGATGCACCCTGTGCCTTCTATCCAGCTCTTATGCCCATGTTTCCTTGTCCTGCCTGCTTTGTGTGTTCTCGACCTCCTGCCTGCCTGTCGACCACGATTAAGCCTGATGATTATTGTACTGCTGCTGTGTGTTCTGGACTGCCTTCCCGTGTACCGACCTCTGCTTCTCTCATTAAAACCCGTCTGCAACAAGAGCTATCTTTGTGAGCCCTGCATTTGTGTCCAGCCATTCCAGCCTGTCATTCTGGAATCTATCGGAACATTTATTTCAGTCTCTTTGTTATAAGGAGTATGGTTGATTTAGTCTATAAGTGTGTAACAAATGATTGGTAATTAAGGGAAGCAAACTAAACAGTGGGTAACCGGAGGTTTGTAATTTTTCCTGTGAGCTCATCTTTTTTCTTCTTCTTCTTTTTCGGGTGAGTTTAGGACAAGTTTCATGTGCAATCTGTTTTTGATGGCAGTTATGCCAACAGTTCTAGTTCATATGTGGGTTTTTTGTCTTTGTCCTTTTTGTTGCTTTTTTATTGTTTTCTTATCAGTATTTCTATAACTAATTTACAACTAATTTACTCTGTTGCAGTGTCCATACTGTTATATCTTTGCTTTCCTGGTTGCATGCCATTTGGACAATTATCTATGTCATATTGTCACAAATTATATCATCTAACTGTAAATGACTATTTTAGAGCCATGTATGGGCTGGGTTCCATTAGGTTTACAAAGTGGAATGTGAGGTGACTTGGTGGACCTATTAAAAGAGCTAGAATCTTTTCACACCTTAAGCAGCTGAAATCAGAAATTGTTTTTCTTCAGGAGACCCACATGTGTGTATGTGACCACTCTAGACTACGGAAACCTTGGGTTGGACAGGTGCAGAGGTGTCAAATCCAGCTTCAGAAAGTAAAAACCCTCCCATGTGTGCACCTAAAACAGGTGATGTCAATAATTAGCTCATCCACCTGCCTGAAGAGCTGAACTAATTACAATCAGCTGGTTTATTGGGAAGATGGAACAAATATGTGGCTGGACTTTTACTTTCTGAAGCTGGATTTGACATCTCTGGACAGGTGTTTCATTCAAGTTTTAATAGTCATTCAAGAGGCACAGCAATATTAATACACAAAAAATGGCAGTTCTACCTGAACAAATTTTGCCAGACCCAAACGGTCGCTATATTATTGTGGTCGGCAAACTGCTTCAAACTCCAGTTATTTTGACCTGTCTATATGCTCCCAAATGTTATCTAAAAAGATAATCCGAAAATGAAAACATTATCTTCAATAATTATCGGTTATCGGATTATTGGAACTGTGTGTTGGGGAAAGTGTAGTGACACGGACCCACAACAGGGGGCGCAAATGAACGGTCAATAGATGAGCCAAAAGGTAACAATTTAATGTTGTGAATGTGCACAACGAATATACAGACAATCTCAGAATCTGATTATAGTCAATTCACAAAGGTGACGTGTGGGCAGGCTCGAGGATAGAAGACGTCTGTCCTGAGAAGAGCCAGAACCACACGATTTCCACCGCCACAGAACCCGGTGAATACTGGAGCCGCCAAGTCCCGAATTCCCAGGTGATCACCGTCCCCGACTGTCGGATCTGGTACTGCTGGCGAGGAGCACAAACAGTGAGATGTGGGTGTGTGCACACCCAGCAACAAAAACAGTCAGAAGGTGGAAAGTCACCTCCACCTCTAATCACACACATGTGCAGCTCCTGTTAAAGCACTTATCTGGAAGGAGTGAGAGGCGAAGACGTCGGCACTCTCATAAACCAGCTGACAAGGCTCCACAGGAAAACGGCTGCAAACAGATCACACGTAAGTCACAGTTCTGACACAGCAGAGAATATTACCTTCACAGGTAGATGATATCTCGGCAATCAGGTGGAGATGACGTCCGGTCTTTATGGAGTGAGATGATGTAGAGCAGATGGGTGACAGCTGTCACTCATTATCTCTTGACAGCTGTCCCGGTTGTGTCCGTGGCGGCAGCGCCCTCTCGTGCCTGAAGCCCACACTTCAGGCAGGGCGCCCTCTGGTGGTGGGCCAGCAGTACCTCCTCTTCTGGCGGCCCACACAACACTGTGTCCACCACTGTGTAAATCTATGCTACCAGCCCAGCAACACCTCAGTAAGTGATAATAATGCTTTGTATAAGCTGGTTGCCAACTGCCATTAAACGTGAAGAAGAAGAAAATAGTCAGCTTTCAGGTGGATTCTTTTCCAAACTATTTTGTTTATCGAAGCTATACAGTTACGGCGGTAATGCAGCTCACTCAGTGTATTCCTACGCCAGCCTTTCGCTGGTGTCTGGTGTCAGGGGCTCGATAAATGCAGCGAAAGTGGTAATCAGCTAACACGGTTTCTGCACATTTGCGGGGAAAAGTTCTCCCATCATGCACCTCAGTCTCTCCCATCATGCTTGTTATGTAATTCCTGTTTGAACTTGAAATGCTGCTGCCAGACTTTTGACAGGAAGTAGAAAGTTTGACCACATTACACCCATTTTCGCATCGCTTTCTGATTTTAAGGTTCTGCTACTAACCTATAAAATTGTTCACAGACTGGCACCTCCCTACTTAGCTGATCTACTTAAGCCCCAGAGCCCGGGCTCTGTGTTGTGAGGGTGCAGGACTACTATGTGTCCCTAGGGTGAATAAAAAGTCTGCAGGTCTCAGAGCTTTCTCTTATCATGCACCTGTTCTGTGGAATGATCTCCCTGCATCAATAAAACAGTCAGATTCTGTAGAGACTTTCAAGTCCAGACTTAAGATGCACTTATTTTCCCTTTTGTATGGCTAGCATACTGGCATAGTATGTTACTATTGCTATTTACTGTTACTATTACTTTTTACCCATTTAAATTCATTTTATTAGTAAACGAAGAGGGTTGCGGCATCAACTTTATCTAAATTCTGGATCTTTTAGTGAAGCTTAGGGCTAGTGGCCGATGATCACCTTAATATTTCTTATGTTTTTCTTGTTTCTTAATGTTGACAAATTATGCTGTATTTGTTGGGTTTTTTAAGCCTGATTCTGTTTTTTTTCTCTCTGTCTGAGGTGCAGCTCCATCCAGAGATAGGAGTGGTGTCTTCTTCTGCAAGCCTCCCGTCCTGTGCACCGGCATGAACTCCCATAATTTCCTGTATATTCCTTTTGTTAGTTGTGTTGGTTGCATGGCCCAAGCAGGGGGTCACCCCTTTGAGTCTGGCCTGCTTGAGGTTTCTTCCTCAAATCATCAGAGGGAGTTTTTCCTTACTACTGTCACCTGTGTGCTTGCTCTAGGGGCTAGTAAGGTTAGACCTTACTTGTGTGAAGGGCCTTGAGGCAACTTTGTTGTGATTTGGTGCTACATAAATAAATACATTGAATTTAATAAATTTAACTTCCTGTTTGTGGTGACGAAAGTGTACTAACAGTTTGTGTTCATGGCGGAAACTGAGTTGAATAAGCAACAAATTACTAACAGTTGATATTATTTCTATATATATATCACAGAGATTTCATTCTTTCTTCAACATCTGTAATCAATGTCACAGCAATATATATTATTTATGCCTAATTCACAAATTTGATTATAAATGACTAATTACCACGAAGCCCTTTTTAAGAAGCTGATCCATTACATAATCAGATTTCGGGCAGATTCCTGGGATATTTCAACATTGAAAAGACTTGTGCGACACATGAATAGATTACTAACAGGGCTTTATATTTGGCTTTCAGATAAAAACATTAATAACCTCAATGTAGATTGTTCTCTGTTTTGACAGTGACTAGATGAAATATATCAATCCTTGGCAGATGACAGCATATGTTTCTGTGACAAGTGCCTCAGTGTTGGCAAATTTTGGAACTAAAAAAGTAAGCTTAGACTGGTCCGCTGCTCACTGATGTTCCGGAGGATCGCAGACTACTTTCGTTGGCAAGGTTACGATCGTTTCAGAGCCATATGAAGAAAAACTAGCAGAATTCTTTGCAAATCCTTTTAATATCCCTCAATTGGGTGAGAACAGGTAGTCTTACAAGTCCAGAGGGTAGTTTCATTTTTATTCCGTTGCCTTTTAATTAGTATGCAAACGGATAATTATTAATTAATTTTTCCGAACTACTTCACTGATCGAAGCTATACAGTTATGGCAGTAATGTGGCTCGCTCAGTATATTCCTACACCAGTCTTTCACTGGAGTCCAGTGTCAGCACTCTCCCAGACTCAGCACTCCCCCTGCCTTCACTGCGCATACGTCATGGCGGAACGTTAGCAGCATTATGGCAGAGTGCTAGCAGCAATTAACAGATTATTGCCTAGTTTCTATTTAAAACTCCCGTTTCTGCTTAAAATGCCTTGTTTCTGCTTAAAATTGAGTTTTGAATGATTTAAGAGGTTTGACGTTGTCATCTGATGTGTCTGCTTTGGGTGAACAGAGTCAGACTCAGAGAGACAGTCGCAGACGTGCTGCTGTTGTGCTGTAATTGTGCCCCCCCCCCACACACACCAATCTTTTAAGTGGAAATGACTGCAGTACAAAAGCTTCAGAAATCTGTCGCTAAGATAAATGGTGACTGGAGTGTAGTTTATGCAGAAACAAGGTGATAATCAGTGAATCGCTGTTGATGCTCCAAAATAACACATGCGCTGTGAAAGTGCAGTGAAGGCAGGCAGAGTGCTGAGACAGAGGAGGGCTGTGCTCCTGACACCGGCGTGACAGCAGCAAAATAAATGCAGCAAAACAGTAACCAGCTAAAAAAGGTTTTTACACGTTTCTGGGAAAAAGTTTCTCCCATCATGCACCTCGGTCAGCCATATTGTCTCTTATGTACTTCCTATTTGTGGTCACGAACTTGTACTTCCTGTTTGCTGTCATGAAAACTGAGCTGGATGGGCTATGAGAACGCACTCGTGCTTGTTTGTCAAAAAAAAGAGTGCTCTGAGGGCACAATATCCCTCACTGGCAAATGCTGCTTTTAGGCCATAAGGTGAACCAAGAAAAAGCGGCTAGAAAATGATTGATTACACTATGTAACACAATTTTTGTTCCTGGCTTCTAAGTGTTATATTTCAACTGCTTATGTCTAAAGTCTATGGAAAAATGACTACATTCAGCACAAACTTTGATTTTATTTTTTTTTAATGTTCTAAAAAGTTCTAAAAGTTTCTTGAAATTTCTAGATAATTCTGGAAACTTCTAGAAAATTCTGGACAGTTCTCGCAGTTAAAGAATATTCTAGAAGACTACTCAGAAGTAGTGAAGGCGAATCGAGAATATTCTTGAAAACAGACAAATTTCAAAATATCATTGTTCTGATCACAGAAGCAAAGTTTCTGTGGAATAACAGCTATTTTCTATTTATTTAAGGCATAACAGGTTAGGAAAACACACGGTGTACCCAGGAACAAAACAAAAATAAAAATTTGTTACATAGTGTTATGATTACTCATAAGTAGGGTTGGGTATCAAGAACTGGTTCTTTTCGGGTATCGTTAAGAAATGATTCGATCCACCAACATCAATAGCCTTTTTGCTTAATGATTCCCTTATCTGTCCTTCAGAGCGGCCGTTGTTTTTGAGGGTGTTTGTCTGGAAAATGATCATTTCTCTACGTTGATTACAGACCATGCAGTGGGTCTGTAATCAACCACTTCTGCAGCGCGACTCCACTTTAAATCTTGAATCAATGAAGCAGTGCTTTGATCCGCTGCTTTGTTGGTTCTTTGATTTGCTGCTCTTCAGAAGCGCGAAGTCCGCTTCTTAAACCCTCTCAAAGCCATTAAAATATGTCAATCGTGAGTCACTTTCATGTGGATTAAAGTCACTCACCGAGACTCATATCTTGTTGCAGTCAAGAAACGAGAATCGTCCTCCGTTCTGTTGGCACAGCTCCAAATGCTGCGCGGCTCTCTGCCGAGACAGAGTCCAGTCGGAATTAATAACTTCAAAACGAATTGCTGCTTTAAATAAGATGACACATCTTTTCAAACGTTGTAATTCGGGATGTCCCGATCAGGTTTTTTTGGCCCTGAGCTGATTCCGAGTCATCTGATTTTGAGTATCTGCTGATACCGAGTCGCAATCCGATACTTTAAAAAAACTGAATGAACAATGAACAAATGCTAAATATATAATATTTTCATTTCAATCACCTTATTTTATTATTTATCACTTAAACAAGGCACTTCTCCTTGAGGTAGCTTGAACAATCAAGTAATAATCTACCAGACTTTAAAATGTACAAATTTCCATGTTATTTTATTTGTCTAAAAATAAATGTCCGAGGTTCCTTATGTTAAACAAGAAATGATCTAATCTGAAATAACAGGTGGTTTTAATTTACAGATGAAAGGTTTCTAAAGAACCATTTATTGATTTAGCTATTTTAATTACAAGTGTTCTAAACTTTTTTATACAGTAATCAGAAATTTTGAGGTAACTGTCGCGGCTCGTCTTTAGTCTTCTCAGGATGTCGTCTTTTAGATAACACAAACTAATTGCAAGTGATATGCTAGAAAATGACACAACACTTTAGAATAATTCAGCCTTAAGCAAGATAAAATGCACAGAGTTTTTAAGTTTATTTAAGCCTTCGACACAAAGCTTAGACAAACTGAGTCCTCTAGAGAGACTGAATATGACAACCGCGCTCGTCTATTTATTGGAGACCCGCGGGCATCGCTCCTCCTTCGACTTTTTTATTTATTTCATTCCCAAGACATGGTTTTCTATTGGAAGCGTCCTCTAGTGAACCCTAAGCAGGTGTTAGGCCATTATTTCAATGTGACAAACGCTCCCATTAAAACATGAAGGATTTACAACTGATTTTTTTAAAAGACCTTCAGCCACAGGTGCAGCTGGCCTGAGGCCCCCTCCGCACGTGGCCTCAGCCACACGTGCAGCTGGCCTGAGGCCCCTGCACGCGGCCTGCGGGAAAGCACCTAAAAGGCCTTGGAAAGCCCCTGACAGACTAAATGACTAATAGAGCCCTTTTTTTGGGTTGAACACCTGCTAGTTCAACCAGAGGACATACAGTTCGGATCAGGACACTTGATAGTTCATCACAGTTCAAATATGGACCTAAAAATTCTTCTACAGTCCCTCCTCTGGGACTCGAAAGAGTCCCATTACATCAACTATACTCTTGGGTTGTTTACTGACAAGACATCCTCATTTGTGCATTGCAATAAAAAAGAAAAACACAGCACTCGACTTACTGATAACTCTGGTGCGGATATGAATATCAGTGATACTTCACACGGTAAATATATTGCAGTGCAGGTGAACCTACATACTAAGGCACAAGGTGAGCAATTAGCTGGATTATATCAACACAAGGTGACATTCAAACATTGAGTTTTGGTGTAATTCAAGGCACTTAAAATGGCCACATAAAACAAGTTACATCAACCTCTTAATCATGGCAAAGTAAAGGCTTCACATTGACATCAGTGCAACCAATCATCTTCTGGCATCTATTGACTCACTCAACCAGAGGCTCCAACCCATTATACTTGGTTCTACATATTATTTTGTTAAAGCGTCACACATTTATTATTTAAATGCATCAAATAACCCCTATGTTACCACTATTTAGTCAACCAATCAAGAAACTATTCTAAGGTTAGCGCAGCTATGTCTAGTTAAATGATAAACACAATAAATGGTTTCCCTTCATGTCCGTCCTTAAGTCATTTGCCTTAGTCAATCATATAATGGTTTTCATTATAGGCCATTTCTCAACATTCTCCACTTTGTTTTTCTTCTTTTTCAGCTTGTTTTCTAATGCCCTTTTTTGGCCAGACGCCAAATTTAGGCGATGCATGTCTCTTGAGGCATGCTATAATTTAAGAAAAAAGGGGTCCCTATGGTGCATCTTTACTACTAAATCTACAAACACGCCGTGTAAGGGTCCCCTTTTTATAACTTTGCAATGTGATATCTATGTGTATGCATTTAGCTTTATCTGTGTTACGCAGATGATGGTAAGGACAGACATTTACCCAACCTTCGTTACTAACATACATCCTTCTTTGTTTTTATTTACACTCAGATTTCTGAAACCAGTCCGCAATTCAAACTCAAGAACCAAGATCATAGTCCGTGTTCAGTGCCATTACGTCAGTCCGCGCTCCTCAGCATTTACTCAGCATCTGAAGTTTTGGGAGAAGTTGGGGAACATGGGGAGGTTGTGCAGTTCTCTGATGGATCTTTCCAGCTCCTTGTGCTGCTTGGCCAGGTTGTACAGGGCCCCCAGAGAATTCTTGCCCACATTCAGGGTGGTGGTGGCCAGCCCTAGCTGTTCCCTTTCCATATGCTCCATCATGCAGGCTAGCATGTCCATACTAGACTGAAGACCACACAGTTGAGTATGGAGGCCCTCCTGAGCACAAGAGATGTTGGCATTGTCACGGTGTATCCTGAACAGGTATGCAGCTGTCTGACTTAGTTGTGGCATGATTTCCTCAAATAGCTCATGGGGAATGTGATTTGTGAGGGGCAGGAGCTGCTCCAAGGTTTTTGGAACAGACTCTTGTGGAAGATGAAGCTCTCGAACCAAGATTGCCATGTCCTGTGGGGTGACCATGACCAGATTAAGGTTGTGCAGTCCAGGGGACAGGAAGTACAAGCGGGAAGGCATTTCGTGTGTGGGGGAGTATTGTTGATGTCGCACAGGCAAGTGGGTGGGACACTCTGGGCATTTAGCAGCCTGTACAAAGCTCCCCTCTGTCCTGGTGGGTGAGTTCGGCTAAGGTCTACCCCTGCTGATCCTCCTCCAGAGGTACTGGGCTGATCAGAATATCTCTCCTGCCTTGGGGGTGGAAAGCTGGGGACAGGTCCTAGCAGTGAATTGGGTCTAGGATGCACTCGGGCGGTTGCTGCATATGGCCGACCTTGGCTGCCTCCCCTGGAGGGTATCGTTGCCACTGGCACATGTGACTGTCTCCATGGCTGTTCCTGAGTCCAAAGGGTCTTTCAGGTGATGGTGGAGTCCTCGGGCCGACTCTTGCTGCAGGCAGATTCTGTGAAGCCGTCATCGCCAGGTGCTGGAACGATGAAGATCCTTCTGTTGCCAACTGGTTTAGCTGCTGGATGGAAGGCGGCTGTGGCGACCAATCATGTCTCGACCATCCCTCCTGTATATCCTCTTCTCCAAACAGTTCTGAGAGTCCAATCAGACTTGATAGAGGCAGATCAGGCATAGGTCCCTGATCAGGGGAGTCTGGTCTCTCAGCCATACTCCTGTGTCCTAGTAATATACATATATGTTCATTATTACAGCTCCATGTCATTCTTTCAGATATTGTCTATCCTATCCCTCATTTTTGTGGGTGCATGTGTGTGAATGTAAATGTGCGTGCATGTCTTCTTCCTCGTCTACAATATCACCAAGCACGGTCCATCCCAGTCCTCCCTATCTGGGGTATACGCCACAATATTAGGGAGCTGGGGGCTGTCGGGGAGGATAATTGGTATTTCATCCATTTCCATATATTCTGGTTCTCTGTCTGTTTCGTTTGTGCTTTCTTCTAGGGCTCGGATGGCTAACAGTGGGAGCTGTCCTACTGTGGATGAAATCAATTTATTGACCAGAAATTTTATCAAGGGAATACCACAACATATTACCAGCAAGACCGCCACCCCTGTTAGTGCCAAGATTACACCTATCTGGTATAACCAGTCTTTCCATGATATCCACCCTCTCCTTAGAGTCCCAAACAGTGAAAACAGTGGGCCAATATTCATTCCATTCCCTACAATGTATCCAGAATCGTCAGTTTCATTTCTCCCTCCTATGGAGTTACTTAACAGTTCCTGTTGCATCTCTTCAAGTGTGATTAAGAGCTCTGTCAAATTTCCGTCTTCCCCTGTACGCATGGGAATAGCTGTGCAACATTCGGTGGCTTTGATCATAATACAAACTCCTTGTTCATCAGCCATCATCATCTCGATAGCTAATCTATTTTGCATTGTCATTAGCGAGGTGGCGTGCAGTTGTTCGGTTAAGGCTCCTACTGCTGCTAATGTCCAGTTCAGGTATCTTTGCTGATTATACCACAAGTAATTCATCCACTGCACCTCCTGGAACCTAGAACGGATTTTTGGAGTAACCCCGAACAGAGCCAATGCCCATCCCCATTTATCCGCATCTTCATCTGCTTTAACTCTGCTACTGTCTATGGCTTCTAACTGTCGGGGTATCCCTTCTGGTATCCCGTTTCTTACTGTGATGTTGTAGTCTGTTTTAAACGTCATTATTCCTCTTTTCTTACGAAGTTTCTGTGGCATGGGTTGTATTGCATTTGGCATTTCAATTACTGTTATTGCTCCTGTGAGCATCACAGGAGCACAAAGGCCTTTCCAATTCGGGGACAGCGATGACAGGAGTTTCCTTTTTTGTCCGCATATCCAAAAGATGTCAGCTAAGGGTACCGTTCCCTTAGCTAAATTTGGAGTAGATACCCATGAAGCATGGGTGAGATTCAGTCCAATTACAGACCCCCCTGTGGCCGGTACTATTTGTTCACACTGTATGCCTGCTGCTGGCAGGGTGTGACAGACGGTAATGTTCCATGCTGTTTTGGCCGGTTTGTATTCTTGCTGCTTTTGCATACACTGTATGTGGTGTTTTGGCTGGGTCGTCCCTACCTGCCAATCGCTTATGTATTGTGCTACTAAGCCTTTAGCTATACAGAATGGGTGTATCATCCCTTTGTCTATTTTAATCATAGGTGGAACGGTTCCTTCTGTACTTAGGGGCACTGGACAAAGTTTACTGTCGGCAGCATATTTTTCATCACCTACTGCCATTTTCATAACACATTGTGTATAGCATTCTGCTTGGTCTGAGTTATGTTGGGGACTCCTATAACAGTTGTTGATATCAGGTAGGGGTTTAGCCTGAGGTATCACACCTTTCCGGTGACAGGCTATGCAAGGCTTTTCACTGATCTGCCTAGCCGAAAATTTCAACCATTGGTAAAATAAATTGGTCTTCAACCCTTGTGTGCGGGCTAGGTCTGTACTGGGATCCCATCTCCCTAAGTGACTGCTTGTTTCTAGGCTTCTAATTGTCCTCTTTTTCCTTGGTTTGATTTTTACCCATTTTGTGGCTTCATGTACTGTAACAGTTACGTCTTGCTTGGTTTCCCTGCATCCTCTTTTATCACAAATTACCTCTATGTTGAGTGTTCCCTCCTCTTCACATTTGATGCTAATGGCTTCGCCTAATATGTAATCCCCCAGCTTTCCCTGTATTCCTATGTTCTTGTAGGCTTTTGATTTAATGTATACCAAATTATATGTTTTTCCTGTGTTTAGAATGCCTTGTTTAGCTGCTATTGCGGCCATGGCCACGGCACAGTCCGTTGTATGTTTTGGATGTCTATTTTCTCCCATACTGACCACCAGTAGTATTGTCAATCCCTTGAATAATTCCTTAATCATTGCTCTGATGACTGTTGAGATGTGCTACTAGATGTGCTACTAAGTGAGCCGTCACTAGATGAGCTGTCACTAGGGATGTGTGGTGTATCTGTGCTTTGTCTGGGTTGTACTTCCTGCGGTTCTTCTGTCGGTAAATCTACTGAGTTGCTGTCCGAGTCTGATGTCTCCTGTGGCCTGTCTATCTGTCGGTCTGTATTTCTGTCTGTCTGTTGGCCTGCGTCTCCAGTTGTTTCTGAGTCTGCATCTGAGTCTGTCGCTGCTCTATCTGGCAGGGATCCACTACTCTCTGAAGCTGTGCGTCGTCTTTGTTCAATCAGTCTCTGTGAGCGCCTTGGCCAGTGTTCACCTGGCTGCAGGGAGGCGTGGCCTTCCCTCGGTGCTTCTTCTGGCTGCAGGGAGGCATGGCCGTCCCTCGGTGCTGCTGTAGGGTCTCTGGCTTCTCTTGCTTCCCCCCTTGGCCCGGCGGCCCTGCCAAGACGAGCTTGCCGAGGCCGCAGGGGCGCTGGGCCACCAACCCTACAGCAGTGGTTTAAATGAAACCAAGTGTCCTTACCGTCTACTTTGACTGCTGTACGTGAGGCAAGAATAACTTTGAAAGGACCTTCTCGGCGGGGCCTGTCCCACTTCTTTTTGAACACCTTGACGTAAACCAGATCACCAGGCTGGATGCTCTGATTTTCAAGTGGAATCTCTGCTTCTCTGTCTTCTGTAGCACCTTTGACCTGCAAAAAGATAGTTTTGTGTATTTGGGTTAACTGTCTCAGATAATTATGCCATTCGTCTTGTAGCTGCTCCAGCGATGGTCCTTCGTAGGGTCCTCTCAGGTATGGAATAGGCATCGGCCGACCTGTAAGAGCTTCAAATGGTGTCAAATGGGTTAGTCGGTTAGTTTGTGAGCGCATTGACAATAAAGCAAGCAGCAACGCATCCAGCCAGGTTAGTTTGCCATTGCTGTCTGCTATGATTTTTGCTAGTTTGTTCTTTAAAATGCCATTAGCCCGTTCCACTGCCCCATTTGATTGAGGGTGATAAACACACCCAAACTTCTGTTTGATACCCAATTGTTTGAATGTTTCTTGTGTAACCTTGGCTACAAAAGCCCTACCGTTGTCAGATGAGATAGTATCTGGAATGCCAAATCTTGGAAAGACATCTCGGCACAAGAATTTGGCTACCGTTTTATGGTCTTGATTTGCAGAGGCTACTGCCTCAATCCATCGGCTGAATCTGCATATCACTACCAAAACATATCTCATTCGTTTAACTCGATTTTCAGCTCCCATGTCTATGAAATCCATCATAAGATGTCTGAATGGCCCATCGGGGACCGGAATGTGGGCTAAAGGGGCTGTGAATGATTTCCGGACATTGTACTGTGCACATACCTCACACTCATTCAACAAACGGTCCACTGTTGCTGCCATATATGGTGACCACCAGACAGCTTTTAGTTTGTTCATAATTTGGACTCGCGAACAATGATCGGGTCCGTGGGCCCTAATGATTGCATGTCGTAATAAATTGGTGGGTAACACAAAATGTCCATGACTACTGCGCCACAGCTTGTCCGCTGGCCCCTGACTGCGTGTCTCAATAGCGCCTCGTTTAACCCACATTCGTTTTTCTTCTCCACTGGCCCTACTTTGAGCCACTATCAGTGCGTCAAGTGAAACCAGTGGGGCACAATCTTGGATGGTTAGCAGGGGAAACATATTTTCTCCTTGTGCTCCTTTGCGCGCTGCGTCATCTGCTAGGTTGTTACCTTGAGCTATGATGTTATTATTCTTTTGATGACCTGCACATTTAATGATGGCTACCTCAGACGGTAATTGGAGAACTTGTAACAGTTGGGAAATCGCTTCTCCATGAGTGACAGGGGTGCCATCTGCTCTCAGGAATCCCCTTTGTTTCCAAATGTTTGCATGTACATGACATACGCCATAAGCGTAGGCTGAGTCTGTGTAGATATTAACACGTTGATCTTTAGCTATCTGGCAAGCCATAGTTAAGGCTTTGATCTCTGCCAGTTGGGCTGAACAAGGCTGATCAATTCCTTGGGACTCCAGTAATTCAAAGGTCTCGCCATCCGTGTTTAGTTTAACAATCCCCATACCCGCATGCAATCCCGCGGCATCCCGAAAGAATGAGCCATCCACGAACAGGGTTAGATCTGCATCTATGGCGTGATTATACAAATGTTCTCTGGCTCTCAAAAATTTCCCTGTCTCTGCCACACAGTTATGTGGAGTACCATCTAACGGTGTGGTCAATTTGGTGGCGGGATTCACCGTGTGACAACGTTGTATTGTTATTTCTGGAGCAGACAACACAACTTCATATCCAGTGCGTCTAGCTTGTGTTAAGACAAAACGTTGACTGGTTAGCAGGGCATGTAACTGATGCGACGTGTACAACGTTACTGCATGTCCCATGATTATGGATGATGCTTTTTGAAATGCAAAGGCAGCTGCTGCTAGACCCTGATAGCATGGTGGCAATCCTGTTTCAATGTTGTCAAGCTTTGTACTATAATAGGCCAATGGTTGTTTTCCTTCATTTGTTTCCTGCATTAGTACAGCACAAGCATAACCAGCTTTTTCAGTAACATACAAATGGAAAGGTTTCCCATAATCTGGGTTACCTAACGCGGGAGCAGATTGCATGTCTGTTTTTAGGGCCTCAAAAGCTCCCGTTGCCTGATCTGTCCAGACGAGGAGAGCTGCATTGCTTGTTTGCCCCACTGCTCTAATCATGGCACGCAAAGGTGCAGTTTTTATAGCATAATCACAAATCCATGGCCGACTGTACCCTGCCATCCCAAGGAATGAAAGCATCTGTCCCACTGTTTGGGGTTTGGGAGCCTTGATTATAGCCTCCACTTGGCTTGGGGCTATACATCGCGTGGTCCCACACAACTGTCTTCCCAAGTATTCTACTTGTTGTTTGCAGAACTGCAATTTGTCCTTACTTACTTTATGACCTCCATCTGCCAATGCATGCAATACAATTAATGAATCTTTTTCACACTGTTCTTGAGTCTCTGATGCAATAAGGAGATCATCCATATATTGCACCAATGTACTGGGTATGTCAAGGTGTTGTAAATCTTCAGCCAGGACTTTGTTAAAGATGGCTGGGGACTGGTTCAGTCCCTGAGGTAGCCGTGTATACGTTAGCTGTTGTCCCAGAAATGTGAATGCAAACAAATGTTGTGAGTCTGGGTGCACAGGCACACTGAAATAGGCTGAACACAGATCTATTACTGTGTACCATTTTGCTCCAGCAGGGATGCTTGATAGTATAGTATGCGGATCAGGTACTATAGGTGCATCCATTTCTATTATTGCATTGATAGGACGCAAATCATGTACCAGCCGATACTCTTTGGTATTGTTTTTAGGGATAGGATAGATAGGAGTATTGCATGGGCTTGCAGTTTTTATTAGAACTCCAGCTGCCATTAGTCCCTTAATTACTGGTTTTATGCCTTCAATAGCCTGAGGTTTTAATGGATACTGCCTTTGGTGAGGCAGTTTTGCTCCCGGTTTTACTTTTATTTTTACTGGTAAGGCTGTTTTTACTAGTCCTACATCCGTTTTGCTTTTGGACCACACCACTGGTGGTATTTGCTCTAACAATTTCTCTTGTTGGGCCGATAACACCATCTGTCCCTCTGGTCTAGGATTGAGCTCCACTTTTTGAGCTATAGCCTCATCATTTACTTTTAAATTAATTCGTATAAACTGCTGGTCTTTTGACAGATGTACTTGTGGACTTTCCATGTTTTGCCATTCTTCAACTTCTGAGGCTGTCTTTACCATTGGACCTAGGTCATGGGATTCGTACTTTTCTGAGACTAAAAGGGTCACATGAGGTGTGGCATTCGGCACTTGATACCATTGTTGTTCAGCTGAAGTTAGCTTGACAGAAGCTGCGGCCCCTTGGGGGCCTAAATAAATTTCTGTGGTGGTTATGTGAAACAGCCGTTGATTCATCAATGCATCCCAGCAGCATGCATAGTCAGTTTGTTCTTGTTTGGCATCGAACATCAGGGTGACATGTAAAGGTAAACTAGATGTACATACTGCTTCATAGTGTTGTTCGGCCCAGGGCTTCCATTTTTCCCATTCCAGTTGAAGATTTGAATTTTCTGGTTGTAACTTCAGCCAGTATACCATGGGTTGCACAGGTCGGACCTTGTTTTCCATGTCCATAAGCACCATAATGTTGGCGAGTGCTTCGTCAGGAAAGTGTATTTGCAGTCCTTGATGGGTACACACTATCTGGGTTTGTAGCTTACATAAAATGTCTCTTCCCAGCAAATTCACAGGTGTATTTTGTGAGTATAACAGGGGTGCTTCAATTGTTTTTCCTACAATCGTTACAGGAAGTGGGCGTGTAAACGGTATTATTTGAGTCTTCCCAGAGAAGCCGATGGTCTTAATTACAGACCCAGAGAGGGGGAGATGAGCGCCCATTTTCCCTATGCAAGAGTATGTTGCCCCTGTATCCACCATGAAAGGGAAATCTCTGTTTTGTATATTAACAGTGACGGTTGGCTCTTCCTTAGGTATCATCGAAATAGCCAATGCCACCGTTTCCCCCTCTGTCTTCTCTAGGCCTCCCTATTGCCAATAGGCAGAGGGTCCAACCCAAGGTCGGGCCGGACAATTTCTCATTCGATGTCCAGGTTGTCCACAGCTCCAACACTCATTAGAGGGTTGATCCCCTATTGGGGGTGTTGGTCCCATAGGCGGTCCCGCTTGACTGTTCCTGGGAGCTGAGTTTTGGAATCTGTTTCCAAATGAAGGTTGGCGAGATCCTCTTCGCCACCCTCCTCTTTGACCTTGAAAGTTCCGTGACTCTCCTCTCCACCCATGACTGTAGGTGGGTCCATTTCCGGGTGTGCCAGTGCTATGGTAGTGATAGTGATGCTCCACTGGTGCCGAGACTTCTCCTGCAGCAGTGCTCCCTGCTGCTCCTTGGGGGCTCTGTGTGGCTGTTACCACAGGTGCCTGTATGGTGGCAGCAGTGTTTGCCGTAGGGCCTGTGCTTGCCGACTCAGAAGGAACAGGGGTCATCATTGGTGCCTGGGTCTTTGTTTTTTCTTTCTTGACTTTGGTTAGCTCTCCCAACTGCATCTGCACCAGTTTTTTCATCAGGGATTTTGCTGCATCTTCTTCTTTTTGTTTTTCTTTCCTGTAGATTTCAAGATGGTGACAAATATGCTCAGAGTATAAAGCCCAATTCATTTTCGATAGTCCCACGACTCCATCTAGGGCTTTCTGAACCTCATCTGGTAGAGCCTTTTTTACAGTTATTTTAAACAGGATTTCAGTTGCTGGAGAATGGTTCCATGCATTTCCTGTTTCCTCCGCCCATCTTTTCTGGAATCGGTGCAGGAACTTCTTTGGGCACTCTTCAGGTGTCCACTCCTCATCATCCAATTTAGAGGGATCCAAGACCTCAGGGTACTTTCTTCTCAGTCCTTCCCACATGGAGTTTCTATAGCGATTAAAGGGGACTTCATCATGTTGATTAGTGCCCATCATTTGTGTTAGTCCAACCTTTCCTGCTAATTCTTCAGTGTCATGTTTTCCCATGACATGCATTAGCAAGGCTTTTATGTCACCTAAAGACAAGGTTACCCCTGCAGTGCCTTCTTCTAAGGCAGTTATCCATCTCCCAGCTCCTTGGGTGATGTCTGGCAGCCTGTTGGCCAGCCCCACCATGTCTGTCCAGCTCCATGGGGTATACACATGATGACCATTTCTAACCACCAATGGGCACATGAGGTCTTCGTCCTCCTCTTCTTCTGTGCGGGCTCCATACTGTCTTCCAGATCGAGTGCGACTGACTGGTTCCAGGCAGTCTATCCAGTTGGTTATATCCTGTTCTAAAGCCGCTATGTCTTTGGCTACACATCGTTGTCTTTGCCTGAGTCGGGCCTCTTTTGCACTCTCAATGATGATCTCACCAGAAATTTTTCGGGTGGGTGGCTGTATAATGTGATTCCCTTGATTGGGCATCGACTGTTGTAATATTCTTCTTTCCTCGGTGTCCCTATGTCTTTGTATTCTTTCCTTCGCTAGCCGAAGTTGCTCAGCTAGTTCTTCATTATCTCTTCTGGCCAGATCCAGTGTGTCACAGAAGCTCTTGTGCCACTCTTTGGAGCCTCTATAGCCTGTGAAGGTCCAGTCGGCTGACTTATGGTGGGAGGGGACGGTTTTCAGTGGACCTCGATGTGCAGGCGGAGCCTTCAGGTCTCTCTCTTTATCCTCGTCTGCCTCCGTGTCACTGTTATTTGTGGCCCCCCCTGCTGGTCGTGGTGTGCGACCACTTACTTTCGGACTTGGAGACCTTGTATGATCCATTTGACAGACTGAGGACCTGTCTCCTTGTGGCTCTCGAGCTTTTAGTGTCAGTGTGAATTTGCCCTCCACATCCATGCCTTGGTCCTCTTCACGAGTTCCTAATACAAATTGTCCAGCTGTCTTCCCCATATCATGACGTTTATATGGGGGTGGCTCTGCTTCCCAGCTCGGTGCACTGGCTTTAGTCTCTTTGGATCTTTCCTCTGTCATTTTTTCTCTTTTCTGCTGTAGCCTCTGTGCTTCCTGCTTGAACAAGGCCAAAACTTCTTTTTCTTCAGTGCGTTTTTTGTTGTTATTTACGTTCTTCTGCTGATCTTTAATTTCTTTTTTCTGTATTTCTACCGCAATTGCTTCACACATCACCGGATCAAATGATCCCTCCAAAGGCCATTGCCTGCCCCCATGTGACCTTTTGTGCCACTTTCTCATACATTGGTTGGCCTTAGTGCGTTTTCCTGGATATTTTCTTAGTACTAAGTCTAGCGGGGTACTTTCCCGACCTTGACCTTGAGAGTTACCCATGTAACCCTGACAAACGCTATGTGAGGTGTTTCTATGGTGTTCTGGTAGTCCCTCAGGGGCTGTCCTGATCCAGACCAATAACTTGCTGGCTGTAACACCTGTTTTGTATTTTAAACCCTTAAAAGGATTGAATTTCCAACTGTTATGCCCGTCTTCTTTTTCTTTAACTAAATACGAAAATTTACCTGTTTCCCACCGAACCTTCCTTGGGACCACAGTCAGAGTCAACCTAGGAAACAGTTCTTCACCTGGATCGGTTGGTAGTGTTACTAAATGATTTAATGGTATGCTAAGTTCTTTATTAGGGTCAGCACAAAGCAGCTCCAGCCACGGGGTTAAACCCTGATGCCACAGACGTCTTATCAGCAGCTCCCAATTAATTAGAGGGAATTGTTCTTTCTTTTGCTTCAGATTGATTACCTTAGTAATCTGCCATAATTTCTGATTGATCTCTTGTTCGTCCTGCCAATGTTCTGCTCCTACCCTGTCAAAATAGGTCCTTTCCAGCCAAAAATGTGTCCTGATTCCCTGGGTTTCGATGTCTCCGTCAGTCAAGTAATGTTCTGGGAGTATTATTTCATCATCACTTAAGTCTCCCATCAATGACTGTCCCAAGCATTGATCAGTCTGTCAGCTTTTTCACTATAATCTAAGCTTTAACTCTTTTGATTTATAACCAACTTTATTTATTTAATCCTCTTACAACCCTAACACCTCCTAATGTCTTTGCTCCCGACTTTCTATTTTCCTTCTAATTTTTTTAACTTTCTGCTTCTAGTCTTTTTCTGCTATATTTGTTTATTAGTTTTCTCTCTTTGAAATAATATCTACCTTCTCTGTATTTACATAGCACTCTTCTCCTGTCTTTTTCTTCACTGTCTCTGTTTCACACTTTCCTCTCTGCCTGTCATGCACCTCCCAAGTCCTCCTGTTGGGTCTAAATACCTCCCCCTCGTACTCTTTCACATTAATCTTGTATGTCAGCCAGCCTGCAAGTTCTCACAGCTTTACACAGATTACTCTCCACTCTCCCACACACCAATCTTCAAAAGCTTTATACACAAAAATTATTAAAAACAACTTTCTATATATCTCTATCTAGACTTCTGCCACTTTTCACTCCGTGGCTTTAAACAACCTTTTTATTCACTTAACACCAATGTGTTCTGTTTAAGCATGTATCTCTTCTTCACGTTAGACAGCTTCTCCGGCGCTGTCAGCAACTTCATATATTACTTTTTTCAAGCCCTCTTTGAGCGTACAATATTTCATTTACTTCTACGCCTTACCGCGCCTCGCGTGCGTATCCTGTGCTTAATATATTATTTTTCACCAGCTCCTTTCTGAGCATACAATATTTCATTTACTTCTACGCCTTACCGCACCTCGCGTGCGTATCCTGTGCTTACTATATTATTTTCACAAGCTCCTTTCTGAGCATACAATATTTCATTTATTTCTACGCCTTACCGCGCCTCGCGTGCGTATCCTGTGCCTTTCTGCACTTTCTTCTACCTTTTTTCTTCACTTACTGAGCTCCTCATGAGCTTAATGTGCCTTTGCACTGAAAATATTCTCTTTTTCTTTTCTTATAAAAAACTCATATTACTGTGTACTTAATTACTTATTCTTCTCCCACGCCCCACAAGCGTGTATCTGGTGCCTTACTGCACTATTTTCTGCTTCATTAATTCTCATGTATTCTGCACTAACTCTTCATTCATTTTTTTTTTATAGTTTTTCTCTTTTCTTAAAAAATGACGTCCTTTATTGAGCTCTTTTACTTACTGTCAGCGGTGCCACTTTGCACTTTCCTTTTTAATCTCTTTATCATGTACGGTATTTCTACTGCGCCCCCTCAGGCGCTTATCTTGTGCTTTCTCTGCACGTATTCTCTGTTAAACTCTTTTTTCTCACTTATTTCACTTCAGTCTCTGTTAAACTCTTTAAATAACCTTGTATTACCTTGTATCTATTTGTCAGTATACTCCCCTAAATTAACCCCTACAGCGCATGCTATCAGCCGGCACGTTAGTAACGAATTTCAACACCAATTATTCCCCAAGCATCCAGGTTAGTTCTCCACGCACTCTTTCCGCACCAGAGTTCATGAACATTCCTGACCTTTCACTCACACAGACATTCTTTTTCCCGGGAACACACACACCTTCTGAGCATTTTATCTACAAGGCCTGATAATTTTCAATCTTATCTTTTTTAGTCTCTTATCAATTTTCTTAGTCCAGGTTCTTTTGGGTAAGAGGCAATTAAAAAATATCACCTGTCAACTTGGGCGGAAATCCCGACTCACTCCTCCAGATCGTGCAGAAATTATAAAAGGTTTCTGCTTACCTTTTAGTCATGATCACTGTTATTTACGGTCTGGAGGGATGAGCTGGACTGCCCCAGGCTGCCGGAATGCCCCTGGACCCTCCTGAAGCTGGCTCGCCAAGTTCTGTCGCGGCTCGTCTTTAGTCTTCTCAGGATGTCGTCTTTTAGATAACACAAACTAATTGCAAGTGATATGCTAGAAAATGACACAACACTTTAGAATAATTCAGCCTTAAGCAAGATAAAATGCACAGAGTTTTTAAGTTTATTTAAGCCTTCGACACAAAGCTTAGACAAACTGAGTCCTCTAGAGAGACTGAATATGACAACCGCGCTCGTCTATTTATTGGAGACCCGCGGGCATCGCTCCTCCTTCGACTTTTTTATTTATTTCATTCCCAAGACATGGTTTTCTATTGGAAGCGTCCTCTAGTGAACCCTAAGCAGGTGTTAGGCCATTATTTCAATGTGACAAACGCTCCCATTAAAACATGAAGGATTTACAACTGATTTTTTTAAAAGACCTTCAGCCACAGGTGCAGCTGGCCTGAGGCCCCCTCCGCACGTGGCCTCAGCCACACGTGCAGCTGGCCTGAGGCCCCTGCACGCGGCCTGCGGGAAAGCACCTAAAAGGCCTTGGAAAGCCCCTGACAGACTAAATGACTAATAGAGCCCTTTTTTTGGGTTGAACACCTGCTAGTTCAACCAGAGGACATACAGTTCGGATCAGGACACTTGATAGTTCATCACAGTTCAAATATGGACCTAAAAATTCTTCTACATAACAAACAACAACAAAAAACATTTCCAAGGATTTTTCTTCAGAAAACTGCTCTATAAATGAGCAGTCCTGTGACACATTTCTATTTTGTACAGATCAGTGGTTTCTGCCACTAGTCTTCTGTGTTTTGGCCCGAAGCATCGTTCCTATTGGACAGCGCGAAGCTATGTCACAGCTCAGAGTGTCGAAACTTGGATTGGGTTGACTGCGCTGAAATCACAACTGGATATTGCCAAGCACCTGATCTTACGCTCTAAAAGAAAGAACCTCCGGGTGAGGGAGCGGAGGGGACCGACTTCCGGCTCTTCATGGCAACTCTTCTAAAGAAAGTGACCGGGGATGCGCTGCAAGACCTGTACCTTGAGCTAGAACGCGTGCATCGTAGTCTGGCCCCCAAAGCGCTTCAAGGATCCCGGCCCTTTATTGTCCACTTTCACAAATTTATCCACAAAAAAAAAGTGTTGCAGTGGGCAAAGAAAAAACGTAATGTCTCGTACTTGGGACAGCCCATCAGGATTTTTGAAGATTTAAAACCACACAATCGCCAAGAAGCGGGCCAGCTTCAACAAGGTGAAGAGCCAGCTCTACAAAGATGGAATACGCTTTGGTGTTATTTATTCAGCCTGCCTGTGGATCACCATGAAAGGACAGACGCATTTTTGACTCGGCTGAGAAGGCGGAACAATTTTATTTGGGACAACAGAAGTAAGTGGAAAATATGGACTCAGGTAAAAGTGATTGGTTCACTGAAAACTGAATGATCATTAAAAACACTTCTGTGTCGGGGTCTGACGGGGGGGTTTGGTTTTCTGCTTAGCTTTGTTCATGTATGCTTTTCCTTGTGGAAGGTGTCTGCTGTTTTTTTTTTTTTTGCACTCTGTCTCTGGCCACGCCCTGTTTCCGGGTCTTTCCATGCACACCTGTCCTAGATTTCCTGATTAGGTCTCAGGAGTATATATGCTCACGGCTTGTGTCTGTTCCTCGCCAGATTAATGCGCCCTGTGCCTTCTATCCAGCTCTTGTGCCCATGTTTCCTTGTCCTGCCTGCTTTGTGTGTTCTCGACCTCCTGCCTGCCTGTCGACCACGATTAAGCCTGATGATTATTGTACTGCTGCTGTGTGTTCTGGACTGCCTTCCCGTGTACCGACCTCTGCTTCTCTCATTAAAACCCGTCTGCAACAAGAGCTATCTTTGTGAGCCCTGCATTTGTGTCCAGCCATTCCAGCCTGTCATTCTGGAATCTATCAGAACATTTATTTCAGTCTCTTTGTTATAAGGAGTATGGTTGATTTAGTCTATAAGTATGTAACAAATGATTGGTAATTAAGGGAAGCAAACTAAACAGTGGGTAACCGGAGGTTTGTAATTTTTCCTGTGAGCTCATCTTTTTTCTTCTTCTTTTTCGGGTGAGTTCAGGACAAGTTTCATGTGCAATCTGTTTTTGATGGCAGTTATGCCAACAGTTCTAGTTCATATGTGGGTTTTTTGTCTTTGCCCTTTTTGTTGCTTTTTTATTGTTTTCTTTTCAGTATTTCTATAGCTAATTTACAACTAATTTACTCTGTTGCAGTGTCCATACTGTTATATCTTTGCTTTCCTGGTTGCATGTCATTTGGACAATTATCTATGTCATATTGTCACAAATTATATCATCTAACTGTAAATGACTATTTTAGAGCCATGTATGGGCTGGGTTCCATTAGGTTTACAAAGTGGAATGTGAGGTGACTTGGTGGACCTATTAAAAGAGCTAGAATCTTTTCACACCTTAAGCAGCTGAAATCAGAAATTGTTTTTCTTCAGGAGACCCACATGTGTGTATGTGACCACTCTAGACTACGGAAACCTTGGGTTGGACAGGTGCAGAGGTGTCAAATCCAGCTTCAGAAAGTAAAAACCCTCCCATGTGTGCACCTAAAACAGGTGATGTCAATAATTAGCTCATCCACCTGCCTGAAGAGCTGAACTAATTACAATCAGCTGGTTTATTGGGAAGATGGAACAAATATGTGGCTGGACTTTTACTTTCTGAAGCTGGATTTGACATCTCTGGACAGGTGTTTCATTCAAGTTTTAATAGTCGTTCAAGAGGCACAGCAATATTAATACACAAAAAATGGCAGTTCTACCTGAACAAATTTTGCCAGACCCAAACGGTCGCTATTGTTATGTGTCGGACGCAGCTCGGAGAACCGACCAGCGTTTGAAGGACCCAGTATGAAATAAGCAGAGCACGGTACAAAGGCTAACTGAATTTAATACATAACAGTGATAATATAATAATAAAAGGTGCGGCCTGGCGTGGTGCGCTCCCAGGCCACAGACGTCTTATCAGCAGCTCCCAATTAATTAGAGGGACCCAAGGACCCCGCCGACACATTTTTGATCAGGATATGTCATTCAATGCGCATATTAAACAAATATGTAGGACTGCTTTTTTGCATTTACGCAATATCTCTAAAATTAGAAAGGTCTTGTCTCAGAGTGATGCTGAAAAACTAATTCATGCATTTATTTCCTCTAGGCTGGACTATTGTAATTCATTATTATCAGGTTGTCCTAAAAGTTCCCTGAAAAGCCTTCAGTTAATTCAAAATGCTGCAGCTAGAGTACTGACGGGGACTAGAAGGAGAGAGCATATTTCACCCACATTGGCCTCTCTTCATTGGATTCCTGTTAATTCTAGAATAGAATTTAAAATTCTTCTTCTTACTTATAAAAGGGAGTTTTTCCTTCCCACTGTCGCCAAGTGCTTGCTCACAGGGGGTCATTTTGACCGTTGGGGTTTTTACGTAATTATTGTATGGCCTTGCCTTACAATATAAAGTGCCTTGGGGCAACTGTTTGTTGTGATTTGGTGCTATATAAATAAAATTGATTGAATTGATTGATTGACTAATCTCTTGTCTGAATACACACCACTTAATCTTTGGGGGAGACCTCAATTTAGTAATTGACCCTATCCTTGATAAATCTAATTCGAAAAATATGACTCCATCAAAGATGGTAAGAGCCCTGACTACACTTATGGATCAGATAGGTTGTGTGGATGCTTGGTGTCACAATCACCCAACAACAGAAGAGTTTTCATTTTATTTGCACATCCATTGGACTCATTCTCGGATTGACAATTATTTTTTAGATAAAATATTATTACCTGCAGTAAAATCATGCGAATATTCTACAATAGTTATTTCAGATCACACCCCTCTTTTGCTAGATATACAGCTTATTCCCAAAAGTGAAAATCAACCAACTTGGCGTCTTAACACAGGATTGTTATCCTCTGATACTTTTTGTAAATTTGTTTCTGAGAAGATTTCGCTCTTTATTCAAACTAATAGATCTGAATCCATTTCTCCCTCCCTTTTATGGGAAACTCTTAAAGCAGTAATACGTGGTGAGATTATTTCCTACTGTGCCAGGTTAAACAAACAGGGAAGGCAAAGACAGCAAGAATTACTAGAAGCGATTCTGCAAATTGATAACCACATGTCTCCTAACTCCTCGCTTCAAACGGAGAGATTAAAACTCCAAACTGAATTTGATATCATCACCACCAACAAAGCAGAGCTACTGTTAAGGTGCACAAGGAGCACGTACTATGAACATGGTGATAGGGCCAGTCGGCTCTTGGCACTGACAATCAAATGACAAGACTCATCTTGATTTATTACAGAAATTCGTAAAGACTAGTGTACCAAAGTTACAGATCAGTTAGGGATAAACTGTTGTGAAAGTGTAGTGACACGGACCCACAACAGGGGGCGCAAATGAACGGTCAATAGATGAGCCAAAAAAGTAACAATTTAATGTTGTGAAGGTGCACAACGAATACACAGACAATCTCAGAATTTGATAACAGTCAATCCACAAAGGTGACGTGTGGGCAGGCTCGAGGATAGAAGATGTCTGTCCTGAGAAGAGCTGGAACACACACGATTTCCGCCGCCACCGAACCTGGTGAATACTGGAGCCACCAAGTCCTGAATTGCCAGGTGATCACCATCCCCGACTGTCGGATCTGGTACTGCTGGCGAAGAGCAAAGATAGTCAAGTGTGGGTGTGTGTACACCCCGTTACAACAACGGTGGGAATTCCACCTCCACCTCTAACACACACTCGTGCAGCGTCTGTTTAACCACTTATCTGACGGGGCGTAGGACGAAACAGTCGCGACCCACGCCGGTCCTCTGGTTGACAGCTGCAACACAATGGCTCTTGGAATCACTTAATGCAGGCAGAGAAAGTTACCTCCATAGAAGTACGATATCTCGGCGATGAGGTGGAGATGACGTCTGGGTTTTATGGAGTGAGATGATGAAGAATGAGTGACAGCTGTCAGGAAATAATGAGTGACAGCTGTCACTCCCGGCTGTGTCCGTGGCAGCAGCGCCCTCTCGTGCCTGAAGCCCGCACTTCAGGCAGGGCACCCTCTGGTGGTGGGCCAGCAGTACCTCCTCTTCTGGCGGCCCACACAACAGGACCCCCCCCCCTCAACCAGGCTTATCGGGGTGTCGACGGTAGAAATCGGCCAGGAGGGCCGGATCCAGGATGAAGCTCCTCTTCACCCAGGAGCGTTCTTCGGGTCCATACCCCTCCCAGTCCACCAGATATTGGAACCCCCGGCCCATTCGACGGACGTCCAGGAGCCAGCGCACTGTCCAAGCCGGCTCCCAGTCAATGATCCGGGCAGGAGGCAGCGCCGGACCGGGAGCACAGAGGGGTGAGGTGTGGTGAGGCTTGATCCTGGACACATGAAAGACCGGGTGGATCCGCAGTGAAGCCGGGAGTTGGAGCTTCACTGCGGCAGGACTGAGGATTTTGAGGATTCTGTATGGTCCAATATACCTGTCCTTGAGTTTCGGGGAGTCCACCTGGAGCGGGATGTCCTTCGTGGATAGCCACACCTCCTGCCCGGGCTGGTAAGCAGGGGCCAGGGATCGCCGGCGGTCCGCATGGGTCTTCGCCCTCGTCCGGGCCTTCAACAAGGCAGAACGTGCGGAGCGCCACACCCGACGGCACTTCCGCAGGTGGGCCTGGACCGAGGGCACACCGACCTCTCCCTCCACCACGGGAAACAATGGGGGCTGATACCCCAAACACACCTCAAATGGGGAGAGGCCAGTGGCAGAGGACACCTGGCTGTTATGTGCATACTCGATCCAGGCCAGATGTTTACTCCAGGCCGTCGGGTGTGCGGACGTCACACAGCGCAGGGCTTGCTCCAATTCCTGATTGGCCCGTTCTGCCTGTCCATTGGTCTGCGGGTGATACCCGGACGAGAGGCTCACAGTGGCCCCCAGTTCCTGGCAGAAGCTCCTCCAGACGTGTGAGGAGAACTGGGGACCACGATCAGAGACGATATCGGTAGGTATCCCATGCAGACGGACGACGTGGTGGACCAGGAGGTCTGCTGTCTCCTGGGCTGTTGGGAGCTTTGGGAGGGCCACGAAGTGGGCCGCCTTGGAGAATCGGTCCACTATCGTGAAGATGGTGGTGTTGCCCTGGGACGGCGGGAGGCCCGTGACGAAATCCACGCCGATATGGGACCAGGGGCGATGAGGCACAGGAAGCGGCTGGAGAAGCCCTTGGGACCTCTTGTGGTCTGCCTTGCCCCTGGCACAGGTGGTGCATGCCTGGATGTACTCCCGGATGTCGGCCTCCATAGACGCCCACCAGAAGCGCTGCCGAATAACTGCCACGGTCCTTCGCACCCCTGGATGACAGGAGAGCTTGGAACCGTGACAGAAGTCCAAGACTGCAGCTCTGGCCTCTGGTGGGACGTACAGACGGTTCTTCGGACCAGTTCCGGGGTCCGGGCTCCGTGCCAGGGTCTTCTCCACGTCCCAGGTGAGGGTGGCCACGATAGTGGACTCCGGAATGATGGGCTCCGGTGGATCCGACAGCACAGTTTTGACTTCGTCTTCGTGTACCCGGGACAAGGCATCCGATCTCTGGTTCTTGGTCCCGGGGCGATAGGTGATCCGGAAGTCAAAACGTCCGAAGAACAGTGACCAGCGGGCTTGCCTGGGGTTCAGCCGCTTGGCGGTCCTGATATACTCCAGGTTCCGATGGTCAGTGAAAACCATGAATGGCACAGACGCTCCCTCCAACAGGTGTCTCCACTCCTCAAGAGCCTCTTTCACCGCAAGGAGTTCTCGATTGCCGACATCATAGTTCCGTTCAGCCGGGGTCAACCTGCGAGAAAAGTAGGCACACGGGTGAAGAACCTTATCGGTCTCTCCGCTCTGGGATAGCACGGCTCCTATCCCTGAGTCAGAGGCGTCCACTTCAACCACGAACTGGCGGCTAGTTTCGGGCTGCACCAAAACTGGCGCAGTAGAGAACCGTCGTTTCAACTCCTTGAACGTGGCTTCGCACCGATCCGACCAGGTGAAGGGGACTTTTGGAGAGGTCAGGGCTGTCAGGGGGCTAACTACCTGACTGTAGCCCTTAATGAACCTCCTATAGAAATTAGCGAAGCCGAGGAACTGTTGCAGCTTCCTACGGCTTGTGGGTTGGGGCCAATCTCTCACTGCCGCAACCTTGGCCGGATCAGGGGCGACGGAGTTAGAGGAGATGATAAACCCCAGGAAGGACAAAGACGTGCGGTGAAACTCGCACTTCTCGCCCTTCACAAACAGTCGGTTCTCTAACAACCGCTGCAGGACCTGACGTACATGCTGGACATGGGTCTCAGGATCCGGAGAAAAGATGAGAATATCGTCCAGATATACGAAAGACGAATCGGTGCAGGAAGTCCCGCAAGACGTCGTTAACCAAGGCTTGGAACGTTGCGGGGGCGTTGGTGAGGCCGAACGGCATGACCAGGTACTCAAAGTGACCTAACGGGGTGTTAAATGCCATCTTCCATTCGTCTCCCTTCCGGATCCGAACCAGGTGATACGCATTTCTAAGATCCAGCTTAGTAAAGATTTTGGCTCCATGCAGGGGGGTGAACACGGAATCCAACAATGGCAACGGGTATCAGTTGTGAACCGTAATCTCATTCAGCCCCCTGTAATCAATGCATGGACGGAGTCCGCCATCTTTCTTGCCCACAAAAAAGAAACCTGCCCCCATCGGGGAGGTGGAGTTCCAGATCAGCCCGGCAGCTAATGAGTCCCGGATGTAGGTCTCCATTGATTCACGCTCAGGTCATGAGAGGTTGTACAGCCTGCTGGACGGGAACTCAACGCCTGGAACCAAATCAATGGCACAATCGTACGGATGGTGCGGGGGAAGGGTGAGTGCCAGATCCTTGCTGAAGACATCAGCAAGATCGTGGTACTCAACCGGCACTGCCGTCAGATTGGGAGGGACTTTGACCTCCTCCTTAGCATGCAAACCGGGAGGAACCGAGGATCCTAAAGACACCCGATGGCAGGTTTCGCTCCACTGAACCACTACCCCAGACGGCCAATCAATCCGGGGATTGTGTTTCAACATCCATGGGAAGCCCAAAATCACGCGGGAGGTAGAAGGAGTTACAAAAAACTCAATCTCCTCCCGATGGTTTCCAGACACCACCAGAGTTACTGGTTGTATCTTGTGTGTGATTAAAGGGAGGAGGGTGCCATCTAGTGCCCGCACCTGCAATGGCGAAGGAAGCGCCACCAGAGGGAGCCCTACCTCCCTTGCCCATCTGCTGTCTAGCAGATTCCCTTCTGACCCCGTGTCCACCAGTGCTGGGGCTTGAAGGGTTAAATCCCCGCTCAGGATTGTAACTGGGAGTCGTGTGGCAATCTATGTGTGTCCCACGTGAATGTTATGACCCCCCCTTAGCCCAGTCTGTAAGGGCGGTTGTTGTCGTTGTGGCCGTTTGGGGCAGGTTTTCTGTATGTGCGCCTTTGAGCTGCAGAGAAAACACTCCCCGCGGACCAGCCTCCTCATTCTGTCATCTGTTCTCAGTTTGGCCCTGTGCGTTTCCCTAGCAAAGTCAGCAGGGGGAGCTGTTGCCCCACGGAGCACTGCGGCTGTGGAGCGTGGGGAGGGCGGCCCCTTTTCGAACCCGGAAGGGAGAGGGACGGCGCGTACCCAGCCACGTCCTTCGCCTCGCTCCCGACGGCGTTCCTCCAACCGATTGTCTAACCGTATAACGAGATCGATAAGCCCATCTAAATCCCGCGGTTCTTCCTTAGCTACCAGATGCTCCTTCAGGACCGATGACAGTCCGTTTATGAAGGCGGCGCGGAGCGCAACGTTATTCCAGCCGGACCTCGCAGCCGCGATGCGGAAGTCGACTGCATATTCGGCTGCGCACCGGCGCCCCTGTCGCATTGACAGCAGCATTGTTGAAGCGGTCTCTCCTCTGTTAGGGTGATCAAACACTGTTCTGAGCTCCCTCACAAACCCAGTATAAGAGGCAAGGAGCCGTGAACTTTGTTCCCAAAGCGCTGTAGCCCAAGCACGTGCCTCACCCCGAAGCAAATTAATAACATAAGCCACCTTGCTGGCGTCAGACGCGTATATCACAGGTCGTTGTGCAAAGATGAGCGAACACTGCATCAGAAAGTCCGCGCATGTCTCCACACAACCCCCGTATGGCTCTGGGGGACTTATGTATGCTTCAGGGGATGGTGGGGGGGTTCGTTGAACGACCAGTGGAATGTTAATATCCGGCACCGGGTCGGCAGGAGGAGGAGCCGCAGCAGCGCTCTGATTGCGCGCTTCCACCTGTGCGGTGAGAGCCTCCATCCTATGATTAAGGATGACGTTTTGCTCGGACATCAAATCCAGCCGAGCGGTAAAGGCAGTGAGGATTTGCTGCAACTCACCAAGCACGCCTCCTGCAGACGCCTGTGCACCCTGCTCTTCCATTGGCTGTCCAACAGATGGGTGACGCCCCTCGGGATCCATGACGCTGGCCGAGATATCCTGTTGTGAAAGTGTAGTGACACGGACCCACAACAGGGGGCGCAAATGAACGGTCAATAGATGAGCCAAAAAAGTAACAATTTAATGTTGTGAAGGTGCACAACGAATATACAGACAATCTCAGAATTTGATAACAGTCAATCCACAAAGGTGACGTGTGGGCAGGCTCGAGGATAGAAGACGTCTGTCCTGAGAAGAGCCGGAACACACATGATTTCCGCCGCCACTGAACCTGGTGAATACTGGAGCCGCCAAGTCCCGAATTCCCAGGTGATCACCGTCCCCGACTGTCGGATCTGGTACTGCTGGCGAAGAGCAAAGATAGTCAAGTGTGGGTGTGTGTACACCCCGTAACAACAACGGTGGGAATTCCACCTCCACCTCTAACACACACTCATGCAGCATCTGTTTAACCACTTATCTGACGGGGCGTAGGACGAAACAGTTGCGACCCACGCCGGTCCTCTGGTTGACAGCTGTAACACAATAGCTCTTGGAATCACTTAATGCAGGCAGAGAAAGTTACCTCCATAGAAGTACGATATCTCGGCAATGAGGTGGAGATGACGTCTGGGTTTTATGGAGTGAGATGATGAAGAATGAGTGACAGCTGTCAGCAAATAATGAGTGACAGCTGTCACTCCCGGCTGTGTCCGTGGCGGCAGCGCCCTCTCGTGCCTGAAGCCCGCACTTCAGGCAGGGCGCCCTCTGGTGGTGGGCCAGCAGTACCTCCTCTTCTGGCGGCCCACACAACATAAACAGGGCTTTTAGCCAATATCACACCAAACTTTATAAGTCTGAAGCTCCAACAGATACAACCCAAATGAACACATTTCTGGATAACCTGATCTTACAAAAAATTCAGAATACAATTAAAGAGAACCTTGACTCTCCTCTTAATTTAGCTGAAGAAGCAACTAGTCTTAAATTAATGCAGAATGGCAAGGCACCGGGTCCAGATGGCTTTCCGGCAGATTTTTTAAAGAAGTTTTATGATCAACTTGCCCCCCTAATGTTGGATATGTTTAATGATTCACTGAAATGTGGGATCCTCCCCCCAACTTTAACCCAAACCTCAATATCACTTATTCCCAAACCCAATAAAAACCTGGAAGAATGTAGTAATTGGAGACCCATCAGCCTGCTCAACGCTGATGTGAAGTTGTTAGCTATGGTTCTTGCCGGCCGTCTGGACCCCTTGCCTGCCAAATATAATCTCTAGCGATCAAACTGGCTTTATAAGGGGCAGGCAACTATCCTTGAATATTCGTCGGCTACTCAGTATTATCCTTTCAGAGTCTCGTACACATGAGGCTGAAATGGTAGTTTCATTGGATGCAGAAAAGGTTTTCGACCGGGTGGAGTGGGGATATTTATTCTCAGTTCTTAAAAGATTTGGTTTTGGTACAAAATTTATATCATGGAGTCAACTGTTATAAAATGCACCCACTGCTAGTGTGATCACCAACTCCACCCGGTCGGAATACTTCCCCTTAGCGCATGGTTGCCGACAGGGCTGCCCCTTGGCGCCATTGTTACTTGCCATTGCAATGGAACCCCTGTCCATGGCCATTAAAATCTCTTCACTTATTATTGGTATCTGTCAAAATGGAATTGAGCACAGGGTGTCGCTTTATGCCGATGACCTTCTTCTTTTGATATCAAACCCTTGCTAGCTTGCTAGCTTGCTTAGTAATGAGGATTAATAAACATAGTGCTCGTATAAATGCATTCAGTTAAAAACCTTCACGTGTTCATTGTTGAGTATTGAGAAAAACGTCTGTGCAGAAGTGCTCATACATTTCTTGCAGCTGTCAGGTATAAATCATATCCTCAAAATTCTACAAACGTTTGGCTCTTTTTCAGGTTATAAACTAATCTTGAATAAGAATGAATGTTTTCCTGTGAATGATGCTGCAAAACAGATCCCAGATCAAACATTGCCCTTTCAACTAGCGCTTTCCACTTTTCGCTTTCTAGGTATCAGTATTTCGCATGATCTCACCTCACTTTGCAAAAATAACATCATTAAAAACAGTCAAATAGGTGAAATCAGATCTCCAACGCTGGAATGCTCTCCCCCTGTCTCTACTATGCAGAATCAACACAATAAAAATGAATCTGGTCCCGAGAATCTTATTCATTTTTCAATGCGTGCCAGTATTTCTCCCAAAATCCTTTTTTAAAGAACTAGATAGGAACATCTCAACTTTTATTTGGGCGGGTAAGACTCCAAGGGTAAAATATTCAACCCTACAAAGAGCTAAAAATGATGGAGGCCTCGCACTACCAAATTTCTTGACATATTATTGGGCAGCCAATATCCAAAACATTTACATGTGGCATAACTCCCCTAAAACAGGCTGGTGTCAAATGGAGGCTCATTCATGTAGCTCTGTTTCTCTAGCAACTTTGGTCTGTGCCCCTCTAAACTCACATCCTACAACACACTGTAATCCCTTGTTGAAACATTAACATTAATTTATAGTATATTATGTTATTAGATTATTTATTGTATTTTTACTGGTTTCAATTTTTTACTTTATTTTTGTTTACTTATTTGTTTTTGTTTTATTTTGGTCTTGTTTAGTTTTATTCTGATTGTCTGTTAATTTTAATTTTATTTATCTGTATGTATGTGTGTGGGGGGTGGGGGGGGGGGGGGGAATTGTTCGAGATGTTATGTGCAAAAAAAAAACCTGAATTTCATGTCATTTGACTTCAGAGGGTTAAGGATAAGAGCTGTTGTTGGGACCTAGACTTCTCTCTGAGTGGAAACCAACTGAATAGGTGGAGGGTGTTCCTCTTGATAGGATCTCTTGATAGGATGGGCTTTATCTGGTTGATAAGGCACTCACTGACATAGGTGTCATACTGGTCCTAACCAAGTTTCTCAATCTTGATTGCATTGTTGGTAACTTCTGCATCTGCAAGGTCTCTGGTATTCAGCATCAGAAGCTCTACATTGCTCTTTTCACAGAATGGATTGCCCATGTCTTCTATTGCATCAGTTAATGTTTTAACATCTTGTGCAAATTCCATCTGTGCATGTTTGGTTTGCTTGTGGTGATGGGTGTCAGGCTCCCTTCTCTTCTCAGTGGAAGCCTGAAACTCTCCAAGCACACATGCCATCTCAAGACCAGATACAGGGTTCTCTGTCAGGCCCACAGCACCACCCTCACCTTTGAGAGAGGCATTGTTTTGCTCGTGGGCCTGGTCAGTGGCAATAGCAGAGAATCTGTGTGTTTGTCTTCTTCACAACAAAGTTTCCTTTTGGAAACTCTGCCTAGACATCTGGATGAATATCTTTCAGTGCAGTGTCACGTAAGTGGACTGGTATCCATCTGACATAGTGAGTGTGATCCAAAGCAAAGAACCAAGACATGATCTTGGTCAGGGAATCTATATAGAGTAGGAAATTGGCCTCTCTAATTGATCGCACATAGATCATCACCTCTAACTCCAGCTGCAGTATGATAGCTACCTTGCTAGCTTGCTTAATAATGAGGATTAATAAACGTAGTGCTCGTATAAATGCATTCAGTTAAAAACCTTCACGTGTTCATTGTTGAGTACTGAGAAAAACGTCTGTGCGGAAGTGCTCATACATTTCTTGCAGCTGTCAGGAGGGGCGGCAGCCCATCACCAGGATTGGACCCGCAATACAGACTCCCGGACTAGGTTTAGGTGAGGAGAAAATCATGGTCTTTATTCCAGCATCAGGTTTGGTACACATGTAATCAATCAGCGTGACAGAGGTACAAGCAGGGTCAGGCTGAGACACAGTCATAAACGAGCAGGGTTCTGAGGCACGAGCAAACACAGACATCTGGGATGAAGAAAGAGGCATGGTCGAGGAATAAAGAGCAGAGATATGATACACGGCAAGGCAAAAAACAGGACTGAGAACGAGAGCTGGAACAAGACAACAATCTGGCGGAGAAGTGAAGGACTGTGGGGTTTATTGCATGTGGACTAATTAGTGTGAAATGAGGGACAGGTGGTGTCAATGAGGTGCATGTGAGGAACAATCAGGAAAGGGGGCGTGGCTAGTAAACAAAGATAATGCGCAGCCAGGATTGTGAGGAGGGGAGTGCACAAACTGAAGTGATGTAATACACAAAGAAATGTGAGCTGGTGCAAGAGTGGGAGTGAACAAAAACACAAAGCAGACATAAACAAGGTGAGAGACAAAGACATGGGGCAGGTGCAGCTGAGTGTGAGAAATATCGGAATAATGAACAGGAGAAAACAGATATAACATAACTATGACAAGAACTAGAATTATGAGAACAAATCAGGAAACATGGAGCATACATACTACAGCAAGACAAATAACAGAAAAACCAAGTGATAACCAAATGAACAATAAATGTAAACACAACTGACTGCAGAGAACTAGAACAAAAGTAAATAGTATCAGAGAAAACAAAGTGACACATAAAACATAACAGAAGAAATCATGATGAAAATAAATACTAACAAATCAAAGCTGAAAAGAACAACAGAAAGGAGGACAAAATGGGCTCAATGCCCTGATCAGGCCAAAACCATGACAGCAGCAATCAAATCTGTGCCAACAAGTCTTGCTGCAGAGAATAGTGGATGACAAAAAGCTGCTGCAGGTTACACTTTTTTGAGAGCTCCCTCTACTGGATAATTCTAGTAAATAGCAATTAATGAAACATTGGGAAGTAGGGTATTGTGTTGTATTCTCATTAGTCACAGTTCAAAAACATATATATAAAATGACCAATATTACAATTACAATATTGCAGTTACAATATTTTGATGGCTTTACAATTATTTAGTAGCTTTAATGCTAGCCATGTGTTGTTACGTAGGTGCTAGCATGTTGTAAATAGTACTACTGCATTCCTCATTCTTGAATATGTACGAGTAGCCTTGGTGGTCTAGAGCCTGAGCAACTGTTAAAACAACCCATGGTGGCCATCTTGGAAAATGGCCGCCTGTACGATGCCCCATAGCCAAAAATTGTCTAATATGCTCTAACTGTGTGCAAAATTTCATGCTTTTATTGTCAAAGTCATGACTCCCTCAAATATTGTGCATATCTGCTCAACAATTGAAAATACATTAATTGCAAAATTAACCATGCAATCAGTAACTCATTTAACTTTTCTCCCTCTCTTTTACAGTATAACAGAAACTCAGAACCATAGAAAGTGGCCATACATAACAATCTCACTCAGTATAATACCTCAGATAGGCAGGCCTCTTAACCTGACGACCAGACATTGTTGTAATAGTGTATTGGTCCCTACAATGACCACGTTCAGTAGCTATGGCAGTTTGTGCATTTGTCCCTGTTTGTGTAGATGTTGAGGGTGAGCAATAGTTATGCCTGAGATGGTGACAGTTTCTCCTCAGGACACTACCTGACTCCAGCACCACCTTGTAAGTTCTGGGACTCACTGGTCGAATTACTTTAGCTGTTTTTCAGGTTTTACTGGGCTTGAATGGTTGGAACTGAACATTGTCCCCTGATTTGAAACAGTCCAACTCCTTTGCTGTGCAGTTGTAATAGTTCTCTTCTTCTGTTGTTGATTAGTCCCTGTTTATTGTTTGACACTCCATGTTATAAAAGTTAATGTTGTTAATTCTCTGTCATTTATATTTACCATTATAATTTGTCTTAATAAGTGATTGTGACTAATAGATTGCCATTTTACTACTGCTATACTACTAAGTTTGCTGTAATAGCATTTAACACTCAGTGTCTTGAAATGTTTTATGTGTCAAAGGTTGTATTGCAGAACAATGCCATGGATGAGAGAAGTAGAGCACAGATAAGATTGATGAGGCAAGACATTTGTTAATCAGTGCATGATGAAGGAAGAAGCAGAAACAGTCTATGAAACTGACTGTCTTATGCTACATGATGAGATAAGACATTATTTCATCAGTACATGATGAACGACCAGGAATGGACTTAGAGACTGACTGTCTTATACTATTAAATGATTTCATTGAATGGACGTTGGAACACCTTCGGACTGTATATAAGTGGCATGAAAACTGAATGTACTTGTATTTGTCTTCAGACCTGTACTCTGTATGTCATCTACCTTTAAAGCTTTAAATAATGAAAGATCTTAAAACTGAAACCTGTTTTCCCTGGTGTCTCAATTGTTGTCTGTGTCAGAGAGTTTCTAGGTCGTTTTTCCAAGCATATTTTGGTTATTGAGAGCCGGATGTCAAGACCTTTCCAGGACTGGAGACAGATTCGGTGGCAAACTGAAACCTGTGCACAGTGGAGTCTGGGACTTGAGAAAGACCTCCACTCTGAATTGAGTGTTCAAGCTTAGTTGGTCAATCCTGAAGCAGTCCTGTGAGAGTGACAACACACTGAGGGCATCATATGAGACAACCAGGGTGAGTACAAGACACAAAAAGAGAGAAAATTAAGAAAAATAAGAGTCGGGGACTCTGAAATGAGTGACTGGGTCATTAGAGAAAAAACCCAGAGTGACCCAAAACACCCAAAAAGATAACATTGACTACGTTTACATGCCATTAATATTCCGGTGAAGGTCAATATTCCGGTTTCTGAATCATTAGGAATAACCCGTTTACATGCTTAAGCAGACAGAGTTACTCCTGTATACATGGTCATTGGTATCATTTGGAATATCCCCATCTAAACAGCGGCGCACGTCTTCCACTGGTGCTTGATTTGGTCTGGCGTTCGTGCAAATCCTGCTTTGTGTAAAACTCCTCACTACACACTTTTCTCAAACAGGCATTAACATTTTCTCATTTTTCTCTCCTGCAGGCTGCCTCCGCATCAAAACAGAAAACGTAGTCTTTGGACTTGTTGCCAGATTTGGTGCAGCTCCGCACAGCGGAGAGAGGGAGGCGGTGTGAGTGGCCTGCTGCAGCGTTTACCAAGCCTACAGACTCAGTAAGTGCATCGGAGGCAGAGCAATCGCGGTGATGCCGACCGGTGCCACGACCGGCCCGCCTGATAAGGACGCAGAACACAATGCGCTGTTTATCTCTGCTTCTGTGGTGTCCGGTGAGCTGCACGCACCACATACAAGTAGTTGCCGTACTCAAAAGACCAAGATTCCTTGCGGATAGGACATGCGCAGAACACAAAATAATGTTCCTTTCTATGGGGATATCCCGATGCGCATTTATACGACCTGATATTCGGGTTAGAAAAGGAGTAACCCAGGGGTCTTATTCGGGTTTTTAAAAACCGGAATATGAGCATATTTGGGTTTTTGCGGGCGTTTACATGGCCATGCGCAACCGGGTTATTGCTAATATTCTGGTTATGAAAGGGTTATTGGCTGCATGTAAACGTAGTCTGTGTGTGACACAGAAAATTAATACTGGTTAGAGAAGAAGATTAAAAAATAAATAAAAACGAAGAAACAAAAAGAAAAACAGAAAAAACTAAATCAAAGGTGAGTGAATGGTTACGCGTGAATGAAGATTCCTCAGTTGGTGGAAGCAGCGGGTGGGAAAACATCCCCACTGTCAGTTGAAGTACACTACTGGAATAATCTTATGCTTTAAGTCATGCAAAATGGGTTAATGTTACAGTTGTTGTGAAAAACATGAGGTAGAATTAACAGGTGATGTGAAATACATGACTGCAAAGAGTGCAAAAATATGAAAAAAAAAACCTGGAAAACAAATGGTAAACTAAATATAACTTTGATCCTAAATTAGAAGTGAACACCTACACTGTATTGGCAGAGAAAATAAAAATAAAATCAAAAGACAATTTAAAAAGGCAAGAGAGAGAGAGACAAAAGAAAATATATGATAAAGAACAGATGATAGAATTACCAAATCCCAGAAAACATCAGAGGTATAGAGGAAATATAAGTGTCTCGTGGTTTTTCTTTAGAGTGAAGTTCACTGTAAACCTTCAAATTTATCAGTCATTTGCTTGTCTTTGAAGTGCAAACATGTAAACTCACATTTTAAACTTGCACTATAAACTGTTACATTTAAACTTTACTCCAACTTTAGTGCACGGCATTAGACACAGAGGTGCAAATATACATGAATTTGAACTGGACAGGCTGTAAGTGTAACCTGTCCTTATGTCATAACTGTTAGCCTAGCCTTTGGGGATGTCATAAATTTTGGGTTTTGGATGCTCCCTCACAATACTATGGGCGTTATCTCTCGTGAGCTTGTAAAGGGGGAGTGGGTCCTCCAGATGGATTCCCGATTTCACTGCTTGGCACCAGAGTAAGTGGTTGACGTAGTTAGCCACACAGTTATCATGTGGCTAGAGGAGGGAGAATTAAGTAATTATTTATACATTTAACTGCTGCAAATTGGGTTCACAAAATGATAGATATGTCAAATACGAGGTCTATTAGAAAAGTATCCGACCTTATTATTTTTTTCAAAAACCATATGGATTTGAATCACGTGTGATTGCGTCAGACAAGCTTGAACCCTCGTGCGCATGCGTGAGTTTTTCCACGCCTGTCGGTTGCGTCATTCACCTGTAAGCAGGCTTTGAGTGAGGAGTGGTCCATCCCCTCGTCGTTGTTTCATTGCCAGGAAATGGCTGAATGATTTGGGCTTTTTTTCCATCAGAATTTTTTCAGAAACTGTTAGAGACTGGCAGCTGGAAACCATTAGAAAAATTTATCTGGCTTTCGGTGAAAATGTTATGGGCTTGGTAGAGAATAAGGAGTGTTACTGTCACTTTAAGGACGGCCCCCAGCGGCTGTGGGGCGCGCCGCGCTCCGAAGCCGCCATCGACAGGCTGAACGACCATTTCATTTCTAAACGGATGGCTGTCTGGATCCGTGACCATTGTGTGCCATTTCTCTGGTTATCACAAGAGTTGGCCATCAACCATTTTCCGGCAGATTTCACTTTTAACAAGAGATTTTGTCATGGAAAGCCGAGCAGAAGCTTCGCGCGTCACGATGGATTTGCTACTGGAGCGAGACACCCGGCACCCGTAATACACATGCGCAAAGAATGAGCGCAACCCGGAAGGTGGGACGAAACCCACACAACAAAATGCCCGTCTTCCAGTGTGCTGTTGCCGATTGTTTAGCACATACTGACAAGTTAAAGAAGCTCGAAAGTATGCGTGGATGAGGAATGTTTCTTTCTTATCATTCCCGCACAAAATATATCAGCCGCGACTGCGACAGAAGTGGATTTCTGCCTGCTGCAGAGAGAGGACTTGGACCCCTACAAATTACTCCCGTGTCTGCTCACAGCATTTTGAGGATGGTATCCTACCGTCTCAAGGGGATTGGAAACACAACATCATCCCTACTTTAATCCAGTATAATGATTGGGGACAAAAACGTGTTTCCATAGTACAACCAGTGAGCCATCGGCCCCCAAACCATGTCCAGTTGGTGCACAGCTCCACCACAGCAGACTCGGCGAGCTCAGAAGCTGTATTGGCCTTGTTGACTTTGGTTTCAACTGATCGTGAACACAGTCAGGCCTATTCAGATACTGATTTTGTCTTCGACTTCATTCAGAATGACATACAGGAGTCCGGGTTGATCATAATTTACGATACAGTGGAGGAATCCTATCATCAAAACCAGTACTTGCAAGGTAAGTTAGATTAAATATGGTGAAGATAATATTTTCTTTTTGACATGTATAGTTAAATAAACCAGTTGAAATGTAAAAAAATGCCCAAATAAATATTGATTATTTTCACAAATCAATGAAATTGTCGCAATCTAAATTGATGACATTTTCTGTTTATATTAATCTACATTTGTTTATTAAAGGTGCTACTGTTGAAATTACACCACCAGTTGCTGATCACAACTATTCTAGGGGATGTTTGCGCCATGAAGCTGTTTCTTCAGACGCTGCTGTTCAGACCGATATTTCAGTTGTGGATCACATGCAAAATCGTGTTGTAATTCATTAAAATCTTGATCTGATAGTATATCTTGTCGTGGTGGTAAGTAACTAAGTAAAAAGTACAAGTAAAAAGTAAAGATTTTTGGTACTTTTTTTTACTTGAATACATTTTATGAGGAATACTTTTTAATTCACTACATTTTGAAGCAGGTTTCTGTACTTTTAACTGCACTACAGTTTTTAACTGAGTTAAAAGTAAATGTATTTTGTGCAGTGGTTTTGTACAGTTTGATCCTGATTTAGACTAGGTTTGGAGATGGTTTAGACTTCAGTTAGTCCTGTTTTGGTCCCGCTTTACACCTGGTTTAGTCTAGCTTTAGATCTGGTTTAGTCCTGTTTTAAACTTGGTTTCAACCCGGTTTAGTTCAGATTTAGACCTAGTTTAGTCCAGGTTTAGTGCAGCTTTAAACATGATTTAGTCCAACTTTAGACCTGGTTTAGTCCTGGTTCTTCTTAAAAATCTTGATGTACTTTTACTTTTTACTCAAGTAGAATGTTGATCTGAAGCTTTTTCTTAATTTTTGTTGCACCTGTATCTGTATGTTTTTTTAAGTAGGAAAAATTAGTTGTTCTTCCACCACTGGTATCTTGTCAAACTTTTTTCATTGTTTACTTACTAGTATATTTGTAATACATTTAAATATTAGATTTCAAATTAACAATAAATAAATATGCGTTATTAATTTAGCTTTATTCCAATAACTACATAATCAAATACTGCATAGTCCTCTTTGCAGATTAGGTAATTCTACTGGTGTGTCTTTGATCATGTAGGAGCAGACCTAGACCAAATTGTAAATGAAAATCATGCACTCAAGAATACACTTGATGACAAAGACGGTTTGAGGAGGTCTCTTCTGAAGGAAAAGATTCTTTTAGATGATGAGTCGTGCATGGCATACACAGGTAATGTAATTGTTCAGATTTATGTTATGAATGATGTGTATTGTCGAACTTTTGTCAATATTAACAGATGACTCATCTATACCATAATTGTTGTATTATGGTATAGATGATCCCTCTGTTAATAATGCATTGTGTGCATGTTCAGTAAATGTTTTTTTTTATTTATTTACAGGAGTTCAGACCAAGAACTAACTTCGAGAAATATTTAATTTGGTTGAAGACACCACAGGTGGATTACAGAATGTGAAGTACTGGCATGGCCGTTCGAGTGTCAGGTACATGTATATCAGTGAACCTCATTCCATTTTATTCATGTTAAGCATTTAAAATAAGATTATTCGGTAAAAATACAAAATTAACCCTTTAGCTGCCAAATTTTCTGATTGGCTGACTAAGAAATATACATATATATACAGTGGGGAAAATAAGTATTTGACCCCCTGTCAGTTTTGCAGCTTTTCCCACCTACAAAGAATGGAGAGGTCTGTAATTTTTATCGTAGGTACACTTCAAATGTGAGAGACAGAATCAAAAGAAAATCCAGTAAATCACATTGTATGATTTTTAAATAATTAATTTGCATTTTATTGCATAAAATAAGTATTTTACCCCCTAGAAAAACAGAGCTCAACAATTGGTACAGAAACATTTGTCTGCCATTACAGAGGTCAGATGTTTCCTGTAGTTCTTGACCAAGTTTTCACACACTGCAACAGGGATTTTGGTCCACTCCTCCATACAGATCTTCTCCAAATCTTTCAGGTTTGGAATTTCAGCTCCTCCACAGATTTTCAATTGAGTTCAGGTCTGGAGACTGGCCAGGCCACTCCAGGACCTTGAAATGCTTCTTACGAAGCCCCTCCTTAGTTGCCCTGGCTGTGGGTTTGGGGTCATTGTCATGCCTCCTTCCCTCAGTAAGAGCATTGAAGATGCTCTTACTGAGGGAAGGAGGTTGTTTGCCAAAATCTTGCAATACATGACCCCATCCATCCTCCCTTCAATACGGTGCATTCGTCCTGTCCCCTTTGCAGAAGAGCACCCCCAGAGTATGATGTTTCCATCCCCATGCTTCACGGTTGGGATGGTTTTCTTGGGGTTGTTCTCATCCTTTTAGCCTGGAAAAAGAGTATGTTGCTCTATAAAAAAAGCCCTCCGTAAAGCTAGGGCATCTTACTATTCATCACTAATTGAAGAAAATACGAACAACCCCAGGTTTCTTTTCAGCACTGTAGCCAGGCTGACAAAGAGTCAGAGCTCTATTGAGCTGAGTATTCCTTTAACTTTAACTAGTAATGACTTCATGACTTTCTTTGCAAATAAAATTTTAACTATTAGAGAAAAAATTATTCATAACCATCCCAAAGACATATCTTTATGTTCGGCTGCTTTCAGTAATGCTGGTATTTGGTTAGACTCTTTCTCTCTGATTGTTTTGTCTGAGGTATTTTCATTAGTCAGTTCCTCCAAACCATCAACATGTCTATTACACCCCATTCCTACCAGGCTGCTCAAGGAAGCCCTACCATTAATTAATGCTTCGATCTTAAATATGATCAATCTATCTTATTAGTTGGCTATGTACCACAGGCTTTTAAGGTAGCAGTAATTAAACCATTACTTAAAAAGCCATCACTTGACCCAACTATCTTAGCTAATTATAGGCCAATCTCCAACCTTCCTTTTCTCTCAAAAATTCTTGAAAAGGTAGTTGTAAAACAGCTAACTGATCATCTGCAGAGGAATGGTCTATTTGAAGAGTTTCAGTCAGGTTTCAGAATTCATTATAGTACAGAAACAGCATTAGTGAAGGTTACTAATGAACTTCTTATGGCCTCAGACAGTGGACTCATCTCTGTGCTCGTCCTGTTAGATCTCAGTGCAGCTTTTGATACTGTTGACCATAACATTTTATTACAGAGATTAGAGCATGCCATAGGTATTAAAGGCACTGTGCTGCAGTGGTTTGAATCATATTTATCTAATAGATTACAATTTGTTCATGTAAATGGGGAGTCTTCTTCACGGACTAAGGTTAATTATGGAGTTCCACAAGGTTCTGTGCTAGGACCAATTTTATTCACTTTATACATGCTTCCCTTAGGCAGTATTATTAGAAAGCATTGCTTAAATTTTCATTGTTACGCAGATGATACCCAGCTTTATCTATCCATGAAGCCAGAGGACACACACCAATTAGTTAAACTGCAGGAATATCTTTCAGACATAAAGACATGGATGACCTCTAATTTCCTGCTTTTAAATTCAGATAAAACTGAAGTTATTGTACTTGGCCCCACAAATGTTAGAAACATGGTGTCTAACCAGATCCTTACTCTGGATGGCATTACCCTGACCTCCAGTAATACTGTGAGAAATCTTGGAGTCATTTTTGATCAGGATATGTCCTTCAATGTGCATATTAAGCAAATATGTAGGACTGCTTTTTTGCATTTGCGCAATATCTCTAAAACTAGAAAGGTCTTGTCTCGGAGTGATGCTGAAAAACTAATTCATGCATTTATTTCTTCTAGGCTGGACTATTGTAATTCATTATTATCAGGTTGTCCTAAAAGTTCCCTGAAAAGCCTTCAGTTAATTCAAAATGCTGCAGCTAGAGTACTGACAGGGACTAGAAGGAAAGAGCATATTTCACCTATATTGGCTTCTCTTCATTGGCTGCCTGTTAATTCCAGAATAGAATTTAAAATTCTTCTTCTTAGTTATAAGGTTTTGAATAATCAGGTCCCATCTTATCTTAGGGACCTCATAGTACCATATCACCCCAATAGAGAGCTTCGCTCTCAGACTGCAGGTTTACTTGTAGTTCCTAGGGTTTGTAAGAGTAGAATGGGAGGCAGAGCCTTCAGCTTTCAGGCTCCTCTCCTGTGGCACCAGCTCCCAATTCGGATTAGGAAGACAGACACCCTCTCACCCAATTAAAACTTTCCTTTTTGCTAAAGCTTATAGTTAGGGCTGGATCAGGTGACCCTGAACCATCCCTAAGTTATGCTGCTATAGACTTAGACTGCTGGGGGGGTTCCCATGATGCACTGAGTGTTTCTTTTTATTCACCTCTTTTTGCTCTGTATGCACCAGTCTGCATTTAATCATTAGCGATTGATCTCTGCTCTCTTCCACAACATGTCTTTTTCCTGATTCTCTCCCCTCAGCCCAAACCAGTCCCAGCAGAAGACTGCCCCTCCCTGAGCCTGGTTCTGCTGGAGGTTTCTTCCTGTTAAAAGGGAGTTTTTCCTTCCCACTGTCGCCACGTGCTTGCTCATAGGGGGTCATTTTGACCGTTGGGGTTTTTCTGTAATTATTGTATGGCTTTTGCCTTACAATAAAGCGCCTTGGGGCAACAGTTTGTTGTGATTTGGCGCTATATAAATAAAATTGATTTGATTTGATTTGATTTGACCCTCTAAACATGGTAAGTGGAGTTGATTCCAAAAAACTCTATTTTGGTCTCATCTGTTTGTTGTGATTTGGCGCTATATAAAAAAAAAATGATTGATTGAATTGATCTGACCACATGACCTTCTCCCATGCCTCCTCTGGATCATCCAGATGGTCACTGGTGAACTTCAAACGGGCATGGACATGTGCTGGCCTGAGCAGGGGGACATTGCTGCCCTGCAGGATATTAAACCATGACAGCATCATGTGTTACTAATGTAATCTTTGTGACTGTGGTCCTGCTCTCTTCAGGTCATTGACCAGGTCCTCCTGTGTAGTTCTGAGCTTTCTCAGAATCATCCTTACCCCACAAAGTGAGATCTTGCATGGAATCCCAGACCGAGGGAGATTGACAGTCATCTTGTGTTTCTTCCACTTTCTAATAAATAATCATAACAGTTATTGACTTCTACCAAGCTGCTTATCTGTTGTCCTGTAGTCCATCCCAGCCTTGTGCAGGTCTACAGTTTTGTCCCTGGTGTCCTTAGACAGCTCTTTGGTCTTGGCTATGGTGGACAGGTTGGAGTGTGATTGATTGAGTGTGTGAACAGGTGTCTTTTATACAGGTAACAAGTTCAAACAGGTGCAATTAATACAGGTAAAGAGTGCAGAATAAGAGGGCTTCTTAAAGAAAAATTAACAGGTCTGTGAGAGCCACAATTCTTGGTTGGTAGGGGTTCAAATACTTATTTTATGCAATAAAATGCAAATTAATTATTTAAAAATCATACAATATGATTTTTCTGGATTTTTTTTAGATTTTGTCTCTCACAGTTGAAGTGTACCTACGCTAAAAATTACAGACCTCTCCATTCTTTGTATATATATATATATATATATAGAGAGAGAGAGAGAGAGAGAGAGAGAGAGAGAGAGAGAGAGAGAGAGAGAGAGAGAGAGAGAGAGAGAGAGAGAGTGAGAGAGAGAGAGAGAGAGAGAGAGAGAGAAAAGTACACCAAAAAGCGCTATTTCCCAGGGCCTGGGTCGTCAGCTGAGCGCTATCACTCCTTGGGATTTCGACCCATTAAGCTCAGTATCCCTCATGATAGTGGGTCCGCAACAGCTGTTTCCTGTTGCGCCCAGGCCCGTAAAATCCAGGTGCTGCCATCTTCTGCTCTTTTTCCCATTTCCTTTACCACCATACGACATCCACCAACACCAGCTGCCCTCAGAAAACGACCCACCGATGCTGCAGGGAAACCCCGGCATCCCACCTCAAAAGGAATGACCTCCACCTTCCAGCCTCGCTCCCCTATCTCCACCCTCAATTCTTCATAACGGTTGAGCTTCCTCTGTCGAGCTCCATCAATACCCTCCTCCCATGAGACTGTCAGCTCTCCAAGTATTACTCTCCTTTCCTCCCTATCAATCAGCGTAACATCCGGCCGCAAATCAGACACCACCACATCTACTGGCAAAGTCTTGTCTTCTAACACAGTCCACTTCCTTTTTGGACCAGTGCCCATCCTCTTCTGCTTCCGGCTTCTCACCTGTTCACCAGCTCTCACAAACTTAACTGGTTGGCTTTTCTTCACTGGGACAAATGCATCATTTACTGCCTTCACAGCCACCTTCAGAACTAAATTGTGCCTAAATGTATACCATCCTCTACTCAAAGCAACATGACACGCTGACAGAATATGGTGAAGAGTAGCATACTTTCCACACAGATGACAGTTTGCACTCTTGCCAGTACCCCATCTTCTCAGGTTCGCTGGTGATGGAAACACATCGTACGTCATCCGGAGTAGCCGCTTCAGACTCCCAAAACTTCTTCCCCAAATGTCCTTCCAAGTCACCTTCCTCTCCTCTACATCCCACGTCATCCATCGATCTTGCTGGCCCTGCTGTGCTGCTCTCGACACCCTTTCAGCCTCTACCAACCGACGAGTCTCCTGCTCTCTGATCTTTCTTCGTTCCCCAGCTCCGACCTTTGACCAAAATCGTTGCCTTCTTCTTACGCCAAGGCAAGCTCCCTTTTCACGCACCACTCCAACAAATTCACGTTGACGTGCTACGGCCTCAACTTCTTTCACCATACCACCAGCATTCCACTTCCGTCCAACTTGCAGGGCCGGTGGATTATTACTTATCACTTGGTCATTGGAATCATTTAGCATTGACTGTAGTCTAACCTTCGCAACCTTATATTCTTCCACCACTGATGATAAAGGAAACTGGAGCTTTGTTGACCGACTGTAGAGTGCTACATCTGTCAGCATCTTAGGCACTACTAGCCACTTTCGTACCATCTTACTAATCTTCCCTTCAATGCTCTCAACTCTTGTCACCGCCACTTCATAGACTGTCAATGGCCACATCAGCCTTGGTAGTAACCCAAACTGAACCATCCAGACCTTAAACTTCCCAGGTAGCTTCGTCTTTGCAATTGCTTTCAATCCATCTTCAGCTTGCTGCTGGACTTCAACCCCTCGATGTCGGTCTGTGATTGGAAAGGAGTACCAACGACCTAGGCTCTTCACGCCCTTTTCTTTCACTGACGGAATCCGTTCACCTTCAACCATGAAAACTTCGTCAACAACTTTCCCAGCCCGTAGCGTAAGATACCTGCTCTTCTTAGCTTTAAACACCATGCTTGACTATGTCACTAACTCTTGTAGCCGCTCCACCAACTTCTTAGCTCTCCATTCCTCCGCTTCCAGAATTGTCAGGTCGTCCATAAAGGCCTTTAGCTGGTACTCATCATTAATGCTATCGATTGATTAAAAAATTTAATCAAGTTAATCACATGTCTACTCTGTGATTAATCATGATTAATCACACATTTCTCATGGGCTTAACAAATTCTGTCTAAATACTACAATTGACTTGAATTTTGTTTTGAGATTAAAGAAGTACAGTTGTGGTGTTTGAATCAAGAAATATTCAACAAACCAGAATTTTCAAACTTTATTTAAGCTTATATTGGTTTTTAAAATACAGTGTCTATTTGTTGAACAGTAATATTCATTAACTTGAACCTATCAGCCGACAACCATCAAGTACAAACCAATTTTTGCTGCAAAGTGACTTTAAACTGCTTGATTGTATGCTGTTGTGACATTTCACCCAACTTACTGTCACATTAAGAAAGCTTACTGCTGAAAAAGAAAATGAATGCCATAGTGTCTTGGAGATACAAACAGTACCTTTCACGCACTTAAGGTGAATAACATTATTTGAAAAACAATGAACTTGTGCTAAATGACTCCGGTCATAAGATCTTCCTTTTCTTTTAACCTGCTCATCAACAGGCACCTGTGTGTGTCAACCTCTGCTGTTGTATGCATACCTCTAACCAGGCTCTAACCAGGCTCTCTTTTATAACAGTGCAGAGGGGTTAACTGATTAAAGTGCCATATCATCAGACTGACAGTGTCTCAAGTAGTGCTTGGCATTGCCCAAAATGAACTACCAACATAAATAGTAGACAAGCACATAAAACAGTTACAATAACTTCTGCTTCAAAGCAAATGTAAGCTTGTCTGTTAAATGTAACATTTCACCAAAATAAAACCAGCATTTACAGTAAGTTGTCTGAAGGCTGAATAAAGTGTATTTCAAAATTGTCTCATAAAACACAAAATGAACAGTCCTTTTTCACACACTTAATGGAATAACATTGAACTGTGTTCAGTGAACACTGAATAACACTGAACTAAACTGTGTGTGCTATGGCTTGTCAGCCGGTTCGTACTCTACTTGTCTTTTAACCAGCTGCTCAGATAGACCAGCTTGTTGACATTTTCAGACAACAGAGCTGACATCTTCTTCTGTACAATGTGCCCTGCCAAAGAAAAGAGTCTCTCACAGGGACCTGTTGTGGCAGGTGTGGCCAGGTACTTTGTGCAAGCTGGGACAGCTTACTGTGGGCACCACTGTGTGCAGACCACCACTGTAGTGGACATGAGTCAATGCTGGCACTGGGCTCTGCCCTGTATCTGTCCAGTGTTTTGTCAATGGAAAGTGCCTCCTCATCAGAATCTGATTCTGACCCCATCAGTAGAAGAGCCAGCTTCTTCTTTGGTGGCTCAGGTTCCACATCCTCACTGCAGGGCCGTTATGCAGGCTCTTTGGCTTTCAGCATCTCACTAAGCTTCTGCCACACATCTTTCCTCTCTGCTTTGGGCAGGCATCTGAGGTCCTTGAATCAGGGGTCTAAAGCTGTTGATACCTTTAACCTGACAGGTTTGTGTTCTCCTTTCGTTTGTTGAGGTCCTCTGAATGCAGCTTTGAAGCGTGCAATGTAGGCAGGGTCAACATCTGTTATCGCCATTGTGCGCAGAAGATGGCAGAGTGCAGGCAGGACCACAGAGCAGGACACATATTTCTCTCCCCCATTTTGGGCCGGGACTGTCATAATTTTATATATATATATATATATATATATATATATATATATATATATATATATATATATATATATATATATATATATACAAAAAAAATTTTTTAAAAAGATCGGCCGTGACGGTATTTGAAACACAAAATGTGGCCATTGGTAGAATCTCTTGAAGGACACTGGGCTGAAATCTCTCAGCCTTTCTCGGCCCGCCCTCCCCCTCACATTGACCCAGGTTATCAATTTCAGGTTATCAGTTTCTGCCATTTGAGCTGAACAGAGTTGGAGAGAGTTAAGTGAATATATCCGGCTATTGAAATGGATAAACAACAGAAATGCAAGGGAGGCACAGAGAAGCTGCGAGAGAAAAGGCTGAAAAGCCTACAAGTTGACGCAGCAAAATGTGCAAAAATTACAATTATGTTTGCCAGTGCTTCAGCAGCAGATGCAGGCAGTGCCATCAACGAGTGCAGCGCCGTCAACATCAAAAGCAGCCCAGACTGCACAGGCTGTCGAGCTGGCACAGAGTTCAGTGGAACAGAGTCGTAGGCAAAACATAGAGGAAGAAGTAGCAATCCAGGTGAATTTGGAGGTCGAGGAGATGGAGGAGGAGGAGAGAGACGTGACCCAGGAGAAGGTCAAAATAGCTACTGACAACCTAGTAAGAAGCTAGCAAAATGTTAGCAGAATGACTGTGTGCCAAAAGTGTAAGTTTAAGAAATTATTACAGTACTCATTTTATTCAGTCAGACTAAAACATGAATTAGCCTATAGAATTTTATGCACAACCTCGTTGGTTTGGAGGTGGTCACCCGTGTGTGTGTGTGTGTGTGTGTGTGTGTGTGTGTGTGTGTGTGTGTGTGTGTGTGTGTGTGTGTGTGTGTGTGTGTGTGTGCGCGTGTGTGTGTGTGTGCGCACATGGGCGTGCGTGCGTCTGTGTGTGTGTGTGCGTGTGTGTGAGAGTGACAGAGAGAGAAAATAGCCTTTGTTTTCGAATAATGCTATGAGTAGATTTGTTGTCCAACTTACCATATTAGATAAGAGGCCTTGGCTACTTTATTTGACTTAAACCATGAACATTAATGCAGGCTATACTGTTATAAAGTGTCATTTGATTTTTCTACGCTAATGTAAAGTTGACACTGGTGTGCAGATATTACAAAAACTGAATGACATGTCATTAATGTTCATGACGTCTTATGTCATGTTTGTGATAGGCTCATGTCACTCTAATGTGTCCAGTGTTATTTCAGCTTGTTATAAATTTGTTGTTTGCAGATTATAGCTTACAGTTGATCATGTAATGTAACATTGCTTTGCTGAACTGTGGATGATTATTGGTAGGTAACCAGAGAAATAACACTAATGAAATGAACATTCCTGCCTCTTTGTTTCTCTGTGTTTAGTCGAGAGAGACTGTTGAAGGAGTGGAGGAGTCACAGGGAGATCAGGCAGTTGACTATTTTAGCCGTCCTCATCCCACAAAGAGGCAGGAATTTTTTAAGTTTCATCCACAGCAGGATGCCACAAACCCAGTCATCCAGAGGCTCTTAAACAGAACGGAAGACATAGCATGAAAATGGCTGACGTATTGTAGTCAACGTCATGCTTTATTTTGTTTTGTTTGCCTTGCTTTTAGTAAGCCCAATGATCAAAGTGCTTTTATTAGAGGCATGACAGACTGGAGGCACGTGCACCAAAGAACAGAAGAGCATGAGAGAGGCATGGCACACAGTGTGCTGAGGCATATTTTTTAAACTGCTCCAGAGCAAGCATTGACCACCTCCTTGACCGGACAACGTGAGCAGGTTAAGAAGAGACGTCAGGTGTTGGAACGTGTAGTGAAGGTTGTGAAGGTCATAGGGAAGAGAGGCTTAAGCTACAGGCAGGAGCACAGTGAGGCCGCATACAACTTGGACATTGACAGCCTTGATCATGGCAATTTTTGGAATTGATAATATTGCTTGGGAAATATGATGTCTGCTTAAAAGAGCACCTCAGCAACATAAGTGAAAAAAGTAAGCAGATCCATGCTTCAGGAACCCAAGGCAGAGGTTCTCTGATCACCTTCCTGTCAAAAACGACTGTAAATGCAGTAATTTGTGGCACATTCTAATGCGCTTTATTTTAATGTTTGAAATAACACAGTGTGTGCATATATCCTCTGTTATGTTGTGTTTTCTGGTATCGTATAAATAATCATGGTGGGCCACCATGGCCAAAAATGCCCAGGCCATTTTTTGGTCCCAGTCCAGCCCTGGACACCAAAATAGGGATACTTTCCCTGTATTAAATGTTACAGCACTCTTAATGAAACCATACCTTTAATCCATCCATCCATCCATCCATCCATTTTCTTCCGCTTTATCCGGAGTCAGGTCACGGGGGCAGCAGCTCAAGCAAAGCCACCCAGACCTCCCGATCCACACACACCTCCCCCAGCTCCTCCGGGGGAACCCCAAGGCGTTCCCAAGCCAGCCGAGAGATGTATTCCCTCCAGCGTGTCCTGGGTCTCCCCTAGGGCCTCCTCCCAATGGGACGTGCCCGGAACACCTCTCCAGCGAGGCGTCCAGGGGGCATCCGGAAAAGATGCCCGAGCCACCTCAACGGACTCCTTTCGACGTGGAGGAGCAAACCATACCTTTAATCTTCCTTCCTATTAGCTCAACCAATAATTTGCATCACTTTTTACCAAAATTGGAGCAACTTAAACTTTTGACCCCTGTACAAAATGACACTGACCTTTGTCACCATTCTTACTGTTTTTATCCCATAACTCCATAGAATTCAATCACAGATAGTCCAAACTGTACCTTTTTGGAATCTTTATGATCAGGCAAATAATGTGGAATATTTTTCAATATGATTGGAGCATCTTTAAATTTTGACCTCTGTGTAATTCTTCAATTGACACCTACCTGACCTCCGATTGAAAAGTCAAGTGGCCAATCGTTTTTTCAAAAGAAGTAGAAGGAGTATTTCCCCCAAATTTGATGCTTTTATCACCATTTGCATGATTGTTTCACTTATCTGCTGCACTATTAGAGATGAACTCTGTTTTTATTTTACTTTTTCTTTTATCAATTTCATTATTAACTTTGATTCACGCAGTGTAGATTCTTTCCATGATACACTGAACAATGATGAATGCTTGCTACTCTTAATCTGCCAATGAAGTACTGCTTGCATAATTTTTGCTATTGATATAGATATTGCAATGAAGTAACTGTTTATACACCACTGGGGTTGCAGAATTATGGGGCTTTGTTTTGTCTAAAAGGGGAGTAGCTAGTGTGTCTACAATTTGATTTGTCTGTACAAAGAGACTGTGACATCACACCCTTGCATTAATCTCTCGCTATTTCAATCAATTCAATCAATTTTATTTATATAGCGCCAAATCACAACAAACAGTTGCCCCAAGGCGCTTTATATTGTAAGGCAAGGCCATCCAATAATTACGTAAAAACCCCTACGGTCAAAACGACCCCCTCTGAGCAAGCACTTGGCGACAGTGGGAAGGAAAAACTCCCTTTTAACAGGAAGAAACCTCCAACAGAACCAGGCTCAGGGAGGGGCAGTCTTCTGCTGGGACTGGTTGGGGCTGAGGGAGAGAACCAGGAAAAAGACATGCTGTGGAGGGAAGCAGAGATCAATCACTAATGATTAAATGCAGAGTGGTGCATACAGAGCAAAAAGAGAAAGAAACACTCAGTGCATCATGGGAACCCCCCAGCAGTCTAAGTCTATAGCAGCATAACTAAGGGATCGTTCAGGGTCACCTGATCCAGCCCTAACTATAAGCTTTAGCAAAAAGGAAAGTTTTAAGCCTAATCTTAAAAGTAGAGAGGGTGTCTGTCTCCCTGATCCGAATTGGGAGCTGGTTCCACAGGAGAGGAGCCTGAAAGTTGAAGGCTCTGCCTCCCATTCTACTCTTACAAACCCTAGGAACTACAAGTAAGCCTGCAGTCTGAGAGCGAAGCACTCTATTGGGGTGATATGGTACTATGAGGTCCCTAAGATAAGATGGGACCTGATTATTCAAAACCTTATAAGTAAGAAGAAGAATTTTAAATTCTATTCTAGAATTAACAGGAAGCCAATGAAGAGATGCCAATATGGGTGAGATATGCTCTCTCCTTCTAGTCCCCGTCAATACTCTAGCTGCAGCATTTTGAATTAACTGAAGGCTTTTCAGGGAACTTTTAGGACAACCTGATAATAATGAATTACAATAGTCCAGCCTAGAGGAAATAAATGCATGAATTAGTTTTTCAGCATCACTCTGAGACAAGACCTTTCTAATTTTAGAGATATTGCGTAAATGCAAAAAAGCAGTCCTACATATTTGTTTAATATGCGCATTGAATGACATATCCTGATCAAAAATGACTCCAAGATTTCTCACAGTATTACTAGAGGTCAGGGTAATGCCATCCAGAGTAAGGATCTGGTTAGACACCATGTTTCTAAGATTTGTGGGGCCAAGTACAATAACTTCAGTTTTATCTGAGTTTAAAAGCAGGAAATTAGAGGTCATCCATGTCTTTATGTCTGTAAGACAATCCTGCAGTTTAGCTAATTGGTGTGTGTCCTCTGGCTTCATGGATAGATAAAGCTGGGTATCATCTGCGTAACAATGAAAATTTAAGCAATTCTGTCTAATAATACTGCCTAAGGGAAGCATGGATAAAGTGAATAAAATTGGTCCTAGCAGAGAACCTTGTGGAACTCCATAATTAACCTTAGTCTGTGAAGAAGATTCCCCATTTACATGAACAAATTGTAATCTATTAGATAAATATGATTCAAACCACCGCAGCGCAGTGCCTTTAATACAACACATTGCAAATGACAATAATTTTTTTAAAGTTGTGTTTGCTTTGTTGTGGCCATTCAGATAATTTCATGATGGACACTTAAAGATTCCCATGACACTTGATGAACACCCTAATTTTCACTATTATTATTGCCTTCTCAACCTTTGTATCTGATCTTTTCCTCATTCTGTTTGATAAGGGAATGTAAAAATATTGTCATTTGTTGTTGGTTGAGTGCAACATTGTCCAGATGTATCTTTAGGTAATTACCAGGGAGGTAATTCAATTCACGTTCAGTGATCCTATGAATTTAAAGATCAGTGACAATTTGAACTATTTGAACATGACACCTTGAATGGTAGTTCTCTCTCACACCTTCATGCTCCTGCCTTGTTGGCATGTTGTATCAGGTGAGCATGGAAGACTGGATAGCTCATGACAGGTAAGATCCCACTTTATACCATGGGATGACCTAACAGTGCACAGTCACGATTACTCGATCTTGTTTCAATGAGGCCTTGACTCTAGTCTGGCTACAAGGGCACCATAAGGAAGCATCAGGATGAGGCAATTGATGGTTACCTATGTGCCTACATGTTTGGCAGTATTTTGCCTTGAATGGAATACTGGATCATACGTGAGAATTATTATACCAAAATGATCTTAATTGTTGACATGAAAATTCAGTAAGATATATCTTATATATTATTTTCAATTCTAAGGTAGAACTATGCTAGTATACTAAGGTATATTTAAATATCTAAAAAGGAAGAGTAAAATAGAAGAGTAGAAAAGAGTAGAGTAGAGCCACTTACTTAGGTGACTGGTCTTGAGAACCAGGGATGGTAGATTGAAAAGCTTTTTTATCCCATGGGAACTCTCCCTACCACCCCCAAGTGGCTCAAGAAAAAAGGTATATATAATAATGAATAATAAGACATAAGAAAGATAAGACATCATATCTATAACTTATATTTAAATATTAAGGGTAATAAACAACATATACAATAAATATAGTACTATATAATATACAGGAGTAGGTATTAAAATCTAAATATTAATACAGGAGATTGTAGTATAGGTAATTTAGTATGTAGACTAGTAGTAAAATTAAATTATTGTTAGTAGGCTAAGCTATAAAACAACTATATATATAAACTACTAAAACTATAACTATAAACTAAGCTATAAAACAACTTGTTAGATAATATGTGTGGTAATTCCTTATTACCTCCGCCAAGGAGGTTATGTTTTCGGTCGAGTTTGTTTGTTTGTTTGTTTGTCTGTCTGTCTGTTTGTCAGCAGGATATCTCAAAATGTTTTGAACGGATTTTGATGAAATTTTGTGGAGTGGTTGGAAATGACAAGAGGAACAAGTGATTAAATTTTAGTGGTGATCCGGATCACGATCCGGATCCAGGAATTTTTTAAAGGATTCTTCACCATTGCGGGATAGAGGGAATTTTGACATTCTAGTTTCTAACTCCACAAAAACAAGGAAGAAAGGCTTGAAAAAAATTAGGGTGTAACATAGTGAAATGTTCTATCAAACAACAAAGTTCTAGTGCTATGTTTTCATGGTCAAGGATGTCAAATATAAAGGAAAGAAAAGTGTATGTATCATAGTTTTGGTTGTAACACTGAATTGTTGAATAGATCACTGTGCCAGGAGGGAATCTCTTTAGGGTCAGTGACTCTATGGCCTTGTGTAGCACATGCAACACTTAAAAAATAGTTCTATTTTAGAATTTACTGTTATTTATTTAAAGAAGTGTTTCATAAATGTTAAAAAAAAATTCATATACATATTTGCAGTTTAGTTGAATAAAAAATTGAATTTTGTCTTTTATTTGTTTTTGTCTATAAGCACATGCAATATCAATATCAGTGCTCAGATGACAGTAGCTTCTGGGAAAGGTGCAAGTTGCAATAAACTGTGATGCCAAGTGCTAAGGATACATGCTATCCAGTCACAGCAGATGAAACTTTTTTTTACTAGCAATCATCAGTTAGACTTTTTTAGGTTCAGTGATTCCACAGCATGTAGATGTTATGGCGTCAGTGACCCCATGGCCTTGGTGGAGGTTTGCACTCTCCGAGTGCTTCTAGTTTTATTATGTTATCAAATATTTTCTTTTGTTATATGTTTAGAAGTGCCTGAAACCTGGTTTTAACTGGATTCAAAATCATGATAGTGGGTAGCCAGTCATGTTGCCCACCCTAAAAAATTAAAATAAAAGTAGATTTGTAATCAAGAACAACAACTTTTGGGTGAACATCCAAACTCACAGATTCAATAATAATAAACCAAGTACAGCAACCCCAGGTGCCCGCTGTTGGCTGCCTCGAAAAACAAAACAAAACAAAACATATATGATGCCTAAGTCAAAAATAAACAGTCAGAAATGCATCAAAACACTAAAAAGAATATAGGATAACAGATGTCCACCACTCTCATACCTTTCCAAAACATCCAAACCACCCAAAACAATGGGAACCATCCGTAACAGCTTCCATCAAATCCGGATGTAAGCAATCCCTGAAAGACCTGAACCCCCTATATGAGCAATTCATGAGATAGCACTTTCCATAAATGCAGGGGACACACAGTTAAGACAGTGTGAATAGCAGCTACAAATATATAACGAAGAAATGGGGAAACATGGATGTACCACCAAAGAAAAACTACAAGAGGACATCCTCTAAATGGAAAAACGAACACAGACCGAACAACTGGTTTGACCTTTATACTGACATTATGGGTATATTATATGAATAGTTTATTTATTTTATTTCCTCTCTCTCTCTCTCTCTCTCTCTCTCTCTCTCTCTCTCTCTCTCTCTCTCTCTATATATATATATATATATATATATATATACACAGTGAGGAAAATAAGCATTTGAACACCCTGCGGTTTTGCAAGTTCTCCCACTTAGAAATCATGGAGAGGTCTGAAATTTTCATCTTAGGTGCATGTCCACTGTGAGAGACATATTACATATTATTTCTTCACATGCAATTTTCACTGCACAATATCCAAAGAAAAGTACATACTATGCTACATAATTTCACTTTGATGAATTCTTCATATAATAACCATCAAATCCAAAAGATCATTAATTGCATTTTCGTCATAATTGGAACACACTTCAGGAGATACAATTAAATTCACTAAATGTTTACCCACATTAACAAGGTACTCACTAAAATGAGTTTTCATAAGTTTGACGATATTAATAATTTCACTGGCACATCGAAGATCGCACGAGTCTGCAGCGCTTTCCAACGCAACCAAATTTACCATGAGTTAGTGACTTTTTAATTTAACTCTGTGATCCCGGCTAATTAATTTCAGTATGTTCCCCAGAACTACACGGAGGGACCTGATGAATGATCTGCAGAGAGCTGGGACCAAAGTAACAAGGCTACACACTACGCAGAGAGGGACTCAAATCCTGCAGTGCCAGGCGATCCCCCCTGCTTAAGCCAGTACGTGTCCAGGCCCATCTGAAGTTTGCCATAGAGCATATGGATGATCCAGAAGAGGATTGGGAGAATATCATGTGGTCCGATGAAACCAAAATAGAACATTTTGGTAAAAACTCAACTCGTCGTGTTTGGAGGAAGAAGAATGCTGAGTTGCATTCCAAGAACACCATATCTACTGTGAAGCATGGGGGTGGAAACGTCATGCTTTGGGGCTGTTTTTCTGCAAAGGGGACAGGATGACTGATCCGTGTTAAGGGAAGAACGAACGTGGCCATGTATCGTGAGAATTTAAGCCAAAACCTCCTTCCATCAGTGAGAGCATTGAAAATGCAACGTGGCTGGGTCTTCCAGCATGACAGTGATCCCAAACACACCGCTCGGGCAACGAAGGAATGGCTCCGTAAAAAGCATTTCAAGGTCCTGGAGTGGCCAAGCCAGTCTCCAGACCTCAACCCCACAGAAAATTTGTTAAGGGAGTTGAAAGTCCATGTTGCTCAGTGACAGCCCCAAAACATCACTCCTCTAGAGGAGATCTGCGTGGAGGAATGGCCCAAAATACCAGCTACAGTGTGTACAAACCTGGTGAAGATTTACAGGAAGTGTTTGACCTCTGTCATTGCCAACAAAGATTATGTTACAAAGTATTGAGTTGAACTTTTGTTAGTTCAAGCTGCTGCAGCAGGACACCTCAGCTCAGCAGCTTGAATATGATGGCGGCATGCATAGACGCAGCAGCCTGGAGCTCCCATTATTGTTGTAGTTTCTGCATTTTATTGGTGGTGCCGTGCATTATTTCGCACAGTTTTGGGACAATTCACTACAGCAGAAGCGATCTCCTACGGTTAGATAACGGAGAACATCACCTGTCAGCTGAGTTTTTAATCCTTCCAGAAATTATTAGACCGCTTACTGGGATATTCGCAGCAGAAGGTCGAAGGAGGGGACGCTGTGAGCGGCGGCAGAAGAGAGGCAAGCAGGGGGCATTTGGGCTAGGCTACAGGCTAGCCCATTCAAACCACCGCTTCCGACCATCTTTCTCTCTAATGTGCGGTCTGTCCAGAATAAATTAGATGAGGTTTGGCTGCAAATGACCATGCGGAGGGTTACTAAGAACTGTTGCTGCGTGATTTTTTTCTGAGACCTGGGTAGACAGTTCTATTCCAGACGCGGCTATTGAGTGGTCGTACCACCTACCGAGCCGACAGGACTGCGGACTCTGGTAAAAAGATTGGAGGGGGACTATGCATTTATATTAACAACTCATGGTGCACTAATGTTATAATATCGGATAAGCTGTGTAGCCCAGATGCAGAACTGTTGCTGTTAAAGTGTCGGCCATTCTACAGTATCTCCCGCATCAGTTTACTGCGGTTTACATCTGTGCTGTTTACATTCCACTGGATGCTAACGTTAAGCTAGCACTAGCACAAGTAAGTAGTAGTATTAACAGTCTAGCAGCACATCCGGACTGTGTTTTTATCGCAGCTGGGGATTTTAATCACGCAGACTTGAAATCAGTTCTTCACAAATTCCCATTCTTGCTTGATGTACAACTTCAGTTGTTCAACAGTCCAGGGTCTCCATTGTCATATTTTGTGCTTCATAAAGCGCTGCACATTTTCAGTGGGCGACAGGTCTGGACTGCAGACAGGCCAGTCTAGTACCCGCACTCTTTACTACGAAGCCACACTGTTGTAACACATGCAGAATGTGGCTTGGCATTGTCTTACTGAAATAAGCAGGGACGTCCTTGAAAAAGATGTTAGATGGCAGAATGTGTTGCTCCAAAACCTGGATGTACCTTTCAGCATTGATGGTGCCATCACAGATGTGTACGTTGGCCATGCCATGGGCACTAACACACCCTCATACCATCACAGATGCTGGCTTTTGAACATTGCGCTGGTAACAATCTGGATGGTCTTTTTCCTCTTTTGTCTGGAGGACACAACGTCCATGATTTCCAAAAACAATTTGAAATGTGGACTCATCAGACCACAGCACACTTTTCCACTTTGCATCTATCCATTTGAAATGAGCTCTGGCCCAGAGAAGGCGGCGGCATTTCTCGGTGTTGTTGATGTATGGTTTGGAGAGTTTTAACTTGTACTTGTAGATGTAGTGACGAACTGTGTTAACTGACAATGGTTTTCTGAAGTGTTCCTGAGGCCACGTGGTAAGATACTTTACACAATGATCTGGTTTTTAATGCAGTGCCACCTGAGGGATCAAAGGTCACAGGCATTCAATGCTGGTTTTCGGCCTTGCCGCTTACGTGTAGAAAGTTCTCCAGATTCTCTGAATCTTCTGATTATATTATGGACTGTAGATGATGGAATCCATAAATTCCTTGCAACTGAACGCTGAGAAACATTGTTCTTAAACTGTTGGACTATTTTTTCACACACTTGTTCACAAAGTGGTGATCCTCGCCCCATCTTTGCTTCTGAACGGCTCAGCCTTTTGGGGTTGTTCCTTTTATACCCAATCATGACACTCACCTGTTTCCAATTAGGTGTCATTGAACATTCATCAACTTTCCCAGTCTTTTGTTGGCCTCGGTGAACTCCATCCTGACCAGGTCCGCATAATCACGGGTACACCGAAATTAAAAGTCTATAACTGTTTATTATATGGTAAACAAGAAAATTGGGAGTTTGTCAAACAAAATCAATCAATCAATCAATTTTATTTATATAGCGCCAAATCACAACAAACAGTTGCCCCAAGGCGCTTTATATGGTAAGGCAAGGCCATACAATAATTACGTAAAAACCCCAACGGTCAAAACGACCCCATGTGAGCAAGCACTTGGCGACACAGTGGGAAGGAAAAACTCCCTTTTAACAGGAAGAAACCTCCAGCAGAACCAGGCTCAGGGAGGGGCAGTCTTCTGCTGGGACTGGTTGGGGCTGAGGGAGAGAACCAGGAAAAAGACATGCTGTGGAGGGGAGCAGAGATCAATCACTAATGATTAAATGCAGAGTGGTGCATACAGAGCAAAAAGAGAAAGAAACACTCAGTGCATCATGGGAACCCCCCAGCAGTCTAAGTCTATAGCAGCATAACTAAGGGATGGTTCAGGGTCACCTGATCCAGCCTTAACTATAAGCTTTAGCAAAAAGGAAAGTTTTAAGCCTAATCTTAAAAGTAGAGAGGGTGTCTGTCTCCCTGATCTGCCTCCCATTCTACTCTTACAAACCCTAGGAACTACAAGTAAGCCTGCAGTCTGAGAGCGAAGCACTCTATTGGGGTGATATGGTACTATGAGGTCCCTAAGATAAGATGGGACCTGATTATTCAAAACCTTATAAGTAAGAAGAAGAATTTTAAATTCTATTCTAGAATTAACAGGAAGCCAATGAAGAGAGGCCAATATGGGTGAGATATGCTCTCTCCTTCTAGTCCCCATTAGTACTCTAGCTGCAGCATTTTGAATTAACTGAAGGCTTTTCAGGGAACTTTTAGGACAACCTGATAATAATGAATTACAATAGTCCAGCCTAGAGGAAATAAATGCATGAATTAGTTTTTCAGCATCACTCTGAGACAAGACCTTTCTAATTTTAGAGATATTGCATAAATGCAAAAAAGCAGTCCTACATATTTGTTTAATATGCGCATTGAATGACATATCCTGATCAAAAATGACTCCAAGATTTCTCACAGTATTACTAGAGGTCAGGGTAATGCCATCCAGAGTAAGGATCTGGTTAGACACCATGTTTCTAAGATTTGTGGGGCCAAGTACAATAACTTCAGTTCAGAGTTTAAAAGCAGGAAATTAGAGGTCATCCATGTCTTTATGTCTGTAAGACAATCCTGCAGTTTAGCTAATTGGTGTGTGTGTCCTCTGGCTTCATGGATAGATAAAGCTGGGTATCATCTGCGTAACAATGAAAATTTAAGCAATACCGTCTAATAATACTGCCTAAGGGAAGCATGTATAAAGTGAATAAAATTGGTCCTAGCACAGAACCTTGTGGAACTCCATAATTAACTTTAGTCTGTGAAGAAGATTCCCCATTTACATGAACAAATTGTAATCTATTAGACAAATATGATTCAAACCACCGCAGCGCAGTGCCTTTAATACCTATGACATGCTCTAATCTCTGTAATAAAATTTTATGGTCAACAGTATCAAAAGCAGCACTGAGGTCTAACAGAACAAGCACAGAGATGAGTCCACTGTCCGAGGCCATAAGAAGATCATTTGTAACCTTCACTAATGCTGTTTCTGTACTATGATGAATTCTAAAACCTGACTGAAACTCTTCAAATAGACCATTCCTCTGCAGATGATCAGTTAGCTGTTTTACAACTACCCTTTCAAGAATTTTTGAGAGAAAAGGAAGGTTGGAGATTGGCCTATAATTAGCTAAGATAGCTGGGTCAAGTGATGGCTTTTTAAGTAATGGTTTAATTACTGCCACCTTAAAAGCCTGTGGTACATAGCCAACTAACAAAGATAGATTGATCATATTTAAGATCGAAGCATTAAATAATGGTAGGGCTTCCTTGAGCAGCCTGGTAGGAATGGGGTCTAATAAACATGTTGATGGTTTGGATGAAGTAACTAATGAAAATAACTCAGACAGAACAATCGGAGAGAAAGAGTCTAACCAAATACCGGCATCACTGAAAGCAGCCAAAGATAACGATACGTCTTTGGGATGGTTATGAGTAATTTTTTCTCTAATAGTTAAAATTTTGTTAGCAAAGAAAGTCATGAAGTCATTACTAGTTAAAGTTAATGGAATACTCAGCTCAATAGAGCTCTGACTCTTTGTCAGCCTGGCTACAGTGCTGAAAAGAAACCTGGGGTTGTTCTTATTTTCTTCAATTAGTGATGAGTAGAAAGATGTCCTAGCTTTACGGAGGGCTTTTTTATAGAGCAACAGACTCTTTTTCCAGGCTAAGTGAAGATCTTCTAAATTAGTGAGACGCCATTTCCTCTCCAACTTACGGGTTATCTGCTTTAAGCTACGAGTTTGTGAGTTATACCACGGAGTCAGACACTTCTGATTTAAAGCTCTCTTTTTCAGAGGAGCTACAGCATCCAAAGTTGTCTTCAATGAGGATGTAAAACTATTGACGAGATACTCTATCTCACTTACAGAGTTTAGGTAGCTACTCTGCACTGTGTTGGTATATGGCATTAGAGAACATAAAGAAGGAATCATATCCTTAAACCTAGTTACAGCGCTTTCTGAAAGACTTCTAGTGTAATGAAACTTATTCCCCACTGCTGGGTAGTCCATCAGAGTAAATGTAAATGTTATTAAGAAATGATCAGACAGAAGGGAGTTTTCAGGGAATACTGTTAAGTCTTCTATTTCCATACCATAAGTCAGAACAAGATCTAAGATATGATTAAAGTGGTGGGTGGACTCATTTACTTTTTGAGCAAAGCCAATAGAGTCTAATAATAGATTAAATGCAGTGTTGAGGCTGTCATTCTCAGCATCTGTGTGGATGTTAAAATCGCCCACTATAATTATCTTATCTGAGCTAAGCACTAAGTCAGACAAAAGGTCTGAAAATTCACAGAGAAACTCACAGTAACGACCAGGTGGACGATAGATAATAACAAATAAAACTGGTTTTTGGGACTTCCAATTTGGATGGACAAGACTAAGAGACAAGCTTTCAAATGAATTAAAGCTCTGTCTGGGTTTTTGATTAATTAATAAGCTGGAATGGAAGATTGCTGCTAATCCTCCGCCCCGGCCCGTGCTACGAGCATTCTGACAGTTAGTGTGACTCGGGGGTGTTGACTCATTTAAACTAACATATTCATCCTGCTGTAATCAGGTTTCTGTTAGGCAGAATAAATCAATATGTTGATCAATTATTATATCATTTACCAACAGGGACTTAGAAGAGAGAGACCTAATGTTTAATAGACCACATTTAACTGTTTTAGTCTGTGGTGCAGTTGAAGGTGCTATATTATTTTTTCTTTTTGAATTTTTATGCTTAAATAGATTTTTGCTGGTTATTGGTAGTCTGGGAGCAGGCACCGTCTCTACGGGGATGGGGTAATGAGGGGATGGCAGGGGGAGAGAAGCTGCAGAGAGGTGTGTAAGACTACAACTCTGCTTCCTGGTCCCAACCCTGGATAGTCACGGTTTGGAGGATTTAAGAAAATTGGCCAGATTTCTAGAAATGAGAGCTGCTCCATCCAAAGTGGGATGGATGCCGTCTCTCCTAACAAGACCAGGTTTTCCCCAGAAGCTTTGCCAATTATCTATGAAGCCCACCTCATTTTTTGGACACCACTCAGACAGCCAGCAATTCAAGGAGAACATGCGGCTAAACATGTCACTCCCGGTCCGATTGGGGAGGGGCCCAGAGAAAACTACAGAGTCCGACATTGTTTTTGCAAAGTTACACACCGATTTAATGTTAATTTTAGTGACCTCCGATTGGCGTAACCGGGTGTCATTACTGCCGACGTGAATTACAATCTTACCAAATTTACGCTTAGCCTTAGCCAGCAGTTTCAAATTTCCTTCAATGTCGCCTGCTCTGGCCCCCGGAAGACAATTGACTATGGTTGCTGGTGTCGCTAACTTCACATTTCTCAAAACAGAGTCGCCAATAACCAGAGTTTGATCCTCGGCGGGTGTGTCGTCGAGTGGGGAAAAACGGTTAGAGATGTGAACGGGTTGGCGGTGTACACGGGGCTTCTGTTTAGGACTACGCTTCCTCCTCACAGTCACCCAGTCAGCCTGCTTTCCCGGCTGCTCGGGATCTGCCAGGGGGGAACTAACGGCGGCTAAGCTACCTTGGTCCGCACCGACTACAGGGGCCTGGCTAGCTGTAGAATTTTCCACGGTGCGGAGCCGAGTCTCCAATTCGCCCAGCCTGGCCTCCAAAGCTACGAAAAAGCTACACTTATTACAAGTACCGTTACTGCTAAAGGAGGCCGAGGAATAACTAAACATTTCACACCCAGAGCAGAAAAGTGCGGGAGAGACAGGAGAAGCCGCCATGCTAAATCGGCTAAGAGCTAGTAGCTACGCTAAGCTAGCGGATTCCTAAAAACACGCAAAGTGAATAATGTGTAAATAATTTAGAGGTGATTCAGCAGAAGGAGTGCTTTAGTTAAGGCACGTAAAGATTACACTGGGAAACAAATCGTAATCTAGATAACTAGATCAATCTAACTGCGCAGATTAAACAGCTAACAGATACAGAAAAACACCGCTGTGCTCCGGAACAGGAAGTGATACAATACCGCAGTGAGAGCCAACCACCAGTAGAGGGCACACCGACCTCTCCCTCAACCACCGGAAACAACGGGGGCTGATACCCCAGACATACCTCAAAAGGGGAGAGGCCGGTGGCTGAAGATACTCGATCCAGGCCAAATGGGTACTCCAGGCCGCCGGGTGCGCGGCAGTCACGCAGCGCAAAGCCTGTTCCACCTCCTGGTTTACCCGTTCTGCTTGCCCGTTGGTCTGAGGGTGGTACCCGGACGAGAGACTCACCGTGGCCCCCAGTTCCCGGCAGAAGCTCCTCCAGACTTGCGAGGAGAACTGGGGACCGCGATCGGAGACGATGTCTGTTGGAATCCCATGCAGCCGGACGACGTGGTGGACCAGGAGGTCCGCTGTCTCCTGGGCTGTTGGGAGCTTCGGGAGGGCCGCGAAGTGGGCCGCCTTGGAGAACCGGTCCACTATCGTGAGGATGGTGGTGTTGCCCTGGGACGGCGGGAGGCCCGTGACAAAATCCAGGCCGATGTGGGACCAGGGGCGATGAGGCACAGGCAGCGGCTGGAGTAGGCCTGGTGCCCTGCGATGGTCAGCCTTGCCCCTGGCGCAGGTGGTGCAGGCCTGGATATAATCCCGGACGTCGGCCTCTAGGGACGCCCACCAGAAGCGCTGCCGGAAAACTGCCATGGTTCTTCGCACCCCTGGATGACAGGAGAGCTTGGAGCCGTGACAGAAGTCCAGGACTGCAGCCCTAGCTTCTGGTGGGACGTATAGTTTGTTCTTCGGCCCAGTTCCGGGGTCCGGGCTTCGTGCCAGGGCCTCCCGGACGGTTCTCTAAACATCCCAGGTGAGGGTGGCCACGATAGTGGACTCCGGGATGATGGGTTCCGGTGGATCCGACAACTCCTCTTTGACTTCATCTTCATGTACCCGGGACAAGGCATCCGATCTCTGGTTCTTGGTCCCGGGACGGTAGGTGATCCGGAAGTCAAAACGGCCGAAGAACAGTGACCAGCGGACTTGCATGGGGTTCAGCCGCTTGGCGGTCCTGATATACTCCAGGTTCCGGTGGTCAGTGAAAACCGTGAATGGCACGGACGTTCCCTCCAACAGATGTCTCCACTCTTCAAGAGCCTCTTTCACCGCAAGGAGTTCTCGATTGCCGACGTCATAGTTCCGTTCGGCCGGGGTCAACCTGCGGGAAAAATAGGCACACGGGTGAAGGACCTTATCGGTCTTCCCGCTCTGGGAAAGCACAGCTCCTATCCCTGAGTCCGAGGCGTCCACTTCAACCACTAACTGGCGACTAGGATCGGGCTGCACCAGAACGGGTGCAGACGAGAAGCGCCGTTTCAACTCCTTGAACGCGGCATCGCAATGATCCGACCAGGTGAAGGGGACTTTTGGTGAGGTCAGGGCTGTCAGGGGGCTAACTACCTGACTGTAGCCCTTAATGAACCTCCTGTAGAAATTTGCAAAGCCGAGGAACTGTTGCAGCTTCCTACGGCTAGTGGGTTGGGGCCAGTCTCTCACCGCCGCAACCTTGGCCGGATCAGGAGCGACGGAGTTGGGGGAGATGATAAACCCCAGGAAGGACAAAGATGTGCGGTGAAACTCACACTTCTCGCCCTTCACAAACAGCCGGTTCTCCAACAACCGCTGCAGGACCTGACGTACATGCCGGACATGAGTCTCAGGATCCGGAGAAAAGATGAGTATATCGTCTAGATATACGAAGACGAATCGGTGCAGGAAATCCCGCAAGACATCATTAACTAATGCTTGGAACGTCGCGGGGGCGTTTGTGAGGCCGAACGAGGCCCTTAGTGACCTAAGGGGGTGTTAAATGCCGTCTTCCACTCGTCTCCCTTCCGGATCCGAACCAGGTGATACGCATTTCTAAGATCTAGCTTAGTGAATATTTGGGCTCCATGCAGGGGCGTGAACACTGAATCCAACAGGGGCAATGGGTATCGATTACGAACCGTGATTTCGTTCAGTCCCCTATAATCAATGCATGGACGAAGTCCGCCGTCTTTTTTACCCACAAAAAAGAAACCTGCACCCATCGGGGAGGTGGAATTCCGGATCAACCTGGCGGCTAAAGAGTCCCGGATGTAGGTCTCCATTGATTCGCGCTCAGGTCGTGAGAGGTTGTACAGCCTGCTGGACGGGAACTCAACGCCTGGAACCAAATCAATGGCACAATCGTACGGACGGTGGGGGGGAAGGGTGAGCGCCAGATCCTTACTGAACACATCTACAAGGTCGTGGTACTCCACCGGCACCGTCCCTAGATTGGGCGGGACTCTGACCTCCTCCTTAGCCTGGGAACCGGGAGGAACCGAGGAACCTAAACATACCAGATGGCAGGTCTCGCTCCACTGAACCACTACCCCGGACGGCCAATCAATCCGGGGATTGTGTTTTAACATCCAGGGGAACCCTAGAATCACGCGGGAGGTAGCAGGAGCCACAAAAAACTCGATCTCCTCCCGGTGATTTCCTGACACCACCAGAGTTACTGGTGGTGTCTTATGTGTGATTAGAGGGAGTAGGGAGCCATCTAGTGCCCGCACCTGCACAGGCGAGGTAAGCGCCACTAGAGGGAGCCCTACCTCCCTGGCCCATCTGCTGTCTAACAGATTCCCTTCAGAGCCCGTGTCCACCAGTGCTGGGGCCTTCAGGGTTAAATCCTCATAAAGGATTGTCACTGGGAGTCGTGTGGCAATATGGGTATGTCCCACGTGAATGTTTTGGCCCACCCCTAACCCAGTGTCTAGGGGCGGGCGTTGGTGTTTTAACCGCTCGGGGCAGTCCCTCACTTGATGCTCTATTGAGCCACAAACAAAGCACGCTCCGCGGACCAGCCTCCTCTGTCTATCTGGTGCCCTAAATGTGGCCCTGCTCGTGTCCATAGCTTCGTCAGCAGGGGGAGCTGTCACCACACGGAGCGTAGAGGCCGTGGAGCGTGGGGAGGGCGGAACTCGGTCGGAACCGGAAGGGAGAGGGACGGCGCGTGCCCGGCCACGCCCTTCGTCTCATTCCCGACGGCGTTCTTCTAACCGATTGTCTAATCGTATAACGAGATCAATAAGCCCGTCTAAATCCCGCGGTTCGTCCTTGGCCACCAGGTGCTTCTTCAGAACTAACGACAGTCCGTTTACGAAGGCGGCGCGGAGGGCAGTGCTATTCCAGCCAGACCTCGCAGCCGCGATGCGGACGTCGACTGCATAAGCAGCTGCGCTCCGGCGCCCCTGTCTCATTGACAGCAGCACGGTTGAAGCGGTCTCTCCTCTATTTGGGTGATCGAACACAGTTCTGAACTCCCTCACAAACCCATCATATATCAGAAGGAGCCGCGAATTTTGCTCCCAGAGCGCTGTAGCCCAAGCGCGTGCCTTGCCGCGAAGCAGATTAATCACATAAGCTATCTTACTAGCGTCAGTCGCATACATAACGGGACGTTGTGCGAAGACGAGTGAGCACTGCATAAGAAAGTCCGCGCATGTCTCCACACTACCCCCGTACGGCTCTGGAGGGCTTATGTATGCTTCAGGGGAAGGTGGGAGGGGTCGTTGAACGACCTGTGGAACGTCACTGTTGCGCACAGGATCGACAGGAGGGGGAGCCGCAGCAGCGCCCTGAGGACGCGCTTCCACCTGCGCGGCGAGAGCCTCCACCCTGCGGTTAAGGAGGACATTCTGCTCGGTCATCAGATCCAGCCGAGCCGTAAAAACGGTGAGGATTCGCTGCAACTCACCGATCATTCCTCCTGCAGACGCCTGTGCGCCCTACTCTTCCATTGGCCGTTCAACAGCCGGTTGACGCCCCTCGGGGTCCATGACGTTGGCTGAGATATCCTGTTTGGAAAGTGTAGGTACACGGACCCACAACAGGGGGCGCAAATGAAGGGACAATGGATGAGGTCAAATAACAACACTTTACTGTTGTGAATGGGCATAACAAATACAATCAGATTACAACAATAGACAAAAGCCAAATCACAAAAGGTGTCGTGTGGGCAGGCTCGAAGATAGGAGACGTCTGTCCAAAGCAGAACCGGAACCACACGATTTCCTCCGCCACCAGACCCCGGGAATACTGGAGCCGCCAAGTCCCGAACTCCCAGGTGGCCACTGCCTTCACGTGTCGGACCTGGTACTGCTGGCGAGGAACAAAAGAACAATTAAATGTGGGTGCGTCTGCACCCAGGAATCCGCACGGCAGGAAAACTACCTCCACCACTCGTTGGAAAAGGAGTCAGCTAAACAACTCACAAAAGTCACAAAAGATCACTGTTAACCAGTCAGCTGAGCACGTTACCTTCCAGGTAGAACGATATCTCGGCAAAGAGGTGGAGGCGTCGTCCTGCTGATATTCCCCTGCTGATCAGATGATGGGTAACAGCTGTTGCAGGTGATGCGTGACAGCTGTCACCCTGGCTGCTCCTGTGAGGCGACTGCGCCCTCTCGTGCCTGAAGCCCGCACTTCAGGCAGGGCGCCCTCTGGTGGTGGGCCAGCAGTACCTCCTCTTCTGGCGGCCCACACAACATGATCCTCATTTGGCATTTGTGTCCCCACTCTATGAAGGGGCTCGATCTCAAATTCAGCCTCTGGGTTAATGCCCAGCGCTTCACTCAGTAACTTTTTCACATGTGTCAAGCGAGCCATTAGTCCCATAGGTTTCTTTCAAGCCAACTAGTCTGACGTTGTTTCTTTTACTGTGGTTTTCGAGTGATTGCACACGGTCCCACAGTATTGCCATCTTCTTCTCCATGTCACTGCTGCTTGTTGCCAGGTGCTGCGTGGTATCCTCCAGTTCAGAGATGCATCCTTCCACCTCTCCCATTCGTACCTGCAGTCCGCCCACAGATTCTTTTATGGTTGACACATCAGACCCGACTTCTGTTAATTTAGCAACCACTTTAGTGATTTCAGCGAAAACATTCTTCAGAGTTATCTCATCGTGCATCTCACTCGAAGTTTTCTCTCCATCATCCTCCACTTCATTTTCATTAGCCGCTAATGTTAGCTTGCCTCGAGTGGGCATGCGGCTCGTGTCTTTAAAATACTTTGATGTCGTCATTTTCAAAAAAATGTTGCACAAAGCAACCAAAACACTTTCGGGATAATGCTAAACAGATTTCAGCTCAAGAAAGGCGGTTTCTCCTGAAATATAGTTTAAAAATGTGACGGTTAGCGAGAGCCTCTCTAGAGAGCTGCCATCCTGCTCGGCGTACCCACGTGACTCCCAGATTTCTTTATTTTTAAAATTTATTTCTTTATTTATTTTATTGTAACAAACAGATGGAGAAGACAAAACCTGATTGCAGCACAGGCGAAGGGGATGACAACACTACAGTTGTAATAATCAATTTCATTGTCTAAAACGATCACACCACATAAAGTTATGTGCTCTTGCTCCAGGCTGTGGAGAAAAAGGCGAGCAGCGCTTTCTTTGCGTTCAGCGCTGTGGCCACGGATCGTGCTCGATCAACCAACAATTTGTATTAATTATTATGTAGTATAATCAGGAAAGTGTTATTTATTTAACATATGCATTGATTTGTATAATGGTACTGTTTATCATGTTGATCATTTACATTTTTATGTGGATTCCAGCGCTGGTTCATTTTGGTGTATAATTTACGCCACCTCTCGACCTGGTGTATATTTTCAGTGCAGCGTACGCCAACGACCACATTGATAAATGCCAAGTAGCGCAGCCATTTTGACGTACACCCCATATATGCTCAAATATCGCCGTACGCAACGTTGATACATGAGGCCCAGTATATCAATTTATACCAAATTCTACAAATTTGCTGTATACTGTGTGCATCAGTCAATGACAGCCTGTGTGTGTGTTAAGGGCCTTTCACATCACAAGTTTCATTAGCTCATGTCAGATGCCTCCCTTTGCGTCTGACACATCGGACGTGGCAAGGGGGATCAAGATTTCTATGTCACTATCTTGTTTTTCCAAAGCCCAAAAAAGCAGGACAATTGCAATCTTGGGTTCGCGTCTGCCAGAACCACAAAAAAAAAAAAAAAAAAACTGAAACAAAAAACAGCAGTAGAATGAGTCACTCATCACCCTGCCCAAGAAGCTTTTTCAGCGACTTTTCGAAGTGACGCTGAGCTGAGGGAGGACTGATCAGACAGTGGGATCGATATGACTGCGACAGCGGGCAGAACCACATGGAGCAGGCAGGGTTCAGGCCACGTTCCTGGGCAGAGTGAGACAGTGACTACGTTTACATGCCATTAATATTCGGGTTAAGGTCAATATTCCGGTTTCTGAATCATTAGGGATAACCCGTTTACATGCTTAAGCAGACAGAGTTACTCCTGTATACATGGTCATTGGTATCATTTGGAATATCCCCATCTAAACAGCGATGCATGTCTTCCACCGGTGCTTGATTTGGTCTGGCGTTCGTGCAAATCCTGCTTCGTGTAAAACCCCTCACTACACACTTTTCTCAAACAGGCATTAACATTTTCTCATTTTTCTCTCCTGTGGGCTGCCTCCACATCAAAACAGCGAACGTAGTCTCTGGACCTGTTGCCAGATTTGGCACAGCTACGCACAGAAGAGAGGGGGGCGGTGTGAGTGGTCCGCTGCGGCATTTACCGAGCCCGCAGACACGGTAAGTACATCGGAGGCAGAGCAATCGCGACCGGCCCGCCTGATAAGGACGCAGAACACAATGCCCTGTTTATCTCTGCTTCTGTAGTGTCCGGTGGGCTGCGCGTGCCGCATACAAGTAGTTGCTGTACTCAAAAGACCAAGATTCCTTGCGGATAGGACATGCGCAGAACACAAAATAATGTTCCTTTCTATGGGGATATCCCGATGCGCGTTTATATGACCTGATATTCGGGTTAGAAAAGGAGTAACCCAGGGGTCTTATTTGGGTTTTTAAAAACCGGAATATGAGCATATTCGGATTTTTGTGGGTGTTTACATGGCCGTGCGCAACCGGGTTATTGCTAATATTCCGGTTATGAAAGGGTTATTGGCTGCATGTAAATGTAGTCACTGCAGCCGGAGTGATGGAGCAGACCCACTCAATCCAAAATTCCTCACTTTTGAATGTATACAAACACCCAATTTGAGCAGCGGAGCTTAGTTCTGCAAATTTGTCTGAGGTGAGAATAATTTTAAAATAAAACATGACATTACTGCACTGCTGAAGGTTTAATGCTCAGTTAACTTTAGCTAAGCCTTTTCACCTTTAACTGCAGAATCAATTAATCGAGGTCAATCGAGTAAACATTTTAATTTGTAAATGGTTCAATGTAATTTTATTTTTACCAAATAAAGCCAGTGTTTTTATTGTTACTTCTGAGACTACAAAAAACTCAATAACTTAGATTTTTTGTTTATTTATTTATTTTACTATTTTGTGTTTCTTTATATTTAAAAAAAAAATATATATATATATTTTATATGTCCCACAATCAGGAACATTTGCTCTGCAAATCCTAATTAACAAACACACTGCAGTCATGGTTACATTGTCTCTTGTATTTATAATATTTATTATATATATTATATAATAATATTATATTATTATAACATTTGTATTTATTTACGGTGTCTCCTTTGCAGAATGAATTAATGAATCTACCAGACTTAAAAATGTACACATTACTTTCCATGCTATTTTATTTGTCTAAAAGCAAATGTCCAAGGTTCCTTATAATGTTATTAAAGAAATCATCTCATCTGAAACAACAGGTAAGTTTTGGTTTTTAATTTTCTAAAGAATCTTTTATTCATTTATTTATTTACTATTTTAATTACAAGCAGCTGATCTGCTCTGTGTCACCCTGATCTTATCAGCTCTCAGAAGCAAGGCAGCGCAGGACCTGGTTAGGACTTGGATGGGAGACCTCTTTGGGACACCAGTAGCTGTGTGTGTTTCTCCAGGTTACGCTGGAGGTGCAGGAAGGGCATCCGGCATAAAACTACCAATGCGGATCTGGCTGTATCCGCTGTGTTTTTTTTGTTTTTTGTTTTTTACAGCAACCAGAATTACACACACACACACACACACACTTGCAAGGATTTTCTTCAGAAGACTGTTGTGTATAAATTAGCACTTCTGGGATACATTTCTGCACTGTATTCTTTCGTATTTTGGCCTGATGCCTTGTTTCCATTTTACAGCACAAAGCTACGTCACAGCACCCGGCGGCGAAAGTTGGATTGGGTTGAACTTTGACTGTGGCGGCCTGACGACAAGCAGCAGTGTGCTCCCAGCGTCAAAAATGTGAAGTGTCTTATTGAAAATAATGGTTTTTAAAGCGATCTGTGGCGCATTTAATGAACACGTGACGTGTGAAGGGCCCTTTAGCCTATGTTTGCTGGAGTGTGCAGGAGGGCTGAGGAATAGTGGTAGAGGCCTGAAAAAGGCAGTGAATGGTACTACTATGTCACTGTATTACGTTACTGAACCATATATATTGATTTAGTATTTTTTGCTATAACCTGGCACAATGCATCTTTCCTGTTTTTTTTAGGTCAATGGATTATTGTGCACTGTCCCTGAGAAATAAAATCATACCATACCATTTCTGACAAAGGCTAAACATGATACTGTATATAATCAGAGCAGTAAAATAATCAGTCCGCGTGGACGTATGCGGTTATTCCCACCAGGTGCTGCTACTGTTCCACATAGAACACACACACACACACACACACACACACACACACTCCAACCGCTCACTCCAGTTAAGGGCTGTGGGGGGCTGAAGCCCATCCCAGCAGTCATAGAGCATGAGGCGGGGTACAGCGTGGACAGTATACCAGTCTGACACAGGGCCACATATAGACAAACAAAGACATTCACACCCGCACGCACACCTACGGACAATACAAAGTATCCAGCCCACCTAACCTGCATGTCTGTGGATGTGGGAGGAAGCTGGAGCAGCCAGAGGAAACCCAAACAAACACAGGGAGAACAGGCATACTCCACACAGAAAGACCACAGGTGGGAATTGAACCCATGACCCACTTGCTGTGAGGCAACAGTGATAACCACTAATCCAACATGCTGCCCCCTTCCAGAACAGCTTTTATATAATCATGTGAATCATGCAGATGATTATTGTCATTTCTTTATTCTTATTGTATAGATCACTGTATGTCCTGTGTTTACGCAGCCGGTCTGCTCTGTGTCAGCCTGATCCCGTCAGATCTCAGAAGCTAAGCAGAGCAGGATCTGGTTAGTACTTGGATGAAAGACCTCTTGGGAACACCAGCAGCTTTGTGTGTTTCTCCAGGTAAAACTGGAGCTGCGTCAGGAAGGGCATCCAGCGTAAAACTTGTGCCAGTTACCAATGTGGATCTGGGTGTATCCACTGTGGCGACCCCGAACAAAACTGGGAGCAGCCGAATGAACAACAACAACAACTGTAGAACTGCCTGCACTCTACTGGTGGTTGGCTCTCACTGCGGTATTGTATCACTTCCTGTTCCGGAGCACAGCGGTGTTTTGCTGTTTCTGTTAGCTGTTTAATCTGCGTAGTTAGATTCATCTAGATAACGATTTATTTCACAGTGTAATCTTCACGTGCCTTAACTAAAGCACCCTCTCTGCTGAATCACCTCTAAATTATTTTCACATTCTTCACTTTGTGTGTTTTTAGGAATCCGCTTGCTTAGTGCAGCTATTAGCTCTTAGCCGGCGGCTTCTCCTGTCTCTCCCACACTTTTCTGCACTGGGTGTGAAATGTTTAGTTATTTCTCAGCCTCCTTTAGCAGTAACGGTACTTGTAATAAGTGTAGCTTGTTCGTAGCTTTAGAGGCCAGGCTGGGCGAATTGGAGACTCGGCTCCGCACCTTGGAAAATCCTACAGCTAGCCAGGCCCCTGTAGTTGGTGCGGACCAAGGTAGCTTAGCCGCCGTTAGCTGTCCCCCAGCAGATCCCGAGCAGCCGGGAAAGCAGGCCGGCTGGGTGACTGTGAGGAAGAAGCATAGTTCTAAACAGAAGCCCCCTGTACACCACCAACCAGTTCACATCTGTAACCATTTTTCCCCACTCGGCAACACACCCGCCGAGGATCAAACTCTGGTTATTGGCGACTCTGTTTTGAGAAATGTGAAGTTAGCAACACCAGCAACCATAGTCAAATGTCTTCCAGGGGCCAGAGCAGGCGACATTGAAGGAAATTTGAAACTGCTGGCTAAGGCTAAGCGTAAATTTGGTAAGATTGTAATTCACATCGGCAGTAATGACACCCGGTTACGCCAGTCAGAGGTCACTAAAATTAATATTGAATCGGTGTGTAACTTTGCAAAAACAATGTCGGAATCTGTAGTTTTCTCTGGGCCCCTCCCCAATCGGATCGGGAGTGACATGTTTAGCCGCATGTTCTTGAATTGCTGGCTGTCTGAGTGGTGTCCAAAAAATGAGGTGGGCTTCATAAATAATTGGCAAAGCTTCTGTTGTGAAAGTGTAGTGACACGGACCCACAACAGGGGGCACAAATGAACGGACAATAGGAGAAGTCAAATTTGAACACTTTACTGTTGTGAATGCCACAACTACACACAGCAGATTATAGAATGTATACAAAGTCAATCAAACAAGGTGTCGTGTGGGCAGGCTCGGCGATAGGAGATGTCCGTCTGGAGAAGAACCAGAACCACATGATTTCCTCTGCCACCGAACCAGGAGAATACTGGAGCCGCCAGGTTCTGAGTCCCCCAGGTGGCCGCCGTCTCCGCGTGTTGGATCTGGTACTGCTGGCAAAGAGCAAAAACAGTCAGGTGTGGGTGTGTGTACACCCCGTAACAAGTATGGTGGTTATTCCACCTCCACCTCTCATCCACACTCGTGCAGCTACTGTCAATCACTTATCTGGCGGGATGCAGAGCAAAGCAGTCGCGGCATACGCCGGTTCTTCAGGAAGACAGCTGCAACAACGTATTTACTGAAAACAACATTAGTAACACTCAGGCTGAGAAAGTTACCTCCTTGGTAGAACGATATCTCGGCGACGTGGTGGAGATGTCGTCCTGCTTTTATTAGGGGTGAGGCGCAGATGATTGGTGACAGCTGTCATAGCCGATGAGTAACAGCTGTCACCCCGGCCGCTCTTGTGGGGCGGCAGCGCCCTCTCGTGCCTGAAGCCCGCACTTCAGACAGGGCGCCCTCTGGTGGTGGGCCAGCAGTACCTCCTCTTCTGGCGGCCCACACAACAGCTTCTGGGGAAAACCTGGTCTTGTTAGGAGAGACGGCATCCATCCCACTTTGGATGGAGCAGCTCTCATCTCTAGAAATCTGGCCAATTTTATTAAACCTAAACCTAAAGCTAAAACAGTTAAATGTGGTCTATTAAACATTAGGTCTCTCTCTTCTAAGTCCCTGTTAGTAAATGATATAATAATTGATCAACATATTGATTTATTCTGCCTTACAGAAACCTGGTTACAGCAGGATGAATATGTTAGTTTAAATGAGTCAACACCCCCAAGTCACACTAACTGTCAAAATGCTCGAAGCACGGGTCGAGGAGGAGGAGTAGCAGCAATCTTCTACTCCAGCTTATTAATTAATCAAAGACCCAGACAGAGCTTTAATTCATTTGAAAGATTGACTCTTAGTCTTGTCCATCCAAATTGGAAGTCTCAAAAACCAGTTTTATTTGTTATTATCTATCGTCCACCTGGTTGTTACTGTGAGTTCCTTTGTGATTTTTCAGACCTTTTGTCTGACTTAGTGCTTAGCTCAGATAAGATAATTATAGTGGGTGATTTTAACATCCACATAGATGCTGAGAATGACAGCCTCAACACTGCATTTAATCTATTATTAGACTCAGTTGGCTTCGCTCAAAATGTAAATGAGCCCACCCACCACCTTAGCCACACTTTAGATCTTGTTCTGACATATGGCATAGAAATTGAAGACTTAACAGTATTCCCTGAAAACCCCTTTTTGTCTGATCATTTCTTAATAACATTTACCTTTACTTTAATGGACTACCCAGCAGTGGGGAATAAGTTTCAAAACAGTAGAAGTCTTTCTGAAAGCGCTGTAACTAGGTTTAAGGATATGATTCCTTCTTTGTTATGTTCTTCAATGCCACATACCAACACAGTGCAGAGTAGCTACCTAAACTCTGTGAGTGAGATAGATTATCTCGTAAATAGCTTTACATCCTCATTGAGCACAACTTTGGATGCTGTAGCTCCTCTGAAAAAGAGAGCCTTAAATCAGAAGTGCCTGACTCTGTGGTATAACTCACAAACTCGCAGCTTAAAGCATATAACCCGTAAGTTGGAGAGGAAATGGCGTCTCACTAATTTAGAAGATCTTCATTTAGCCTGGAAAAGAGTCTGTTGCTCTATAAAAAAAAGCCCCCCTGTAAAGCTAGGACATCTTACTATTCATCACTAATTGAAGAAAATAAGAACAACCCCAGGTTTCTTTTCAGCACTGTAGCCAGGCTGAAAAAGAGTCAGAGCTCTATTGAGCCGAGTATTCCTTTAACTTTAACTATACTCAACAAAAATATAAACGCAACACTTTTGGTTTTGCTCCCATTTTGTATGAGATGAACTCAAAGATCTAAAACTTTTTCCACATACACAATATCACCATTTCCCTCAAATATTGTTCACAAACCAGTCTAAATCTGTGATAGTGAGCACTTCTCCTTTGCTGAGATAATCCATCCCACCTCACAGGTGTGCCATATCAAGATGCTGATTAGACACCATGATTAGTGCACAGGTGTGCCTTAGACAGCCCACAATAAAAGGCCACTCTGAAAGGTGCAGTTTTGTTTTATTGGGGGGGATACCAGTCAGTATCTGGTGTGACCGCCATTTCCCTCATGCAGTGCAACACATCTCCTTCGCATCATCCGTGAAGAGAACACCTCTCCAACGTGCCAAACGCCAGCGAATGTGAGCATTTGCCCACTCAAGTCGGTTACGATGACGAACTGGAGTCAGGTGGAGACCCCGATGAGGACGACGAGCATGCAGATGAGCTTCCCTGAGACGGTTTCTGACAGTTTGTGCAGAAATTCTTTGGTTATGCAAACTGATTGTTTCAGCAGCTGTCCGAGTGGCTGGTCTCAGACGATCTTGGAGGTGAACATGCTGGATGTGGAGGTCCTGGGCTGGTGTGGTTACACGTGGTCTGCAGTTGTGAGGCTGGTTGGATGTACTGCCAAATTCTCTGAAACGCCTTTGGAGACGGCTTATGGTAGAGAAATGAACATTCAATACACGAGCAACAGCTCTGGTTGACATTCCTGCTGTCAGCATGCCAATTGCACGCTCCCTCAAATCTTGCGACATCTGTGGCATTGTGCTGTGATAAAACTGCACCTTTCAGAGTGGCCTTTTATTGTGGACAGTCTAAGGCACACCTGTGCACTAATCATGGTGTCTAATCAGCATCTTGGTATGGCACACCTGTGAGGTGGGATGGATTATCTCAGCAAAGGAGAAGTGCTCACTATCACAGATTTAGACTGGTTTGTGAACAATATTTGAGGGAAATGGTGATATTGTGTATGTGGAAAAAGTTTTAGATCTTTGAGTTCATCTCATACAAAATGGGAGCAAAACCAAAAGTGTTGCGTTTATATTTTTGTTGAGTGTAGTAATGACTTCATGACTTTCTTTGCAAATAAAATTTTAACTATTAGAGAAAAAATATTCATAACCATCCCAAAGACATATCTTTATGTTCGACTGCTTTCAGTAGTGCTGGTATTTGGTTAGACTCTTTCTCTCTGATTGTTCTGTCTGAGTTACTTTCATTAGTCACTTCCTCCAAACCATCAACATGTCTATTAGATCCCATATCCTACCAGGCTGCTCAAGGAAGCCCTACCGTTAATTAATGCTTTGATCTTAAATATGATCACTCTATCTTTATTTGTTGGCTATGTACCACAGGCTTTTAAGGTGGCAGTAATTAAACCATTACTTAAAAAGCCATCACTTGACCCAACTATCTTAGCTAATTATAGGCCAATCTCCAACCTTCCTTTTCTCTCAAAAATTCTTGAAAGAGTAGTTGTAAAACAGCTAACTGATCATCTGCAGAGGAATGGTCTATTTGAAGAGTTTCAGTCAGGTTTCAGAATTCATAATAGTACAGAAACAGCATTAGTGAAGGTTACAAATGATCTTCTTATGGCCTCAGACAGTGGACTCATCTCTGTGCTCGTCCTGTTAGACCTCAGTGCAGCTTTTGATACTGTTGACCATAAAATTTTATTACAGAGATTAGAGCATGCCATAGGTATTAAAGCCACTGCACTGCAGTGGTTTGAATCATATTTATCTAATAGATTACAATTTGTTCATGTAAATGGGGAGTCTTCTTCACAGACTAAGGTTAATTATGGAGTTCCACAAGGTTCTGTGCTAGGACCGATTTTATTCACTTTATACATGCTTCCCTTAGGCAGTATTATTAGAAAGCATTGCTTAAATTTTCATTGTTACGCAGATGATACCCAGCTTTATCTATCCATGAAGCCAGGGGACACACACCAATTAGTTAAAAACTGCAGGAATGTCTTTCAGACATAATGACATGGATGACCTCTAATTTCCTGCTTTTAAATTCAGATAAAACTGAAGTTATTGTACTTGGCCCCACAAATCTTAGAAACATGGTGTCTAACCAGATCCTTACTCTGGATGGCATTACCCTGACCTCCAGTAATACTGTGAGAAATCTTGGAGTCATTTTTGATCAGGATATGTCCTTCAATGCGCATATTAAGCAAATATGTAGGACTGCTTTTTTGCATTTGCGCAATATCTCTAAAATTAGAAAGGTCTTGTCTCAGAGTGATGCTGAAAAGCTAATTCATGCATTTATTTCTTCTAGGCTGGACTATTGTAATTCATTATTATCAGGTTGTCCTAAAAGTTCCCTGAAAAGCCTTCAGTTAATTCAAAATGCTGCAGCTAGAGTACTGACAGGGACTAGAAGGAGAGAGCATATTTCACCCATATTGGCATCTCTTCATTGGCTCCCTGTTAATTCCAGAATAGAATTTAAAATTCTTCTTCTTACTTATAAGGTTTTGAATAATCAGGTCCCATCTTATCTTAGGGACCTCATAGTACCATATCACCCCAATAGAGCGCTTCGCTCTCAGACTGCAGGCTTTCTTGTAGTTCCTAGGGTTTGTAAGAGTAGAATGGGAGGCAGAGCCTTCAGCTTTCAGGCTCCTCTCCTGTGGAACCAGCTCCCAATTCGGATCAGGGAGACAGACACCCTCTCTACTTTTAAGATTAAGCTTAAAACTTTCCTTTTTGAAAAAGCTTATAGTTATGGCTGGATCAGGTGAGCCTGAACCATCCCTTAGTTATGCTGCTATAGACTTAGACTGCTGGGGGGTTTCCCATGATGCACCCAGTGTTTCTTTTTATTCACCTCTTTTTGCTCTGTATGCACCACTCTGCTTTTAATCATTGGTGATTGATCTCTGCTCTCTTCCACAGCATGTCTTTTTCCTGATTCTCTCCCCTCAGCCCCAACCAGTCCCAGCAGAAGACTGCCCCTCCCTGAGCCTGGTTCTGCTGGAGGTTTCTTCCTGTTAAAAGGGAGTTTTCCTTCCCACTGTCGCCAAGTGCTTGTTCATAGGGGGTCGTTTTGACCGTTGGGGTTTTTCTGTAATTATTGTATGGCTTTTGCCTTACAATATAAAGTGCCTTGGGGCGACCGTTTGTTGTGATTTGGCGCTATATAAATAAAATTGATTTGATTTGATTTGTGTTTAGTTAAAGTCACCAATGTATCATAACGTGTTGGTTACCAGTTTTTTCGTGTCACCTGATACAGAGACGTGAATGAAATGTTACTTTTGATCATCAACAGCCATCCGTGTTGCACTGAGAGCCACTCGGGACATTTGGATGCCATTCATTTTGCATTTGGGGGCTGCTGGGGACATCTGAACACCATTTGTGTTGCATGGGGGAGCCATTTGGAACTTTCAGATGGCATCCGTGTTGCAGTCAGCCCCCCACTTGGGACATTCTGGGGGCACTCAGGTGCATTCTGCCTCATTTGCGCCACACCAAGGGCATTTAGCTGGGGTCTGTATTGGCTGGCCATTGTGGTATGCTGGCCAACCCCGGTCAGAGTGTTCTGAATGCTGTTGAGTTGTCATTTCGAATGCTTCGAATGCAGTCAGACTGCAGTACGACTGCACTTCGACCGCCGTTCGGACTTTCTCCACTTTGAACGCACCTTGACAGTGGTGTGTATGTGCTGTACATTCGGGCTTGCTGAACGAATGTGCCCGACTGTGTGGGATGCACTCAGGGATGCTGTGCGAAGATTTTGAGTGCGCCTTGAATTTGCCCGAAAGCGGATCAAATGTACATTCGGGCTCATTCAGCCTCTAGTGTGATCAAGACTTTTGGCCAGGATTCGATGTGCCCAAACATTTCGAACAGCTCCTCAAACGCTCTCTGAATGCTTTGAATTGCATCTTCATGCCGTATAAATATTACTGCTGTAGTCAGATGGCGGAACGACTGCACCTCGACTGTCGTTAGATATGTTTTCAACCACGTGCACGCCACAGATGTAGACTGCATGTGCTCTGGCCACACGCATGTGCTGAGTGCTGTACGAATGCTTTACGAGTATCTTGACTGCACCTCAAATGTGGGCTGAAATGTCATTCGTGCTCAGTGTGACGCGGTATTAAACGTGCTGTCCTGCAGCACTGTCGGGTCAAAGAGCTCCACATCCTGGACAGAAACAGTGATGAGGGTGGTGTTGAGCTCCTCATCATCAGGAACTTGGCTGCGGCGAGTGGTGAACTTCTGCAGCACTGTCATTATGTGGCCCACCTTCTCCAAGTTGCTCAAAAATGAGCCTTTCAACAGCTGTAAAAAAATACAGGGAGCAAAGAAATGCAGCGAGGAAACAATAAATAACCACTTACAACACAGTAGTTTACTAAGAAGAAAAAGATAAATGGATTGCATTTATACGGCGCTTTTCCATCTGCAGCAGATGCTTAAAGTGCTTTACAATTATGCCTCACATTCACCCAAACACACACCGATGTCAGGGGTGCTGTCATGCAAGGCGCTCACGACACACCGGGAGCAACTAGGGGATTAAGGACCTTGCCCAAGGGCTCTTAGTGATTTTCCGGTCAGGCTGGGGTTTGAACCGAGGATCCTCTGGTCTCAAGTCCAACGTTTAACCGCTAGACCATCACCTTGCTGTCAGATGTAGCTGTGCAGTCAGCAGGGGCAGCTTGGGCTGGCTGTGAAGGTCTTAGAACTACAAACAGCAAAAACAGAAAGGGATGAACCAAAATAAGAAAACAAATGAGGCTCTTGTGTTCCTGCTTTTGTTATTAAATCAAAATATGACAGCCAAAACAAGAGCAAGCTGAGATTTCTGATGCCCACCAAGGATTGACAAGGACTCAAAATAAAAGATATGTAATTCACATCGTGACCCGGACTTCCAGAATGGTCCGACTGATTAAGCTGTTGCAGTCTGATATTTAATTCACAAGTTGAAACTAAATAGTGTCTTCCTGATCTTGGTTTTACATTGGGATGTCATATCAGTGAAGTAGTTTTGACATAATCCTTAAAAGTCTACAAAGTGAAATCCTGATCCAGATCACCTCCGTGCAGTAGTTTTGACATAATTCTGCTAACAGACAGACAGACAGACAGACAAATAAATAAATATAATGCCGATGATTTTATCATGTCCTTGGCGGACATAATAACAAAACAGATGTTAACTTCACCCCAACCTAAATGAAGCCCAGTGCAGTGAGTGTGTAGAGTGTGCGAGAGACTGACAGCCCTGGTTGGTTTGCATGTTCTGACTGCGTTTCCACGGGTGCAACTCATTCTGTCTCTCCCTCAGTGTTTATGTGCATGTGTCCTCATGCCTGTGTGAACGTGTGACAGTGATTATTTTAAATGTCCTGACAGTGCGTGCTGTTCTCTGTTTTTTACTGTGTTTATCTATACATGTCTTTAACGTCAGATGACTTTCTGTCTGAACATTTCGCCATCATCGGCTCTTGAAATGCCTGGACACAGGCAGTGTGTTCATCTGTGTGTGTGTGTTACATAGCTCACCGTCAGGGTCAGGAGAGCCCAGTCCTTTGTTGTCATCCACCTCAGCTGGCTGCCGATTAACAGCTGTCACCTGGAGATTAAAAAGTAAACAAATAAAAATCATTGACTCACATAGGTGATCACAGTATTAAGACTCATAAATCATAATTACATAAACTATTGTAAGTGGATTAAGGAACTGGAAATGACACTGCTTTTATGTGTGCGTAGTACTTTAAACCAGGACCAAACAAAACCAATCTGAGAGTTAGTTAACCCAGAGACACTCTACTCAGAGTTGTGTTATTGTTTGGAGACAACAATACCAGCTGATGTTCAAAGGCCTAATGCATGGACTATCTCAGGGAAACTTATATTCAGTGTAAGAAAGTCCGGTCACCACATCTGATGGAATGACTTAAATTAAGTGATCTATTGGATAATAAAGATAAGTTAAATGATGAGATAAATAGTTACACATTTCTTTCAAAAAGAGAGAATTAAAAGTACTTGGTGGCATGGAAAAGGAGGTTGGTGCACACCAGCAAACCTATGTCATGTCTGAGCGGGTTTTTGTCCAGAAGTGACATCGCACACAGGCAACAGGGATATTTAATCTAAGATGTTTTGTAAATGTAGTGAGAAATAAACACTTCTAAATCTAAAAATTATGTTTTTGTTACCAGACAACACCTATGAAGTGATGGGGCAACTGTTTGTTGTGATTTGGCGCTATATAAAAAAATTGATTGATTGATTGATTGATTTACAAGACATCTTATGGAGACGTGCACGCCTTGAGAACACGCATCAAGCAACGAGACTGCAGCCAATGTTTTTGATGTGTCACTCTGTGTAATGTATGCACCAAGCTTACTGAAAATAATAGAATACGAAGATGCCACCATCTTTGCTGTGCATGATGCATTCTGGGAAGGCAAGGGGTTAAACAACAGTGGCGTCTCCTGACTTCACTGTATTCATGGTGGAATAACTGAAACATTTCTTAAATTAGTCCAAAATAGTCACATTTTCAAGATGTTTATCTCCTTTGTCAAAGGTTTTGCTTCTCCTCCTTATGTTCAGGTTGTGTGGAGGTGATCACTGTGCCAGAAAAAAACTTAGGTTTCTACATCTGTCATCTGTCGCTAGGCTTTCCAAGTGGTTAATGAGGAAGTTTCTCTTTGTGCTGCACTGGCAGAGGTAAGACACATTATAATGATCAGCAGCATGTTTGTACTGAACAGTGCAATTATGTGCTGCTAATACTGTGAGGGCCCGTCACTGCCATCTTGTAGCAGCCATGGAGAGAACAGCCTTGCTGAGGGATACGATGGTCATTGCTGGGTGGTGACCTGTCAGCAAGGTAAAATGAAGACCGTATAGCTATGAATGTAGAAGCCTTACCCCAAAAAATGATTCTCAATGCATATTGCTCAGTCTGAGCATAGTGTTACCCTCTGCCTTGCTTAAAGTCCGGGAAGCAAAGCTGTTGGTTCACCATTTGGCATTTGGTGGGAAATAACAGCTCCCACACCATACGGTGATACATTGCAGGCAAGTATAACTGTGTGGACACATTTTGGCACAAAGCGTGCATAGTAGTTGAAGCCTAGAAAAGGGCGTAGCTGGCTTGTGTTGGTAGGCACTGCAGCATCCATTACAGCACAGATCTTATCCAGTGATTTGTGGAGTCCTGCAGCATCGATTGTGTGGCCAAGGTGTTCAAGCATATATATATATATATATATAAATTTATGTGGGTGCTGGAGGAGCTTTTCAAAGCCCCTCCATCACCCACTTACCGTCTGCTGAAGATTTGTACCCAAGATCATCAGTTTAAAAATGAAAAAAGGTTTATCACTGTCATTTAGTAACTTCTCTTGCTCCGATCTTTTTCCCTTTTCTTTCCTTCAATACAAAAATCTGACCTTCAGCTGTAAATGAACTGTTGTCCCTGCATTTCACTGATCTGAATCACAAATCACTATGGCAACAGAACAGCATCCCTCCACAAAAACAGGAGGCCATCCAGACCAATTCAGACATCTTTCCTTTTGTGGGAGACAAGCAAAAATGCCCAGTCTCAGGTTTTTTTTCATCCCCCTGTCACGAAATGAGTCAAATTTTCGTGATTTTTTTTTTTAACTCACTATTACTAACCCTACTCCTACCCCCAACCCTAACCTTAACCATAACCACCCCGGCCCCCATCCCCCGCTTCATTTTTAATTTTGTGCAGCCATCACAGAATGAATTAGAATGAATTTGTGCTGCCATGACGAAAATGAGGCGCTTTTCGTCACAATATCACAAACCAACAGATTAATGTATATTTCGTGTTGCTGAATCATGACTTGTCGTGAGACTGGGTTGCCCTGTTCTGTAGGTAACATTTGCCCTAATGAACAAAATTCATTAAAGAGCCACACGCTTTACTTTCGAGAGACATGCTGAAAGTCCCTAGGGTTTGTAAGAGTAGAATGGGAGGCAGAGCCTTCAGCTTTCAGGCTCTGCTCCTCTGGAACCAGCTCCCAATTCGGATCAGGGAGACAGACACCCTCTCTACTTTTAAGATTAGGCTTAAAACTTTCCTTTTTGCTAAAGCTTATAGCTAGGGTTGGATCAGGTGACCCTGAACCATCCCTTAGTTATGCTGCTATAGACTTAGACTGCTGGGGGGTTCCCATGATGCACTGAGTGTTTCTTTCTCTTTTTGCTCTGTATGCACCACTCTGCATTTAATCATTAGTGATAGATCTCTGCTCCCCTCCACAGCATGTCTTTTTCCTGGTTCTCTCCCTCAGCCCCAACCAGTCCCAGCAGAAGACTGCCCCTCCCTATGCCTGGTTCTGCTGGAGGTTTCTTCCTGTTAAAAGGGAGTTTTTCCTTCACACTGTAGCCAAGTGCTTGCTCACAAGGGGTCGTTTTGACCGTTGGGGTTTTACATAATTATTGTATGGCCTTGCCTTACAATATAAAGCGCCTTGGGGCAACTGTTTGTTGTGATTTGGCGCTATATAAAAAAATTGATTTGATTTGAGTTGATTTGATTACGGAACAACTTCTCATTCTGTTTGCTTCTGGTCATTAACGCAGTTCAAGACTTTAGCTCTTAAAATCTCTGTAGTTACTCCCCTCATGCATTCAAGCGAGATCTGAGGACCTTTCAGCCATATAGCCATTTGGAATGCAAGAGGATTGTGCAGATCTTACAATAATACAAGAAAATAGATCACAGCTTGTGTCTCCCATGAGCCTTTTGGCAACCTGTAGCTGAAATTTCAGGTCTTCTTTATGCCACTATATATATATATATATATATATATATATATATATATATATATATATATATATATATATATATATATATATATATATATATATATATATATATATATATATATATATATATATATATATATATGAAGTTGGGGCGTTGTTTAAAATGTAAATAAAAAAAAGAATACAATGATTTGCAAATCCTCTACAACCTATATTCAATTGAATACACTACAAAGACAATATATTTAATGTTCAAACTGATAGACTTTATTGTTTTTGTGCAAATATTTGCTCATTTTGAAATGGATGCCTGTGACACCTTTCAAAAAAGCTGGGACAGTGGTATGTTTACCACTGTCTTACATCACCTTTCCTTCGACCAACATTCAATAAGTGTTTGGGAACTGAGGACACTAATTGTGAGTGTCATGATTGGGTATAAAAGGAGCATCCCCAAAAGCAAAGATGGGGTGAGGATCACCACTTTGTGAACAACTGTATGAAAAAATAGTCCAACAGTTTAAGAACAATGTTTCTTAACGTTCAATTGCAAGGAATTTAGGGATTCCATCATCTACAGTCCATAATATAATCAGAAAATTCAGAGAATCTGGAGAACTTTCTGCATGTGAGCAGCAAGGCCAAAAACCAATATTGAATGCCTGTGACCTTCGATCCCTCAGGCGGCACTGCATTAAAAACTGACATCATTGTGTACAGGATCTTACTGTGTGGGCTCAGGAACACTTCAGAAAACCATTTTCCGTTAACACAGTGATTATACTTTTTATTTTCCTATAGTATGCTTACAGAGTTACTTTAGATAGATACCACTACACTCACACACTCATAGCTTCTGCTTCTATAGCTTAGCCTACTAACTATATTTGATTTTACTACGTCTACATACTAAATTACCTATACTACAATCTTCTCCTGTGATGTCTTATTATTTATTATATTATATATACCTTTTTCTTGAGCTGCTTGGGTGGGTAGAGCGAGTTCCCATGGGATACAAAAAAAAGCTTTTTAACCTACCATCCCTGGTTCTCAAGACCAGGCACCTAAGTGGCTCTACTCTACTCTTTTCAGCTCTCCTATTTTACTCTTCCTTTTTAGATAATTAGATATACCTTTGTATACTGGCATAGTTCCACCTTCGAATATAATATATAAGATATACCTTACTGAATTTTCATGCAAAGTGAAAGCCATACATCAGCAACATCTAGAAACGCCACCGCCTTCTCTGAGCCCGAGCTCATTTGAAATGGACAGACGCAAAGTGGAAAAGTGTGCTGTTGTTTGATGAGTCCACATTTCAAATTGTTTTTGGAAATCATGGACAAAGAGGAAAAAGACCATCCAGATTGTTACCAGCACAAAGTTCAAAAGCCAGCATCTGTGGTATGGGGGTGTGTTAGTGCCCATGGCATGGACAACTTACACATCTGTGATGGCACCGTCAATGCTGAAAGGTACATCCAGGTTTTGGAGCAACACATGCTGCCATCCAAGCAACATCTTTTTCAGGGACGTCCCTGCTTATTTCAGCAAGACAATGCCAAGCCACATTCTGCACGTGTTACAACAGCATGGCTTCGTAGTAAAAGAGTGCAGGTACCAGACTGGCCTGCCTGTAGTCCAGACCTGTCACACATTGAAAATGTGGCGCATTATGAAGCGCAAAATACGACACTGGCGACCCCAGACTGTTGAACAACTGAAGTCGTACATCAAGCAAGAATGGTAAAGAATTTCACCTACAAAGCTTCAACAGTTAGTGTCCTCAGTTCCCAAACGCTTATTGAGTGTTGTTAGAAGGAAAGGTGATGTAACACAATGGTAAACATACCACTGTCCCAGCTTTTTTGAAACGTGTTGCAGGCATCCATTTCAAAATGAGCAAATATTTGCACAAAAAACAATAAAGTTTATCAGTTTGAACATTAAATATCTTGTCTTTGTGGTGTATTCAGTTGAATATAGCTTGAAGAAGATTTGCAAATCATTGTATTCCGTTTTTATTTACAGTGGGGTAAAAAAAGTATTTAGTCAGTTTGATTGTGCAAGTTCTCCAACTTAGAAAGATGAGAGAGGTCTGTAATTTTCATCACAGGTACACTTCAACTGTGAGAGACAAAATTAGAAAAAAAAATCCAGGAAATAACATTGTAGGAATTATAAAGAATTTATTTGTAAATTATGGTGGAAAATAAGTATTTTCATCACAGGTACACTTCAACTGTGAGAGACAAAATTAGAAAAAAAATCCAGGAAATAACATTGTAGGAATTATAAAGAATTTATTTGTAAATTATGGTGGAAAATAAGTATTTGGTCAATAGCAAAAGTTCAACTCAGTACTTTGTAACATAATATTTGTTGTCAATGACAGAGGTCAAACGTTTCCTGTAACTCTTCACCAGGTTTGTACACTGTAGCTGGTATTTTGGCCCATTCCTCCATGCAGATCTCCTCTACAGCAGTAATGTTTTGGGGCTGTCGCTGGGCAACATGGACTTTCAACTCCCTCAACATTTTTTCTATGGGGTTGAGGTCTGGAGACTGGCTTGGCCACTCCAGGACCTTGAAATGCTTTTTACGGAGCCACTCCTTCGTTGCCCAAGCGGTGTGTTTGGGATCAGTGTCATGGTGGAAGACCCAGCCACGTTGCATCTTCAATGCTCTCACTGATGGAAGGAGGTTTTGGCTTCAAATCTCATGATACATGGCCCTGTTCATTCTTCCCCTAACACAGATCAGTCGTCCTGTCCCCTTTGCAGAAATTCAACCCCAAAGCATGATGTCTTCACCCCCATGCTTCATAATAGGTATGGTGTTCTTGGGATGCAACTCAGGCCAAATCACAACAAACAGTTGCCCCAAGGCGCTAAGGTGTGTTTGTTTGTCTGTTTGTGTTGTGTGTGTGTGTGTGTGTGTGTGTGTGTGTGTGTGTGTGTGTGTGTGTGTGTGTGTGTGTGTGTGTGTGTGTGTGTGTGTGTGTGTGTGTGTGTGTGTGTGTGTGTGTGTGTGTGTGTGTGTGTCCCTTTGTGGTGTATTCAATTGAATATAAGTTGAAGAGGATTTGTGCCCTACACCACAAAGACAACATATTAATGTTCAAACTGATAAACTTTATTGTTTTTGTGCAAATATTTGCTCATTTTGAAACAGATGCCTGCAGCATGTTTCAAAAAAGCTGGCACAGTGGTATGTTTACCACTGTTATATCACCTTTCCTTGAAACAACACTCAAAAAGCATTTGGGAACTGAGGACACTAATTGTTGAAGCTTTGTAGGTGGAATTCTTTCCCATTCTTGCGTGATGTACAACTTCAGTTGTTCAACAGTCCGGGGTCTCTGTTGTCATATTTTGCACTTCATAATGCACCACACATTTTCAATGGCGACAGGTCTGGACTGCAGGCAGGCCAGTCTAGTACCTGCACTCTTTCACTACGAAGCCACGCTGTTGTAACACGTGCAGAATGTGGCTTGGCATTGTCTTGCTGCAATAAGTAGGGACGTCCCTGAAAAAGACGTTGCTTGGATGGCAGCATGTGTTGCTCCAAAACCTGGATGTACCTTTCAGCATTGATGGTGCCATCACAGATGTGTTAGTGCCCATGCCATGGGCACTAACACACCCCATACCACAGATGCTGGCTTTTGAACTTTGCGCTGGTAACAATCTGAATGGTCTTTTTCCTCTTTTGTCCAGAGGACACAATGTCCATGATTTCCAAAAATGTGGACTCATCAGACCACAGCACACTTTTCCACTTTGCTTCTGTCTATTTCAAATGAGCTCAGGCCCAGAGAAGGTGGTGGCATTTCCGGATGTTGCTGATGTATGGCTTTCGCTGTGCATGGTAGAGTTTTAACTTGCACTTGTAGATGTAGCGATGAACTGTGTTAACTGACAATGGTTTTCTGAAGTGTTCCTGAACCCACGCAGTAAGTTCCTTTTCACAATGATGTCAGTTTTTAATGCAGTGCCGCCTGCGGGATCGAAGGTGACGGGCATTCATTGTTGGTTTTTGGTCTTGCTGCTTACATGTCAATCAATCAATCAATCAATTTTTTTTTATATAGCGCCAAATCACAACAAACAGTTGCCCCAAGGCGCTTTATATTGTAAGGCAAGGCCATACAACAATTATGTAAAACCCCAACGGTCAAAACGACCCCTTGTGAGCAAGCACTTGGCTACAGTGGGAAGGAAAAACTCCCTTTTAACAGGAAGAAACCTCCAGCAGAACCAGGCTCAGGGAGGGGCAGTCTTCTGCTGGGACTGGTTGGGGCTGAGGGAGAGAACCAGGAAAAAGACATGCTGTGGAGGGGAGCAGAGATCGACCACTAATGATTAAATGCAGAGTGGTGCATACAGAGCAAAAAGAGAAAGAAACAGTGCATCATGGGAACCCCCCAGCAGTCTACGTCTATAGCAGCATAACTAAGGGATGGTTCAGGGTCACCCGATCCAGCCCTAACTATAAGCTTTAGCAAAAAGGAAAGTTTTAAGCCTAATCTTAAAAGTAGAGAGGGTGTCTGTCTCCCTGATCTGAATTGGGAGCTGGTTCCACAGGAGAGGAGCCTGAAAGCTGAAGGCTCTGCCTCCCATTCTACTCTTACAAACCCTAGGAACTACAAGTAAGCCTGCAATCTGAGAGCGAAGCGCTCTATTGGGGTGATATGGTACTACGAGGTCCCTAAGATAAGATGGGACCTGATTATTCAAAACCTTATAAGTAAGAAGAAGAATTTTAAATTCTATTCTAGAATTAACAGGAAGCCAATGAAGAGAGGCCAATATGGGTGAGATATGCTCTCTCCTTCTAGTCCCCGTCAGTACTCTAGCTGCAGCATTTTGAATTAACTGAAGGCTTTTTAGGGAACTTTTAGGACAACCTGATAATAATGAATTACAATAGTCCAGCCTAGAGGAAATAAATGCATGAATTAGTTTTTCAGCATCACTCTGAGACCTTTCTAATTTTAGAGATATTGCGTAAATGCAAAAAAGCAGTCCTACATATTTGTTTAATATGCACTTTGAATGACATATCCTGATCAAAAATGACTCCAAGATTTCTCACAGTATTACTAGAGGCCAGGGTAATGCCATCCAGAGTAAGGATCTGGTTAGACACCATGTTTCTAAGATTTGTGGGGCCAAGTACAATAACTTCAGTTTTATCTGAGTTTAAAAGCAGGAAATTAGAGGTCATCCATGTCTTTATGTCTGTAAGACAATCCTGCAGTTTAGCTAATTGGTGTGTGTCCTCTGGCTTCATGGATAGATAAAGCTGGGTATCATCTGCGTAACAATGAAAATTTAAGCAATACCGTCTAATAATACTACCTAAGGGAAGCATGTATAAAGTGAATAAAATTGGTCCTAGCACAGAACCTTGTGGAACTCCATAATTAACCCTAGTCTGTGAAGAAGATTCCCCATGTACATGAACAAATTGTAATCTATTAGACAAATATGATTCAAACCACCGCAGCGCAGTGCCTTTAATACCTATGGCATGCTCTAATCTCTGTAATAAAATTTTATGGTCAACAGTATCAAAAGCAGCACTGAGGTCTAACAGAACAAGCACAGAGATGAGTCCACTGTCCGAGGCCATAAGAAGATCATTTGTAACCTTCACTAATGCTGTTTCTGTACTATGATGAATTCTAAAACCTGACTGAAACTCTTCAAATAGACCATTCCTCTGCAGATGATCAGTTAGCTGTTTTACAACTACCCTTTCAAGAATTTTTGAGAGAAAAGGAAGGTTGGAGATTGGCCTATAATTAGCTAAGATAGCTGGGTCAAGTGATGGCTTTTTAAGTAATGGTTTAATTACTGCCACCTTAAAAGCCTGTGGTACATAGCCAACTAACAAAGATAGATTGATCATATTTAAGATCGAAGCATTAAATAATGGTAGGGCTTCCTTGAGCAGCCTGGTAGGAATGGGGTCTAATAAACATGTTGATGGTTTGGATGAAGTAACTAATGAAAATAACTCAGACAGAACAATCGGAGAGAATGAGTCTAACCAAATACCGGCATCACTGAAAGCAGCCAAAGATAACGATACGTCTTTGGGATGGTTATGAGTAATTGTTTCTCTAATAGTTAAAATTTTGTTAGCAAAGAAAGTCATGAAGTCATTACTAGTTAAAGTTAATGGAATACTCAGCTCAATAGAGCTCTGACTCTTTGTCAGCCTGGCTACAGTGCTGAAAAGAAACCTGGGGTTGTTCTTATTTTCTTCAATTAGTGATGAGTAGAAAGATGTCCTAGCTTTACGGAGGGCTTTTTTATAGAGCAACAGACTCTTTTTCCAGGCTAAGTGAAGATCTTCTAAATTAGTGAGACGCCATTTCCTCTCCAACTTACGGGTTATCTGCTTTAAGCTACGAGTTTGTGAGTTATACCACGGAGTCAGGCACTTCTGATTTAAAGCTCTCTTTTTCAGAGGAGCTACAGCATCCAAAGTTGTCTTCAATGAGGATGTAAAACTATTGACGAGATACTCTATCTCACTTACAGAGTTTAGGTAGCTACTCTGCACTGTGTTGGTATATGGCATTAGAGAACATAAAGAAGGAATCATATCCTTAAACCTAGTTACAGCGCTTTCTGAAAGACTTCTAGTGTAATGAAACTTATTCCCCACTGCTGGGTAGTCCATCAGAGTAAATGTAAATGTTATTAAGAAATGATCAGACAGCAGGGAGTTTTCAGGGAATACTGTTAAGTCTTCTATTTCCATACCATAAGTTAGAACAAGATCTAAGATATGATTAAAGTGGTGGGTGGACTCATTTACTTTTTCAGCAAAGCCAATAGAGTCTAATAATAGATTAAATGCAGTGTTGAGGCTGTCATTCTCAGCATCTGTGTGGATGTTAAAATCGCCCACTATAATTATCTTATCTGAGCTAAGCACTAAGTCAGACAAAAGGTCTGAAAATTCACAGAGAAACTCACAGTAACGACCAGGTGGACGATAGATAATAACAAATAAAACTGGTTTCTGGGACTTCCAATTTGGATGGACAAGACTAAGAGTCAAGCTTTCAAATGAATTAAAGCTCTGTCTGGGTTTTTGATTAATTAATAAGCTGGAATGGAAGATTGCTGCTAATCCTCCGCCCCGGCCCGTGCTACGAGCATTCTGACAGTTAGTGTGACTCGGGGGTGTTGACTCATTTAAACTAACATATTCATCCTGCTGTAACCAGGTTTCTGTAAGGCAGAATAAATCAATATGTTGATCAATTATTATATCATTTACCAACAGGGACTTAGAAGAGAGAGACCTAATGTTTAATAGACCACATTTAACTGTTTTAGTCTGTGGTGCAGTTGAAGGTGCTATATTATTTTTTCTTTTTGAATTTTTATGCTTAAATAGATTTTTGCTGGTTATTGGTAGTCTGGGAGCAGGCACCGTCTCTACGGGGATGGGGTAATGAGGGGATGGCAGGGGGAGAGAAGCTGCAGAGAGGTGTGTAAGACTACAACTCTGCTTCCTGGTCCCAACCCTGGATAGTCACAGTTTGGAGGATTTAAGAAAATTGGCCAGATTTCTAGAAATGAGAGCTGCTCCATCCAAAGTGGGATGGATGCCGTCTCTCCTAACAAGACCAGGTTTTCCCCAGAAGCTTTGCCAATTATCTATGAAGCCCACCTCATTTTTTGGACACCACTCAGACAGCCAGCAATTCAAGGAGAACATGCGGCTAAACATGTCACTCCCGGTCCGATTGGGGAGGGGCCCAGAGAAAACTACAGAGTCCGACATTGTTTTTGCAAAGTTACACACCGATTTAATGTTAATTTTAGTGACCTCCGATTGGCATAACCGGGTGTCATTACTGCCGATGTGAATTACAATCTTACCAAATTTACGCTTAGCCTTAGCCAGCAGTTTCAAATTTCCTTCAATGTCGCCTGCTCTGGCCCCCGGAAGACAATTGACTATGGTTGCTGGTGTCGCTAACTTCACATTTCTCAAAACAGAGTCGCCAATAACCAGAGTTTGATCCTCGGCGGGTGTGTCGCCGAGTGGGGAAAAACGGTTAGAAATGTGAACGGGTTGGCGGTGTACACGGGGCTTCTGTTTAGAACTACGCTTCCTCCTCACAGTCACCCAGTCGGCCTGCTTTCCCGGCTGCTCGGGATCTGCCAGGGGGTAACTAACGGCGGCTAAGCTACCTTGGTCCGCACCGACTACAGGGGCCTGGCTAGCTGTAGAATTTTCCACGGTGCGGAGCCGAGTCTCCAATTCGCCCAGCCTGGCCTCCAAAGCTACGAATAAGTTACACTTATTACAAGTACCATTACTGCTAAAGGAGGCCGAGGAATAACTAAACATTTCACACCCAGAGCAGAAAAGTGCGGAAGAGACAGGAGAAGCCGCCATGCTAAAACGGCTAAGAGCTAGTATCTGCGCTAAGCTAGCGGATTCCTAAAAACACGCAAAGTGAATAATGTGTAAATAATTTAGAGGTGATTCAGCAGAAGGAGTGCTTTAGTTAAGGCACGTAAAGATTACACTGGGAAACAAATCGTAATCTAGATAACTAGATCAATCTAACTGCGCAGATTAAACAGCTAACAGATACAGAAAAACACCGCTGTGCTCCGGAACAGGAAGTGATACAATACCGCAGTGAGAGCCAACCACCAGTAGAGGCCAGTACAGACATGTAGAAGTTCTCCAGATTCTCTGAATCTTCTGATTATATTATGGGCTGTAGATGATGGAACCCCTAAATTCCTTGCAATTGAACATTGAGAAACATTGTTCTTAAACTGTTGGACTATTTTATTCGTGCATTTGTTCACAAAGTGGTGATCCTCGCCCCATCTTTGCTTGTGAATGGCTGAGCCTTTTGGGGATGTTCCTTTTACCCAATCATGACACTCACAGTTAGTGTCCTCAGTTCCCAGTTCTCAATTGTATTGAGTGCTGTTAGAAGGAAAGGTTATGTAACACAGTGGTAAACACACCACTGTCTCAGCTTTTTTGAAACGTGTTGCAGGCATCCATTTCAAAATGAGAAAATATTTGCACAAAAACAATACAGTGTATTCTGTTTTTATTTACATTTCACACTTCACACAATGTCCCAACTTCATTGGAATTGGGGTTGCAGACTGAGACTACTTCAGAGCTGCAGTTTTGAAGGGGGCCTCTCATTGTCAAACTTCAAATTTTATTATTGGGCTGCGAATATAAAACTGCATTTTGGCTAAACATGGTCGATGCACCTTGGTGTATGTTAGAATCACAGTCCTGTCCCTCGTCTTCTCCTGCATTGAAAATCACCAAATGCCCCATCCCAAACTCTCTGGATTAGTGATCTCATGTCCTTTTTAAAGGTTGAAAAAATCAGGTACTCTTGGCAAGGCAACCTATGCAAGTTCTACAATAAATGGCAATCATTCATTGATCTCTTTGAGAATACTTAGGTGCTCCCACCCCCTTTATTTATTTGTCTATTCATTTTTTTCCTGCATTCTGGTGCAGTTTATATAATAAATAATTTAATCTCCTAATGTGGTGAGGGCAATTAGTAATTGCAACTTTGGAGCAGGTCTGAAATATTCAGAGTCTGAGTACAGTATATTATCCTTGTATTTATATTAGTCTTATGAGCCTATAGTTATTGAAGATTTTTTATTTCATCTTAACAGATTATTATGTCATAGTACTTAGTACAGAACACTCACCCACTTTTCAATTACATTTAGACAGTTTTAGGCATTACTTAGATTGTGTTTTGGCTATTCATTTATTTATTCTACAAACTGATTGATGTCTCGGTTTTTCTGGCAGCACGTACATCCATGTTGTAAGTCATAAAAATACAGTAGTTGCAGTTGTTATGATCTGAACCATCCCTTAGTTATGCTGCTATAGACGTAGACTGCTGGGGGGTTCCCATGATGCACTGTTTCTTTCTCTTTTTGCTCTGTATGCACCACTCTGCATTTAATCATTAGTGATCGATCTCTGCTCCCCTGCACAGCATGTCTTTTTCCTGGTTCTCTCCCTCAGCCCCAACCAGTCCCAGCAGAAGACTGCCCCTCCCTGAGCCTGGTTCTGCTGGAGATTTCTTCCTGTTAAAAGGGAGTTTTTCCTTCCCACTGTAGCCAAGTGCTTGCTCACAGGGGGTCGTTTTGACCGTTGGGGTTTAACATAATTATTGTATGGCCTTGCCTTACAATATAAAGCGCCTTGGGGCAACTGTTTGTTGTGATTTGGCGCTATATAAAAAAAAATTGATTGATTGATTGATTGATCAGTGAGGTTTAGTGCCATGTGCAGGAGGACCTGGTTTTTTAGCACAGCTACAGCAGCACTCCACTATAAGGCTGGATGGAGAACACAGATGTATACTGCACATAAATGGGTTCAGGATAAGAAATATATGAATATGAATTATTTATTGAATTAACAGCAAAGCATAGAAAGGACAGACAAGATCTAATGAAGTCCTTAAAAGTAAGCAAAATAAAAATGTGTGACTTAAAAGTCAGAATTCATACCAAAACACCAGTAACACAAGTAAGACACCTCCACAGTCTGATACACATATTCAATTTACCCTTAGCTTCACTTTCCATCCTTTGCTATTCTCATTGTCCATATCTACTATCACATAAGGTCTATAGAGTGCACAAACCTCACCTGAAGCTTTTTTGCTTTTGAAAAAACTGCTCTGATATCCATCACTGTACTGTAGTGCTTGGTTTGCCACTTACTGCCAACAAATAAAAATACAAAATGAGTTTTATGATTTATGCCTTTTTAGCAGGAATTTAAATTATTCACTTATTATCATGCTGTGCATTAAACTTTGTGGTAAAGTTTACTGTCTTAATTCTGAAATGCTTAGTTAAGGACCTTAACTACGAGGTCTGTTAGAAAAGTATCCGACCTTTTTATTTTTTTCAAAAACCATATGGATTTGAATCACGTGTGATTGCATCAGCCAAGCTTGAACCTTCGTGCACATGCGTGAGTTTTTTCACGCCTGTCGGTTGCGTCATTCGCCTGTGAGCAGGCTTTGAGTGAGCACTGGTCCACCCCTCTCGTCGTTAAGGAAATGGCGGAATGATTTGGAGCTTTGCTGCATCAATTTTTTCTTGAAACTGTGAGAGACCTCCAGGTGGACACCATTCGGAAAATTAATATGCCTTTCAGGGACGATTTTATGGGGATTACACAGATTAAGGAGTGCTCCAGCCGGTTTAAAGACCGCCCACAGCGTCTGAGAGCGCGGCGCGCTCCGAGCACCAATCGACAGGCTCAAACCCCGCTGAAACAACCAGATCATTTCCAACGTGAAGGCTTTGTTGATCCGGGACATCGTCTGACTTTCACAAAAAGGCAGAAGGCGTGGACATCAGCACTTTTTTTGGCACATTCCACTGTTACAGGAGTTTTTTTCATGGAAAAAGAAGTGGATGAATGCGCCATCGTGCTGCTCATGGCGTGGGACAAAACCACCTCCATGTTGGTCTCTCAGGACGGCTTTCAGACGGCTTCCGGTTGCTTTTCAGTCGTGTGAATATCCGAGAAATTGAGCATGAGCTGGACATGCCCCAACATGTCCTGTGAGGCTTCATCATGGCGTTGCTTTGTGCCATGTGGCTCTGCCGCGACGCGCGGAATTCCTCCGCACGTCTGTCTCAATGTGCTGAAAAAGTGCTGATGTCCATGTCTTCCGCAATTCCTGTGCTAGTCAGACGACATACAGGATCAAGACAGCGTCCAGTTTAGAAATGAACAGTACATTCCACTGTTACAGGAGTTTTTGTCATGGAAAGAGGAGCGGAGGAATCCCGCGCGTCGCCGCGGAGCCGCATGGCGCAAAGCAACGCCGTGATGAAGCCTCACAGGACATGTTGTGGCATGTCCAGCTCATGCACAATTTCTCAGATATTCACACGACTGAAAAGCAATCGGAACCTGTCTGAAAGCCGTCTGAAAGCCACCTGAAAGCCGTCCTGAGAGACCAACACGGAGGTGGTTTTGTCCCGCGCCATGAGCGGCACGGTGGCGCATTCATCAGCTTCTTTTTCCATGAAAAAAACTCCTGTAACAGTGGAATGTGCCGAAAAAGTGCTGATGTCCATGCCTTCTGCCTTTTTGTGAAAGTCAGACGACGTCCCGGATCAACAAAGCCTTCACGTTGGAAATGATCTGGTTGTTTGAGCCTGCCTGCGCTCGGAGCGCGCTGCGCTCTCAGATGCTGTGGGCGGCCTTTAAACCGGCTGGAGCACTCCTTAATCTGTGTAATCCCCATAAAATCGTCCCTGAAAGCCAGATTAATTTTCCAAATGGTGTCCACCTGGAGGTCTCTCACAGTTTCAAGAAAAAATTGATGCAGCAAAGCTCCAAATCATTCTGCCATTTCCTTAACGATGAGAGGGGTGGACCAGTGCTCACTCAAAGCCTGCTCACAGGTGAATGACGCAACCGACAGGCGTGAAAAAACATGCATGCGCACGAAGGTTCAAGCTTGGCTGATGCAATCACATGTGATTCAAATCCATATGGTTTTTGAAAAAAAATAAAAAGGTCTGATACTTTTCTAACAGACCTCGTAAGCATTTAAGGTCAGATCTGTGTACATGGTATTTGATGTAGGAGAGTGATTTGTTCATGGAAGCTACACATATTGAAGGGCCAGCACCATTTAGTAGCTGACAAGAGGATTTAGTTGAAAAAATAAAACAACACTGAATCAGTCTTACATTTGACCACGCACAGCACGCACTAATTTGTAGAGCAATATACTGTGTTTTGTGATAGGTAACTAGGTGAGTAAAATAATCACTTTTCATAAAGTTGCACTTGCTCTTCACATTCAGATATATAAACTGTGAATAAATACCTCGCAAATGTGACAGTCGCCTGGCAATCACTTGACAGCGCGGCTGGGCGAGGTTACCACCAGCGCTCACAGGACAGCGCCTCTGCTAAATGAGCGCCACCCGCAGCAGCACCACGCAACACAAACACATGCCAGAGCAGAGAGAGAGATGAATGTAGGCACGCTTCGTGGATTGAACCATTTGCCCAAGAAGGGGAGATGATCAAATTACTGTGTTCTTGTAATACATATTTTGGCATAATGCTTGAAATAGGTTGTTTAAAAAAATTGTAGTATAGAAGCATATATATATGTATATATTTTTAGGGGTGCTTAAAATATATTTAGGGGTGCCTGAGCACCCCTAAAAATGGGCTAACTCCACCCCCGATCGAAGCATTGCTTCAGTGTCTCATGCTTCAAAGTGGAGTCTTGCTGCAGAAACGGTTGATTACAGAGCCGCTGCAGACCAAACCCTGAATATCCGTAAGACTTTATTTGTACGTCTGTATGACTCTGAAACTCGGAAAAATCCATATAATTTACGGACAATCCGTATAGGTTGACATGTATGCAGTCAAACTCCAGTTAAAGCTAAGTGAAGGACAGCTTGATGAAGAAACATCATGTAGCTGTGCAGCAGGCAAAGAATTGTGCAAACCACCTAGTGACCCAGCTCTTTCAGAGTGCCCATTACAGCATGCTTGATGTGAGGGCTGTGGTCACAGATTATGTCTACATACAGTAGGTAGGTTGACTGGAGTAGCACTGTCTCTCGAAGTCTACCTCTGACTGTTCCACATCCTCAGTTTCGGTGTGCACTCCTACCCCTGGACCACTAAACTGTGGCCTGCACAATCTCTCTACAAACATTCCATAGGTCAAGGACAAAGGTAAACTTGTGCCACATTGTGTAAGTCCCTATGACTCTAATTAATGTGACAAATTATGCGTTAGGGCTCAACAAAAAGGCTTCCCTGCTTGCACTGGGACAGTAAAATACTGTAGCAGGAAAAAAGATCCAGCAACAAACCTGAGATGTTTAAAAAATCAGCAAATTAATCAATAACTGTTTTATAAAACAAACTCACAGGCAAGTAAAAATAGACTTTGGGCTCCTAGATTTTTTCCAAACTTGATGGTGACTTTATACACTGAAGCAGGACACTATTCCACTCATGTCTGCTTGTTAATATCATTCCCAGGAGATTCATGCAGAGCCAGTTCAGGACGTGGCTGTGAGGAGACCAAAGCCTTCAGCCAGGAGTGTCGGCAAATCAACACTCTATTAAACACACACAGGTGATGATATTATGAAACTGTGTATAATAATGTAGATTGCTGCTTATTGTTCACATCGATGTAGCTGTCAGAGTTGTGATCTGTAAAAAAAGCAACTGAATTTCATTTCCTGATCAGGGAGAGCCAGCATGACCCCTCGTCTGTCAGTCAGCTCTGAAGGGCTCGCCCACTCTCCTCCTGAATTTATTTGCACACAGATATATTACAAAACAATATACGAGGCACAGCTGCGTTTCTTCAGTCAATTCATATTTGTATCACTTTGCACCTGGAAGGCGCTTTGTGGTCTTGCTCAGACAGATAGTAATTGTTCTTCAAATTGAAACATTACAGCGCCAGCCTCGAACTAGTGTACAGGCTGCATTATTCTCTGCTCTAGGCCAAAATATTAATCTGTGCTCGACAAAAACATAGCTCTAGCAAAACAGTCTGCGTACTCATTAAGCAAAAGAACAAATTTTACTTTTCTCATGGGAGCAGTTGTAATGATTACTTCAACAGTTCAGTGTATATTACTGCTTTTGACAATGAGTGATTATTCAGAAGAATAATGGTGCATGAACTCTTACACATGCATATACAGCAGTGTTCAAAATTATAGTAGTGCTATGTGACTAAAAATATTAATCCAGGTTTTGAGTATATTTCTTATTGTTACATGGGAAACAAGGTACCACTAGATTCAGTAGATTCTCACAAATCCAAAAAGACCAAGCATTCATGATATGCACACTCTTAAGGCTATGAAATTGGGCTATTAGTAAAAAAAGTAGAAAAGGGGGTGTTCACAATAATAGTAGTGTGGCATTCAGTCAGTGAGTTCGTCAATTTTGTGGAATAAACAGGTGTGAATCAGGTGTCCCTTATCTGGATACAAGTCCTTTTTTCCTTCCTTACTATTCAACTTCTTGTACAGCTCGCAATATGCCATCATTTCATCATCCCTCTCTTTGAAAGCCTGAGGAAAATGGGACGTTCAAGACATTGTTCAGAAGAACAGCGTAGTTTGATTATAAAGTTGATTGGAGAGGGGAAAACTTATACGCAGGTGCAAAAAATTATAGGCTGTTCATCTACAATGATCTCCAATGCTTTAAAATGGACAAAAAAAAAAAAACCAGAGACGCGTGGAAGAAAATGAAAAACAACCATCAAGATAGAAGAATAACCAGAATGGCAAAGGCTCACCCATTGATCAGCTCCAGGATGATCAAAGACAGTCTGGAGTTATCTGTAAGTGCTGTGACAGTTAGAAGACGCCTGTGTGAAGCTAATTTATTTGCAAGAATCCCCCGCAAAGTCCCTCTGTTAAATAAAAGACGTGCAGAAGAGGTTATAATTTGCCAAAGAACACATCAACTGGCCTAAAGAGAAATGGAGGAATATTTTGTGGACTGATGAGAGTATAATTGTTCTTTTTGGTCCAAGGGCTGCAGACAGTTTGTAAGATGACCCCCAAACTCTGAATTCAAGCCACAGTTCACAGTGAAGACAGTGAGGCATGGTGGTGCAAGCATCATGATATGGGCATGTTTCTCCTACTATGGTTTTGGGCCTATATATCGCATACCAGGTATCATGGATCAGTTTGGATATGTCAAAATATTTGAAGAGGTCATGTTGCCTTATGCTGAAGAGGACATGCCCTTAAAATGGGTGTTTCAACAAGACAATGACCCCAAGCACACTACTAAACGTGCAAAATCTTTGTTCCAAACCAACAAAATTAATGCCTCGCAGATGTGAAGAAATCATGAAAAACTGTGGTTATACAACTAAATACTAGTTTAGTGATTCACATGATTGCTAAAAAAGCAGTTTGAACATAATAGTTTTGAGTTTGTAGCGTCAACAGCAGATGCTACTATTATTGTGAACACCCCCTTTTCTACTTTTTTTACTAATAGCCCAATTTCATAGTCTTAAGTGTGTGCATATCATGAATGCTTGGTCTTGTTGGATTTGTGAAAATCTACTGAATCTACTGGTACCTTGTTTCCATGTAACAATAAGAAATATACTCAAAACCTGGATGAATCTTTTTAGTCACATAGCACTACTATTATTCTGAAAACTACTGTATATATATATGACATACCTGGCTGAGGAGCCGAATGGTAGTCATGTTCTGTCATCGCAGTTGAATCTGCCGTGTCCTCCACTTCGTCCTCACACAGCTGCTCCTCCACACGAATAACAGAGCGAATGTCATGTCCTGACTTCTCATCCATTTCTTTCAGAGACATTTGTCACTTGGGAATGAGTGAAAGATGAGGTACAGCTGTGTTTGTTTGTTGGAACTGCAGAGCGGCATGGAGCAGTGACACCCTGATGTTGCTTCAGCCATTGCTGACAACTGACCAGAAGTTCGGATGCACAGCTAACTTTTACTTCTGCATAAGAAACCCGGAAGTGTGAAAATCCCTATATTAGCAGCATCAGTTCATACACAGCACTTTGCAGGGTTTTTGATGCATAAAAATATTGCAGCAACATATCCACAACAGTAGGACAGTACTGTGTGGGCACAGTTTATTTAATTGGAAACAAAAAAAAGACAGAAATGTTGCAAACATTAAAAGCTACAGCTTTCATGAATGTTGCTGCTGATAGCAGCCATGATGGATTGTGAACTCTGAGAATGTCAATCAATCAATCAATTTTTTTTATATAGCGCCAAATCACAACAAACAGTTGCCCCAAGGCGCTTTATATTGTAAGGCAAGGCCATACAATAATTATGTAAAACCCCAACTGTCAAAACGACCCCCTGTGAGCAAGCACTTGGCTACAGTGGGAAGGAAAAACTCCCTTTTAACAGGAAGAAACCTCCAGCAGAACCAGGCTCAGGGAGGGGCAGTCTTCTGCTGGGACTGGTTGGGGCTGAGGGAGAGAACCAGGAAAAAGACATGCTGTGGAGGGGAGCAGAGATCGATCACTAATGATTAAATGCAGAGTGGTGCATACAGAGCAAAAAGAGAAAGAAACAGTGCATCATGGGAACCCCCAGGCAGTCTACATCTATAGCAGCATAACTAAGGGATGGTTCAGGATCACCTGATCCAGCCCTAACTATAAGCTTTAGCAAAAAGGAAAGTTTTAAGCCTAATCTTAAAAGTAGAGAGGGTGTCTGTCTCCCTGATCTGAATTGGGAGCTGGTTCCACAGGAGAGGAGCCTGAAAGCTGAAGGCTCTGCCTCCCATTCTACTCTTACAAACCCTAGGAACTACAAGTAAGCCTGCAGTCTGAGAGCGAAGCGCTCTATTGGAGTGATATGGTACTACGAGGTCCCTAAGATAAGATGGGACCTGATTATTCAAATCCTTATAAGTAAGAAGAAGAATTTTAAATTCTATTCTAGAATTAACAGGAAGCCAATGAAGAGAGGCCAATATGGGTGAGATATGCTCTCTCCTTCTAGTCCCCGTCAGTACTCTAGCTGCAGCATTTTGTTTTAACTGAAGGCTTTTTAGGGAACTTTTAGGACAACCTGATAATAATGAATTACAATAGTCCAGCCTAGAGGAAATAAATGCATGAATTAGTTTTTCAGCATCACTCTGAGACAAGACCTTTCTGATTTTAGAGATATTGCGTAAATGCAAAAAAGCAGTCCTACATATTTGTTTAATATGCGCTTTGAATGACATATCCTGATCAAAAATGACTCCAAGATTTCTCACAGTATTACTAGAGGTCAGGGTAATGCCATCCAGAGTAAGGATCTGGTTAGACACCATGTTTCTAAGATTTGTGGGGCCAAGTACAATAACTTCAGTTTTATCTGAGTTTAAAAGCAGGAAATTAGAGGTCATCCATGTCTTTATGTCTGTAAGACAATCCTGCAGTTTAGCTAATTGTTGTGTGTCCTCTGGCTTCATGGATAGATAAAGCTGGGTATCATCTGCGTAACAATGAAAATTTAAGCAATACCATCTAATAATACTGCCTAAGGGAAGCATGTATAAAGTGAATAAAATTGGTCCTAGCACAGAACCTTGTGGAACTCCATAATTAACTTTAGTCTGTGAAGAAGATTCCCCATTTACATGAACAAATTGTAATCTATTAGACAAATATGATTCAAACCACCGCAGCGCAGTGCCTTTAATACCTATGGCATGCTCTAATCTCTGTAATAAAATTTTATGGTCAACAGTATCAAAAGCAGCACTGAGGTCTAACAGAACAAGCACAGAGATGAGTCCACTGTCCGAGGCCATAAGAAGATCATTTGTAACCTTCACTAATGCTGTTTCTGTACTATGATGAATTCTAAAACCTGACTGAAACTCTTCTAATAGACCATTCCTCTGCAGATGATCAGTTAGCTGTTTTACAACTACCGTTTCAAGAATTTTTGAGAGAAAAGGAAGGTTGGAGATTGGCCTATAATTAGCTAAGATAGCTGGGTCAAGTGATGGCTTTTTAAGTAATGGTTTAATTACTGCCACCTTAAAAGCCTGTGGTACATAGCCAACTAACAAAGATAGATTGATCATATTTAAGATTGAAGCATTAAATAATGGTAGGGCTCCCTTGAGCAGCCTGGTAGGAATGGGGTCTAATAAACATGTTGATGGTTTGGATGAAGTAACTAATGAAGATAACTCAGACAGAACAATCGGAGAGAAAGAGTCTAACCAAATACCGGCATCACTGAAAGCAGCCAAAGATAACGATACGTCTTTGGGATGGTTATGAGTAATTTTTTCTTTAATAGTTAAAAAATGTGTTAGCAAAGAAAGTCATGAAGTCATTACTAGTTAAAGTTAATGGAATACTCAGCTCAATAGAGCTCTGACTCTTTGTCAGCCTGGCTACAGTGCTGAAAAGAAACCTGGGGTTGTTCTTATTTTCTTCAATTAGTGATGAGTAGAAAGATGTCCTAGCTTTACGGAGGGCTTTTTTATAGAGCAACAGACTCTTTTTCCAGGCTAAGTGAAGATCTTCTAAATTAGTGAGACGCCATTTCCTCTACGGGTTTGTGAGTTATACCACGGAGTCAGGCACTTCTGATTTAAAGCTCTCTTTTTTAGAGGAGCTACAGCATCCAAAGTTGTCTTCAATGAGGATGTAAAACTATTGACGAGATACTCTATCTCACTTACAGAGTTTAGGTAGCTACTCTGCACTGTGTTGGTATATGGCATTAGAGAACATAAAGAAGGAATCATATCCTTAAACCTAGTTACAGCGCTTTCTGAAAGACTTCTAGTGTAATGAAACTTATTCCCCACTGCTGGGTAGTCCATCAGAGTAAATGTAAATGTTATTAAGAAATGATCAGACAGAAGGGAGTTTTCAGGGAATACTGTTAAGTCTTCTATTTCCATACCATAAGTCAGAACAAGATCTAAGATATGATTAAAGTGGTGGGTGGACTCATTTACTTTTTCAGCAAAGCCAATAGAGTCTAATAATAGATTAAATGCAGTGTTGAGGCTGTCATTCTCAGCATCTGTGTGGATGTTAAAATCGCCCACTATAATTATCTTATCTGAGCTAAGCACCAAGTCACACAAAAGGTCTGAAAATTCACAGAGAAACTCACAGTAACGACCAGGTGGACGATAGATAATAACAAATAAAACTGGTTTTTGGGACTTCCAATTTGGATGGACAAGACTAAGAGTCAAGCTTTCAAATGAATTAAAGCTCTGTCTGGGTTTTTGATTAATTAATAAGCTGGAATGGAAGATTGCTGCTAATCCTCCGCCCCGGCCCGTGCTACGAGCATTCTGACAGTTAGTGTGACTCGGGGGTGTTGACTCATTTAAACTAACATATTCATCCTGCTGTAACCAGGTTTCTTTAAGGCAGAATAAATCAATATGTTGATCAATTATTATATCATTTACCAACAGGGACTTAGAAAAGAGAGACCTAATGTTTAATAGACCACATTTAACTGTTTTAGTCTGTGGTGCAGTTGAAGGTGCTATATTATTTTTCTTTTTGAATTTTTATGCTTAAATTGGTTAATATGGTTATTGGTAGTCTGGGAGCAGGCACCGTCTCTACGGGGATGGGGTAATGAGGGGATGGCAGGGGGAGAGAAGCTGCAGAGAGGTGTGTAAGACTACAACTCTGCTTCCTGGTCCCAACCCTGGATAGTCACGGTTTGGAGGATTTAAGAAAATTGGCCAGATTTCTAGAAATGAGAGCTGCTCCATCCAAAGTGGGATGGATGCCGTCTCTCCTAACAAGACCAGGTTTTCCCCAGAAGCTTTGCCAATTATCTATGAAGCCCACCTCATTTTTTGGACACCACTCAGACAGCCAGCAATTCAAGGAGAACATGCGGCTAAACATGTGGAGGTTTGTATGCGTTGACAAGTTGAAATTCCAACTTTAGGGGGCATTCCTAGGGGGTGTCACTGGGGAATTTCAATCTCAGAGTACAATTGGAAAGTTAGTGTAGGGAAACTAATGCTAAGAGCAGAAAGTCTGACTTGAATGCTGTAAGGATAATTGTCAGTGGTGTGATATAAAATGATGTGTTGGGGTTTGGTTGTTTTAGTTGTGTCTGTTTTGTGAGTCCTGTCACCTGTCTGCCTCCCTGATGAGTGTGTGCCATGTTCTGTGTGGATGTATGTGGAGACTGGCATGTACAACCCCAATTCCAATGAAGTTGGGACATTGTGTGAAATGTAAATAAAAACAGAATGCAATGATTTGCAAATCCTCGTCAACCTATATTCAATTGAATACACCACAAAGACAAGATATTTAATGTTCAAACTGATACAATTTATTGTTTTTGTGCAAATATTTGCTCATTTTGAAATCGATGCCTGTACCACATTTCAAAAAAGCTGGGACAGTGGTACATTTACCACTCTGTTACATTACTTTTCCTTCTAACAACACTCAATAAATGCTTGGAAACTGAGAACACTAATTGTGAGTGTCATGACTGGGTATAAAAGGAGCATCCATAAAAGTCTCAGCCATTCATCAGCAAAGATGGGGTGAGAATCACCACTTTGTGAACAACTGCATGAAAAAAATAGTCCAACAGTTTAAGAACAATGTTTCTCAACGTTCAATTGCAAGGAATTTAGGGATTCCATCATCTACAGTCCATAATATACACAGAAGATTCAGAGAATCTGGAGAACTTTCTACACGTAAGCAGCAAAGGCCAAACACAAACATTGAATGCCCGTGACCTTCGCTCCATCAGGCAGCACTGCATTAAAAACCGACATCACTGTGTCAAGTTTCTTACCCCGTGGGCTCAGGAACACTTAAAAAAAACCATTGTCAGTTGACACAGTTTGTCGCTACATCTACAAGAGCAAGTTAAAACTCTACTATGCAAAGCGAAAGCCATAAAATCAACAACATCCAGAAACGCCGCCCCCGTCTCTGGGCCCGAGCTCATTTGAAATGGACAGACACAAAGTGAAAAAGTGTGCTGTGGTCTGATGAGTCCACATTTCAAGTTGTTTTTGGAAATCATGGACATCATGTCCTCCTTGACAAAAGAGGAAAAAGATCATACAGATTGTTACGAGCGCAAAGCTCAAAAGCCAGCATCTGTGATGGTATGGGGGTGTGTTAATGCCCATGGCATGGGCAACTTACACATCTGTGATGGCACCATGAATGCTGAAAGGTACATCCATGTTTTGGAGCAACACATGCTGCCATCCAAGCAACGTCTTTTTCAGTGACATCCCTGCTTATTTCAGCAAGACAATGCCAAGCCACATTCTGCACGTGTTACAATAGCGTGGCTTCATAGTAAAAGCGTGCGGGTACTAGACTGGGCTGCCTGCAGTCCAGACCTCTCACCCACTGAAAATGTGTGGCGCATTATGAAGTGCAAAATACGACAACGGAGACCTCGGACTGTTGAACAACTTAAGTCATATATCAAGCAAGAATGGGAAAGAATTCCACCTACAAAGCTTCAACAATTAGTGTCCTCAGTTCCCAAACACTTATTACTTGTTGTTAGAAGGAAAGGTGATGTAACTGTCATGATTTTGGCCGGATCTGGGGTTTGATTCTGGTTTTCCCTCTTTCTTTTTTCCCCTTCACATGCCCTGCTCTTGATTTACTAGTTATTTTATTTTCATCCATCCATTTTCTTCCGCTTTATCCGGAGTCGGGTCATGGGGGCAGCAGCTCAAGCAAAGCCGCCCAGACCTCTCGATCCACACACGCCTCCCCCAGCTCCTCCTGTTTTATTTTCATCATGTGATTATTCTCTGTCCTGTTTTGATTTGTCACTTTGTTTTCTTTGTTACTTTTTACTTTGGCCTTTCGTTCTGTTCTACTTTTCTGCAGTCGTCTTTTCATTTTTTGTTTATCACTTGTTTATTTTGCTGTTAATACTTGTTTAGTTTTGCTTTAGTATCTATGCTCCATGTTTCCTAATCAGTTTGTCATGTTCCAGTTCTGCATTATAGTATTTTATTCTGTCTTCTGTTTAGTCTGTTCATAGTTCTCTGTTTCACTCCACGCCCTGCACCTGCTCTGTGTTTTCATCCCTCTCGCATCTCTGTCTGTGTTGTCACGTCATGTCACTCCACTAGCTCTGTGCCCTCCTCTCACACTTTGACCCAGTCTGCTTTGTGTTTTCTTTTACTCACGCTCTTGGCACCTGTTCACATATCTTTGTGTATTATATCACTCCGCTTTGCACACTCCCTTCCTCACCATCTTGCCCCATCCATACTCTTTGTTCACCAGCCATGCCCCTTTTCTAGATCCTTACCTTCACGTGTACAATGTTAACACCTGCCTATTTAATTTACTCTCAGCCACCACTCATTTGCCAGTTTGTTGTCGCTTCCAGCACACATTCCAGCCCTCTTGTATCCAGTCCTGATTTGTCTTGCAGTGTACCAGTACCTTGCTCTGTGTTTCTTGACCGTGCCTTTTGCCTCAGCCCATATGCCAGTGTTTGCTCGTGCCTCAGACCCCTGCCTGGAGATGACTGCATTTTTGCCTCACCCTGCTTATACCTCTGCTCTGCTATCTGACAACCTGTGTACCAAACCTCAGCCTGAAATAAACTCGACAACTAGTTGTACCTCAAAGTCTGGTTTGGGAATTTGTATTGTGGGTCCACCCTTCCCAGGTGCCAGGCTCCCACCTGTTCTGACAGTAACACAGTGGTAAACATACCACTGTCCCAGATTTTTTTGAAACATGTTCCAGGCATCCATTTCAAAATTAGCAAATATTTGCACAAAAACAATAAAGTTTATCAGTTTGAACATTAAATATCTTGTCTTTGTGTTGTAATCAATTGAATATAGGTTGAAGAGGCTTTGGAAATCATTGTATTCTGTTTTTATTTACATTTTACACAACATCCCAACTTCTTTGGAATTGGGGTTGTATGTGTGTCCAGCCCCTGCATATGTTTGGGTTTGACTGGTATGTGTGTGTGTGTGTGTGTGTGTGTGTGTGTGTGTGTGTGTGTGTGTGTGTGTGTGTGTGTGTGTGTGTGTGTGTGTGTGTGTGTGTGTGTGTGTGTGTGTGTGTGTGTGTGTGTGTGTTTGGTGTATGTGTGGATGCACTCGGCGCATGGAAAGTGTGGGCACATCCCCCTGTCGCTCTATGTGTGAATGTGTGTGTGGCATGTTTGTGTCCTGTGCGTGCGCCCGTCCATGTCTGAGTCTGTGTGGGTGGGTGTATATGTATGTATGCCTGTGTGGTTCCTCCAGCATCTGTCAGTCATGTGTGTCCCATTTCTGTGTGTGCGTCCCTGCATGTCTGAGTCATCTGTCATGTGTGTTGATCATGTCTGTCCCCTGTGAACCACTCCTGTGTGCTCACCTGTCAGTCTTGTTGTGTCTTCCTGTTGTAGTTTATCTACTCATGAGTTCTATATTGGTCCATGGTCTGAGTGTTTTGCACGCCATTTCCTCCTGTCAGCTGTGTGTCTGCATGCTTGTGTGAGGGTGCACCTGTCATCTTGCTGTCTACATGTGTGTGTGTGTGTGTGTGTGTGTGTGTGTGTGTGTGTGTGTGTGTGTGTGTGTGTGTGTGTGTGTGTGTGTGTGTGTGTGTGTGTGTGTGTGTGTGTGTGTGTGTGTGTCATTCGTTAACTTCACCCATCCTCCGTGTCTGGTGTGTCTGTCGGCTTCCTGTGTTCTTCAGTTATTATGTTGTAGCAATCCTTGTTTGGTCTGTTGTATTCAAGTTTGATTATATATTTGGTTTTGATTTTGGGTATGTCTTCCTTGAGGTTTGTTTTCACTGTTTTCTCTTCTGTGTGGGATTTGTCAGTGGTTCACGCTGTTTACTTTTATGGTTCTACTTATCATTTGCTGTTCTGTGTTCATGACCTTCAATTATTGTCTGTTTAGTTTTTCTTCTCCGGTGTTTCTGTTATTTCACGTGCAGATGTTGTACCTCCTTCCATTTCTCCTGCATACCTGTTACTTATTAGTTAGTCTTTTTAAGCCACTCCCGTTTGTCTTTCCTTTGCCGATTGATTACATTTGTCATGTCAGCTGCCACATGCCCTGTCTGTTATCCAGTTTGTATCCAGCTTGGTTCTTCTGACAGTTAAGTTTTGTTTAGTCACTTGTTGGGTCTTTTGTGTAGTCTTTTGTGGCTTGGGATTTGTGTCATCCTGGTCACGATTGTTTATCACTGTCACACCTGAATATTAAACACCCTGTTTTTTGCACTTCACTCTCTTATGTCCTGGCTGCCTTGTATCTTGGGGTCCAATCCTTGCTCAGAGTGGTTCAAACCACAACATGATTTTCACAGTAGATTTAAAGATCTGGAATTGATTCAGTAAACTGTTGAGGTAATTTTATTTGTTTTTCTAAAAATGTCTTCAACAGCTGATGCCATCCAACTCTCTTTCTGTGTGTGTGTGTGTGTGTGTGTGTGTGTGTGTGTGTGTGTGTGTGTGTGTGTGTGTGTGTGTGTGTGTGTGTGTGTAGAGAGGAGTGATCGTCTGACCCCCTGTATCTGCAGGCCTGTGAAGTTTGTATCCATCAAACATGTTAAGTCCTGAAGACTCACTAACATGTACAAATCTGAATTCTATCAAATGGACTCAAACCACCTTTGTGCTGTTTCTTTAATAACAATGAGATGATCTAATCTCGGTTGTAGGATGTGGTGGTCTGCCTTATCAAATGCAGCATTAAACACTATCAAGACAGGTGCACAAACAAATCCTTCACAAATTCTGTCAAAGATTTGTCAGTAACTATTGTTATGAAGAAATTGACACAAACACTTCCTCAAAGATTTTCGAGACAAATGGAAGGATAGATATAAGACACCTGAATCCAAATAAGCCTTTTTAAAGTTCACTTAGTTATGTTAAAGTATTGTGGTGCACAGCCTGTTCATAGCCATCAATATGTTTTGTATAGTAAGGAGGTAAGACATGCTGAAATGGTGTAATTTGAAGTGGTGTAGTACTAAGCTATTATCCAAACCAGTATGTGGCAACAAAAGTGCATGCACCTCAAGCTAAATAAATACATATAAAGAGAATAAATAAATGAAAGGGTTTGGGGTCACAGGATCAGCTGTTGCCGAGTAATGAATCGGACTGCCCGTGGTTTTGTTGGGCAGTGAGTGTTCCCTCAGGACCCAAATATTCTTTTGTATTGGCTGTTCATGACATCAGCAGGATCGTTCCCAGTGTTGAAACATGTTACATTTTGCCATCACATTCTTCAGATTGTGAAATCTGGTCAGTGAACAGAGAGGTTTGGATAATAAGAAGACACAATGTACCATAAGCAGCAGTGACCTTGGTGGGCACCAGACTGATACTTTGGAAATGAAAGAAGTGAATAAACAAGTTTATTTTAAGCTCCATGTCATTGTGGTGACCACATCCACAATGTGATGGAACCCTCCTGGGTCCCAGATTGCAACCACCCAGGCACACAACCAGTCTATATCAATACACTCAGGTATGTAAGGTCAGGTCCATAAGTATTTGGACAATAGCAGTTTTTCTTTTTGCGATAGAGTTGAAATAGAACTATCAATACCGTTTTGGAATTACAGTGGGCTGTATCTTGGAGGTGGATCAGACAGCTGTCTGCCTAATCAGTGATAAGGATGACAGAGAGTACAGGGGGTGACCCAAGACTTTGTGGATTGGTGTCAGCAGAACCACGTCCACATCAAAGCAGGGAAACCAAAGAGCTGGTGGTGGACTTTTGCAGGCACAGGTGCTCCCCACCGACACCGGTGAAGATCCAGGGAATGGATCCTGAGATACTAAACTCTTACAAGTACCTGGGTGTTCACTGAAACAATAAACTAAAGTGGTCAAACAACACTTCTGCACTTTATAAGAAAAGCCAGAGCAGACTCTACCTGCTGAGGAGAATCAAGTTACTTATTAGTTACTCTTTTTAAGCCAAACAGGCCACTCCTGAGGACCTTCTTTGACTTTGTGGTGGCATCAGCAATTTTTTACAGAGTGGTCTGCTAGAGCAGCAGTATCACAAGTGCTGAGAGGAGGAGACCTAGACCCCCATCACACAGTGGATGATTGAAACTGGATAGAGTCAGAATGACACATCCACCCTCAGTCGGGAAGTGTCGAGGTGTGGTCTGAAAATGGATGGACAGCAGTCTCAGCAGTCTACATAGTTGGTCCCATTAGATCAGATGTCCTGAGTGTGTTGCACAGTTCAAAACACTCTTGGTGCCGTTGAGATGGGACACCCATTTGACGGTGGTCTGTGTGCAGTTTGTGCACCATTTGATTGCAATCTACATATTCCAAGGGCATCATAACAGTATTTGAAATTATCTGATTGCGGTTGATTGAACTTTGAGATGGATCAGTCACAGCAAATCCTGCCAGCATGTCCTGCTTGTGCCATGTATGTCCATCTCCACTGGACCCTGGCCAGAGAGGGCAACGGAAATGTTGATATGTAATAGTATGTATAGCTTGTATAGCACTGATTTTTAAGGGGACTGTTTGGTCAGCAACACTAACTTTTGACACATATGGCATATGGCGTGAGTGCAGTCCATGCATACGCCGATGTCCACGACATGTGCAAATGGAAGACAAAGTGCTGCCTCCCACTCCAGTCCCTTATTTTTGCATATCTGCACTGTTGTTCTGTGACTGTCCCTATGCTGCTGTAACATTGTAAATTGCCCTGTTGTGGGACTATTAAAGGATTATCTTATCTTAGTCTGAACGCTTTTGTAGAAAGTGATTGTTACAGAATGTTGTTGTATCATATATTTCAATTATGAATCTGAGAATTTCACAAAAAAAAAAATCCAGGGCTTGTATTCACAACACATTCTAAGGCTAAAAGTAGCTCTTTGTGATGTCAATCTAAGAAAACTCTTAGAATTCCTCAAATTCTAAGACCTTTCTTAGAATTTTCCCTTGGTAAGATAAAAGTTATTCACAAAGCATCTTAGGCCTTAATTAAGATGAAAAACTGCTAAGATGACAGGGCCTTTAAGAAGCCTAAGAGTGTCTTAAACAGGCAAGACGGCTGAAAGACAGAGAGGAAGTAGAGATATTCTCCGTATGTTGAATGACAGTGATTCAGTAACACGCTACCGGCTTGATTGTGGAGGGATAATGTTTGTGGTTGACCTCGACAGGAATGAGCTTACTTTTCCCACCCAGCATAGTAACACAATAACACCTGAAATGAAGGTCATCACAGCATTGTGATACCTGTAAGCTTAAGTTTGGGGTTTTTCTTTTCTCCTCATCCCGGGGTTTGATAGGACGGTCCCCTGGGGAGGCGGGGGGGGGGGGGTGGTTTGGTTGTTTGTGTTTGTCTTTTTTGTTTTATGACTAATGACCGCACATGGTTGGATAAAGGCTGACCGCACAGGTTTAAGAACTCCTGGCCACACCTGTGCTAAGTGACTGACTGAAACAAAGGCAAGGATGCAGCCAGAGGAGAGGACATCAACCATTCTGTTGGAAGACGAATGCAGATGCGGTTTCCAGCCATGGTCCCTGGAGGGGGGTGTTTCTCCTGGGCCAGGTTTGTGTGGTCGCCGGGAGGCTTCCCGTGAGGGTGGGGTACTGTTGTATGGCTGGGGGGCCTGGCTGCCTTTTTGTTTCTGTCTTTTGTTTTTCCTTCCAGGTGGCTTGCATTTGGGACTGAGTGGCTGTGTTGCTGAGGTTATCAGGACCTCACCCTGATCACCTGCGGCTCGTCAGGACTCACAGCTGAGGTGCATCTATATGGATTGGAACATGGTGGCATTTAAGACTGGAGTATGCAGTGTGTATTTGCCAGAGACTCGACCTTGTGACCAGACGGGTAAGATCGTCGTCTCGGGAGCCATCTCATCATCAGTGGATGCAGAGAACGTCCAGGGTTTGATGCACGGTCTGTGAAAGAGGAGGGGGTGAGGTCTCACGCTCGTCAGCACACTTCCTGAGGTATGTTAGATTTTGTGACTAACATTTATACAGTCAGTAAATGTGGTGTCCCTCACACCTTTTTATATTGAGCTGTATGTTAGTCATGTATCGGCTTCCACTGCAGTGGAGTTTTGTGAACTGGATGTTCCATGCCTGCAGGTTGGGAAGCTGATCAATCAATCAATCAATCAGTTTTTTTTATATAGCGCCAAATCACAACAAACAGTTGCCCCAAGGCGCTTTATATTGTAAGGCAAGGCCATACAATAATTATGTAAAACCCTTTGTACACCTTTAAGTGTTCTCTCTGTGTGTAGAGTGTGGACTCACATAATGGTTCCTTCTTTCACAGACTCGGTTTGTTGCGGCCACCTGGGGGGTGTCGGCGGGGTCCTTGGGTCCGAACAGCTTCTGGCTCCGGACCGTTAGCGCTGCTGGGAGCGCACCACGCCAGACCGCACTTTCTTTTGTTATTTTTTGTATCACTGTTATGTATTAAATTCAGTTAGCCTTTGTACCGTGCTCTGCTTATTTCATACTGGGTCCTTCAAACGCTGGTCGGTTCTCCGAGCTGCGTCTAATACATAACAACTTTTGGTTTTGCTCCCATTTTGTATGAGATGAACTCAAAGATCTAAAACTTTTTCCACATACACAATATCACCATTTCCCTCAAATATTGTTCACAAACCAGTCTAAATCTGTGATAGTGAGCACTTCTCCTTTGCTGAGATAATCCATTCCACCTCACAGGTGTGCCATATCAAGATGCTGATTAGACACCATGATTAGTGCACAGGTGTGCCTTAGACTGCCCACAATAAAAGGCCACTGAAAGGTGCAGTCTTATCACAACAGCACAATGCTACAGATGTCGCAAGATTTGAGGGAGCGTGCAATTGGCATGCTGACAGCAGGAATGTCAACCAGAGCTGTTGCTCGTGTATTGAATGTTCATTTCTCTACCATAAGCCGTCTCCAAAGGCAATTCAGAGAATTTGGCAGTACATCCAACCAGCCTCACAACCGCAGACCACGTGTAACCACACCAGCCCAGGACCTCCACATCCAGCATGTTCACCTCCAAGATCGTCTGAGACCAGCCACTCAGACAGCTGCTGAAACAATTGGTTTGCATAACCAAAGAATTTCTGCACAAACTGTCAGAAACCGTCTCAGGGAAGCTCATCTGCATGCTCGTCGTCCTCATCGGGGTCTCGACCTGACTCCAGTTCGTCGTCATAACCGACTTGAGTGGGCTAATGCTCACATTCGCTGGCCTTTGGCACGTTGGAGAGGTGTTCTCTTCACGGATGAATCCCGGTTCACACTATCCAGGGCAGATGGCAGACAGCGTGTGTGGCGTCGTGTGGGTGAGCGGTTTTCTGATGTCAGTGTTGTGGATCGAGTGGCCCATGGTGGTGGTGGGGTTATGGTATGGGCAGGCATCTGTTATGGACAAAGAACACAGGTGCATTTTATTGATGGCATTTTGAATGCACAGAGATACTGTGACGAGATCCTGAGGCCCCTTGTTGTGCCATACATCCAAGAACATCACCTCATGTTGCAGCAGGATAATGCACGGCCCCATGTTGCAAGGATCTGTACACAATTCTTGGAAGCTGAAAATGTCCCAGTTCTTGCATGGCCGGCATACTCACCGGACATGTCACCCATTGAGCATGTTTGGGATGCTCTGGACCGGCATATACGACAGCGTGTACCAGTTCCTGCCAATATCCAGCAACTTCGCACAGCCATTGAAGAGGAGTGGACCAACATTCCACAGGCCACAATTGACAACCTGATCAACTCTATGCGAAGGAGATGTGTTGCACTGCATGAGGCAAATGGTGGTCACACCAGGTACTGACTGGTATCCCCCCCAATAAAACAAAACTGCACCTTTCAGAGTGGCCTTTTATTGTGGACAGTCTAAGGCACACCTGTGCACTAATCATGGTGTCTAATCAGCATCTTGGTATGGCACACCTGTGAGGTGGGATGGATTATCTCAGCAAAGGAGAAGTGCTCACTATCACAGATTTCGACTGGTTTGTGAACAATATTTGAGGGAAATGGTGATATTGTGTATGTGGAAAAAGTTTTAGATCTTTGAGTTCATCTCATACAAAATGGGAGCAAAACCAAAAGTGTTGCGTTTATATTTTTGTTGAGTGTATATGACAGGATTGAGCGGAGGCGAGGCACAGACAGAGGCTGGACACAAATGCAGGCTCACAACAGGACGTATGAGTTAAGGATGGTTTAATTCAGACCTGGGTGTTGGGGAAAGTGTAATGCACGGACCCACAACAGGGACGCAAATGAACGGTCAATAGATAGTCCAATAAATACAATTTATTGTGGCAAATGTGCACAACAGGTCGAATACTGCTTTTAGACAATCAATTACAAAATACAACAGGTGACGTGTGGGCAGGCCCGAGGGTAGGAGACGCCTATCCAGAGAAGACCCGGGGCCCACAAGGTTCCGCCGCCAACGAAGACCTGCAGTACACTGAAGCCGCCAAGTCCCGAGTCCCCAGGTGGCCTCTACTTCAGCTATCAGATCCGGTACTGCTGGCAGGAACAAAAACAGGTTAATGGTGGGTGTGTGGACACCCAGTAAGCAGTCAGCAACTCATTTCAGTTCCTTTTGTGGAAGAATCTCCACCTCCGACATAAAAACACAGAAACGTGCAGAGACCGACTGTTACTTCTCTGGTTTGGAAAGAGGAGTGAAGTCCGTCACTCTTCAACGTCCAAAACCGAGCTCCCAGCTAATTTGAAGATAACAGGTCCTCCTGCAAAGGTTTCAAAGAAAGACAATGAGAAGTGCATTGAGCACAGACACGGCTGAGAGTTTTACCTGAGTGGTAAACTGATATCTCGGCAGAGATGTGGTGTCTCCTCCAGGCTTTTATAGTGGTGATGATGGTAATTGCTGACAGCTGTCAGTCCTGGCTCCTGGGTAGTGACTGCGCCCTCTGGTGCCTGAAACCCGACTACAGGCAGGGCGCCCTCTGGCGTTGGCCAGCAGTACCTCCTCTTCAGGCGGCCCACACAACACTGGGTTCGGTAACAGGAAGGCAGTCCATGGAGCAAAAGTACCAGAGGGACAAGACAGAGGACGTGGTCAAAAACAAGCAGGGTCAGTACACAAGCAAACAGAGTTATCAGGGCTGAGGCAAATAGCAGGATCCGGTACACAGAGCAGAATAAAAAAACACGGCTTGGAAAAACAGGACTGAGACTAAGTGCTGGTAAGTGAATGAATCAACAAACGAGCAGGGAGGAAGTGAACTGAAGCAGTTTAAATAGGAACAGGTGGTAATAAGATAATGAGGTGCACGTGGTGGAGGACGGGCCTGGAAGGGGGCGTGGTCAGGTGTAAACTAAGCGGCAAAAGAGATGCAGAAAGGCGGTGACAAATGGACAAGGAAATAACAGACAAATAGGGCGGGGCCAACAGTGATGAGAAAGTGCAGGTGCAGAGAGTGATCAGAAGAAGACAGTGATAACAATGACAAGACAGACAAGACAACTAGAGATCATACAAAGAAAAACATGAACAGGAATCTAAACTTGAACAGGGCTGAAAAGCATACCAGAACATGATAAACAGAATGATTGGAAATAACACACCATGACAAAAACTAAGTGGCACAGACAGACAAAACTATAAGAAAAACAGAAACTAAGTGATAACAAAACCTGGCATCACAGTACTACAAATTACAGAAATGAGAACAGCAAAAATAGGCAAACAATAACTAAATGATAAACCATGAAAACACAGACTGATAGAACAAAACTAGAACGGAACTGGAACATGGCTGAAGTCTAAGAGTAAGAAAGAAAGTGCCAAAGCAAAAATAGAACATAGAATAAACACATGATGAATATAGCAATTAATAAAACAAGGCTGGGGCAGAAAGAGCAGAACCAAATAAAGAGGGAAAATAAGGGCTGAAGCCTGGAACTGGGCGGGGCATGACAATCATAGCTCTTATAAAACTGTGTCATACCGACCAATGGGGTCAACCCCACCTCCTCACAAAGATAAAATCTTTTGTCCACTCCATTTTCAATTTATTTTTCTATTTATTTTCATTTATATAGCGCCAAATCACAACAGAGTTGCATCAACGTGCTTCACACAGGTAAGGTCTAACCTTACCAACCCCCAGAGCAACAGTGGTAAGGAAAAACTCCCTCTGAGGAAGAAACCTCAAGCAGACCAGACTCAAAGGGGTGACCCCCTGCTTGGGCCATGCTACAAACATAAATTACAGAACAATTCACAGAACAATTCACGGATGAATATACAAGAAATGCTATTGGTGCACAGGACAGGAGGGTCGCCAACACAAATACAACTCCCATCTCTGGATGGAGCCGCACCTTAAACAGAGAGAAAAAACAGAATCAGGCATCAGAAAGACAAAAAATACTGTATAATTTGCCAGCATTAACAAGAAAAACAGAAGAAATACTAAGGTGATCGCCAGCCACTAGCCCTAAATGTCACTAAAAGACCCAGAATTTAGGCAAAGGTAAAATCTCCAATTACTAATAAGTGAATTAAAAGAGTAAAAAGCGTAAAACAAAACTGTAGCAGTATGCTAGCCATATGAAAGGGAAAATAAGTGCGTCTTAAGTCTGGACTGTTTTATTGACGCAGGAAGATCATTCCACAGAACAGGGGCACAATAAGAGTTGCTCTCAGACACTTCCTGGCTCGCTCTTAGGCTAAGATTCCTTGACTGGAATCTTTAGGCTAAGTTGGGATCTCTCTGAGGGGACTATGAGATGCTTTGTGAATATGGGCCCAGGTCTTTATAGGCAACACCACCAAATTACCTATACTGTTGAAATGTCTCATAATGGCTGTGCAGTGAATCCAGAAAGTATTCACAGCGCTTCACTTTTTGTACATTTTTTTTATGTTACAGCCTTATTCCAAAGATTAAATTCACTTTTTTCCATCAAAATTCTACACACAATATCCCATAATAAGCATCAGAAGAGCTTTATTAATCCCAAAGGAAACTGTTTTGCCAGAGTGCCTAAACAGTTAACATTGTTTTTTTTTTTTCTTTTTTTTTTTGAGTGAGTATGACGAGTATGTTATGAGTATAACATGTTTATGCAAAATGACTGAAGACACTTGTATCAGATGTTGGCAGTACTGCACATAGCTCTGAGTAACTGAAAAACTCTTGACCGTTATGTATTCATAACAATCATAAAGGGGAGGAGTTATACAGTCTGACTGCCAGGTAGGAAGAACCTCACATGGTATTCTGTGAAGCATCTCGGTGACCTCAGTCTTTTGCTGAAGGTGTTCTGACAGGACATCAGTGTGGCATGCAGAGGGTGGGAGGTGTTGTCACGGATGGGTCACACTAATGACATTAATGACAATGTGAAAAAGGTTTTTTTAGATATTTGCAAATTTATAAAAAAAACAAACAAACTAAGAAATCATGTACATACGTATTGACAGCCTTTGTCACAAAGCTCAAAATTGAGCTCAGGTGTATCCTGATTCCCTTGATCATCTTTGAGATGTGAATTGGAGTCCACCTGGGGTAAATTCAGTTGCGTAGACATGATTTGGAAAGGCACACACCTGTCTGCATACAGCACAAACCGTGCATGAAGTCAAAGGAATTGTCTGTAGACATCAGAGACAGGATTGTCTCGAGGCGCAAATCTGGGGAAGGATACAGAAACATTTCTGCTGCTTTGGAGGTCCCAATGAGCAGAGTGGCCTCCATCATCCATAAATGGAAGACGTTCGGCTCCACCAAGACCAGCCCAGTCTCACTTTTTTTGTGCTCCCGTCACGAAATGAGTCAAATTTTCGTGACGGGATTTTTTTTTTAAACTCACTATTACTAACCCTACTCCTACCCCCAACCCTAACCATAACCACCCCCGCCCCCCCCCCCCGCTTCACTATTCAAATCAAATCAAATCAAATCAATTTTATTTATATAGCGCCAAATCACAACAAACAGTTGCCCCAAGGCACTTTATATAACTATAAGCTTTAGCAAAAAGGAAAGTTTTAAGCTTAATCTTAAAAGTAGAGAGGGGGTCTGTCTCCCTAATCCAAATTGGGAGCTGGTTCCACAGGAGAGGAGCCTGAAAGCTGAAGGCTCTGCCTCCCATTCTACTCTTACAAACCCTAGGTACTACAAGTAAGCCTGCAGTCTGAGAGCGAAGCGCTCTATTGGGGTGATATGGTACTATGAGGTCCCTAAGATAAGATGGGACCTGATTATTCAAAACCTTATAAGTAAGAAGAAGAATTTTAAATTCTATTCTGGAATTAACAGGGAGCCAATGAAGAGAAGCCAATATGGGTGAAATATGCTCTCTCCTTCTAGTCCCTGTCAGTACTCTAGCTGCAGCATTTTGGATTAACTGAAGGCTTTTCAGGGAACTTTTAGGACAACCTGATAATAATGAATTACAATAGTCTGGCCTAGAAGAAAGAAATGCATGAATTAGCTTTTCAGCATCACTCTGAGACAAGACCTTTCTAATTTTAGATATATTGCGCAAATGCAAAAAAGCAGTCCTACATATTTGCTTAATATGTGCACTGAAGGACATATCCTGATCAAAAATGACTCCAAGATTTCTCACAGTATTACTGGAGGTCAGGGTAATGTCATCCAGAGTAAGGATCTGGTTAGACACCATGTTTCTAAGATTTGTGGGGCCAAGTACAATAACTTCAGTTTTATCTGAATTTAAAAGCAGGAAATTAGAGGTCATCCATGTCTTTATGTCTGAAAGACATTCCTGCAGTTTAATTAATTGGTGTGTGTCCTCTGGCTTCATGGATAGATAAAGCTGGGTATCATCTGCGTAACAATGAAAATTTAAGCAATGCTTTCTAATAATACTGCCTAAGGGAAGCATGTATAAAGTGAATAAAATCGGTCCTAGCACAGAACCTTGTGGAACACCATAATTAACCTTAGTCCGTGAAGAAGACTCCCCATTTACATGAACAAATTGTAATCTATTAGATAAATATGATTCAAACCACTGCAGCACAGTGCCTTTAATACCTATGGCATGCTCTAATCTCTGTAATAAAATTTTATGGTCAACAGTATCAAAAGCTGCACTGAGGTCTAACAAGACAAGCACAGAGATGAGTCCACTGTCTGAGGCCATAAGAAGATCATTTGTAACCTTCACTAATGCTGTTTCTGTACTATGATGAATTCTGAAACCTGACTGAAACTCTTCAAATAGACCATTCCTCTGCAGATGATCAGTTAGCTGTTTTACAACTACCCTTTCAAGAATTTTTGAGAGAAAAGGAAGGTTGGAGATTGGCCTATAATTAGCTAAGATAGCTGGGTCAAGTGATGGCTTTTTAAGTAATGGTTTAATTATTGCCACCTTAAAAGCCTGTGGTACATAGCCAACTAATAAAGATAGATTGATCATATTTAAGATCGAAGCATTAATTAATGGTAGGGCTTCCTTGAGCAGCCTGGTAGGAATGGGGTCTAATAGACATGTTGATGGTTTGGAGGAAGTGACTAACGAAAGTAACTCAGACAGAATAATCGGAGAGAAAGAGTCTAACCAAATACCAGCATTACTGAAAGCAGCCGAACATAAAGATATGTCTTTGGGATGGTTATGAATAATTTTTTCTCTAATAGTTAAAATTTTATTTGCAAAGAAAGTCATGAAGTCATTACTAGTTAAAGTTAAAGGAATACTCGGCTCAATAGAGCTCTGACTCTTTGTCAGCCTGGCTACAGTGCTGAAAAGAAACCTGGGGTTGTTCTTATTTTCTTCAATTAGTGATGAATAGTAAGATGTCCTAGCTTTACGGAGGGCTTTTTTTTATAGAGCAACAGACTCTTTTTCCAGGCTAAATGAAAATCTTCTAAATTAGTAAGATGCCATTTCCTCTCCAGCTTACGGGTTATCTGCTTTAAGCTGCGAGTTTGTGGGTTATACCATGGAGTCAGGCACTTCTGATTTAAGGCTATTAGATAAGAATAAGATTAGAATAAGACTATTAATTTTGTGCAGCCATCACAGAATGAATTACAATGAATTTGTGCTGCCGTGACGAAAATGAGGTGCTTTTCGTCACAATATCACAAACCAGTAAATTAATGTATATTTTGTCCTGCTGAATCATGACTTGCCGTGAGACTGGGTTGCCAGGACTCTTCCTAGACCTGGTCACCCAACTAAACTGAGTGATTGGGGGACAAGGACCTTAGTCAGGGAGGTGACCAAGAACCCGGTCACTCTGTCAGAGCTCCAGCATTCCTCTGTGGAGAGAGGAGAACCTTCCAGAAGGACAACCATCTCTGCAGCAATCCACCAATCAGGCCTGTATGGTAGAGTGGCCAGACGGAAACCTCTTCTTAGTAAAAGCCACATAGCAGCACAACTGAAGTTTGACAAAAGGCACCTGAAGGACTCTCAGACCATGAGAAACAAAATTCTCTGGTCTGATCAGACAAAGGTTTCTTTTCTCTGGGCCCCTCCCCAATCGGACCGGGAGTGACATGTTTAGCCGCATGTTCTCCTTGAATTGCTGGCTGTCTGAGTGGTGTCCAAAAAATGAGGTGGGCTTCATAGATAATTGGCAAAGCTTCTGGGGAAAACCTGGTCTTGTTAGGAGAGACGGCATCCATCCCACTTTGGATGGAGCAGCTCTCATTTCTAGAAATCTGGCCAATTTTCTTAAATCCTCCAAACCGTGACTATCCAGGGTTGGTGTTATGTGTCGACGCGGGTTGAGGAGCGGACCTGCGTCTGACAGAACCCAGCGCTAAAAATAACCAGAAAGCGGTTCCAAAAACAAAACAATTAATTTTTTACCCTCTTTGGTGCATAACAATGTGTACAAACTAAACAGCGTCTTTCTGGTGGAGTGACTGTTGGCACGCTCTCCAGCGCCCGTAAGGATCAAAGCCTGGCGCTCCTGGACCCACTACCACCGCCAAACACCCCCCAGGTGGACACGACAAACTGACTCTCTGTGAAGCAAAGAAGAGGTGAGGTAAGTCAGCAGTTACAACAATATCTTTCAAAAGGCACACGCTATCAGCAACACATTCAGGTCTGTATCTTTTTTAACTTTATGCAAATGAGCAGCTTCTCACAACAGGTGGAGGATCACTTATCCGCACGCCACAGCAGTGAGAAGCAAGCTGCACAATTCTCATCACAATTCAAGTATACTGTGTAACAAAACACCAAGTTACTATCAACAATTAGTCAAACACTTAATCACCTTTGATGTGTGCTGACAGCATGTGTCCTCACCCTTCCTTGCTTCACGGGCTCAATGTGTCAAACCCAGGCGCGGTCCTCAGCGTCTCACAAACGAACATCACAAGGTCGAGTTCCCGGCAGTTCTGCTTGAATCACACATGCCTTAAATGCAGAACGCCATCCAATTATCTGCTTCAGCTGAAAGTCTTTAAGGTTGCATGTGAGCACCAGTCACAGGTGCTACACATGATGTTGATGAGGGTGAGGACTCTTCAGCCAGCACCTTCTCCACAGACAAATCAGTTTCCATGCCACCTGAAGAGCAAAGAAAAGAAAAGAACACCAAAATATCCAGCCACACCCCCCAACACACAACAGTTGGGACCAGGAAGCAGAGTTGTAGTCTTACACACCTCTCTGCAGCTTCTCTCCCCCTGCCATCCCCTCATTACCCCATCCCCGTAGAGACGGTGCCTGCACCCAGACCACCAATAACCAGCAAAAATCTATTTAAGCATAAAAATTCAAAAAGAAAAAATAATATAGCACCTTCAACTGCACCACAGACTAAAACAGTTAAATGTGGTCTATTAAACATTAGGTCTCTCTCTTCTAAGTCCCTGTTAGTAAATGATATAATAATTGATCAACATATTGATTTATTCTGCCTTACAGAAACCTGGTTACAGCAGGATGAATATGTTAGTTTAAATGAGTCAACACCCCCGAGTCACACTAACTGCCAGAACGCTCGTAGCACGGGCCGAGGCGGAGGATTAGCAGCAATCTTCCATTCCAGCTTATTAATTAATCAAAAACCCAGACAGAGCTTTAATTCATTTGAAAGCTTGACTCTTAGTCTTGTCCATCCAAATTGGAAGTCCCAAAAACCAGTTTTATTTGTTGTTATCTATCGTCCTCCTGGTCATTACTGTGAGTTTCTCTGTGAATTTTCAGAACTTTTGTCTGACTTAGTGCTTAGCTCAGATAAGATAATTATAGTGGGTGATTTTAACATCCACACAGATGCTGAGAATGACAGCCTCAACACTGCATTTAATCTATTATTAGACTCTATTGGCTTTGCTCAAAATGTAAATGAGTCCACCCACCACTTTAATCATATCTTAGATCTTGTTCTGACTTATGGTATGGAAATTGAAGACTTAACAGTATTCCCTGAAAACTCCCTTCTGTCTGATCATTTCTTAATAACATTTACATTTACTCTGATGGACTACCCAGCAGTGGGGAATAAGTTTCATTACACTAGAAGTCTTTCAGAAAGCGCTGTAACTAGGTTTAAGGATATGATTCCTTCTTTATGTTCTCTAATGCCATATACCAACATAGTGCAGAGTAGCTACCTAAACTCTGTAAGTGAGATAGAGTATCTCGTCAATAGTTTTACATCCTCATTGAAGACAACTTTGGATGCTGTAGCTCCTCTGAAAAAGAGAGCTTTAAATCAGAAGTGCCTGACTCCGTGGTATAACTCACAAACTCACAGCTTAAAGCAGATAACCCGTAAGTTGGAGAGGAAATGGCGTCTCACTAATTTAGAAGATCTTCACTTAGCCTGGAAAAAAGTCTGTTGCTCTATAAAAAAGCCCTCCGTAAAGCTAGGACATCTTACTACTCATCACTAATTGAAGAAAATAAGAACAACCCCAGGTTTCTTTTCAGCACTGTAGCCAGGCTGACAAAGAGTCAGAGCTCTATTGAGCCGAGTATTCCTTTAACTTTAACTAGTAATGACTTCATGACTTTCTTTGCTAATAAAATTTTAACTATTAGAGAAAAAATTACTCATAACCATCCCAAAGACGTATCGTTATCTTTGGCTGCTTTCAGTGATGCCGGTATTTAGTTAGACTCTTTCTCTCAGATTGTTCTGTCTGAGTTATTTTCATTAGTTACTTCATCCAAACCATCAACATGTCTATTAGACCCCATTCCTACCAGGCTGCTCAAGGAAGCCCTACCATTATTTAATGCTTCGATCTTAAATATGATCAATCTATCTTTATTAGTTGGCTATGTACCACAGGCTTTTAAGGTGGCAGTAATTAAACCATTACTTAAAAAGCCATCACTCGACCCAGCTATCTTAGCTAATTATAGGCCAATCTCCAACCTTCCTTTTCTCTCAAAAATTCTTGAAAGGGTAGTTGTAAAACAGCTAACTGATCATCTGCAGAGGAATGGTCTATTTGAAGAGTTTCAGTCAGGTTTTAGAATTCATCATAGTACAGAAACAGCATTAGTGAAGGTTACAAATGATCTTCTTATGGCCTCAGACAGTGGACTCATCTCTGTGCTTGTTCTGTTAGACCTCAGTGCTGCTTTTGATACTGTTGACCAAAAAATTTTATTACAGAGATTAGAGCATGCCATAGGTATTAAAGGCACTGCGCTGCGGTGGTTTGAATCATATTTATCTAATAGATTACAATTTGTTCATGTAAATGGGGAATCTTCTTCACAGACTAAGGTTAATTATGGAGTTCCACAAGGTTCTGTGCTAGGACCAATTTTATTCACTTTATACATGCTTCCCTTAGGCAGTATTATTAGACAGCATTGCTTAAATTTTCATTGTTACGCAGATGATACCCAGTTTTATCTATCCATGAAGCCAGAGGACACACACCAATTAGCTAAACTGCAGGATTGTCTTACAGACATAAGGACATGGATGACCTCTAATTTCTTGCTTTTAAACTCAGATAAAACTGAAGTTATTGTACTTGGCCACACAAATCTTAGAAACATGGTGTCTAACCAGATCCTTACTCTGGATGGCATTACCCTGACCTCTAGTAATACTGTGAGAAATCTTGGAGTCATTTTTGATCAGGATATGTCATTCAAAGCGCATATTAAACAAATATGTAAGACTGCTTTTTTGCATTTACGCAATATCTCTAAAATTAGAAAGGTCTTGTCTCAGAGTGATGCTGAAAAACTAATTCATGCATTTATTTCCTCTAGGCTGGACTATTGTAATTCATTATTATCAGGTTGTCCTAAAAGTTCCCTGAAAAGCCTTCAGTTAATTCAAAATGCTGCAGCTAGAGTACTGATGGGGACTAGAAGGAGAGAGCATATCTCACCCATATTGGCCTCTCTTCATTGGCTTCCTGTTAAATGAATGAATTAATGAATGAAAACTGTTTATTTCGAACATTTGATACAACAACAATTACAAGATAGATCAGTAAAGACAACAACAAAAAAGTTCCTACTGTGTACCCAACATGTCCGAAAAGGGGTAGGGTGAAGCATCAGCTTATTTATCCCTACCCCTTCTTCCCCACAACCAGTAATACCCTTTGCCACATATACACATAGATTCCTACACACCTAAACCGATATCAATATATATATATATACATATATATACACATACACATACATATATACATACACACATCAACATACATACACATATACATACACATATATACACATATACATATATACACATATATATACACAAACATAAATATACACCTACACATACCTACTTACATACAAAATACTATATATTTACAAGCCGAAGCAAAAAACAAAAACACCCTAACCCTCATTACCCTTCCTCCTCCCTATACCCAGAAAAAAACATATTTTTGTACCGCTGTTTGAACTGGTTCATGCTTGGACATTGCTTGAGCCCCACTCCCAATCTGTTCCACATCCTCACCCCACAGACAGAAATACAGAAACCTTTTAATGTTGTTCGTGCCCACTGATGCTTTAAATTAAATTTCCCCCTCAGACTGTAATCCCCTGATCTGTTAAAAAAACATATTTTTAATATTTGCTGGAAGTAAATTGTTTATTGCTTTATACACAATTTGTACTGTTTGAAAATGAACCAAGTCTGTGAATTTTAAGAATTTGGATTGTAAAAATAGTGGATTTGTATGATCTCTATAGCCAGTATTATGAATAATTCTTATAGCTCTTTTCTGCATTACTGATAGTGATTGTGTTGTACCTTTATAAGTATTACCCCATACCTCTGCACAGTACTGTAAATATGGTAAAACCAGTGAGCAGTAAAGAATGCGGAGTGAGTTGTGGTCCAGAATATGTTTCGCTTTGTTTAGAACTGAAATGCTTCTTGACAGTTTACTTTGTATATATTTTATATGAGTCTTCCAGTTTATCTTATCATCTATTATCACCCCCAGAAACTTATTTTCATGTACCCTTTCAATATCTACCCCCTCGACTTGTAACTGAACCTGTATGTCTGTATTACAATAGCCAAATAACATGTATTTTGTTTTACTTAAGTTTAATGATAATTTGTTTCTGTCAAACCATATTTTCAATTTTCCCATTTCTATACTGATCCTCCTCAGTAACTCCTGCAAATCCCCCCCTGAACAAAAAATGCTTGTGTCATCTGCAAATAATACTAATTTTAATATTTTGGAAACATTGACAATATCATTTATATAAATTAGAAACAGTTTTGGACCCAATACTGACCCCTGTGGGACGCCACAAGCATTGTCCAAGCATGATGATGTATATTCCCCCAACTTCACAAACTGTTTTCTGTTACTTAAGTAGCTTCTCACCCAGTGCAACACCAACCCCCTAATCCCATACTGTTCAAGTTTATTGATTAATATGTCATGATTAATTGTATCAAAAGCCTTTTTAAGGTCTATAAATATTCCAACTGAATGTAATTTGTGGTCTATGGCGTTTGTAATCTCCTCAACTGATTCTATTAATGCAAGTGATGTTGAACTATGTGCTCTGAATCCATATTGACTATCAGTAAGTAATTTATGTTTATTTATGAATTTGTCTAATCTATTATTGAATAACTTTTCTAATAATTTGGAAAATTGTGGAAGCAAAGAAACAGGTCTATAATTTGTGAAGTGGTGTCTATCCCCAGTCTTATACAGCGGCACAACCTTAGCTATTTTCATTTGATTGGGAAATTTACCGGTTTGAAATGATAAGTTACAGATGTATGTTAATGGTTCTACAATCCATTCAATGACCTGTTTTACCACCACATCAATTTCATTTAAATCGGTAGATGTTTTATATTTACAATTATTCACAATGTCTATAATTTCATTTCCATCCACTGCTGTGAGGAACATTGAACAGGGATTTCTTTCTATGAGATTATTATCCCAATCCTCAGGTTGGGAATCGGGAATTTTTTCTGCCAAGCTTGGTCCAATATTTACAAAAAAATTATTAAAACCGTTGACTACCTCATCCTTATTTTCCTTCTTGACATTATTATCAATGAAATACTGAGGGTAACTCTGTTTTTTTATTACCATTTTTGATAATGCTATTTAATATATCCCATATTCCTTTAATATTGTTTTTGTTATTATATAATATGTTACTATAATATTCCTTCCTACATACCCGTATAATATTAGTTAATCTATTTTTGTATTTCTTATATCTATTTTCTGCCTCTTTAGTCTTTAGTTTTATGAATTCTCTATACAGTGTATTTTTCTTATTACATGCATTTCGTAACCCTTTCGTCATCCATGGTCGAGCTTGGATTTTTTGTTTTCTGTAGTCTTGTTTAATTGGACAATTTTTATCATATAATGATGTAAATATTTATAAAAAAGTTTCATATGCACTATCAACATCACTTTCACTGTATACCTTTTCCCAGTTTTGCTCCTGTAAATCCTTCTTTAGTGTGTTCATGTTTTCCTCTGTCCGCACTCGCCTGTATTTTATTTTCTCCTCTGGCTGATTCCGCCGATGGTTTCTATTATAAACGATGAAAACTGGTAGATGATCACTAATGTCATTGATTAATAATCCACTCACAGTGTTATTCTCAATATCATTGCTGAATATATTATCAATTAAGGTAGCACTATGGGATGTAATTCTGCTTGGCCTGGTGATTTTTGGATATAAACTCATACTGTACATTATACTGATAAATTCATCTGTTATTTTATGCTTATTTGGATTGAGCAGATCAATATTTAAGTCACCACAAATGAACACAGTTTTTTGATTAGTTTTTGAGAACATTTTTCCCATACAGTCAGTGAATGTTTCAATACTAGATCCTGGTGCTCTATATATACAGCTGACTAATACATTTTTGCTTTTTTCTTCACATATTTCAATAGTTATACATTCTAATAAGTTATCAATCACAGTTGTCATATTGTCTACTATTTTATAATCCATGTTCTTATCCACATACACAGCCACTCCTCCTCCACTCTTATTTTTTCTGTTTACACAATTAAATTCATATCCATCCAGTTCAAAATCCATTCCTTTATCTTCATTGATCCATGTTTCTGATATAGCAATTATGTTAAATATTTTTTAAAACTGACTTAAATATTCTTTAATGTTGTTAAAGTTTGCATATAGACTTCTGCTGTTGAAATGGATTATTGATAATTTGTTACCCGTTTTAATGATCCGATTAAACTGTTCATCTGTATAATAGCAACAACTGTCATTGATATTTGAGAAGAAATTATTGTCCGGGTCTATATCGTGCTCCAAGTCCAGTACATTGTGGTCTGTGTATTTAAATGTTCTCAGTTCTACTTTTCCATGATCAGCAATCCTTTGAGTTATATCCTTCTTGTCTCCAGATGTAGATGAATAGGTAGTAGATGAATAGGTTCCTCTGGTCTGTGTCATGGTGTTGTGATGTGTTTGTGTCCTCATACCTTATTGGTCATATTTGTCCAGATCCTCGCTTTAAGAAACACTATTGTTCATATTTGTCCAGCTCCTCGATGTTCCTTATTGCCATGACTTTTGCTTGTTCTGGTGATCCGTTCAGTTTGATGAATATTTTACAGTTTGAAGTCCATGTGTGCTGGATTTTTCCCTGTTTCTTCAAGAAGCGTGCTTTCCTGGCGATGTCTGCATTCCGTTTGGTGAGATGTTCATTGATGAATACGTTTGTCCCTTTCAGTTTTCTTCCTTGTTTTAACAGTGCTGTTTTGTGTTTTCTGTTGATGAATCTCATGATGACGGTTCGTTTATCACCGTCATTTCTCCGGGGCAGAGGGTGGCACGCTTCAATGTTATTTAAATCCATTTCTATACCTTTAGATAGGAGGAAATCAGCAACCTGTTTTTCCACAGAGCTGACCTCCTGTTCACTGGGCTCCCCTCCGCTCTCATCTGTTACCGCCCGTGCGTAGGACCGTGGTTTGATGTGAAGACCTGTGATGATGACGTCGTTAATTCTGGTGTACTGCTCCAATTCAGCCACTCTATTTTCCAGCTGCACCAGATGCCGGTCTTTCTCGGCATTCTGGAGCCGTAATGCCTTCACCTCCTCCACCAGATCCATAATTGATTTCTGTTGCTGCTTCACAACAGAAATCTCCTCTGATAGAAAGTCCAGAGATTTTTTAATATCGTCACCTTCCTCCGCTGTCAGAACCTTCTTAGGCCCCATGGTCGGCTTATGAGCAGCTTGTCGATCGCCGATGTTAACAGCCTGCGTTGTTTGTCACCGGGATGGATCTGCACTGCGCTGGTGCCGCGCGGCCTCGGTGTTTCCGCGCTGATGGATCCGCGGTGGCTGCACGAGGCCTCGGGGAAGCGGCACTCGTGACGCGCGGCTGTAATGACGCAGCGCGCGGCCTCAGTGAATTCACCACGTTGGGCCTCGGACGTTGTTGCTGTCCAGTCGCGGGGCTAAGTTGCCGGTTGAGGTGGTATTCCCACTGTCCGGGTTGGCAAACACCGGCGTGGCAGATGGCAACTACAAACACCACCTCTGAAAACTCAGGTACAAACTTTTTGCAGCTCGCTCTGACGACACGCAGCTCTGACTGACTGTGACTGACGCAGCTCTTCTCCTCCAGATTGGTTCTAGAATAGAATTTAAAATTCTTCTTCTTACTTATAAGGTTTTGAATAATCAGGTCCCATCTTATCTTAGGGACCTCATAGTACCATATCACCCCAATAGAGGGCTTCGCTCTCAGACTGCAGGCTTACTTGTAGTTCCTAGGGTTTGTAAGAGTAGAATAGGAGGCAGAGCCTTCAGCTTTCAGGCTCCTCTCCTGTGGAACCAGCTCCCAATTCGGATCAGGGAGACAGACACCCTCTCTACTTTTAAAATTAGGCTTAAAACTTTCCTTTTTGCTAAAGCTTATAGTTAGGGCTGGATCGGGTGACCCTGAACCATCCCTTAGTTATGCTGCTATAGACTTAGACTGCTGGGGGGTTCCCATGATGCACTGAGTGTTTCTTTCTCTTTTTGCTCTGTATGCACCACTCTGCATTTAATCATTAGTGATTGATCTCTGCTCCCCTCCACAGCATGTCTTTTTCCTGGTTCTCTCCCTCAGCCCCAACCAGTCCCAGCAGAAGACTGCCCCTCCCTGAGCCTGGTACTGCTGGAGGTTTCTTCCTGTTAAAAGGGAGTTTTTCCTTCCCACTGTCGCCAAGTGCTTGCTCACAGAGGTTCGTTTTGACCATTGGGGTTTTTACGTAATTATTGTATGGCCTTGCCTTACAATATAAAGCGCCTTGGGGCAACTGTTTGTTGTGATTTGGCGCTATATAAATAAAATTGATTGATTGATTGACAAAGCTTGAACTTTTTGGTGTGAATGCCAGGCATCATGCTTTGGAGGAAACCAGGCACCATCCCTACAGTGAAGCATGGTGGTGGCAGCATCATGCTGTGGGGATGTTTTTCAGCGCCAGGAACTGGGAGACTAGTCAGGATTGAGGGAGGGTGATTGCAGCAATGTACAGAGACATCCTGGATGAAAAAACTGCTCAGAGTTCTCTTGATGGTTCATCTTTCAGCAGGACAATGACCCTAAGCACACAGACAAGATATCAAAGGAGTGAATGTCCAGCCAGAGCCCAGACATGAATGCAACTGAACATATCCGGGGAGATCTAAAAATGGCTGTGCACCATCGCTCCCCATCCAACCTGATGGAACTTGAGAGGTGCTGCAGAGGAATGGCCAAAACTGCCCAAAGATAGGTGCACCAAGCTTGTGACATCATATTCCTGAAGACCTGAGGCTGTAATTGCTGCCAAAGGTGCATCAAAAAGCATTGAGCAAAGAGTGTGAATACTTACGTCCATGTGATTTCTTAGTTTTTAAAATAAATTTGCAAAAAATTCAAAACAAAATTCATATTGTCATTATGGGGTGTTGTGAGTAAAATTCTGAGGGGAAAAATTAATTTACTGTTTTGGAGTAAGGCTGTAACATAACAAAATACGGAAAAAGTGAAGCACTGTGAATATTTTCCAGATGCACTGTAATGACCCTTCATGCCTGCAAAGGCTAAGCTGCAATTAGTCCTTTTTGTGTGTGTGTGTGTGTGTGTGTGTGTGTGTCTGTGAGTGATAACCTAAAACAATGGCAGGATGAATTTACACCATATTTGGTAGGAATTATTCATATTTTAAGCAGATTGGTCGCAAGTCAAGGTCAACAAAAATGGTGTGAAAAATGTTTTGTGCTATATCTCCACAACCAACAGGGCCGGAGAGGCAATCTGAAGTACAGTGAGGAAAATAAGTATTTGAACACCCTGCGATTTTGCAAGTTCTCCCACTTAGAAATCATGGAGGGGTCTGAAATTTTCATCTTAGGTGCATGTCCACTGTGAGAGACATAATCTAAAAAAAAAAAAAATAATAATCCAGAAATCACAATGTATGATTGTTTAATAATTTATTTGTATGTTACTGCTGCAAAGTATTTGAACACCTGTGAAAATCAATGTTAATATTTGGTACAGTAGCCTTTGTTTGCAATTACAGAGGTCAAACGTTTCCTGTAGTTTTTCACCAGGTTTGCACACACTGCAGCAGGGATTTTGGCCCATCTTCTCTAGATCAGCCAGGTTACTGGGCTGTCGCTGAGAAACACGGAGTTTGAGCTCCCTCCAAAGATTTTCTATTGGGTTTAGGTCTGGTGACTGGCTAGGCCACTCCAGAACCTTTATATGCTTCTTACGGAGCCACTCCTTGCTTATCCTGGCTGTGTGCTTCGGGTCATTGTCATGTTGGAAGACCCATCCACGACCCATCTTCAATGCTCTGAGGGAAGAAGGTTGTTTCCCAAAATCTTGCAACACATGGCCCCAGTCATCCTCTCCTTAATACAGTGCAGTCGTCCTATCCCATGTGCAGAAAAACACCCCCAAAGCATGATGCTTCCACCCCCATGCTTCACAGTAGGGACGGTGTTTTTTGGATGGTACTCAGCATTCTTCTTCCTCCAAACACGGCGAGTAGAACTAAGACCAAAAACGTCTATTTTGGCCTCATCTGACCACATAACTTTCTCCCATGACTCCTCTGGATCATCCAAATGGTCATGGGCAAACTTAAGACGGGCCTGGACGTGTGCTGATTTAAGCAGGGGAACCGTCCATGCCATGCATGATTTTAACCAATGACATCTTATTGTATTACCCACAGTAACCTAGGAAACAGTGGTGCCAGCTCTCTTCAGGTCATTGACCAGCTCTTCCCATGCAGTTCTGGGTTGATTCCTCACCTTTCTTAGGATCATTGATGTGCCACGAGGTGGGATCTTGCATGGAGCCCCAGTCCAAGGGAGATTGACAGTCATTTTTAGCTTTTTACATTTTCTAATAATTGCTCCAACAGTTGATCTGTTTTCACCAAGCTGCTTGGCAACTGCCCCGTAGCCCTTTCCAGTCTTGTGGAGGTCTACAATTTTGTCTCTGGTGTCTTTGGACAGCTCTTTGGTCTTAGCCATGTTTGTAGTTGGAGTCTTTATGATTGTGTGGGGTGGACAGGTGTCTTTATGCAGCTAACAACCTCAAATAGGTGCTTCTAATTTGAAATAATAAGTGGAGTGGAGGTGGACCTTTTAGAGGCGGACTAACAGGTCTTTGAGGGCCAGAATTTTTGCTGATTGGCAGGTGTTGAAATACTCATTTGCAGCAGTAACATGCAAATAAATTATTAAAAAAATCATACATTGTGATTTCCGTATTATTATTATTATTTTTGGATTATGTCTCTCACAGTGGACATGCACCTAAGATGAATATTTCAGACCCCTCCATGATTTCTAAGTGGGAGAACTTGCAAAATCGCAGGGTGTTCAAATACTTATTTTCCTCACTGTATATATTGATCAGCAAAATATTTGTGATTGATTAGTAGAAATGGTATCATGATGAAATCACAAAGAACTCATAAAACTAAATCATATTTCTCTTTGAGGTTACAAAGCAGTAGTGTACTAGGACAAAAAAAAAAAAAAAAAATGTCACTTCCAAATACTTATGGATCTGATTGTAACCTCAAAACCACACATATGTTTAGAGCAGAGGTGCCCAAATTCTTTCTTTTGAAGATTAATGAGCTGATCTGGATGGAAGGTCATGAGCCAATCGTAATATTCATGTATGCATTACATATACACTCACAATTAAATATGTTTGTTAGAAAATTAATTTAATTCATTAAGCTAAAATTAAATTGAAATAATAATAAACACAATAATGTTTATTTTCCTTAACAGTAATTTACTAATTTGTAGGGAATGTGTCAGTTACCATGAAAGGCCAAAACAAAGTGATGGCTTCCTAAACACGGTGCATAGGCACATTGGGCAGCCCTGACTGACAGCTAGAAAACCCTCCCTGTGGCAATGTATGGATATGATCATCTTGAGTTTATTTCTCTCATTTAGTACATTTCCATGTATCTGTCATGAACAGCTGTATTACCCTGTCACACTAAAGCACAAATGAGCATGAATATCGTACGGATGATCATTCAAGTGGCACCTGTAAAGGCCAAAATTGTTTCTTTTAAAAATTCACAGCCATGGCTAAATGAGGAAATTGCTTCTTTCAAGAGAGTCTGTCGTACGATAGAATGCCTATGGAAATCCACAAAATTGGAGGTGCACAGGTTACATTTAAAAGACCGGATTTCATCCCTCAATGATATGATTAAACATGCTAGAGCTACCTACTTTGCCAAACTTGTGAATACAAACAAGAGAAATCCCAAGGTTGTTTTCAACACAATTCATAAAATCTTCAGCTCCATCAGTGCCAGTTTTCATAACTGATGACTGTAACAGGTTTAAAACACTTTGTGGATAAAGTGGAGGAGATCAGGGCAAATATATTACCTTTTACGGGGTCCCTTTTACTTCCTGTATCTGCTCATTTTTGCTTCTGGTCTGTGTGTTCTCCAGTAACATTGGAGGATGTTATGGGGTTACTGGAAAAAACTAAACCCTCGTCGTGCCCTTTTGATATCATGCCTACATCTTTACTTTTTAAGGTAACTGATCTTGTTGCACCACATATTATGAATGTGATCAATCGTTCTCTTTCTACTGGATCTGTCCCAAGCTTTTTCAAACAAGTAGCAATAAGTCCTATTCTCAAAAAGCCTCATTTAGATCCAGCTGAGCCTGGCAATTATAGGCCTATTTCACAACTGCCCTTTCTCTCAAAGGTTGTGGAGAAGGTTGTGGTAGAGCAGTTGACTGGATCTCTATATAATAATGAAATGCTTGACAAATTTCAATCTGACTTTTGTAAGATGCACTGTACTGAGATTGCCCTGCTAAAAGTGTCTAATGACATCCGGATGGCTGCTGACCATGGTCAGTATTCAATTTTAATTCTACTGGATTTCTCTGCAGCTTTTGACACTGTAGAGCATAAACTGTTGCGACAGAGAATGCATTGTGACTGTGGCATTTCTGGGACGGTCCTGAAGTGGTTGTCCTCCTATTTGATAAATAGAACTTTTTCTGTGTGTATAAATAATATTATGTCTGAAGCTTCTCCTTTGCTACATGGAGTTCCTCAGGGATCTCTCTTAGGTCTGATCCTGTTATGGTTGTACATCAGTCCTATTGGCAAAAACATTAGCAATTTTAAGAATGTGTCCTATCACCTTTATGCTGATGATATTCAGTTGTACCTTTTCTTTAAGGAGTCAGAGTTACATAAACTGTCTGAGTTAATGGATTGTCTTGCAAGTGTATCCTGGCTCACTAAAAACTGTCTTCAGTTGAACTGTAAAAAGACCGAGACTCTGATTATTGCTCCAGAGCATAAAAATTCCTTTGATTGTGAACCACCTCGGTTCTCGGGGCTCCTCTGTTCAGTCAAGCATCAGAAACTTTAGTGTTTGGTTTGATCAGTCATTGTCTCTAGATAGCCATTCTAGACTCTTGGTCAAAAAACTGTTTTTACCACTTCAGAAGCATTGCCAAGTTGAGGCCAGTTCTGTCAAACTCTGACCTGGAAGTTGTGATTCATGCTTTTATTTCTTCTCGTTTAGATTATTGCAACTCGCTTTTTTACTTGTTTTAACAAATCTGCCTTAAATCATCTTCAAATGGTCCAAAATGCTACAGCAAGACTTTTAACAATACGTGTATCTAGCAGACGGACACACATAACCCCCATTCTGTCCTCCCTGCACTGGCTTCCCATCAAATTTCGTATCTATTTTAAAATTTTGGTTTTGACTTTTACAGCCTTGCATGGTCAGACCCCCAAATATGTGTTAGGTATGTTGAGCCCCTACATCTCGGGTCGCTCTCTTCGGTCCTCAGACCAGAACCTCTGAAGACCCACTTTAAAACCAGAGGAGACTTAACCTTTCAAGCTGTGGCTCCTAAACTATGGAATAATCTCCCTCTGTTCCTTTGTGTGACCGTCTGTTGATTCTTTTAAAAGACAGCTGAAGACATTTTGGTTTAGTCAAGCTTTTAGTTGATTGTTCTCTTAAACACTGCTTTTTAACATGGTTGTGTATTTTGTTTACCTTTTGTGAAGCACTTTGTGATTTTTATCTATGAAAGGTGCTATATAAATACAGTTTCTTCTTCTTCGTCTTTGAATGACATTCATGAAATTCTTGCTGCTTTCAAACTGCACCAAAAACTGCTACTGTCTATGCAGCCAATGTCTTTCCGACTGATGTTACAGCTGCAACTAATGCATCATCAATCCAGCATTCACTAACCATCCACGAGGTTGCAGACATGCCTCCGGGATATTATAGAGGCAAAACATATTGGTTTTGCAATTGATGTTGTGTATCAAAGTTCACTCAGTATTACATGGTTTGTTCTCATGATGTGTTATCTTAAGGTGGAGACTTACGATGACAGCATTTAATGTTTTTGTTGCATCAAATATTTCAGTTATGTTTCCTAGAAGTTCTTTTGAGGTTACTGAGGTACACAGCAGTCTGATGAAACACAAAGCACAAAAACGTAATTGTAATATTGCTTTTTTATATTCCACATAATATTCTGTGTATGCTTTCAAATTCATGGTAGATTTACAATCCAAAACAATGATGATGCAAAGACGAGAAAAGGACAGTTCTAAGCTGTCTGGAATAAAGAATCCAGTGTGTGCTGACCAGTGGTCTGGTCTTACTCCTGTTTGATTCCTCCTGTTTATGTCACGCCTGCTTGTTTCAAGGGCACTTCATTACACTGTATCAGATGGGAGACACGAGCTGCAGCGAGACGAGACTGCGCTCATGTTTGCACAATGAATGCGAAATTAGCCACTTGGAGAAGCTGGCTTAAAGGTTCTAATGTATCTTTGTTTTCTCCGGTGACATCAATGAAACACTAAAACAACAAATACAAAACAATCTGACAACTCCAGAGACATAAACAGAAAACAATAATGGTTATTAATTATAATAATACTACAGTATAAGTCAAGAGAAGCTGTGATTGTACTACAGAGCTGCCAGCATAAAATAATACTGTCAGAGAAAAAACAGTGTGCTGCACACACACACACAGACTACATACTGTTACCAAAACACTTCATAATTGTCATGCAATAAACAACTACATGTTCCAAAAACATGGCACATTGGTGATCACTATCAGTTACATACCAAATATAAACATTTCTTCACAATTATGATCTTATTGCATTTTCAACACTTCATAAAATCACTTATATGCTGCGATTGTCCTTCGGTTTTTAAATGGCTTCTAGTTTGTATGCACACACAAAAAAGTGTCGTTTATGTTTTCTAACTCACTAGCCTCACATGGACAGCCAGACTTTATGATGTCATAAGGCAGCTTTATTCCACTTTACTGAAAAGGTGCTCATATGCTCCTGCAGCTGAAAGGCGCCAAGTTATATGGGATTTAATGAATACCGCCACTTCTATCCAACCTCTTTCAATTTCAGTTTATTTTAATTTATACGTGGGCTGTCCGTGCAGGGGTGGTGGCCAAGTGGTTAATGTGCTTGGTTTCAGTTCAGAAGGCTCCGGGTTCAAATCCCACCCCTGCCACATTTCTCCATGTAATGTGGAGTTGCGTCAGGAAGGGCATCCGGCGTAAAACCTGTGCCAATTCAACATGCGGATCCGCCTTGGATTTGCTGTGGCGACCACGAGTGTAAACAAGGGAGCAGCCGAAGGGACTTACTTTTTACGTGGGCTGTCCATAAAGTATCGGTCCTTTGTATTTTTTTTAAAAACTATATGGATTTCATTCATATGTTTTTACGTCAGGCAAGTTTGAACCCTCGTGCGCATGCATGAGTTTTTCCACGACTGTCGGTGACGTCATTCACCTGTGAGCACGCCTTGGGAAGGAGTGGTCCCGCCTCCTCGTCGGAATTTCATTGTCTGGAAATGGCGGAATGAAAAGGACTTTTTTTCCATCAGATTTTTTTCAGAAGCTGTTATTAACTGGCACCTGGAAACCATTCGAAAAAATTTATCTGGCTTTCAGTGAAACTTTTGCGGGCTTCACAGAGAATAATGACTGTTAACTGTCGCTTTAAGGACCCCTTTAAGGACGCCTGGTGCACCGCGCTCCGAGCTGCGACAACGCGGCACAAAACACCGTATCATTTCTAAACGGATGGCTCTGTGGATACGAGACGTTGTGCGCTCTTTCTCCGGTAATCACAAGAGCTGGACATCAGCCATTTTCTGGCAGATTTCACTTTTAACCAGAGATTTTGTCATGGAACGCCGCGCGGAGGCTTCGCGCGTCACGACCGATTCGCTTGATGAGCGAGACAAAGAACACCTCCGTTTCGGCGTGTCAGTGGACAAGTTTGGACATGTCTAGCTCTCCACAATTTCTCTGATACTTACTGGACTGGTAAGCATTGAAAGCCGAGATAGGCATGTCCGAACTTGTCCTCTGACACGCCGAAACGGAGGCGTTCTTTGTCTCGCTCATCAAGCGAATCGGTCGTGACGCGCGAAGCCTCCGCGAGGCGTTCCACAACAAAATCTCTGGTTAAAAGTGAAATCTGCCGGAAAATGGCTGATGTCCAGCTCTTGTGATGACCAGAGAAAGAGCGCACAATGTCTCGTATCCACAGAGCCATCTGTTTAGAAATGATACAGTGTTTTGTGCCGCGTTGTCACAGCTCGTGGAGAAAAAAATAAATAAAAAAATACATGCTGCGACGGTTCCATGCACGTGGGAACAGAGCAGCTTTTTACAGCAGCTGCGCGATGTGATTGAAAAAAAATACATACCATCAAACCCGCGCCTTCCAAAATCTCTAATTCCCAGTCAGAAACTTTACCACTGAGCTACCATCACTGTCCTGTGAAAGATGCAGGAAACTGCCTGATATCAGAAAGGACATGGACGTATTTTTTTTAAAAACCACACACCATATAAAAACACTGCATTTAACAAGTGGGCAATACAAATATGATCCGTCTGTTCCTCTGTAGATGACCCATGGTCCCTGACATACAGTCATGAAATGACATGAATGAGAAGCAGTGTGCTCTGCTCATGTCCACATGTGTTGGCGCATATCGAGCCAGCCCACGCGCGTGTCCTGCCAGTACGCTGCAGGACTTACACTGTGTCATGTGGAACAGAGCTCACATGGGTGATGTGACAATCAAATCGCCCGCTGCATGTTATGACCTGATGGTCAGTTTCAACCTGGGGCAGCCTGTCAATGGGCTGCAGCGTGCACATGCTTGCTCACTGCAGTCTGTCGCCAAGCGATAAATGCTTTTATTTATGTCTACGTGATGACAGCAAGCAGACACATGTGAGTCACAGTAGCCAGTTGTTAGTCCATGTCCGTCCAAACACAGTATGTGTTGTCCAGCATGACAGATCTCCACAGCTGCTCCTGTCGGCGGCCACACCTCCTGTCAGTTCAGCGCACAGACCAAAGACACACTCGTGGGGCACTTAGAAAAATTTCACTGCCAGCACAACAGTGATTGTCTCCTGAGTGTTGTCATGTTAAAACTAGTCATAGTCTTTAAACTTTTCTTCTATCATTACTGCTGTGAACTTACAAAACTCTGCTGCAACATTTGGGCTGGCAGATTGACAAGTTTTCCATGGCAACAAATGTCACATTTTCCTTGGAGATTTTCAATTAATGAGTAACTATGTAGAAGCCAACATCACTGAATTTATGAAGGTTGTGGTTTTAAATTTGACTAGAATCTCTTCTCCAAGTTTGTCTCAAGGGTATCACAGTTATGTTTCATGTGTCAGCTCGTGCATTTTCTGTGGAACATGCTGAGGCCTAATGTAATGTAGTCACAGCTTTTGTAAAAACACGGATAACAGCAAGGTGAGCACCTTCTACTCTCATAGCACAAAACTTGCAGAAGCCATATGAGCACCACATGCAGTAAAGAGGACTGTGTCAGGAAATACTTCCTTCTATGAGGCCAAAACATCACAGAACACATCACAGTGCTGGACATCTGTCCCAGAGAACAGCAACATTTCTCAAGACAGTGTCGAAAACAAAGTAATTTGAAGGAGGATCAGAAACACAGTGGGTCCTATCCTGACCCTCTCTAATTAATACACAAGTGCGTGAGGTGTGTGTCCAACTCTGCTATTTCCACAGCATGTAATTCGAGTGCAAAGTGAGGCACAGTAAAGTTGCTGTATTGAGTCAGCTAATTAATTATGGGTGTGGTTTGGTAATAACATGAATAAAACCAATCAGACTGTCTGCTGTCATTGTCTTTAAGAGCTGGAGAGTGCTGGAACAATGTGCACTGATCCTCAGACAGCAGACTCAGTTGAGAGGGTTTCTGGTGAAGTGCAAAGTGCACGACAGGAGGCCAACTACACTGTAAAAACAAAAAAACAAAAAACTGAGGAAACTTAAAACACTCCAGGCAACCAGGTGCACAGTTTTTGAGTTTATGCAATATAAAAGCATGTTTTTTTTTTTGTTTTTTTTTTTTTAGTAAATTAAAAACCACCAGTATAACTGGTTGCTTGGAGTGTTTTAAGATTAATTTCTTCAGCGTACCAAACTGTGCTTGACACAGCACCAGTGCATGCTCCCCAACCATGAACTATACCAAAGCTGCCTGAGTTGAAGCAGTGACACAGCAAGGTCATGTTTTTTTTTTGCATTTTTTCATTTGTGTTTAATTTGGTTTTATTTTTCTTTTCTATTCAATTTCAAGCAGCGTGTACACATGTTGTGAACCCGCCTATGTAAGGCACATCTGAATATTGCACTGCAGAAGGAAATCTCAGCACTGGACTTCAGAACAGGTTTTTAGTGCAATTGTGTTATGCTGCTTCACAATAGCAATACACGAAAACGCTGCCTGACCACACCTCACTTTAAGACCAACATGATCATGAGTGCACAGCTGGGCATACGTAAACCTGCTATTTATAGAATGTGGATGCAGTTCCCAGATTCTTTAAACAGCATCAGACTTTCTGATTTACAACGCTGGCAGTATCAAGTGAGACAAAGGCCTTTATCACAGCATTCTCAAACAGTACAGCTGCACTGGGCCGAAGTTGCCATAGGCGGACAGAATGATGAACAAATCATCACAATGTTTGCTTTTACCTAGTTAACACTAACTCTTAACAAAGGTGTCTGTCAGAGTTATGTAACTTTAGCCCGAGCTGGCCCACTGAGTGACTAAAAACGTAGTGGGTGGCTAACATGTTGAAGTTCTGACTGAGCATCTGATCCAGTACTGCGATATGCACTGTGACTGTCCTGATCAGGATTTCATACAACAGCATCACTGTAGATGACGTGCCATTCCAGCTCTGAGCTGCTTCACAAAACAGATTCTAAACTTTAAACCATAACATTTATCTTACACTCCCTTTCATTTGGATTTTTTTTTTTTTGGCAGTTGTCAGACACTATTTGGTCAGTAGTTACAACTGACTGTGGAAGCTGTGTAGGTTTCGTTGGTTGTGGCTCAGTCCACAAGTGTGGCACTAATACTGCTGAGGTTAGAGGTTCAATGTTGGGTCCGTAAGTACCTCACATGTAGTACGTACAGTCTACACACAAGATGTCTCACGTGTCACCCATAGTGACCCTGATTAAAACTCTATAATACTGACAGAACCAGCCCACTGTGATACTTTCTAAAAGCCCACCCCAACATATGATTGCTAACTTTCTTCTAAGAATTACCAGTCTTCAATTGATTTGCTAAAGTCATTCTGAAATAAAAGAAAGAAAATTGTAATTTCCTGAACCAACCATCAAATGGTGACAGCAGTATTGTAAGATGACCAAGAAAGGACAAAGAGGGGCACAGACCACAGAAGAGTTTACTGTGTTACCATGGTGATGGTTGGATATTATACAAATAATGAATGTTTATGAGTTCAATGGAAGGAAAATTTCATGAGGTGAAAGATGGAACGTGCAATTCAAGAATTGAAGCCTCTTTGAATGATACGTTCCAGTGGTCTTACTTTTATAAAAGTCCATCGAACAAATGTAATTTAAACTAAATCAGAATTTAGTGACAGGAATCTGGGCCCTCATTTATCAAACTGTAGTAGAAAAGCTTCTAAATGCTGTCGTATGAACAAAATTTTGTCTGTGAGTAAAAAAAAAATCCACATTTATCAAACATGCATGCTGATTGTACACACATCAGCAAGCATCAGCTGTTGATAAATCCCACATATTCTAAAACACGTGCTCATGTATATGCTAACACCTGTTTGTTACTTGTGTTCCTCCTATTCTTCCGGAATGATGACGAAGGGACCAAAGAAAATCAACCTTTATGAAACAGACATCAAGGCTCTTACGAGGTCTGTTAGAAAACTATCCGACCTTTTTATTTTTTGCAAAAACTATATGAATTTGAATCATGCGCTTGCATCAGCCAAGCTTGAACCTTCGTGCGCATGCGTGAGTTTTTTCACGCCTGTCGGTTGTGTCATTCGCCTGTGAGCATGCTTTGAGTGAGCAGTGGTCCAGCCCCCTCATTGGATTTTTATTGTGAGGAAAATGTCTGAACGATTTGGAGCTTTGCTGCATCAAATTTTTCCAGAAACTGTGAGAGACAGCCAGGTGGAAACGATTCGGAAGATTCAGACAGCTTTCAGGGACGAATCTATGGGGATCACACAGATTAAGGAGTGTTACAACCAGTTTAAAGACAGCGCACAATGGCCGGAGGGCGCGCTGCGCTCCGAGCGGCGATCGACAGGCTGAAACGACCAGATCATTTCCAAACTGAACGCTGTGTTGATCAGGGACGTCGTCTGACTACTACAGAAATGGCAGAAGAGGTGGACATACCACTTTTTTGGCACATTCCACTGTTACAGGAGTTTTTGTCATGGAAAGAGGAGCGGAGGAATTCGCCACAGAGCCGCTAATGGCACAGGACAAAAGCACCTCCGTGTTGGTCTCACAGGACATGTTGTAACATGCTCAGCTCTTGCACCATTCGGAAGATTCAGATGGCTTTCGGTGGCTTTTCAGTCGTGTGACTATCCCAGAAATTGTGTCCTGTGAGGCTTCATCACAGCGTTGCTTTTTGTCCCGCGCCATTAGTGGCTCCGTCCCGATGCGCGAATTCCTCCGCACGTCTTTTCATGACAAAGACTCCCGTAACAGTGGAATGTGCCCAAAAACTGGTATGTCCACCTCTTCTGCCATTTCTGTAGTAGTCAGATCAACACAGCATTCAGTTTGGAAATGATCTGGTCGTTTCAGCCTGTCGATCGCCGCTCGGAGCGCAGCGCGCCCTCCGCCATTGTGCGATGTCTTTAAACCGGTTGTAACACTCCCTAATCTGTGTGATCCCCATAGAATCGTCCCTGAAAGCCATCTGAATCTTCCGAGTGGTTTCCACCTGGCTGTCTCTCACAGTTTCTGGAAAAATTTGATGCAGCAAAGCTCCAAATTGGGGGTGGACCACTGCTCACTCAAAGCCTGCCCACAGGCGAATGACACAACAGACAGGCGTGAAAAAACTCACGCATGCGTACGAAGGTTCAAGCTTGGCTGATGCAAGTGCACATGATTCAAATCCATATAGTTTTTGCAAAAAATAAAAAGGTCGGATAGTTTTCTAACAGACATCGCATATATGGTGACAGCAATGAGTAAACAAAAACAAATGCAATGAGTGGCAACACTTGTAGTTTTGAACCCAATCATTTGTAACAACCATTAACTGATGGTGTCACAGGCTTCTTAATTTAGACATCAAAATCATTTATGGACATATGTTTTATGAGCTTTAAGAAGCTTTTAAAACTTAAACACAAAAAAGCAGCATAATGTTTTCAAATAAGAGAATAAGTAGACATTAATTTGTCATTACAGTTGTCCCAGAATCCTATGTGCTCCTGTGACATTCTGTGAACCTGTCTTTATGAAGATAAGAATCTCTAAGATTAATATTATGATAAAATTCCACCAGGTAAACTACTGATAGTTGCGGCAGGTGGAAACTGAGGTGCTTGTTGGTGGTAAAAGGTCTGTAGTTATTTATTTTGTATGTAAATGATGAGGTCAAAAGCTGCTGTTTAGTTCACATAAGTATCTTTTGTGTATAATGACACCATCGAGGCTACATGTCTGGTTCTAATTAGACAGAATTACTAATTATTTATTAAATCAAGGACAATAAAGAATGTATGTGGATGAGGCTGCCTGCTGTGATGACAGAGATTCTTTCTTGTTGCAATTTTTCCTCTTCTACCTTGAGATGATGTGTGTATTTACACACATTTCTAAGTGTAAGTACAAGTTGGTGAATTGCACTCTTTGGGTAGAAGTGTTCATACGCACAGTTTAAGCACAAATATGTCTGTACAAATGGCTGATAAATGAGGGCCCTGGAATTTGTGTGCCATTGTGGAAGCTTTAAGTAATTTCTTCTCCAGATGTATTAGCAGACTGAGATGTTTTGTCCTAGAGTGACTCTGAAAATGACACACACACACACACACACACACAGATTGAAGCAGAGTGAGTCATGTAATTTACAGTCTCACTTAACAGCTTTCAGCGAAGCACTTCCTGCTTGGACTAATGCATAAACACTGATGGTGTGAAGCTAAAGGTCTCACACGCACACACACACACGTACACTTCCATGGAGGAAAGCCCCCGTAATTAACACTGTTCATACTTAAGCGTCCATAATAATAGCTTATCCACCGCCGTGATTGTTGGGAACGCAGGCAAGTCATTAAGAATGATTGTCATGCAGCATCGATGCTGCTTCTTCCTGTTCAGATGATGACCACCACCGCTCAAACATGCCATTCTTCTCTTTGTGATGCCCCCATCATCACAGGAAAAGGTGGCTGCGGAGACACTTTGGAACAAGTCTGTGAGGGAGCAGCTGATAGCGGATAATTAGCACTTAGTCCAGGCAGAGGGCAGGAGCAGCCAAAAGGAGGCTGAAGAGGAAGCAGAAAGTGAGCGGTGAGAGGTGCGCAGCCCCAGAGAGCTGGATGGAGGAGGTCTTTATCTCAGATGTGAGGAAGGCGGAGAGAGGAACGTGTGCGACCAGTGTTGGACTGGCGTAATTGATGAGGGAATCAATCTTCTCAGCCTCCTTACTGCAGGCTTCAACCTGATGTGGAGAAAGAAGAGAAAAACATCACAACATGGACAAAACTCTGACTTAAGCCCCTTTCACACCGGGGCTGCTCCCAGTTGCTCCCTGTTGCGTCATGATGACGCAGGAATTTCTGCGTCAGGTGTGCGCAGCAGGGGGCAGAGAGGAGGTGAGAACGCAGCCTGCAGGTTCTCTGCACAGAGAAGTCAGAGTGCACAGTTTGGCTGCAGACAGACTGTGCACTCTGACTTCATTTCTACTTTATATTTGTTGTGCTGAGCTGCAGGTCTGCGCTCTGAGTTCTGTTATAGTTTATCTTTCCTCCTTTGACCGCGAGATGCGCGTGCGTGTGTGCACGAACGAACCGTCCGTGAGCAAATGTGGAGATGTCTGGAGTTCTACTTGATGTTGACATGTCCTGTCTCTGGCAATCAGTCTGTGAGCAGGTCTTATGTCCTTTTTTAACTGTGAAGCGAGAGTTTGAGCGGAGAACAAGGAACTAATTGCCTGCAGCCAGACAGTTTTTTTCCTTTCTTTCTTTCTTTTTAAGTTCACATGTGCGCGCGTGAACGAATCTTCCGTGAGTTGACTGGAGATGTCTGGACTTTTTACTGGATGAGGACATCTCCTGTCTCTGGCAGTCATTCTGTGAGCAGGACTTATGTCCTTTTTTTAACTGTGAAGCGAGAGTTTGAGCGGAGAACAAGGAACTAATGCCTGCAGCCAGACAGTTTTTTTTTCTTTCTTTTTTTAAGTTCATATGTGTGCACATGAACGAATCGTCCGTGAGTGGACTGGAGATGTCCGGACTTTTTACTGGATGAGGACATCTCCTGCCTCTGGCAATCAGTCTGTGAGCAGGACTTATAGATTTTATTTAAACACTTTTGTGAGACTTCTCACAAAAGTGTTTAAAAGTGTTTGCTCCTGCTCCTTTGTGAAAAGGAGCAGCAAGGAGGAGCAGCTGCTGCGATCAGCATTTTTTTTTTTCTGTGTTCAATCCTGCGTGATTTATACTGCAGGAACAATGGAACACAGCAGGAATCATAAATTGCTGTGGGGTAACGTCGTCTTGTCAGTGTGTGGCTTCCAGTCACGCTGAGTACCGTCCTGTTGCTCTGACTTGCGCTGAAACCACCTAATTCTTCATCGAGCAGAGGACGCAAACAAAATTAAACGTTTAATTTTCGTTTGTGCCCCTCGCGCTGTTGTGGCGCCAAGCTGCATCGTGTCGCCACCGAGTTGCTTCCACGCGGCGTTGTCATAACGATGCACAACGCAACTGGGAGCAGCCCCAGTGTGAAAGGGGCTTTACACTTTTCTCTCTCTGTGGTCACACTGAGTCAGCAGAGCATTACTGCTGCACTCCTTTCATCACTGGTCTGTTTGAAATTAGGTTTGAAAACACACACGTTGGTTGCCAGGCTACAGTGTTCTTTCGCAAACAACATCTCAATGGAGTATGTTTTCACAGCATCCGATTCACACTCTCACGAGCGCCACGAGCTTAGCTTATGGCAAGCTAAAAGTGGATGCTCCCGTTTTGGCCAAACTTCTAAACAGTTGTTGTATATTCTGTGTTAGTAAGCTGTACTCATTAGGAGCACCCTGTTTATAGATGTTCGAACATGATTGAAGCTATTAATACTACTAAGACCCGGACGTTATCATAGGCTAGCAACGATTTGGCGGGGAGACATTTTTAAACAGCTGGATTTCAAAAAGTGACTCAGACATATACCAAGTTTGATCAAGATTGACAATAATGTATCAAGAAGTTAATATAATGATTCAAATGTACTGTGATATTTGGGATGAAATAAGAAGGAACAATGCTCTGCGGAATATCCCATTAGTTATTTTTCAGGAAATAAACAGCTACCGGGTTAGACTTTATTTACAAATATGTATAAAAAGCTACTCACTTGCCCACTGCTTTACTTCAAGAATTTTTTTAGTTTTTAGCAAAATATGTTTTTTGAATATCATTGAGATTCAGTAGAAATCTGAGGAAAAGTAAAGCCTTAAGTCCCTATCGAATTGCTTCCTGTGGCGTCATGACGATGCAGGAATGTCTGCATCAGGTGCACGCAGCGGGGGGAGAGAGGAGGTGAGAACGCAGCCTGCAGGTTCTCTGCACAGAGGAATCAGAGTGCACAGTTTGGCTGCAGCCAGAGTGTGCAATCTGATTTCTCTTCTAGTTTATATTTGTTCTTGTGTTGAGCTGCAGGTCTGCGCTCTGAGTTCTGTTATAGTTTATCTTTCCTCCTTTGACCGCCAGCTGTGCAGTCAAAGAACCTTGTATTTTATTTTTTGCTATTTTAATTACAAGTGTTCTAAACTTTTTTATAGTAATCAGAAATTTTGAGGTAAAAAAAATATTTGCAAGGATTTTTCTTCAGAAAACTGCTTTTCTGACATGTTTTCCTGTGACATGTTTCTGTTTGGTAGAGATCATTGGTTTCTGCCTGACGTGTCCTTCCTACTGGACAGCGCAAAGCTACATCACAGTTTGGAGCGGTGAAAGTTGGATTGGGTTGAACTTTGACCATGTCAGCCTGTCGACAAGCGGTAATGCGCGCTCCCGTCAGAAGCGTCTGTCTAGCTCGGCTTTTGATGCGACGCTTCTAAAAAGCAATGCGTCTCACTGAAAATAATGCTTTTTAGACTGATTCGTAGCGCCTCTGATGCTTCCAAAGCGTCCGGTGTGAAAGGCCCTTTTGACTGGGGACTAGGCCTAGGCAGGCCCTGTAGGATGAAGGCTTCTAGATGCTCTGAAATGCATTCTCCTGTATTTTAGAGCAATAAATTGAAGAAATTTCACAGAGACTTTCATGACAAGATTTGAGAATATTTTTTGAACTATAGCACTCTAGGACAGCACGGTAGCTTAGGGATTAGCACTGTTGCCTCACAGAAAAAAGGTTGTGAGATCGCGCCCCACCTGGGTCCTTTCTGCATGGAGTTTGCGTGTTCTCCCCATGTCTGTGTGAATTCCCTCTGTGTCCTCCGGCTTCCTCCCACATCCAAAGACAAGCAGGTTAGGTGAATTGCAACTTTAAATTGACCATGGAACTGCATGTGGGTGTGAATGTGTTTGTCTATATGTGGCCTTGTGCACCCCACCTCACGCACAATGTCTGCTGGGAAGGGCAGGCACCTATGACCCTTAATTTGATGTGTGCTAACACCATCCTCTCAAAGTACTTCATGACGACTGGGGTGAGGGCAACTGGCCGACAGTCATTGAGGGTTGCGACAGCAAGCTTTTTGGGCACAACTGTAATTCATTTGAGGCAGGTGGAGACAGCAGCATGTTGTAGGGAGACGTTAAAGATGTCTGTGAACACCCCAGCCAGCTGGTCAATGCAGGTCTTCAGGAGGCGGTCTGTTACCCCATCTGGTCCAGCTACTTTGGCAGCAGTGATCCATTTCAAGGTGGATTTCACCTGGTGCTGCTGGAGGACAAGTATCTGCTCCTCCTCAGGCTGGATTCTTTCAGGGAGATCTCTGTCCTAACTGTTCTCCATGGTGTTTTTTATAGTCAGTCATGGATTTAATTCCTCTACACATGCTGTGGGGGTCATGATTCTCAAAGTGGCCCTCTATTTGCTGCCTGTACCAGCCCTTGACTTCTCTGATGCCTTTTGCTAAGTTTTTCCAGGCAACTGTGTATTCCACCATCTGATCCTTGGTTCAGCTCTCTCTCTTCCTCTTCTTCAGCTCTAAAGTCATCTGACAGACCACCATCCTATGCTGTCTAGCTACACTATTCCCTGCCACCACCTTCTAGTCTCCCACTTCATTTAGGTTGAATCTCTTACATAGAATGTAGTTTACCTACAGGCACCTTCCTCCACTCTTATATGTCACCCTGTACACCTCCTTCTTCTTAAAATATGTAAGTATTCAAGACAGTCATTTCCATCTGTTTTGCGAACTCTACCACCATTTGTCCCTGCACATTCTGCTCCTTGATAGCATTTTCACCGATTACTTCCTCATCACCTCTGTTCACTTGCCAATTTAGTGTTTAGTGTATTTCTCAAGGCCTCTCTGACAAACAGACAAATGTAACCAGTAATGAATTCTGCTGCTTCAACAAGAGGAAATTAAGCTTTACCCATTGAACTGAAAGGTTCATCAGAGCAAAATGTCCTCAGAGGGCTGAGAAACCTCTGAAAATATAATAACAACCATTTATTTGCTCAACATACAAAAATAGTGTGGTGACAAAGAACCCAACACCATTTCTCTTCCCATCGACTGCATGATAAAACAGTTTCAACCCACCTCCTATACTCCTGGCTTCACTTCCCTTCCACTTGGTCTCTTGAACACACAGTATGTCTACTTTTTCTTCTCCATCATATGAGTCAACTCTTTTCCTTTACCAGTAATGCTGTCAGCATTTAAAGTCCCGACTCTCACTTCCACACTTGTAATTTTCCTCCTCTCTCACTGCGTTCACATTCTCCACCACTTCTTCTTTGCAGCAGCCAAAATCCCACCACCAACCTGTTGGACAACAGCACCAGTGGCGGTCATTCTTACCCGGGCCACAGCCAATTCAGGAGAGAAATTTGGTTTGTGACCTGCATTTTGCAAGATTTACCACCGATGTCCTTCCTGACACAACCCTACTTATTTTTCCAGGCTTGGAAGCAGCACTCAGAATTTACTAGCTGCACAACAGATATAGCTGAGATTTGACAAAATATCTGGTGAATGCCATGGATCCTTCCTTTATCTGGGCTTGGACCATAACTATGGAAATTAAAAAAATAAATGCTTCAAACGTGTTAGCTTGTATGTAATGAGTCAAGATCATCTAAAATTTTCACTTTCAGAAATACCCGACAAAATATATTGAACTTTTTCATGGTTTTTCAGGGATATACCTGCATTATTTAACATTTCTTAATGGTCTAGTGTTATAAAAGCAAACAAAAATCACAATACCGTGAACAACATAGCTTTATTACCCACCTGAAGAATTTTGAATACAACTTCTGCTCATTTCTATGATGATGTCTACAAACTGTGTACTCAAATGTGGACCTGTATGCAATTTAGTGTTTAGTGTATTTCTCAAGGCCTCTCTGACAAACAGACAAATGTGACCAGTAATGAATTATGCTGCTTCAACAAGAGGAAATTATGCTTTACCCATTGAGCTGAAAGGTTCATCAGAGCAAAATGTCCTCAGAGGGCTGAAAAACCTCTGAAAATATAGTAACAACCATTTATTTGCTCAACATACAAAAATAGTGTGGTGACAAAGTGCAGGAAGAGCATTCATGAGGAAAACAGGCACTTGCATATTTAATTAACCTTTTAGTGAACGTCCAAAACCCACAAGGTTTAATATTAACCAGATCCTTACTCTGGATGGCATTACCCTGACCTCTAGTAATACTGTGAGAAATCTTGGAGTCATTTTTGATCAGGATATGTCATTCAAAGCGCATATTAAACAAATATGTAGGACTGCTTTTTTGCATTTACGCAATATCTCTAAAATCAGAAAGGTCTTGTCTCAGAGTGATGCTGAAAAACTAATTCATGCATTTATTTCCTCTAGGCTGGACTATTGTAATTCATTATTATCAGGTTGTCCTAAAAGTTCCCTAAAAAGCCTTCAGTTAATTCAAAATGCTGCAGCTAGAGTACTGACGGGGACTAGAAGGAGAGAGCATATCTCACCCATATTGGCCTCTCTTCACTGGCTTCCTGTTAATTCTAGAATAGAATTTAAAATTCTTCTTCTTACTTATAAGGTTTTGAATAATCAGGTCCCATCTTATCTTAGGGACCTCGTAGTACCATATCACCCCAATAGAGCGCTTCGCTCTCAGACTGCAGGCTTACTTGTAGTTCCTAGGGTTTGTAAGAGTAGAATGGGAGGCAGAGCCTTCAGCTTTCAGGCTCCTCTCCTGTGGAACCAGCTCCCAATTCAGATCAGGGAGACAGACACCCTCTCTACTTTTAAGATTAGGCTTAAAACTTTCCTTTTTGCTAAAGCTTATAGTTAGGGCTGGATCAGGTGACCCTGAACCATCCCTTAGTTATGCTGCTATAGACGTAGACTGCTGGGGGGTTCCCATGATGCACTGTTTCTTTCTCTTTTTGCTCTGTATGCACCACTCTGCATTTAATCATTAGTGATCGATCTCTGCTCCCCTCCACAGCATGTCTTTTTCCTGGTTCTCTCCCTCAGCCCCAACCAGTCCCAGCAGAAGACTGCCCCTCCCTGAGCCTGGTTCTGCTGGAGGTTTCTTCCTGTTAAAAGGGAGTTTTTCCTTCCCACTGTAGCCAAGTGCTTGCTCACAGGGGGTCGTTTTGACCGTTGGGGTTTTACATAATTATTGTATGGCCTTGCCTTACAATATAAAGCACCTTGGGGCAACTGTTTGTTGTGATTTGGCGCTATATAAAAAAATTGATTGATTGATTATAAAAAATAGAACCCGAAAAATTTGCCATGAAAATGCAACCCCTAAGAAAAAGTTGGGACATTATGAAAAGAAAGAAAGAAACAACAACAAAAAACAAAACCAAAAAGTGATCCTTAAATTTACTTTCACTTTCCCATAAACCCAGAGTATTTCATGTTTTTTCAGGTCAATTTCATTTCATTTGATATACAACCCCTGGCAATAATTATGGAATCACCAGCCTCGGAGGATGTTCATTCAGTTGTTTAATTTTGTAGAAAAAAAGCAGATCACAGACATGACACAAAACTAAAGTCATTTCAAATGGCAACTTTCTGGCTTTAAGAAACACTATAAGAAATCAGGAAAAAAATTGTGGCAGTCAGTAACGGTTACTTTTTTAAACCAAGCAGAGGAAAAAAAAAATATGGAATCACTCAATTATGAGGAATCACCCTGTAAATTTTCATCCCCAAAACTAACACCTGCATCACATCAGATTTGCTCGTTAGTCTGCATCGAAAAAGGAGTGATCACACCTTGGAGAGCTGTTGCACTAAGTGGACTGACATGAATCATGGCTCCAACACGAGAGATGTCAATTGAAACAAAGGAGAGGATTATCAAACTCTTAAAAGAGGGTAAATCATCACGCAATGTTGCAAAAGATGTTGGTTGTTCACAGTCAGTTGTGTCTAAACTCTGGACCAAATACAAACAACATGGGAAGGTTGTTAAAGGCAAACATACTGGTAGACCAAGGAAGACATCAAAGCGTCAAGACAGAAAACTTAAAGCAATATGTCTCAAAAATTGAAAATGCACAACAAAACAAATGAGGAACGAATGGGAGGAAACTGGAGTCAATGTCTGTGACCGAACTGTAAGAAACCGCCTAAAGGAAATGGGATTTACATACAGAAAAGCTAAAGGAAAGCCATCATTAACACCTAAACAGAAAAAACAAGGTTACAATGGGCTAAGGAAAAGCAATCGTAGACTGTGGATGACTGGATGAAAGTCATATTCAGTGATGAATCTCGAATCTGCATTGGGCAAGGTGATGATGCTGGAACTTTTGTTTGGTGCCGTTCCAATGAGATTTATAAAGATGAATGCCTGAAGAGAACATGTAAATTTCCACAGTCATTGATGATACGTGGCTGCATGTCAGGTAAAGGCACTGGGGAGATGGCTGTCATTACATCATCAATAAATGCACACGTTTACGTTGATATTTTGGACACTTTTCTTATCCCATCAATTGAAAGGATGTTTGGGGATGATGAAATCATTCTTCAAGATGATAATGCATCTTGCCATAGAGCAAAAACTGTGAAAACATTCCTTGCAAAAAGACAGATAGGGTCAATGTCATGGCCTGCAAATAGTCCGGATCTTAATCCAATTGAAAATCTTTGGTGGAAGTTGAAGAAAATGGTCCATGACAAGGCTCCAACCTGCAAAGCTGATCTGGCAACAGCAATCAGAGAAAGTTGGAGCCAGATTGAAGAAGAGTACTGTTTGTCACTCATTAAGTCCATGCCTCAGAGACTGCAAGCTGTTATAAAAGCCAGAGGTGGTGCACCAAAATACTAGAGATGTGTTGGAGCGTTCTTTTGTTTTTCATGATTCCATAATTTTTTCCTCAGAATTGAGTGATTCCATATTTTTTTCCCTCTGCTTGGTCTAAAAAAGTAACCGTTACTGACTGCCACAATTTTTTTTCCTGATTTCTTATAGTGTTTCTTAAAGCCAGAAAGTTGCCATTTGAAATGACTTTAGTTTTGTGTCATGTCTGTGATCTGCTTTTTTCCTACAAAATTAAACAACTGAATGAACATCCGCCAAGGCCGATGATTCCATAATTTTTGCCAGGGGTTGTACATCTATTCCTGCATTTCAGACCTGCAAAACACATTCCAAACAAACAAACAAACAAAAAAAACCCTAAAAAACAAAAACAAAAGAGAAGTGTTCTGAGAGCACAATATCCCCAGCTGGCAAATGCTGCTTTTGGTACAAGTGATTGGTACATTTCATTAACATTTCAAGGAATTGTGCCAAGTTTCATGACATTCCTCTTAAAAATGTAAGAGCTGTTTTCAGAATACGGGCACCGACTCACGAAACTGGCAGCGTCTACGTCTGTTAAACAAGTGCCATAATTCTGCCAAAATGTGACAATGTTGTGCAACATTACAATATACATATTCTAACAACGATTTGTACCATGTTTCACTAAATTCCTCCTAAAAGTGTGAGAGGAGTTGATTTATATTATCTCGGCAAAGACAGATCTGTGAACAATATTTGAGAGAAATGTTTTATATCTTTAAATTCAGCTCATGAAAAATGGGAGCAAGAACAAAAGTATTGCGTTTCTATTTTTGTTCACTGGTACTAAATGATTTAAGTGAATGCACGTATATATTTGAGTCTGTATGGATAATTTAGACCCTGTGCAGACTGCATTAAATGCAAACTTGTGCACTCAAATCTTGTTTTTAAATTAATAATATATACTGCACAATCATTCCACCCTGCCAAAAGAACAATTCAAAGGCATCATGAAAAGCCTCAAATTGCCATGAAATTCATGCCCATGAGGACAGTATGTAAACATCCAACAACAAATGTAGATGGAAAACTACTATAGGAAAGGTGAAAGACATTTCAGCAAGAAAAATGTATCTGAGCCCAAAATGTGCACTATTGTCAGTTATGGCAGCACCCAAATAAATTGTTAGTAAGTTGAAGCACAATCTCATTTCTGCAGCACCTCCTCCTGTATCTTTATCCACCCAATCTGCTCCACAGCCCATCACATGCAGAGGGAACCCCCACCCCAAAACCACCTGCACTGCACCTGGATGTGCTGTGTCAAGCCCTGTGTTGACACCACCTCTGAATGTAAACAGAAAGAAAACCCTTGTAAAAATATGGTGCAAACCACAATTATTAAATTAGTTTTCATATTTATATATTTTAAAATTTTTGATTTGCTTCAGTTTCATTGTAGTCTGATGTTCTAATGCACATTCCTGTGTGTACAAGCAGAGTGTACACAATATGAACTCACCTATGTAAAGGCCTAGTCAAGCCAGGGGTTACAACCACTGTGACCGCCCCACTCCTGGTAAAATGACTCCCACTCCCATCCCGCTCACATTCAGAATGACTCCCGCTCCTGTACCGCTCCCATTTTTTTCCTTCTTTTAGTTTTTAGGCTTTAGTGTTCTGCAGTTTTATTTTGGAAGATTGCCTTAATCCAAAAAAAAAAAAAAAAAAAAAAAAAAAAGAAAAAAGACACAAAACATAAATAATGCATGGCCTTCAAAATGTGGTGGTGATGGACATGTAATGATCCTGACATTAACTTTGTCTTCTATTTCTGTAACTGTTATAAAAGATCTGTGTGATCTTAAAATAAGCCTTCAATATACTCAGAAGGAGGTTGATGATGTCAAGTTCATTTCTGATAATCTGTCACTCAAGTGTAAAGAAATAAGAAAAGATATGTCTGTTTTTGATTCCACATACAACAATGTGGTTAGTAAATTTGATTACCTGGACAATCAGTCTCGACGGAATAATTTGGTGTTTGATGGAATTCAGGAGTCTGATCATGAGAAATAGTCTGATTCTGAGGACAAGATTAGGAAGATCATCTCTGAAAAACTTAAGTTAGATCCAAGGCATACTGAAATGGAGCGTGTGCATCGCAGTGGTAACAAACGAGGACAAGGTGATAAACCTAGACCAATTGTGGTAAAGTTCTTGAGGCATAGGGATCATATGGCTGTGCTGGAAAAGGTAACGTTTTTAAAGGGATCAAGCATGTACATTAATGAAGATTTGTCTGACAGTGTGAGACAAAAACGCAAAGAGCTGATTCCAGCAATGAAAGAGGCAAGACAACAAGGTGACATTGCATATTTAAGATTTGACAAGATTATTACCCATTGACCAACAAAGCCAACAAAGGTTTGACATGCATTTTTTTCTTAGTATTCCTATGTGATTTTGGACTCGTGTTGTGTGGGCCGCTGAAGAGGAGGTACTGCTGGCCCACCACCACAAGATGGCGCCCTGCTTGAAGTGCGGGCTTCAAGCACGAGAGGGCGTCGAAGCGACCAGGAGTGACAGCTGTCACTCATCATCCGTACCAGCTGTCACTCATCCACTACTCATCACCACCACCATAAAGGCCAGACTGCAACTCCACCTCCCCGCCGAGAAATCAGCTACCATTCAGGTAACCTTCTCTGCTGTAATTATTGTTGTCCAAAACATTGTTCTGTGTGCAGCCGTGTTCCTGCGGGCTCTGTCAGAGGCTGGATTGGCGGACAGTGAGAGGACGACGTTCTTCGCCTCTCACTCCATCCAGGAAAGAGACCAACAGGAGCTGCATGGGTGAAATTGTTGCTGGAGGTGGAGGTTCTCCCTCCTAATTGTGTACAGACTGTGGGATTATTGAGTGTGCGACCTCACACTCATCAGGACTGTCTCTGTTCTCTGCCAGCAGTACCGGGTCTGACTGCTGAAGACAGCGGCCACCTGGGGCGCAGGGCTTGGCGGCTCCGGTGTTCTTCAGCTCCGTTGGCGGTGGAAGCTGTGTGGGATCCGGCTCTTCTCTCGCCAGGCGTCTTCTATCGTCGAGCCTGCCCACACGTCACCTGGTGTATGATTGACAGTCACCATATTGTTATTGTCTGTACGTCGTTGTGCGATTCACAACATTAAATTGTTACTTTTGGCTTATCCATTGTCCCTTCATTAACGCCCCCTTTTGTGGGTCCGTGTCACGACACTTTCACAACAGGATTTCTCGGCCAGCGTCATGGATCCCGAGGGGCGTCAACCATCGCTTGAACAGCCAATGGAAGAGCGAGGTGCACAGGCGCCAGCAGGAGGCGTGTTGGGTGAGCTGCAGCACATCTTAACCGCCTTTACCGCTTGGTTGGACTTAGTTACCGAGCAGAGCAGTGTTCTCAATCGTAGGATGGAGGCTCTCACCGCCCAGGTGGAAGCGCATGCTCAGGGCGCTGCTGCAGCACCTCCTCCTGCTGACCGTGTGCCAGAAACAGACATTCCGCTGGTCGTTCAACGAACCCCCCCACCTTCCCCTGAAGCATACATAAGCCCTCCGGAGCCGTACGGAGGCTGTGTGGAGACATGCGCGGACTTCTTGATGCAGTGATCGCTCGTCTTTTCACAGTGTCCCGTCATGTACGCATCAGACGCTAGCCGGGTGGCTTATGTGATCAATTTGCTTCGAGGAGAAGCACGCGCCTGGGCTACGGCGCTTTGGGAGCAGAATTCATGGCTCCTAACGGTTTATACTGAGTTTGTGAGGGAGTTCCGACAGGTGTTCGACCACCCTCATAGAGGCGAGACCGCTTCAAGTGTGCTGCTGTCGATACGACAGGGGCGACGGAGCGCAGTGAAGTATGCAGTCGACTTCCGCATCGCGGCAGCGCGAGCCGGCTGGAATGCTGTTGCGCTCCGCGCCGCCTTGGTAAACGGACTGTCTCTGGTCCGTAAGGAGCACCTGGTGGCGAAGGACAAGCCGCGGGATTTAGATGGTTATACGGTTAGACAACCGATTAACAGAACACCGACGGGAGCGAGACGAAGGGCGTGGTCAGGCACAAGCCGTCCCTCTTCCTCCCGGGTCTGAAAGGGAGCCGATTTCCCCACGCTCCGCTGCAGGGCTCTCCACGTGACGACAGGTCCCCCTGCTGACGTTGCTAGGGAAACGAGCAGGACCAAAAAGCGATCAGATCAGAGACAAAGGAGGCTGATCCGTGGAGAGTGTTTTCTTTGCAGCTCTACCGAGCACACACAGAGAGAATGCCCCAAACGGTCAAAACAGCAGCACTCGTCCTTAGAGACTGGGCTAAGGGTGGGTCACAACACCCACGTGGGGAAACCCCGACGATCTGCACGAATCCCAGTCACGATCCTGAGTGGGGATTTAACCCTTCACGCCCTCCCCGATGGGTGCTGGTTTCTTTTTTGTGGGCAAGAAGGACGGCGGACTCCGTCCATGCATTGATTACAGAGGGCTGAACGAGATCACGGTTCGCAACCGATACCTTATTACCTCTGCTGGATTCAGTGTTCACGCCCCTGCATGGAGCCCAAATTTTCACGAAATTGGATCTTAGGAATGCTTATCACCTGGTTCGGATCCGGGAGGGAGACGAGTGGAAGACGGCATTTAACACCCCGTTAGGTCACTTTGAGTACCTGGTCATGCCGTTCGGCCTCACCAATGCGCCCGCGACGTTCCAAGCATTGGTTAATGACGTCTTGCGGGACTTCCTGCATCGGTTTGTCTTCGTGTATCTAGACGATATACTCATCTTTTCTCCGGATCCTGAGACCCATGTCAAGCATGTACGTCAGGTCCTACAGCGGTTGTTAGAGAACCGGCTGTTTGTGAAGGGCGAGAAGTGTGAGTTCCACCGCACTTCTTTGTCTTTCCTGGGGTTCATAATCTCCTCCAACTCAGTCGCCCCTGATCCGGCCAAGGTTGCGGCGGTGAGAGATTGGCCCCAACCAACGAACCGTAGAAAACTACAACAGTTCCTCGGTTTTGCAAATTTCTACCGGAGGTTCATCAAGGGCTACAGTCAGGTAGTTAGCCCCCTGACAGCCCTGACCTCCACAAAAGTCCCCTTCACCTGGTCGGATCGGTGCAAAGCCGCGTTTAGGGAGTTGAAACGCCGGTTCTCGACTGCACCGGTTCTGGTGCAGCCCGATCCCAAGCGCCAGTTCGTAGTTGAAGTGGACGCCTCTGACTCAGGGATAGGAGCCGTGCTATCCCAGAGCGGGGAGTCCGACAAGGTTCTCCATCCATGTGCCTACTTTTCCCACAGGTTGACCCCAGCTGAACGGAACTATGACGTCGGCAATCGGGAACTTCTTGCGGTGAAGGAGGCTCTTGAGGAGTGGAGACACCTGTTGGAGGGAGCATCGGTACCATTTACAGTTTTCACGGACCATCGGAACCTGGAGTACATCCGGACCGCGAAGCGTCTGAACCCCAGGCAAGCCCGCTGGTCGCTGTTCTTCGGGCGTTTTGACTTCCGGATCACCTACCGCCCCGGGACAAAAAACCAACAATCTGAGGCCCGGTCCCAGGTGCATGAAGAGGAGGTCAAGACCGAGCCATCAGACCCCCCTGACACCATCATCCCCGAGTCCACTGTCGTGGCCACCCTTACCTGGGATGTGGAGAAGACCGTCCGGGAGGCCCTGACACGGAGCCCGGACCCGGGGACAGGTCTGAAGGACAAGTTGTACGTCCCACCAGAGGCCAGGGCTGCGGTCCTTGACTTCTGTCACGGTTCCAAGCTCTCCTGTCATCCAGGGGTGCGAAGGACCGTGGCAGTGGTCCGGCAGCGCTTCTGGTGGGCGTCTATGGAAGCCGACGTCCGGGAGTATGTCCAGGCCTGCACCACCTGTGCCAGGGGCAAAGCCGACCACCACAAGGCCCAAGGCCTCCTCCAGCCTCTGCCCGTGCCTCGTCGCCACTGGTCTCATATTGGCCTGGACTTTGTCACGGGCCTCCCACCGTCCCAGGGCAACACCACCATCTTAAAGATAGTGGACCGGTTCTCCAAGGCGGCCCACTTCGTGGCCCTCCCGAAGCTCCCGATGGCCCAGGGGACTGCAGACCTCCTGGTCCACCACGTCGTGCGTCTGCATGGGATTCCATCAGACATTGTCTCGGATCGTGGTCCTCAGTTCTCCTCCCAGGTCTGGAGGAGTTTCTGCAGGGAACTGGGGGCCACCGTCAGTCTCTCGTCTGGGTACCACCCCCAGACGAACGGGCAGGCAGAGCGGACGAACCAGGAACTGGAGCAGGCCCTCCGCTGCGTGACCTCCACGCACCCGATGGCCTGGAGTGACCATCTGGCCTGGATCAAGTACGCTCATAATAGCCAAGTCTCATCTGCCACCGGCCTCTCCCCGTTTGAGGTGTGTTTGGGGTACCAGCCCCCATTGTTTCCGCTAGTGGAGGGAGAGGTCGGGGTGCCCTCGGTCCAGGCCCATCTGAGGAAGTGCCATCGGGTGTGGCGTACCGCCCGCTCTGCCCTGCTCAGAGCCCGGACGAGGGCTAAGGCCCATGCAGACCGCCGGCATTCCCCGGCCCCTGCATACCAGCCTGGGCAGGAGGTCTGGCTATCCACTAAGGATATCCCCCTGCAGGTGGAATCCCACAAACTCAAGGACAGGTACATCGGACCTTTTCCCATACTCAAAGTCCTCAGTCCGGCCGCAGTGAAGCTGAAGCTGCCAGCTTCACTGCGGATACACCCCGTGTTTCATGTGTCAAGACTCAAGCCCTGCCATACCTCACCACTGTGTGCCCCGGGACCAGCGCCGCCTCCTGCCCGGATCATTGACGGGGAGCCCGCGTGGACGGTACGCCGGCTCCTGGACGTCCGTCGAAAGGGCCGGGGGTTCCAGTATCTGGTGGACTGGGAGGGTTATGGCCCCGAAGAGCGCTCCTGGGTGAAGAGGAGCTTCATCCTGGACCCGGCCCTCCTGGCCGACTTCTACACCCGTCACCCGGACAAGCCTGGTCGGGCGCCAGGAGGCGCCCGTTGAGGGGGGGGTCCTGTTGTGTGGGCCGCTGAAGAGGAGGTACTGCTGGCCCACCACCACAAGATGGCACCCTGCTTGAAGTGCGGGCTTCAAGCACGAGAGGGCATCGAAGCGACCAGGAGTGACAGCTGTCACTCATCATCCGTACCAGCTGTCACTCATCCACTACTCATCACCACCACCATAAAGGCCAGACTGCAACTCCACCTCCCCGCCGAGAAATCAGCTACCATTCAGGTAACTTTCTCTGCTGTAATTATTGTTGTCCAAAACATTGTTCTGTGTGCAGCCGTGTTCCTGCGGGTTCTGTCGGAGGCTGGATTGGCGGACAGTGAGAGGACGACGTTCTTCGCCTCTCACTCCATCCAGGAAAGAGACCAACAGGAGCTGCATGGGTGAAATTGTTGCTGGAGGTGGAGGTTCTCCCTCCTAATTGTGTACAGACGGTGGGATTACTGAGTGTGCGACCTCACACTCATCAGGACTGTCTCTGTTCTCTGCCAGCAGTACCGGGTCTGACTGCGGTGGAAGCTGTGTGGGATCCGGCTCTTCTCTCGCCAGGCGTCTTCTATCGTCGAGCCTGCCCACACGTCACCTGGTGTATGATTGACAGTCACCGTATTGTTATTGTCTGTATGTTGTTGTGCGATTCACAACATTAAATTGTTACTTTTGGCTTATCCATTGTCCGTTCATTAACGCCCCCTGTTGTGGGTCCGTGTCACGACACTTTCACAACACATTGTCCATCAACTCCATGAATAGTGATAACAAATGCATAAAATGTAAGAATCAATTACAGTAGTGTTCAGAATAATAGTAGTGCTATGTGACTAAAAAGTTGAATCCAGGTTTTGAGTATATTTCTTATTGTTACATGGGAAACAAGGTACCAGTAGATTCAGTAGATTCTCACAAATCCAACAACACCAAGCATTCATGATATGCACACTCTTAAGGCTACGAAATTGGGCAATTAGTAAAAAAAAAGTAGAAAAGGGGGTGTTCACAATAATAGTAGTGTGGCATTCAGTCATTGAGTTTGTGAATTTTGTGGAACAAACAGGCGTGAATCAGGTGTCCCCTATTTAAGGATGAAGCCAGCACCTGTTGAACATGCTTTTCTCATGAAAGCCTGAGGAAAATGGGACGTTCAAGATATTGTTCAGAAGAACAGCGTAGTTTGATTAAAAAGTTGATTGGAGAGGGGAAAACGTATGCGCAGGTGCAAAAAAATTATAGGCTGTTCATCTACAATGATCTCCAATGCTTTAAAATGGACAAAAAAAAAAACAGAGACATGTGGAAGAAAATGGAAAAGAACCATCAAAATGGACAGAAGAATAACCAGAACGGCAAAGGCTCACCCATTGATCAGCTCCAGGATGATCAAAGACAGTCTGGAGTTACCTGTAAGTGCTGTGACAGTTAGAAGATGCCTGTGTGAAGCTAATTTATTTGCAAGAATCCCCTGCAAAGACCATGTGTTAAAAAAAAGACATGTGCAGAAGAGGTTATAATTTGCCAAAGAACACATCAACTGGCCTAAAGAGAAATGGAGGAATATTTTGTGGACTGATAAGATTAAAATTGTTCTTTTTGGGTCCAAAGGCTGCAGACAGTTTGTGAGATGACCCCCAAACTCTGAATTCAAGCCACAGTTCACAGTGAAGACAGTGAAGCATGGTGGTGCAAGCATCATGACATGGGCATGTTTCTCCTACTATGGTGTGGGGCCTATATATCGCATACCAGGTATCATGGATCAGTTTGGATATGTCAAAATACTTGAAGAGGTCATGTTGCCTTATGCTGAAGAGGACATTCAACAAGACAATGACCCCAAGCACACTAGTAAACAAGCAAAATCTTGGTTCCAAACCATCAAAATTAATGTTTTGGTGTGGACTGCCCAATCCCCGGACCTAAATCCAATTGAGAACTTGTGGGGTGACATCAAAAAACCTGTTTCTGAAGCAAAACCAAGAAATGTGAATGAATTGTGGAATGTTGTTAAAGAATCTTGGAGTGGAATAACAGCTGAAAGGTGCCACAAGTTGGTTGAATCCATGCCTCGCAGATGTGAAGAAATCATGAAAAACTGTGGTTATACAACTAAATACTAGATTAGTGATTCACAGGATTGCTAAAAAAGCAGTTTGAACATAATAGTTTTGAGTTTGTAGCGTCAACAGCAGATGCTACTATTATTGTGAACACCCCCCTTTCTACTTTCTTTTTACTAAGCCTTAAGCGTGTGCATATCATGAATGCTTGGTCTTGTTGGATTTGTGAGAATCTACTGAATCTACTGGTACCTTATTTCCCATGTAACAATAAGAAATATACTAACTGTGATTGGCCCTTTGACACAGCAAGATCTGTGTGTGTTACTCCAAATATGGCAATTACAGGATCTGGGTCAATTACCCTTCTACAGATATTAGAAAGTGAGTTGAAAATATGTGACCAAAATGTGCATAAACTTGGGCATGCCCAAAACATATGTGCTAGAGTAGCAGGTGCCTGTTGACATCGGATACAGTTGGGATTTACATGAGGATATATTTTAGCTAATCTGCTCCAGGACAGATGCATACGGTTGAATACTTTAATTGAATTAGTCTATGTCTGATAGAAGAGGTATACGAGATGAAAAAAGCGGTCCTTTTTATTTTTTTCAAAAAATAAATGGATTTGATTCATATGTTTTTACGTCAGACATGCTTGAACCCTCGTGCGCATGCGTGAGTTTTTTCAGGCGTGTCGGTGACATCATTCGCCTGTG